>NC_090937.1:1278688038-1279314514 GCF_040938575.1 Ambystoma mexicanum
CTCCACTGGATACAAAATTGGTCCCCGAAGTAGTCAGGTGGCAGAATTGATGGCTGTGCATCAGGCCATCCTCACTGCTGTCCAGCATCAACTCCGCGAACTGGTCATAATCACAGATTCGGATTATGTACGGAACGGGTTCGTGGAGCACCTGGTTAATTGGAAAACCAGAGGCATGTTATGTGCTAACAACAAACCCTTGAAACATGGGAAGTTGATCCAAAACATTGATGATCTGGTCACCTCGAAAGGAATGACCATCTATTGGAAGAAGATCAAGGGTCATTCCAAAGTAGAGGGACCAGACAAAACTGGAAATGACTTAGCTGATCAGCTGGCCAAAACCGGGGCCATCCAAGGGGATCTAATTGAGATTGAGTCCCTGTTGGGGGAAATCCAGGTCACTGCTATCACTAGGTCCCAGACAAATGCTCACAACGACCTTTCAATTGCACAATGGAGTAAGGAGACCCCTGATGCTGATTTGATTACAGCTCAGAAGGGGGATCCAATAATTGGTAAATTTTACCAGCACCTTGAGGACCCTGAGAACTTTCCCCTGACGGATATCGATTACATTGGGAAAGAGGACCTAAGAGTGTTGATGAAATGTCCAAAAATGTTCCGAATCCAAGACGGTTTGCTGGTAAGGAAATCCAAAGCTGGCCACGATCAGTGGGTGGTTCCTACCTCATTCCGAAGCCTGATGTTAAGTCACGCCCATGATGCGGCCACCGCTGGTCATAGGGGGTTTCACACAACACTGGAAATCTTAAGAGAGGTTGCATACTGGCCACACATGGGGCAGGACCTCGACCAATACTTGAAGGGGTGTCTTGTGTGTGCACAATTTCAGCCATCATCCCTCACGCACCGCGCGCCTCTCCAAAAGAGGGGGATGACACTGCCATGGTCAGATTTACAAATCGACTTTGTAGGCCCCGTGATTCGCTCTGCTAGGGGGAATAAGTACATGTTGACTGTGACATGCTTGTTTACCAAGTGGGTGGAATGTCTCCCAGCCCCAAATTGCAAGGCAGAAACTGCAGCTGCCTTGATGATTAACCACATCTTTTCCCGTTTTGGTCTACCTCAAAGGATTGAGTCAGACAGGGGTAGCCACTTCACCAGTGAAGTAATGACAAAGATGTGGGAGATACTGGGGGTCAAGAGAAAGCTGCATATTGCTTATAGACCAGCTTCTTCTGGGGCAGTAGAGAGATATAACCGAACCATTGTGAGCATATTAAAGAAGTTTGTGGCAGATTCTGGGCCAAGTTGGGATATCCGATTACCTCTGGTCCTAATGGCCATCAGATCTACCCCTTCATCTGAAACCAAAATGTCACCATTTGAGTTGATGACTGGGCGCAAGATGGTACTTCCTCAGCATTTGCTCTATAGGACCCAAGAGCAGACACTGATAAATGCCTCCACAACTCATGAGTATGTGGAGAATTTAAGGAAACACCTTCAACATGCTTTTGCTTATGCTCAGCGGAATCTAGAAAGATCGGCTGATAGCATGAAGACCCATTATGACCTGAAAACTTCCAGGAAGGAATATCAGGTGGGAGACCGGGTCTATCTATACAACTTCCAAAGGAACCAGGCCAAGCAGCGCAAATTTTTGCCTACATGGAAGGGACCCTTTGAGATCATCGACAAGATCTCCCCTGTGGCCTACAAAATCCACATCCCCAAAGGTCCTTTGGCAGCGGGGGAAGACAAGTGGGTCCACATAAACCAGTTGAAATGTTGCCATCCCAGGCACACTCTGCAACAACTGGAGGAATCCTCTGGAATCCTAGCGGGTACTGTCTCAGATTAATTCAGTTCCAACCATAAAACATACCACATCTAGTCTCTAAAATATTGTGATTTGCATGAAACTGTCTCTTAGTTATACTGTTTTTTTTTCAAAATAAGAATGTAATGTTTGTTATGATGAAATGCATATGCTGCCCCACTATCTCAACAGTGGTGGAAAAATGTCTATGAATAGGTATTGCCGCTCTTCCTTTGTCGTCCTAGGAGAAAGAAAACCTGGAGACGGGCCAAGGAGGATGATCCGGAGACTGGGAGGATGACGCAAGGGGGCCCGGGGTACCGCCCAATATTCCCATCAGGACCGGCGAGGAGAACCTATCGACCAGTACCGGATGGAGGAAGAGATGCTGAACTGGCCATCCACCGGAAGAAGATGAGAACTACATCCCAGATCTTGCGGTTCCCACCAGTGAAGGATCAGATGGCCACCGCAAGAAGGGGGGCTTGTGGGATGTATTTACCCATGCATCCGAGCCCTACCTCAAAACTGTGCAGTACTGACATGGAAAACATCATGATGGCCAGAGCTTCCCAGAAAATGCACAGGGAAATGCATGAAGAATAGGCTGCCACTCATTTTTGCCGATGTTATGGGCACAGAAGGACACTGCCTAAAACCACCATTGGACTACCCACACAGTAGTCTGAAACCATTGGGAATGGCAATGCTGATTGCCAAAAGCAAACCCATAACTGTGGAGAATTCATTTTCTTATATCCCAAAAAGGGGTGCAGTACCAGTACTCACCACTATCCAAAAGCCGGCGTTTTAAAACCACCAGATTTTACTTTTTTGTAGAAAACTGAATAAATGAACCCAAAACATGCCAAAGAAAGACTTACTGAGAGGTGGATCCAATGTAAAGTTATATTCTGAAGTGACTTGAAGGTGTATAACAAGACTGGCTGAGCTGTGGATTTCAGCAGTTTAAGTAAATTTGGATTGAAAGACACTACAAATCTAAATGTTTAAAAGAAATGAGTGACCTACTTTGAGTGTCACATAGGTTGCAATTGTTTAAATGTCATAGTTTTAAACTTAGAATCAGCAACCTAGTTGCATATGTAAAAAAAATGTCTTGACTTAAACTGGGGAACAGAAGTGACATGTAGCTAAAAACTGGCTTAAAGAGATTCCAATTCTGCCTGGCAACTACCCCCATCAGGAGTGAAACTTGAGTCACAGCTGTGTTCCCAGGCCTATCTGCCTTTTGCTGGCCACACTAAGGATATGCCATCTCTCTGATAATTGAATTAAGGGAAGCCCCCACAGAATACAGGAGCTCTGAACAAAGCCCTCTCCTGACTCAGGCAGATGGTTTATTGCAGATATCGTAAAAGTAGCTTCCTCCTGAAGCAAAGGGGAGGGGCACTGCCTGTGAGAGCAAGCTGGCTTGGCAGAACTGGAAAAACCAGAAATTCAACCTTGTGCTGGAGGAAAACCACACCCCTTTGGGGCCAGAACATAACTCTAAAAAGATGAATAACTCATAGTACGGACTTGTGAAAATTATTTAAATGACACCATAATTCTTGTGATTTTTCTGCCCACATTTTAAGAGGTTTTTAGAACCGGTGGCATGTTCAGTGGAGTTTTAGCGGAAAAGAGGATATTACTCAAAATGTGTGCATGTGAAAAATCTGACACTTCATCAATTAATGTCCATACTCCTTGCGCACATGTGTGTAAATTTGGGGTAATGTCCGGAATTGCAAACCAGTTAAAAAGTGCAAAATATTGCCATTTCTGAATGCAAGCTCTCAGGAAGAGCAGATTTTGACAGGGTATACCTCCTGTAATGCATGATGGGTGCATGTAATTTTAAACAATATGTACCTCTGCAAATATGTATTTGGTTCAAATCTAGATTTGTGTGCAAGTTGACAGGAGGAGTGGACTTTCTGCAGGCTGTAAAATGACATCACTCTGACACAACTTAGCTCCCCCAATCAGGGGAGAAATGAAAGCTTGGCCAATGATAAGTGGAGAGGGGCTGGCTAGTGATGCTGCTCACACACACCCATTTTAAAAACACATAAAAGCAGACAGACAGGACAGATAGGGACCTTCAAATCCATTTGCTGCGGGACGCTCTGCTGGAAAATCCATACTTTACCTCCATCAATCTCTAGAGAAAGCTGTCCAAAGATCCAGACTTCAAATCCCTCAATCTTCAGAATCCAGAGAGAGAGCAGACCCAGATCACTGAAGTGCAGAGGCCAGACCAGAGTTTAGTCTAAAACCTGACCAGATCCGCGGCGAGGTCTAATTAACTCAAGAATATAGTGTGAGTACCTAGAAAACTGTGCAGAACCAATCTCTTAGTTAAAATAATATAATTCAATCCTATTTTAATCTAAGTAGAACTGTCTCCTAACTGTCACCTGTCATTTGTAAAGCTGTCACTTGTCATTTTCTAGTTGCAAGCTGCACTTGTCTTTTTGAACTTTAAAATTTCAATCTGAAAAACGACCTTTATTTAATCGCTCATATCTCCGTGACCGTTTGTGCTAGAGACTTGCAGTAACTTTCATCTGGAAGCTGAGATCCTAGGCTTTCCTAGGACCCCAAAACGATAGTGATAGTCCTTGTAGTTCCTCTGTAATCGCGCTCGGCGCATTCGCAAATTTAGCCGCGATTTGATATTTTACCGCGATTTGCAAATTTCTCCATGTGTAAAAGTCTGCTGCTGCTTGCCTTCCATTTGCCAGAAATTCGTTTAACCTGCTAGTTACACCCTAGATCCTTGCTAAAGTGAGCCTGGACTAATATTAACTTGATTTCACTCACCCGGAACCTCCTAGAGGGAATTAAAAGCATTTTAACATATTTTCACTCCATTGCCAGCACATATCAAAGCATTTTGCCTGTGTTTTCAACTTCTGTAGTCTAAGTTGCTGGGTGAACTGAATTACATTTGAATTGCCTTTCTGAGAATTGTGTGCCTTCCTTCCATATCCTTGCATTGCATAAAAGGGGGGGGGGTGAATTGTCCAAGAAAGTGATTACATTGTTTTTGCTGAAATCCTATCAAGTTATTTTCTTTACTGCATTTCATTCCACATTGCATCCATTTGAAACCATAAAAGTATTGTTGCTATCTTATCCATTTCATGTCAACTCCTTAGTGATTATCAAGAAGTGTGACAGTGCCAGATTCTCCGTTGTTAATCTTTATCATATCAGATTAAGTGTGATATTCAATTATTAATTATTAAAAAGTGTGATAGATATATATTGCTTTACTTCTCAAATAAACCTTTTAACTTGCAAAACAGAACTACTTCTTGGCTCAGTGGGGTCAGGGGGATTCTGAGAGAGGGGTGTTATATAGGGGTAGTCATCCAGAACGCATGAACTGGACATAAAGATATATCAATAAGGGTTTTCATTCAGTATTATAGACTAGGCGTTGACTTAGCTGTAGTGTTGAATTGAATCCTCTTACAAATTGGGGGCTCGTGCCGGACGTTTGGGTTAGATCTACCATTTGTGCAGATTAATACAGCGTGCCAGCTGACCAGATACACATATCCGGTCGGATCACCACGCTGTGTTACGCTGTAAAGCACTCCTCATAGGAACGCTCTAAGAAAAAGGTCTGTTTTGCAAAAATAAAATACAAATTTCTGTAAGTCAGGACAGAGACCAATCTCTAGAATGACGACCTTAGTAGACATGAAAATAGCCAGAGAGCACTTCTTACATAAGTTATTTGTGAGAGGTGAGTGGACTCACCAGGACCAAACAGTCTGGTTGCAGGCCATCACACCCCAAATCACGGAAACAGGGTCAGATTTATGGAGAGACCAGGGTCCCTTACATGTGGCCCTGAGTGAACTATATATGTCCTCTAAGGCCAAGGATGAGCACAACAAGATTGCCAGGGTAGCAGCATATTTATATTTACATATGGGAGCCATGCAGGACAAATGTGCTGAAGGCCAAGATCTGGCGAGTAGGCAACTGCTGGCATTACAGAAGGCCCAATCTGAGCTGGACTCTTCTGAGCAGAGGCTGCTCAGGAGCCAGGAGTCAGAAAATGACAGTAGGCAGTATATCATTAAAATAAAAGAGGACATGGATATACTGCAACAGGAAAAGGCTGACCAGGATACTAGATTTCTGGCCCTGCAGAAGGAGCACCGAGACAGTTTGGACTCCTTACTGCAGAGCCAGAAAAAGCTGGAGCAACAATTAGACTTTAACAGGGCATGCACGGAGCAGGTAGCCACCCTGCAAAGTCATTTAGATAGAGTGAAGGTAGAGAGCAACAAGCTGATTTCGAAAGACCTGGATACCCAGGCAGAGTTTGATGAAGAACGCCAGAAAGCTGGTGCCTTTCAAAGGCAGAGGGACGACCTGGCGGCACAAATGCAGGCTCTTAGTCAGGAAAGAGACGCCTTAGGCCAGGAAGTCTGCCATTTAAAAAGAAAAATGGAAGAAAATCACCTGGCCCACCAGGGACTGGGTGACCTCCAAAAAGAACACCAGAACTTGTTACAGCACACCAGGAGGGTGGAGGATGCTCTAGCAAGAAAGGAGCAGGCCAATAGGGACACAGCTCAGGAGGTAACCCTCCTGCAGCAAAGACTGGCACAGTGCTCCAGGACCAATCAGGAAACACAGAGAGAGAATGAGGCTCTCTGCCAGCGCAATGATAGACTCCAACAACAGGTAGCGATGCAGGAGAGACTGATATAGTCTAGTAAGGCCTTAACTGAGGAACTGAAGGCGCAGGCTCTTGCATTGCAACATGGAGCAGGGGCGGATAGAGATGAGGTTCGCTGGGAAAGAGAAACTCCTGAGCATAACCCCAGGAGCCCTAGTACCAGAGGCCTTTATCTCTCTCTGTCCCTGGACTCTGCCACCCCCATGTCCCCTGGTGCACATGAGCACAGGGCCACAGGGATGGCAGATTACTATCCAGCCAGAAGCATGGGGCTCATAGGCCAGTACCACCCAGGAATGGAGGGGCGGGCATCCGGGTCTGGGCACCCCAGCACAGTGCAATTTAATGGGGAACCCCAGGAGAGTAGGCCCATTAAGGGCATCCTGAACACCTCTGCCCAGTTAGGTCAGTGGAGGGGGTACCCATCAAATCCTGGCAGCAAGGAGGAATCTGAAGACTCCTCTGAACTGCGCAGGACACAGGAGACCAGGTCCCCACATTCTGCCAGCCATTCCCAGGCTTGCAGAATCCGGGAAAACCTGGAAGAGCAGACAGGAACCTCTGGGAGCAGTGCCTCTGAGTCAGAGGATGAATGGACAAGGGTTACCCGAACCAAAAAGGCCAATAAGGCAAAAAGGGCCTTGCTTAAGGACCCCTTAAAGCAGATTAAGGCGATCAGGAGCGTCATCACGCCTTACCATAAGAACGCTAAGTATTCTGTTTGGGAGCACTTAGAGTTGTTTGAGCAAATGATGGAGACTTTCCATTTGAAGGACAGCCAAAGCTGTATTCAATATGTAAAGTGGACCTTCTCCCCGGAATACTCCAGTTTCTTTGCGGGGCTGGAGGACCAAAATCATTTAAGATGGTCCACCTATAAGGCGGCCATCTTGAAACATTTTTCCATTCATAGAAATCCTCAAGAGGCTCGCAAGGCAGCCTACAATTTACAATGTGGGGAGGATCAGGCCCCACAAGAATTTGTGCAGGAGTTAAAGCGTGCTTTTGCGCAGACCACCAGAAGGGTGCGCACAGACAGTAGAGAATTCATTAATACATTTTTTCATGCCTTGCCCAAATACATAATGACCCAGCTCGTGAGGGATTTTCACGAGAAAAGATCTTTAGACTGGGTCATTGAACAGGCTACCCGGATCTATGAGGTGCAGAAACCGGTAGATAGCAAAAGTAATGCCCAGAAAAACCCCAAAGCCAACAGCACCCCTGCTGCTGCCAAGGTGGCAGAGGTAAAGGTCACCCCCGTTTTGGATTTGGAGATGGGGGGGCCTAAAAACCTACCTGCACCTAATAATGCTAGGCCCAGAAGGTCCTCGGGCCAGTCACAGACAGGGAGCCAGGGAGGCAGCCCCACAAATGGGGTCCCTCGCTCTCCTGATTATGTAAGTCCCCGTTACAAGGGAAATCGACCCATCCTGGGTTATGTGTGGACTCCTCCAGCCCAAGGGGGGGGATCCAGCCAAGCACCTAACCCAGGGAACTTCCCTCCTAACTTCCCACAGGAGGGCAGAAATTCTCCAAATCCTGGGCAGAACTTTTTCCCCAGGTATCCACCCAATTTCCAACCCCAAAATCATCCATCCTTCTTTCCCCAATTCCCTGAGCCCAGACAACCTAATCCGGGAGAGGGGAGGCCAAGGGTGGAGGGGTACCCAAATCTTCCCAACCCGGGGTATTACCAGAGGAGGGACAGCTACCCTTCCCGGGATCAGCCCAGGGGAGAGAACAGGGCCCCGTATCAGCCTGAGCGGGTTTCCCAGTTAGAGCGCCAGGTTCAAAACATGGCGCGGGATCTGGGTCACATACTGAGGGCTCAGCAGAACCCTCAGATGGGCGTGCCGGCGCAGAACGCACCCAACTCTGGACCTGGTGCTCCAGAACAATGACGGGGGCAGCACCCCGATAACACACCGGTTCCCAGGGAGGAGGCACAAGGGGAAGGGGGGTGTAAAGCCTTGGAGGAAGCTTCCTTCCTCACTTGTAAACAGCCCCTGGAAACCCAGGAACCGGAAACAAAATCTCTTGCCCCTGAAAGTCTGCCTCCTAAGGAGCAGAGGGGTGGTAGGAGAAACACAAGACCCAAACAGACACAGTTTGAGGAGGAGGTACAGATCTTCCAATTTGAGGGAGAGGGATCCTCAGAGGATCCTGGGAAAAGGATCTTCTCCTTCAGAGAGGGGGGAACTCCTCCCAAGGAAAAATGGGTCCTTAGGGATGCAAATCCAGATTGGGGAGATGGGGAGACTGAGCTACCGCCGCCCACCATCTCATCCCAGAACCAACAGCAAGAAAATCCCCTGGTTCAAACCTATCCTGGTGACTGCCTCTAAAAAGGGGGGGGCGGCCCGGAACCGGAGCCAGGGGAACCCACAATGGCTCTGATCTCCAGTTGCCAACTTTTTCTTTCAGATTCCCAAGGCTCTCCACAGAATTCTGCCCAAATCTCTTCGCTAGCGATGTCCAAAACCAGAAAATTAGCCCACCAGTTGTCCAAAAATGTGCATTATCTGTGCCCCCTTGAGGAGAAGGAGGGAAGATATTATGCCCCGGTACAAGTACAGGGGCAGGGTACAATTTTGGCATTGGTGGACACTGGATCTCAAGCTACCCTTCTGTCCAGAAGGGCCTTTGATGAACTGAATGCAGGAAGGGGAGAGAATTACCAAATTCCTCTCACCTCACTTCCTGGACAACTCCAGAACTTTGACGGGAAGGAAATTCCCGTCGAGGGGACGGCAGATTTGGACATTAAAATTGGGCGACAGAAGTTGAAACACCCGGTCATAGTTGTGACCCCAGACGGCACCCCTTGTTTACTAGGGAACGACCTCCTGAGAAGGTTGTCACCCCTAATAGATTGCGTAAACAAGGTCCTCTGGACCCAGACTAGCCGACCAATAAAATTAAAACAGAGTGTCAACCATGTTAGTTTAAACGGCACCTGCCACATGGTTGAACAAAAATCTGACCAAGTAGAATTTCACTTCCAGAATAGCCAAATTCCAGACGTGACAGTAATAGCAGTAGGACAAGAGACTGGTGGTGGAGGGTCCTCTCTATTTCTGAAAATCAACCTTCCTTCCAGTCTAAAGTGGTACTCCACGCTGGAAGGAAACACTCTGAAATTCTATACTAATCCACAATCAGAAACTCCCACTCCTATAGTCCAGAAAGATGTGAAATCAGCTCAGAGCCTGGCTGATATTCAGCAAATTGGAGAGCAGTTGTTCATCCCTGTCCATTTAAATGATGGGAAGGACTCTGTTCTCGCTCGAGTGTGTGTGAACAACGGTAAGAGCTTCATCAGCGAAGCCATGTTCCGCCAACTCCCAAAAGATCCAGCCATTCCCACATTCAAACTGATAGACAAATGGGAAATGGACCTGGAAGCACCCAATTCAAAACATCTCCTGCCAAGCAGGTGTATGCTCAAAATCTCCATTGGCAACAAGAGCATAGTCCACAATTGTTGGGTCGTGCGAGACGTCCCTGCCGCCTTTTATTTAGGCAGTGACATTCTCAATCGCTTTGCCATTAGTTTGGACCTAATAAACTTCAAAGCTTGGTCCCGATTAGCGGATAATCCCATGGGCTTTGATGATCCAGAAAAAGCCTTTAGGTCAGCTCAATTGCTACCTTATGCAGTTGAAATTCAGGTTAAAGAGGAAGTCACCATCCCAGAAAGGACCCGACAATTCTCCCTGGAAGTGAGAGTTAAAAGAGGACAACATTTGAAAAACCCTGATGCTTACATACATCTAAACGCTTCTCTCCAACAGCAAGGGTTGGGGGTAAACCCAACTCCATTAGTCAACATAGAACATGACACCATTCTAATAGAGGTGGATAACAGCGACTTAAAGAGTATTACTCTAGCCGCAGGCACCATTATTGGAATGGCGGTTGATGACCAACATTTCTCCATTGATCTTGGAAATGAACTGTTAGGGCCAATCCCCAAGGACTGCGTTGACAGTGACAGTGATGACAATACAACACCAGACAGGATTTTTACCCGGCATGGGGGGAACTTCCTGGTGTACACTTCTTGCCCTTATGGTAAGGAAGATGTGACTTGTGACTTCAGGAGGGATGAGGTGATTTTCCAGGTCCATGAGGGCTGCCTTTCCCACCTGAAGCCTCTGGTCCAAATCAGCACTCTGACCAGGGACTTCTCCACCCAGCTGGAGGAGGCCGCAGAGATAGCCAAACCAGAAGTCTTTCCAGGCTTCAGGCAGATGGTGGAAGAGAGAGTCAACCTAGCTGATGCCTGTGTGACTCTGGAACAAAAGCAAAAGTTGAAACAAGTTTTCTTGGATTTCCAAGATCTCTTTGCGGTAGACTCATATGACTGTGGTCGCACCGACATCCACACAACAACAATCCCCACGGACCCTGGCATGACTCCTGTGTTTGTGAAGCAATATCGCTTGCCTCTCGCATCAATGGAGTCCCTTACTGAAATAATTAAGAACCTTGAGTCCCGGGGAATAATCCGTCCAGTCCACAGCACCTTCAATAATCCGGTGCTGGGAATATTAAAGCCAAACGAACAGTGGAGACTCTGCGCCGACCTCAGGGAGCTCAACAAACGGGTCCATACTTCCCGATGGCCTCTGCCCTACATTGACCAAGGGCTGGCCCAGATCCAGGGGTCACAGGTATTCACTGCAATAGACCTGACCAATGGATACTGGACCGTGCCTGTCAGCAGGGAGGACCAATACAAACTGGCTTTTACCTTTGGGGGCCAGCAGTACACATGGACCCGGACTCCCTTCGGATACCTCAACTCCGGTAATGAGTTCAATATTTTCCTACATAAGGCCATGCCCGACCTGGGTGCGAGGGGTAACCTGGCTTATGTAGATGATGTCCTCATCAAAAGTTCATCTGTGGAGGAACACATAGCGGAGATCCGTTATGTTCTGACCCAGTTGAGGGCCGCCGGAGCAAAACTTTCCTTTCAGAAAGCACAGTGGTGTAGAACCCGTGTTAATTTCTTGGGGCATGAGATTACTCCTCAGGGTCTCTGTCCCCAGGAAAAGAAAGTGGAAGCACTTCAGAAACTGAAAGACCCCACAACTCTGCGAGAACTAAGGAGCCTCCTTGGACTGACTAATTACAGCAGAAAGTTCATTGAGGGCTACGCAGAGATCACCAGACCCCTGATTCATCTCCTGAAGGGGGGGGTCAAGTGGGAATGGGGTCCAGAACAAGCCGAGGCAGTAAGACAACTCAAGAGAAGCCTCTCACAAGCGCCTTGCCTAGCTTACCCTGTCAGAAACAAGGAGTTCTTCCTGGAGACAGGGTTCTCTAATACGTGCTTGACGGCAGTATTATACCAAAAGCATGACAAGGTCAATAAAGTAATCTCCTATGCGAGCAAAACTTTATCCTCTGTGGAGGAAAAATTCAACGATTGTGAGAAGGCACTCCTGGCAACGGTGTGGGCATTGAAGAATTACCGCCCGTTTATCCAGGGGGAACACATCATAGTGGAGACTCCACACCAGCCTCTGCAATATCTCCAAAGTGACAGAATCCGGGCCGGAAATGTGAGTAATTCCCGAATTACTTCCTGGATTCTGTCAATGCAAGGCTTTCCTGTGGAGGTCAGATATGGCCAAAACAAGAAGAGTCCCCTCGCGCAAGGTCTGGCTGACTTGCATGATTGTGCCAGAGAAAACTGTCTCGAGGACGAAAGTCTAAAAATAAAGGACAACACGGAGGCATACCTTAATTCCCCACACAAAGTCTTTGAAGAGGACAAGTGTGAGGGAATGCCCACTGTCTATGTGGATGGATGCTCTTACCATGTTGACAACGACGGGGAGAAAGAACTGGTGGCCGGCGTAGGGAATGCATGGGTGAATGAGTCCCCAGACCCTCCACTGGATACAAAATTGGTCCCCGAAGTAGTCAGGTGGCAGAATTGATGGCTGTGCATCAGGCCATCCTCACTGCTGTCCAGCATCAACTCCGCGAACTGGTCATAATCACAGATTCGGATTATGTACGGAACGGGTTCGTGGAGCACCTGGTTAATTGGAAAACCAGAGGCATGTTATGTGCTAACAACAAACCCTTGAAACATGGGAAGTTGATCCAAAACATTGATGATCTGGTCACCTCGAAAGGAATGACCATCTATTGGAAGAAGATCAAGGGTCATTCCAAAGTAGAGGGACCAGACAAAACTGGAAATGACTTAGCTGATCAGCTGGCCAAAACCGGGGCCATCCAAGGGGATCTAATTGAGATTGAGTCCCTGTTGGGGGAAATCCAGGTCACTGCTATCACTAGGTCCCAGACAAATGCTCACAACGACCTTTCAATTGCACAATGGAGTAAGGAGACCCCTGATGCTGATTTGATTACAGCTCAGAAGGGGGATCCAATAATTGGTAAATTTTACCAGCACCTTGAGGACCCTGAGAACTTTCCCCTGACGGATATCGATTACATTGGGAAAGAGGACCTAAGAGTGTTGATGAAATGTCCAAAAATGTTCCGAATCCAAGACGGTTTGCTGGTAAGGAAATCCAAAGCTGGCCACGATCAGTGGGTGGTTCCTACCTCATTCCGAAGCCTGATGTTAAGTCACGCCCATGATGCGGCCACCGCCGGTCATAGGGGGTTTCACACAACACTGGAAATCTTAAGAGAGGTTGCATACTGGCCACACATGGGGCAGGACCTCGACCAATACTTGAAGGGGTGTCTTGTGTGTGCACAATTTCAGCCATCATCCCTCACGCACCGCGCGCCTCTCCAAAAGAGGGGGATGACACTGCCATGGTCAGATTTACAAATCGACTTTGTAGGCCCCGTGATTCGCTCTGCTAGGGGGAATAAGTACATGTTGACTGTGACATGCTTGTTTACCAAGTGGGTGGAATGTCTCCCAGCCCCAAATTGCAAGGCAGAAACTGCAGCTGCCTTGATGATTAACCACATCTTTTCCCGTTTTGGTCTACCTCAAAGGATTGAGTCAGACAGGGGTAGCCACTTCACCAGTGAAGTAATGACAAAGATGTGGGAGATACTGGGGGTCAAGAGAAAGCTGCATATTGCTTATAGACCAGCTTCTTCTGGGGCAGTAGAGAGATATAACCGAACCATTGTGAGCATATTAAAGAAGTTTGTGGCAGATTCTGGGCCAAGTTGGGATATCCGATTACCTCTGGTCCTAATGGCCATCAGATCTACCCCTTCATCTGAAACCAAAATGTCACCATTTGAGTTGATGACTGGGCGCAAGATGGTACTTCCTCAGCATTTGCTCTATAGGACCCAAGAGCAGACACTGATAAATGCCTCCACAACTCATGAGTATGTGGAGAATTTAAGGAAACACCTTCAACATGCTTTTGCTTATGCTCAGCGGAATCTAGAAAGATCGGCTGATAGCATGAAGACCCATTATGACCTGAAAACTTCCAGGAAGGAATATCAGGTGGGAGACCGGGTCTATCTATACAACTTCCAAAGGAACCAGGCCAAGCAGCGCAAATTTTTGCCTACATGGAAGGGACCCTTTGAGATCATCGACAAGATCTCCCCTGTGGCCTACAAAATCCACATCCCCAAAGGTCCTTTGGCAGCGGGGGAAGACAAGTGGGTCCACATAAACCAGTTGAAATGTTGCCATCCCAGGCACACTCTGCAACAACTGGAGGAATCCTCTGGAATCCTAGCGGGTACTGTCTCAGATTAATTCAGTTCCAACCATAAAACATACCACATCTAGTCTCTAAAATATTGTGATTTGCATGAAACTGTCTCTTAGTTATACTGTTTTTTTTTCAAAATAAGAATGTAATGTTTGTTATGATGAAATGCATATGCTGCCCCACTATCTCAACAGTGGTGGAAAAATGTCTATGAATAGGTATTGCCGCTCTTCCTTTGTCGTCCTAGGAGAAAGAAAACCTGGAGACGGGCCAAGGAGGATGATCCGGAGACTGGGAGGATGACGCAAGGGGGCCCGGGGTACCGCCCAATATTCCCATCAGGACCGGCGAGGAGAACCGATCGACCAGTACCGGATGGAGGAAGAGATGCTGAACTGGCCATCCACCGGAAGAAGATGAGAACTACATCCCAGATCTTGCGGTTCCCACCAGTGAAGGATCAGATGGCCACCGCAAGAAGGGGGGCTTGTGGGATGTATTTACCCATGCATCCGAGCCCTACCTCAAAACTGTGCAGTACTGACATGGAAAACATCATGATGGCCAGAGCTTCCCAGAAAATGCACAGGGAAATGCATGAAGAATAGGCTGCCACTCATTTTTGCCGATGTTATGGGCACAGAAGGACACTGCCTAAAACCACCATTGGACTACCCACACAGTAGTCTGAAACCATTGGGAATGGCAATGCTGATTGCCAAAAGCAAACCCATAACTGTGGAGAATTCATTTTCTCATATCCCAAAAAGGGGTGCAGTACCAGTACTCACCACTATCCAAAAGCCGGCGTTTTAAAACCACCAGATTTTACTTTTTTGTAGAAAACTGAATAAATGAACCCAAAACATGCCAAAGAAAGACTTACTGAGAGGTGGATCCAATGTAAAGTTATATTCTGAAGTGACTTGAAGGTGTATAACAAGACTGGCTGAGCTGTGGATTTCAGCAGTTTAAGTAAATTTGGACTGAAAGACACTACAAATCTAAATGTTTAAAAGAAATGAGTGACCTACTTTGAGTGTCACATAGGTTGCAATTGTTTAAATGTCATAGTTTTAAACTTAGAATCAGCAACCTAGTTGCATATGTAAAAAAAATGTCTTGACTTAAACTGGGGAACAGAAGTGACATGTAGCTAAAAACTGGCTTAAAGAGATTCCAATTCTGCCTGGCAACTACCCCCATCAGGAGTGAAACTTGAGTCACAGCTGTGTTCCCAGGCCTATCTGCCTTTTGCTGGCCACACTAAGGATATGCCATCTCTCTGATAATTGAATTAAGGGAAGCCCCCACAGAATACAGGAGCTCTGAACAAAGCCCTCTCCTGACTCAGGCAGATGGTTTATTGCAGATATCGTAAAAGTAGCTTCCTCCTGAAGCAAAGGGGAGGGGCACTGCCTGTGAGAGCAAGCTGGCTTGGCAGAACTGGAAAAACCAGAAATTCAACCTTGTGCTGGAGGAAAACCACACCCCTTTGGGGCCAGAACATAACTCTAAAAAGATGAATAACTCATAGTACGGACTTGTGAAAATTATTTAAATGACACCATAATTCTTGTGATTTTTCTGCCCACATTTTAAGAGGTTTTTAGAACCGGTGGCATGTTCAGTGGAGTTTTAGCGGAAAAGAGGATATTACTCAAAATGTGTGCATGTGAAAAATCTGACACTTCATCAATTAATGTCCATACTCCTTGCGCACATGTGTGTAAATTTGGGGTAATGTCCGGAATTGCAAACCAGTTAAAAAGTGCAAAATATTGCCATTTCTGAATGCAAGCTCTCAGGAAGAGCAGATTTTGACAGGGTATACCTCCTGTAATGCATGATGGGTGCATGTAATTTTAAACAATATGTACCTCTGCAAATATGTATTTGGTTCAAATCTAGATTTGTGTGCAAGTTGACAGGAGGAGTGGACTTTCTGCAGGCTGTAAAATGACATCACTCTGACACAACTTAGCTCCCCCAATCAGGGGAGAAATGAAAGCTTGGCCAATGATAAGTGGAGAGGGGCTGGCTAGTGATGCTGCTCACACACACCCATTTTAAAAACACATAAAAGCAGACAGACAGGACAGATAGGGACCTTCAAATCCATTTGCTGCGGGACGCTCTGCTGGAAAATCCATACTTTACCTCCATCAATCTCTAGAGAAAGCTGTCCAAAGATCCAGACTTCAAATCCCTCAATCTTCAGAATCCAGAGAGAGAGCAGACCCAGATCACTGAAGTGCAGAGGCCAGACCAGAGTTTAGTCTAAAACCTGACCAGATCCGCGGCGAGGTCTAATTAACTCAAGAATATAGTGTGAGTACCTAGAAAACTGTGCAGAACCAATCTCTTAGTTAAAATAATATAATTCAATCCTATTTTAATCTAAGTAGAACTGTCTCCTAACTGTCACCTGTCATTTGTAAAGCTGTCACTTGTCATTTTCTAGTTGCAAGCTGCACTTGTCTTTTTGAACTTTAAAATTTCAATCTGAAAAACGACCTTTATTTAATCGCTCATATCTCCGTGACCGTTTGTGCTAGAGACTTGCAGTAACTTTCATCTGGAAGCTGAGATCCTAGGCTTTCCTAGGACCCCAAAACGATAGTGATAGTCCTTGTAGTTCCTCTGTAATCGCGCTCGGCGCATTCGCAAATTTAGCCGCGATTTGATATTTTACCGCGATTTGCAAATTTCTCCATGTGTAAAAGTCTGCTGCTGCTTGCCTTCCATTTGCCAGAAATTCGTTTAACCTGCTAGTTACACCCTAGATCCTTGCTAAAGTGAGCCTGGACTAATATTAACTTGATTTCACTCACCCGGAACCTCCTAGAGGGAATTAAAAGCATTTTAACATATTTTCACTCCATTGCCAGCACATATCAAAGCATTTTGCCTGTGTTTTCAACTTCTGTAGTCTAAGTTGCTGGGTGAACTGAATTACATTTGAATTGCCTTTCTGAGAATTGTGTGCCTTCCTTCCATATCCTTGCATTGCATAAAAGGGGGGGGGGTGAATTGTCCAAGAAAGTGATTACATTGTTTTTGCTGAAATCCTATCAAGTTATTTTCTTTACTGCATTTCATTCCACATTGCATCCATTTGAAACCATAAAAGTATTGTTGCTATCTTATCCATTTCATGTCAACTCCTTAGTGATTATCAAGAAGTGTGACAGTGCCAGATTCTCCGTTGTTAATCTTTATCATATCAGATTAAGTGTGATATTCAATTATTAATTATTAAAAAGTGTGATAGATATATATTGCTTTACTTCTCAAATAAACCTTTTAACTTGCAAAACAGAACTACTTCTTGGCTCAGTGGGGTCAGGGGGATTCTGAGAGAGGGGTGTTATATAGGGGTAGTCATCCAGAACGCATGAACTGGACATAAAGATATATCAATAAGGGTTTTCATTCAGTATTATAGACTAGGCGTTGACTTAGCTGTAGTGTTGAATTGAATCCTCTTACAAATTGGGGGCTCGTGCCGGACGTTTGGGTTAGATCTACCATTTGTGCAGATTAATACAGCGTGCCAGCTGACCAGATACACATATCCGGTCGGATCACCACGCTGTGTTACGCTGTAAAGCACTCCTCATAGGAACGCTCTAAGAAAAAGGTCTGTTTTGCAAAAATAAAATACAAATTTCTGTAAGTCAGGACAGAGACCAATCTCTAGAATGACGACCTTAGTAGACATGAAAATAGCCAGAGAGCACTTCTTACATAAGTTATTTGTGAGAGGTGAGTGGACTCACCAGGACCAAACAGTCTGGTTGCAGGCCATCACACCCCAAATCACGGAAACAGGGTCAGATTTATGGAGAGACCAGGGTCCCTTACATGTGGCCCTGAGTGAACTATATATGTCCTCTAAGGCCAAGGATGAGCACAACAAGATTGCCAGGGTAGCAGCATATTTATATTTACATATGGGAGCCATGCAGGACAAATGTGCTGAAGGCCAAGATCTGGCGAGTAGGCAACTGCTGGCATTACAGAAGGCCCAATCTGAGCTGGACTCTTCTGAGCAGAGGCTGCTCAGGAGCCAGGAGTCAGAAAATGACAGTAGGCAGTATATCATTAAAATAAAAGAGGACATGGATATACTGCAACAGGAAAAGGCTGACCAGGATACTAGATTTCTGGCCCTGCAGAAGGAGCACCGAGACAGTTTGGACTCCTTACTGCAGAGCCAGAAAAAGCTGGAGCAACAATTAGACTTTAACAGGGCATGCACGGAGCAGGTAGCCACCCTGCAAAGTCATTTAGATAGAGTGAAGGTAGAGAGCAACAAGCTGATTTCGAAAGACCTGGATACCCAGGCAGAGTTTGATGAAGAACGCCAGAAAGCTGGTGCCTTTCAAAGGCAGAGGGACGACCTGGCGGCACAAATGCAGGCTCTTAGTCAGGAAAGAGACGCCTTAGGCCAGGAAGTCTGCCATTTAAAAAGAAAAATGGAAGAAAATCACCTGGCCCACCAGGGACTGGGTGACCTCCAAAAAGAACACCAGAACTTGTTAGAGCACACCAGGAGGGTGGAGGATGCTCTAGCAAGAAAGGAGCAGGCCAATAGGGACACAGCTCAGGAGGTAACCCTCCTGCAGCAAAGACTGGCACAGTGCTCCAGGACCAATCAGAAAACACAGAGAGAGAATGAGGCTCTCTGCCAGCGCAATGATAGACTCCAACAACAGGTAGCGATGCAGGAGAGACTGATAGAGTCTAGTAAGGCCTTAACTGAGGAACTGAAGGCGCAGGCTCTTGCATTGCAACATGGAGCAGGGGCGGATAGAGATGAGGTTCGCTGGGAAAGAGAAACTCCTGAGCATAACCCCAGGAGCCCTAGTACCAGAGGCCTTTATCTCTCTCTGTCCCTGGACTCTGCCACCCCCATGTCCCCTGGTGCACATGAGCACAGGGCCACAGGGATGGCAGATTACTATCCAGCCAGAAGCATGGGGCTCATAGGCCAGTACCACCCAGGAATGGAGGGGCGGGCATCCGGGTCTGGGCACCCCAGCACAGTGCAATTTAATGGGGAACCCCAGGAGAGTAGGCCCATTAAGGGCATCCTGAACACCTCTGCCCAGTTAGGTCAGTGGAGGGGGTACCCATCAAATCCTGGCAGCAAGGAGGAATCTGAAGACTCCTCTGAACTGCGCAGGACACAGGAGACCAGGTCCCCACATTCTGCCAGCCATTCCCAGGCTCGCAGAATCCGGGAAAACCTGGAAGAGCAGACAGGAACCTCTGGGAGCAGTGCCTCTGAGTCAGAGGATGAATGGACAAGGGTTACCCGAACCAAAAAGGCCAATAAGGCAAAAAGGGCCTTGCTTAAGGACCCCTTAAAGCAGATTAAGGCGATCAGGAGCGTCATCACGCCTTACCATAAGAACGCTAAGTATTCTGTTTGGGAGCACTTAGAGTTGTTTGAGCAAATGATGGAGACTTTCCATTTGAAGGACAGCCAAAGCTGTATTCAATATGTAAAGTGGACCTTCTCCCCGGAATACTCCAGTTTCTTTGCGGGGCTGGAGGACCAAAATCATTTAAGATGGTCCACCTATAAGGCGGCCATCTTGAAACATTTTTCCATTCATAGAAATCCTCAAGAGGCTCGCAAGGCAGCCTACAATTTACAATGTGGGGAGGATCAGGCCCCACAAGAATTTGTGCAGGAGTTAAAGCGTGCTTTTGCGCAGACCACCAGAAGGGTGCGCACAGACAGTAGAGAATTCATTAATACATTTTTTCATGCCTTGCCCAAATACATAATGACCCAGCTCGTGAGGGATTTTCACGAGAAAAGATCTTTAGACTGGGTCATTGAACAGGCTACCCGGATCTATGAGGTGCAGAAACCGGTAGATAGCAAAAGTAATGCCCAGAAAAACCCCAAAGCCAACAGCACCCCTGCTGCTGCCAAGGTGGCAGAGGTAAAGGTCACCCCCGTTTTGGATTTGGAGATGGGGGGGCCTAAAAACCTACCTGCACCTAATAATGCTAGGCCCAGAAGGTCCTCGGGCCAGTCACAGACAGGGAGCCAGGGAGGCAGCCCCACAAATGGGGTCCCTCGCTCTCCTGATTATGTAAGTCCCCGTTACAAGGGAAATCGACCCATCCTGGGTTATGTGTGGACTCCTCCAGCCCAAGGGGGGGGATCCAGCCAATCACCTAACCCAGGGAACTTCCCTCCTAACTTCCCACAGGAGGGCAGAAATTCTCCAAATCCTGGGCAGAACTTTTTCCCCAGGTATCCACCCAATTTCCAACCCCAAAATCATCCATCCTTCTTTCCCCAATTCCCTGAGCCCAGACAACCTAATCCGGGAGAGGGGAGGCCAAGGGTGGAGGGGTACCCAAATCTTCCCAACCCGGGGTATTACCAGAGGAGGGACAGCTACCCTTCCCGGGATCAGCCCAGGGGAGAGAACAGGGCCCCGTATCAGCCTGAGCGGGTTTCCCAGTTAGAGCGCCAGGTTCAAAACATGGCGCGGGATCTGGGTCACATACTGAGGGCTCAGCAGAACCCTCAGATGGGCGTGCCGGCGCAGAACGCACCCAACTCTGGACCTGGTGCTCCAGAACAATGACGGGGGCAGCACCCCGATAACACACCGGTTCCCAGGGAGGAGGCACAAGGGGAAGGGGGGTGTAAAGCCTTGGAGGAAGCTTCCTTCCTCACTTGTAAACAGCCCCTGGAAACCCAGGAACCGGAAACAAAATCTCTTGCCCCTGAAAGTCTGCCTCCTAAGGAGCAGAGGGGTGGTAGGAGAAACACAAGACCCAAACAGACACAGTTTGAGGAGGAGGTACAGATCTTCCAATTTGAGGGAGAGGGATCCTCAGAGGATCCTGGGAAAAGGATCTTCTCCTTCAGAGAGGGGGGAACTCCTCCCAAGGAAAAATGGGTCCTTAGGGATGCAAATCCAGATTGGGGAGATGGGGAGACTGAGCTACCGCCGCCCACCATCTCATCCCAGAACCAACAGCAAGAAAATCCCCTGGTTCAAACCTATCCTGGTGACTGCCTCCAAAAAGGGGGGGGCGGCCCGGAACCGGAGCCAGGGGAACCCACAATGGCTCTGATCTCCAGTTGCCAACTTTTTCTTTCAGATTCCCAAGGCTCTCCACAGAATTCTGCCCAAATCTCTTCGCTAGCGATGTCCAAAACCAGAAAATTAGCCCACCAGTTGTCCAAAAATGTGCATTATCTGTGCCCCCTTGAGGAGAAGGAGGGAAGATATTATGCCCCGGTACAAGTACAGGGGCAGGGTACAATTTTGGCATTGGTGGACACTGGATCTCAAGCTACCCTTCTGTCCAGAAGGGCCTTTGATGAACTGAATGCAGGAAGGGGAGAGAATTACCAAATTCCTCTCACCTCACTTCCTGGACAACTCCAGAACTTTGACGGGAAGGAAATTCCCGTCGAGGGGACGGCAGATTTGGACATTAAAATTGGGCGACAGAAGTTGAAACACCCGGTCATAGTTGTGACCCCAGACGGCACCCCTTGTTTACTAGGGAACGACCTCCTGAGAAGGTTGTCACCCCTAATAGATTGCGTAAACAAGGTCCTCTGGACCCAGACTAGCCGACCAATAAAATTAAAACAGAGTGTCAACCATGTTAGTTTAAACGGCACCTGCCACATGGTTGAACAAAAATCTGACCAAGTAGAATTTCACTTCCAGAATAGCCAAATTCCAGACGTGACAGTAATAGCAGTAGGACAAGAGACTGGTGGTGGAGGGTCCTCTCTATTTCTGAAAATCAACCTTCCTTCCAGTCTAAAGTGGTACTCCACGCTGGAAGGAAACACTCTGAAATTCTATACTAATCCACAATCAGAAACTCCCACTCCTATAGTCCAGAAAGATGTGAAATCAGCTCAGAGCCTGGCTGATATTCAGCAAATTGGAGAGCAGTTGTTCATCCCTGTCCATTTAAATGATGGGAAGGACTCTGTTCTCGCTCGAGTGTGTGTGAACAACGGTAAGAGCTTCATCAGCGAAGCCATGTTCCGCCAACTCCCAAAAGATCCAGCCATTCCCACATTCAAACTGATAGACAAATGGGAAATGGACCTGGAAGCACCCAATTCAAAACATCTCCTGCCAAGCAGGTGTATGCTCAAAATCTCCATTGGCAACAAGAGCATAGTCCACAATTGTTGGGTCGTGCGAGACGTCCCTGCCGCCTTTTATTTAGGCAGTGACATTCTCAATCGCTTTGCCATTAGTTTGGACCTAATAAACTTCAAAGCTTGGTCCCGATTAGCGGATAATCCCATGGGCTTTGATGATCCAGAAAAAGCATTTAGGTCAGCTCAATTGCTACCTTATGCAGTTGAAATTCAGGTTAAAGAGGAAGTCACCATCCCAGAAAGGACCCGACAATTCTCCCTGGAAGTGAGAGTTAAAAGAGGACAACATTTGAAAAACCCTGATGCTTACATACATCTAAACGCTTCTCTCCAACAGCAAGGGTTGGGGGTAAACCCAACTCCATTAGTCAACATAGAACATGACACCATTCTAATAGAGGTGGATAACAGCGACTTAAAGAGTATTACTCTAGCCGCAGGCACCATTATTGGAATGGCGGTTGATGACCAACATTTCTCCATTGATCTTGGAAATGAACTGTTAGGGCCAATCCCCAAGGACTGCGTTGACAGTGACAGTGATGACAATACAACACCAGACAGGATTTTTACCCGGCATGGGGGGAACTTCCTGGTGTACACTTCTTGCCCTTATGGTAAGGAAGATGTGACTTGTGACTTCAGGAGGGATGAGGTGATTTTCCAGGTCCATGAGGGCTGCCTTTCCCACCTGAAGCCTCTGGTCCAAATCAGCACTCTGACCAGGGACTTCTCCACCCAGCTGGAGGAGGCCGCAGAGATAGCCAAACCAGAAGTCTTTCCAGGCTTCAGGCAGATGGTGGAAGAGAGAGTCAACCTAGCTGATGCCTGTGTGACTCTGGAACAAAAGCAAAAGTTGAAACAAGTTTTCTTGGATTTCCAAGATCTCTTTGCGGTAGACTCATATGACTGTGGTCGCACCGACATCCACACAACAACAATCCCCACGGACCCTGGCATGACTCCTGTGTTTGTGAAGCAATATCGCTTGCCTCTCGCATCAATGGAGTCCCTTACTGAAATAATTAAGAACCTTGAGTCCCGGGGAATAATCCGTCCAGTCCACAGCACCTTCAATAATCCGGTGCTGGGAATATTAAAGCCAAACGAACAGTGGAGACTCTGCGCCGACCTCAGGGAGCTCAACAAACGGGTCCATACTTCCTGATGGCCTCTGCCCTACATTGACCAAGGGCTGGCCCAGATCCAGGGGTCACAGGTATTCACTGCAATAGACCTGACCAATGGATACTGGACCGTGCCTGTCAGCAGGGAGGACCAATACAAACTGGCTTTTACCTTTGGGGGCCAGCAGTACACATGGACCCGGACTCCCTTCGGATACCTCAACTCCGGTAATGAGTTCAATATTTTCCTACATAAGGCCATGCCCGACCTGGGTGCGAGGGGTAACCTGGCTTATGTAGATGATGTCCTCATCAAAAGTTCATCTGTGGAGGAACACATAGCGGAGATCCGTTATGTTCTGACCCAGTTGAGGGCCGCCGGAGCAAAACTTTCCTTTCAGAAAGCACAGTGGTGTAGAACCCGTGTTAATTTCTTGGGGCATGAGATTACTCCTCAGGGTCTCTGTCCCCAGGAAAAGAAAGTGGAAGCACTTCAGAAACTGAAAGACCCCACAACTCTGCGAGAACTAAGGAGCCTCCTTGGACTGACTAATTACAGCAGAAAGTTCATTGAGGGCTACGCAGAGATCACCAGACCCCTGATTCATCTCCTGAAGGGGGGGGTCAAGTGGGAATGGGGTCCAGAACAAGCCGAGGCAGTAAGACAACTCAAGAGAAGCCTCTCACAAGCGCCTTGCCTAGCTTACCCTGTCAGAAACAAGGAGTTCTTCCTGGAGACAGGGTTCTCTAATACGTGCTTGACGGCAGTATTATACCAAAAGCATGACAAGGTCAATAAAGTAATCTCCTATGCGAGCAAAACTTTATCCTCTGTGGAGGAAAAATTCAACGATTGTGAGAAGGCACTCCTGGCAACGGTGTGGGCATTGAAGAATTACCGCCCGTTTATCCAGGGGGAACACATCATAGTGGAGACTCCACACCAGCCTCTGCAATATCTCCAAAGTGACAGAATCCGGGCCGGAAATGTGAGTAATTCCCGAATTACTTCCTGGATTCTGTCAATGCAAGGCTTTCCTGTGGAGGTCAGATATGGCCAAAACAAGAAGAGTCCCCTCGCGCAAGGTCTGGCTGACTTGCATGATTGTGCCAGAGAAAACTGTCTCGAGGACGAAAGTCTAAAAATAAAGGACAACACGGAGGCATACCTTAATTCCCCACACAAAGTCTTTGAAGAGGACAAGTGTGAGGGAATGCCCACTGTCTATGTGGATGGATGCTCTTACCATGTTGACAACGACGGGGAGAAAGAACTGGTGGCCGGCGTAGGGAATGCATGGGTGAATGAGTCCCCAGACCCTCCACTGGATACAAAATTGGTCCCCGAAGTAGTCAGGTGGCAGAATTGATGGCTGTGCATCAGGCCATCCTCACTGCTGTCCAGCATCAACTCCGCGAACTGGTCATAATCACAGATTCGGATTATGTACGGAACGGGTTCGTGGAGCACCTGGTTAATTGGAAAACCAGAGGCATGTTATGTGCTAACAACAAACCCTTGAAACATGGGAAGTTGATCCAAAACATTGATGATCTGGTCACCTCGAAAGGAATGACCATCTATTGGAAGAAGATCAAGGGTCATTCCAAAGTAGAGGGACCAGACAAAACTGGAAATGACTTAGCTGATCAGCTGGCCAAAACCGGGGCCATCCAAGGGGATCTAATTGAGATTGAGTCCCTGTTGGGGGAAATCCAGGTCACTGCTATCACTAGGTCCCAGACAAATGCTCACAACGACCTTTCAATTGCACAATGGAGTAAGGAGACCCCTGATGCTGATTTGATTACAGCTCAGAAGGGGGATCCAATAATTGGTAAATTTTACCATCACCTTGAGGACCCTGAGAACTTTCCCCTGATGGATATCGATTACATTGGGAAAGAGGACCTAAGAGTGTTGATGAAATGTCCAAAAATGTTCCGAATCCAAGACGGTTTGCTGGTAAGGAAATCCAAAGCTGGCCACGATCAGTGGGTGGTTCCTACCTCATTCCGAAGCCTGATGTTAAGTCACGCCCATGATGCGGCCACCGCCGGTCATAGGGGGTTTCACACAACACTGGAAATCTTAAGAGAGGTTGCATACTGGCCACACATGGGGCAGGACCTCGACCAATACTTGAAGGGGTGTCTTGTGTGTGCACAATTTCAGCCATCATCCCTCACGCACCGCGCGCCTCTCCAAAAGAGGGGGATGACACTGCCATGGTCAGATTTACAAATCGACTTTGTAGGCCCCGTGATTCGCTCTGCTAGGGGGAATAAGTACATGTTGACTGTGACATGCTTGTTTACCAAGTGGGTGGAATGTCTCCCAGCCCCAAATTGCAAGGCAGAAACTGCAGCTGCCTTGATGATTAACCACATCTTTTCCCGTTTTGGTCTACCTCAAAGGATTGAGTCAGACAGGGGTAGCCACTTCACCAGTGAAGTAATGACAAAGATGTGGGAGATACTGGGGGTCAAGAGAAAGCTGCATATTGCTTATAGACCAGCTTCTTCTGGGGCAGTAGAGAGATATAACCGAACCATTGTGAGCATATTAAAGAAGTTTGTGGCAGATTCTGGGCCAAGTTGGGATATCCGATTACCTCTGGTCCTAATGGCCATCAGATCTACCCCTTCATCTGAAACCAAAATGTCACCATTTGAGTTGATGACTGGGCGCAAGATGGTACTTCCTCAGCATTTGCTCTATAGGACCCAAGAGCAGACACTGATAAATGCCTCCACAACTCATGAGTATGTGGAGAATTTAAGGAAACACCTTCAACATGCTTTTGCTTATGCTCAGCGGAATCTAGAAAGATCGGCTGATAGCATGAAGACCCATTATGACCTGAAAACTTCCAGGAAGGAATATCAGGTGGGAGACCGGGTCTATCTATACAACTTCCAAAGGAACCAGGCCAAGCAGCGCAAATTTTTGCCTACATGGAAGGGACCCTTTGAGATCATCGACAAGATCTCCCCTGTGGCCTACAAAATCCACATCCCCAAAGGTCCTTTGGCAGCGGGGGAAGACAAGTGGGTCCACATAAACCAGTTGAAATGTTGCCATCCCAGGCACACTCTGCAACAACTGGAGGAATCCTCTGGAATCCTAGCGGGTACTGTCTCAGATTAATTCAGTTCCAACCATAAAACATACCACATCTAGTCTCTAAAATATTGTGATTTGCATGAAACTGTCTCTTAGTTATACTGTTTTTTTTTCAAAATAAGAATGTAATGTTTGTTATGATGAAATGCATATGCTGCCCCACTATCTCAACAGTGGTGGAAAAATGTCTATGAATAGGTATTGCCGCTCTTCCTTTGTCGTCCTAGGAGAAAGAAAACCTGGAGACGGGCCAAGGAGGATGATCCGGAGACTGGGAGGATGACGCAAGGGGGCCCGGGGTACCGCCCAATATTCCCATCAGGACCGGCGAGGAGAACCGATCGACCAGTACCGGATGGAGGAAGAGATGCTGAACTGGCCATCCACCGGAAGAAGATGAGAACTACATCCCAGATCTTGCGGTTCCCACCAGTGAAGGATCAGATGGCCACCGCAAGAAGGGGGGCTTGTGGGATGTATTTACCCATGCATCCGAGCCCTACCTCAAAACTGTGCAGTACTGACATGGAAAACATCATGATGGCCAGAGCTTCCCAGAAAATGCACAGGGAAATGCATGAAGAATAGGCTGCCACTCATTTTTGCCGATGTTATGGGCACAGAAGGACACTGCCTAAAACCACCATTGGACTACCCACACAGTAGTCTGAAACCATTGGGAATGGCAATGCTGATTGCCAAAAGCAAACCCATAACTGTGGAGAATTCATTTTCTTATATCCCAAAAAGGGGTGCAGTACCAGTACTCACCACTATCCAAAAGCCGGCGTTTTAAAACCACCAGATTTTACTTTTTTGTAGAAAACTGAATAAATGAACCCAAAACATGCCAAAGAAAGACTTACTGAGAGGTGGATCCAATGTAAAGTTATATTCTGAAGTGACTTGAAGGTGTATAACAAGACTGGCTGAGCTGTGGATTTCAGCAGTTTAAGTAAATTTGGACTGAAAGACACTACAAATCTAAATGTTTAAAAGAAATGAGTGACCTACTTTGAGTGTCACATAGGTTGCAATTGTTTAAATGTCATAGTTTTAAACTTAGAATCAGCAACCTAGTTGCATATGTAAAAAAAATGTCTTGACTTAAACTGGGGAACAGAAGTGACATGTAGCTAAAAACTGGCTTAAAGAGATTCCAATTCTGCCTGGCAACTACCCCCATCAGGAGTGAAACTTGAGTCACAGCTGTGTTCCCAGGCCTATCTGCCTTTTGCTGGCCACACTAAGGATATGCCATCTCTCTGATAATTGAATTAAGGGAAGCCCCCACAGAATACAGGAGCTCTGAACAAAGCCCTCTCCTGACTCAGGCAGATGGTTTATTGCAGATATCGTAAAAGTAGCTTCCTCCTGAAGCAAAGGGGAGGGGCACTGCCTGTGAGAGCAAGCTGGCTTGGCAGAACTGGAAAAACCAGAAATTCAACCTTGTGCTGGAGGAAAACCACACCCCTTTGGGGCCAGAACATAACTCTAAAAAGATGAATAACTCATAGTACGGACTTGTGAAAATTATTTAAATGACACCATAATTCTTGTGATTTTTCTGCCCACATTTTAAGAGGTTTTTAGAACCGGTGGCATGTTCAGTGGAGTTTTAGCGGAAAAGAGGATATTACTCAAAATGTGTGCATGTGAAAAATCTGACACTTCATCAATTAATGTCCATACTCCTTGCGCACATGTGTGTAAATTTGGGGTAATGTCCGGAATTGCAAACCAGTTAAAAAGTGCAAAATATTGCCATTTCTGAATGCAAGCTCTCAGGAAGAGCAGATTTTGACAGGGTATACCTCCTGTAATGCATGATGGGTGCATGTAATTTTAAACAATATGTACCTCTGCAAATATGTATTTGGTTCAAATCTAGATTTGTGTGCAAGTTGACAGGAGGAGTGGACTTTCTGCAGGCTGTAAAATGACATCACTCTGACACAACTTAGCTCCCCCAATCAGGGGAGAAATGAAAGCTTGGCCAATGATAAGTGGAGAGGGGCTGGCTAGTGATGCTGCTCACACACACCCATTTTAAAAACACATAAAAGCAGACAGACAGGACAGATAGGGACCTTCAAATCCATTTGCTGCGGGACGCTCTGCTGGAAAATCCATACTTTACCTCCATCAATCTTTAGAGAAAGCTGTCCAAAGATCCAGACTTCAAATCCCTCAATCTTCAGAATCCAGAGAGAGAGCAGACCCAGATCACTGAAGTGCAGAGGCCAGACCAGAGTTTAGTCTAAAACCTGACCAGATCCGCGGCGAGGTCTAATTAACTCAAGAATATAGTGTGAGTACCTAGAAAACTGTGCAGAACCAATCTCTTAGTTAAAATAATATAATTCAATCCTATTTTAATCTAAGTAGAACTGTCTCCTAACTGTCACCTGTCATTTGTAAAGCTGTCACTTGTCATTTTCTAGTTGCAAGCTGCACTTGTCTTTTTGAACTTTAAAATTTCAATCTGAAAAACGACCTTTATTTAATCGCTCATATCTCCGTGACCGTTTGTGCTAGAGACTTGCAGTAACTTTCATCTGGAAGCTGAGATCCTAGGCTTTCCTAGGACCCCAAAACGATATTGATAGTCCTTGTGGTTCCTCTGTAATCCTGCTCGGCGCATTCGCAAATTTAGCCGCGATTTGATATTTTACCGCGATTTGCAAATTTCTCCACGTGTAAAAGTCTGCTGCTGCTTGCCTTCCATTTGCCAGAAATTCGTTTAACCTGCTAGTTACACCCTAGATCCTTGCTAAAGTGAGCCTGGACTAATATTAACTTGATTTCACTCACCCGGAACCTCCTAGAGGGAATTAAAAGCATTTTAACATATTTTCACTCCATTGCCAGCACATATCAAAGCATTTTGCCTGTGTTTTCAACTTCTGTAGTCTAAGTTGCTGGGTGAACTGAATTACATTTGAATTGCCTTTCTGAGAATTGTGTGCCTTCCTTCCATATCCTTGCATTGCATAAAAGGGGGGGGGGGGTGAATTGTCCAAGAAAGTGATTACATTGTTTTTGCTGAAATCCTATCAAGTTATTTTCTTTACTGCATTTCATTCCACATTGCATCCATTTGAAACCATAAAAGTATTGTTGCTATCTTATCCATTTCATGTCAACTCCTTAGTGATTATCAAGAAGTGTGCCAGTGCCAGATTCTCCGTTGTTAATCTTTATCATATCAGATTAAGTGTGATATTCAATTATTAATTATTAAAAAGTGTGATAGATATATATAGCTTTACTTCTCAAATAAAACTTTTAACTTGCAAAACAGAACTACTTCTTGGCTCAGTGGGGTCAGGGGGATTCTGAGAGAGGGGTGTTATATAGGGGTAGTCATCCAGAACGCATGAACTGGACATAAAGATATATCAATAAGGGTTTTCATTCAGTATTATAGACTAGGCGTTGACTTAGCTGTAGTGTTGAATTGAATCCTCTTACAGTAGTTGGCCTTGTGTGCTGGCTGGTGTCTGCATGTGTACTGAGGGAGTTCTTCAGGTATTTTATCTGTGTTTCACTCATAATGAATAACCAGTGTTTCTTGTATTTTGGACCATGTGTTAGTGTACCGTGTTTGAGAGTGGATTTCCTTCTATTTATTAAGGTTTTAACTAACTCTAATGTGCATGTTGTGTTCATTATGAACATCGGGGACGGTAGTCAGTTACTTTTCTATAGTCTCTTGACTTACTGGTCTCGTGAACATGGACTTTAATTGTCATTTGTGCTCCTATTAACATTAATAAATCTACAGCTTCTTCTCCTGCGAACTGTTATCTTGTGCTTGCATTCCGTTCATTTATTACTCCCTTCCTATTTTCTGACCTTGGATCTGGCTATGAGCAAATATTTGGGCCCTGCACGAGTTTCTAGAAAAAATGTGGTTTTGTAAATTCAGCATCTTGGGTTCTCAGGCATTGCTAATTCTGAGACCTCCTGCGGCCTATGTGTTATTGAAATGGCTGCACTTCTGTCTTCCAGTCTCCATTCTGGCGACCTATAGCCGCATCTATTAATGTTGTACCTCTGCCATATGATGAAGCCCATGCCTGTGTATTCAGCATCTTAACTACCTAATCTATCTGTCCTATAGGTGTAGTGAGTGCCTTTCATGATACGCAGAAACCTCCTGTACTTTTATACTATGTTTCACTATTTATACCACACATTATTTGTGTATTCTAAAACTTCTTTTAGTCCTTGCTTGTGTCGCACAACCTAACTAATAATTAATGACAGATTGCATGTATTTACTTCAGCTATGCACATTATTTCATGGAGATCAACTTTTAACTCATATTATCAACCACCCCCAGAGTCATGGGGTGGTACAGCTGTCTCAGTTTGAAATGTTTATCACCCTTGAAGTACTGGGACAGGGTTGGGGCAGAAGGTAGTACTGACACATTCATCTGCACCATCACATTCCCCCCTCTAGTCACATTTTCTATCATGCCCATACTTCTACCCATTCCATTGAGTTCATCTTTGGGTATCCATATTTTCCTCACCACCTTAAGCTGCCTCCTTACATTATATATTCCTCAGGACCACAGGCCATGAAGCAGAAGGTCATGAAGCAGCAATCTCCATCAGCTTCACAATCCATGCACTGTTTAGTGTAATTATGGGGATCCATGGAATATTCAGACAATGTCACAGAAGCTCCAATTTAGACGGCCTAGGGGATCCATTCTCGGGTTTTCATAAGTTTGTGTACACTCATATACTTGGGTGTCCACATGTATTATTATGGTAATTTCCAGTGCTGTCTTGCCCACCTTTTTACATTGGTTTAGTGCTATTTCTAAGACACAGATAGCTGCCAGGACCAATACCAGTAAGGCCAATAATAATTTGAATGTGTTTGCCAACCAGGTGGGTGCCCATGAGAAGAGGTAATCAAACCAGTCATCTTCCTCAATGTCTTCCACCTCTGAAACCATTTTAGTGTGCAGTTCCTGTAAGGCTGTTATAGCCTCTGTAAGTGCCCCATTTTCCTCATCATTTGCTGATGGTATGTACAGCAAGATGGACCAATCTAGCACACACGCCTCCCTCCATGGCTGTTATCAGGTCAAGAACATACCTGTTTTGGAGGGTCATTAGTCTTACTGCTTTCAATTCTTCCTTGGTTGCTTTAAACCCTTTTATAGTTGCATTTATCACTTGCAACATCTCCAACCTGGTTATTTGTAACCATTTTGCATTTGTGGCTGCTTGCAAACCAGGACCAAGGTAGAAGGTAAAGAATATTGCAGTTTTACTGAACAATGTGTGTTCATCTGGTATGTCTTCATATGCTTCTACTGATTGCATCAACAAATAATTTTCATAGGAGTGATTTCCTGGAGTGCTTTTTTCACCAGTTACCTGTGGACTGCTCTTCCTGTTTGACGCTTTGCTTCACTCCTGATATACACATTGTATGGATTATTCACGACTTTCCTTTAAGAACTTGGTAGGTGTATCTACCCTTGGGCTCATGTATCTATTGTTTAAACGTGGGACATTTAAATGAACATGTTTCTCTGTTTACTTTAGTTCAGCGCTGACCACGCCCCACTCAACTGCATGTGCATGAATCCAGGCACCCGTGCGCAATCGTGGGAGTGCTTTCACAGAGTGTTGTTCTGTTGCTCAGCAGAGCAGCAGGGCAGCAGAACGGCACCCCCTCCATTCATCTAACTGTCGTGCTGTGACTGACTTTAAATAAAGTATAAATAAATAAATAAATATTGCCTGCACCTGGCGAGCACTGTTGGTCTTTGTTAATTATCCCATTTTATATGGTGAAAACTCACTTGCCTGATCACATTGCTATCTCCAGCGCTGCTGCTTCTAAAGTTAAAACCTCAGATAACGTACCACCTGAGCAGGGAAGAAGTCGTACATTGTTTAATTGTTCACAAAAATTGTTGCTGTTGAAATCTGTTGGCCCAGATATACTTGCATATTATGCAGGTTTACCACCAATTACTGTATCAACAAACCTGTGTTTTACAGCTTTGAATCCACAACCGCACTGTATGCAGGACGCTAACCCACATGTACAAACTTATACTAACTCTATTCTTGACGCTGACCTGCTCGCCCAGCTCCCTCCCACAGGAGAAACGGGCGAGATGTTGGCGCCTCCTGCATTTCCCCTGGATAAGCAGACATGCATTGATGTATCTGCGCACCAGCTTGTACAAGTCCACTGCATGGACTCAGCAGAGATCCCTTTACTTTATTCACAGGCCGTTAAATCACTCTCTATGCAGATGGAGGATACAGTGCCCAAACTCAACCATCAAGCAGGGAACTATGCTGCTAAAAAACGAGCTGGCCAGATACCGGATCAACAACGCAAAAATGTTGCACCCCACTCTAATATGATTAATACTGCGAATATTGAAGTCGCTGTTGGGAGACAGGAAAAGCCCTCCAGTCTTTCACCTCCTCCAGATGTTATAATAATACCTGAGACTCCAATAAGTGTCGATACGGCGCCCTGTGTTTTGGACCTGCACAATCACCTTTACTCTATCCTGAATCCCCCAACTCCATTGCAGACTCCTTGGTGGCAAATAGTTTGTCATTTATAAAGCATACTCCCCGACCATCTTTTAGGTTTCCTCCCCCTCAAATTGCATCTCAGGAGCCGATCCTGATTGCGGTAAACAACAGCGTTTATACCCGTATTATGCTATATGAGGCCATATTAGCAACACTGGTTAATGAAAATTGAAAACAAACTGGATTTGTTGTCTGACATAAATACGTCTTGGTATTTGGATGAAAAATTAAATGAGTTTCTAAATCTTGCTAGAAAATTGAAGAAAATCAATCCTATACATACCAATTCTAAGTTGGACGTGTGCATTGTTGTTGCTGCAATTGATGGTGACACCCTAACATGAGAGATGGCCTGGGAGTGGGTTTCCCTAGCAATGAGCTTAACCCCATTGTATTGAACGAGGGGTTGAACTCTGCACCCATACTTTTGGATGCAACCATGGCACCTGTTCCTACCGTTGTGCCTAAATTAACAGTTGTGGAGGAGGATTGTGCTGACAACCAGGTCTTTGACATATTTCGTGTCACTAGACATAAGAGAAAAAGAAGATTGAGACAAACCAATGCTCCTAAAACTGAAAAAAGGATTATGCAAAAGAAAAAAAAGAAAAAACTTAGAGCTACATGACAAAATACCCAAAACACATACCAAAACATTTATCAGTGCCTTAACTACTCCTATTCCGTGTAAAACTTACAAACAAAAACAAAAACTAAAAAACCCAATAAGTCCATCAAAAAAACAATTAACCCCCTTGAATGAGCCTTGTAGAATGGGGTCTAACTTCCTCCAATGAGACAAAACTACTCAGATCCCTGTAACCTTAGAAGAGTCCGATCATGTAAACATGCTTGATTTTTCTACGTACTCAATCTCCTTATTAACTGACTGCAATGAAGCAGCAGCAGTTGATATCAAATCTATTGATGAAGCTCTCCCTAAGAAAATGGTGGTGAATGAATCCAAAAATAATGCAGAATTTTATACTTTAGAAGAAAAAAGACACATTTTGCTTAAACGGGGAAACTGGAAACCAAGTGCCCCAATAACTATGAAACCGGACATAGAATTTTAACTTTATAATGTTGTTACATTTTGGCCTCATGCCTGATCAGCTAGCCCAATTAACTTACTGAAACCTTGTAGTAATGACTCTGCAAATAGAAATGAGCCCAGCACACCATTGAAGATGGCCTACCAGCAAATGGCGGCAGCTTGCCTAACGCCTATGGGTAAAGATGTCTACCTCCCATTTCAAATGAGCGATTGAAAATGAACTGACCCATACCCATGCAGAACTACTGTCCTCACGATATTCAAACAAATCCATGGTTTAAAGGATGTGGTATCTAGGGACATTGAGGCCATTTACTACACCGATATGAGAAAAATAGACTCTGTTGAAAATCCCTTCCCATATAGTCAGAGAATGAATATGGGAGGAAAGAAGTGAACTTGCCAAGAAGGGCATTATATTGTCTGCTCTCGAAAGCCACTGTTCACATAAGAAACTTTTGTCATCTAATATCTCTGAAACAGAGCCAGGTAAAATACGTAGAACTGTGAGCTTTAAAGAACATAGACCAACACAAACATACAATAAAAGTAGTATGACTGTGGTAAGTACACTTCATTTTATCTGTAACTGTCCTTTATTCCAGCAATCAGGTATTTCTTTCTCTTGTGCGTCACTGAAATGTAGCAATTTGTGGTCTTCTATTCTAATCTCTCCCCTATTTGGGCCTGCCACTATGTATTTCTTTATGAAAGAACATAGACCAATACAAACATAGAATAAAAGGAGTATGACTCGGGTAATGACATTTTCAGACCTGCCTCATCACTCTGAAGACAGAATGGTAAAAAGCCCTGCCTCAACGTCCTGGGCCTGGCTAAGAAAAACCTTAGTTGAGTCTGCTGCTAAATAACATCAGTAGAGCCAGGTCCCTCTTACCCACGCACTAAAAATTGCAGTGTGGAATATTCAAGGGCATGCCCACCTCATGGACCTAAAAGACTCATACTTCCTAATAAATTATGACATATTGGTGTTCCAAGAAACTTGGCTCACAGAATACCCAATTTGGCCTGACTATGATTTAATTTGTGTATTGGCAAATATGCAAGCATGTGGGTGGCCCATGTTAGGCTTATTGATAGAAGTGAAAAGGGTACTAAAAGGGAAATTGACTCCATCGGCTTCCCCCCATCCTTGCCTACAACTTGTAAAACTGATACTACCAAATGCATACACAACTCAGATTCTTCGAATTGCCATCTTAAACATTTATTGGAACCCTGCGGTATTGAGTGATGATATATTCTTTGACTATGTTTCTGATATGTTGGATGTGGTCTCAAATGAGCAAGAATGTTATATGTTACTCATTGCTGGCGACTTGAATTGTCTTGTTTTGAGCCTGTTGTATGAAAACAAAGCCCTCAAGATGGTTAGACATGACGGAGGTGCGTTATTTCACAATGTTAAATGGCCATTTCTCTACTGATATCCCTCAAAGAGCAACGTGGCACAGGGAACATTCATCTGCAATAATTGACAATGCATTTCTTTCAACATGAGGATGCCCTTAGTTAAGCAATTTGAAATAATCTATACTTCCCTGAGCGATCATAACTTACTGAAAATTGTCATTGATAAAAGAACCATTGTCTATGTATTATAAACACCAATGAAGCCTCAGACAAGGAAAAAATAGGATCAAATGGACGAATGCTGCACTCACCTCTTTTACAAATGTGCTGATTGGGGAGGACTTTCAGTACTGGCACAATGAAGCGCTCAAATATACTAATGTACTCCAAACATTTTGAGTAATATCAAATAAAGGCATGCAGCCACAATTTAATAATAAACAGGCCTTTATGCAGCTAAAAATGAACTGAAAAGAAAAGTGAGACAACTAAAAAAAATACAAATATTGATAATAGATGGGTAATAAAAAACCAGTATACGAATTATAGAAATTGTGTGGCTCAACATAAGTCATTAAAATCAAAAGCTGAGAATGAAGCCATGCTAATCGTTCTCGGTACAAAATCTTTCAAATGATCTGAAAAATGTTGAATACCATCTCTGAAAAAAGCAATGAATCTCTAATGTTAAATTCAATCTCTGAAGCTCATTGGGCAGAATTCTATCAGAAAATATATGATGACAATATTTATGCTGCTAATACCATCTCTCTGTGTGGGGATGAGAATGTTCTTGAGTTTGACAAATTGGAGATCAAACTACTTATACAGAAACTCAGTACGTCAAGGGCCCCCAGCCCCAACAGGTTGTCAAATGCAACTCTAAAAGCACACCCTGATGCTTGGAGCAACATTTTGTATTTACTGTTTAATAGAATCCAAAGATCTGGATGGATACTTACAACTTGGAAACGATCTATAATTGTACCTATTTACAAAAAAAAAAGGAAATAGAGGTTTGCCATCTAACTATTGCCCCTTGGCCTTTCTCGATATTCCAGGGAAACTATATGCCAGACTTATCCTCTGAGATCTAAATAAGTGGATTGTAAAATATAAGCTGAGAGATCCCCTCCAATATGGCTTTGCTTTCTGGCATGGCACCTCTTGCAATTTAACCATCCTAGCTGCCCTTAAAAATCAGGCAAAACAACTTTACTGCCCATTGTACGTAGCATTTATAGATTTTACGGTTGCATTCGACTCTGTGTCAAGAAAAATATTGTGGCAGAAATTGAGTAATGCCGGCTGTTCTCATTACATACTACATACTATCCAGCAATTCCATACTGATAATACAATCCAGGTTAAAATCACCCGACAGGGACGTCTTACGCACCCAATCAATACTTACTGTGGCTTGAGACAAGGCTGTTTATTCGCAGCATCCTTGTTCTATTTTTATATAAAAGACATTAACCCCCTTTTTCATAACTCTCAATCCTTCCCCTCTAGGTCAGGTGAAACCACTATATCCAACATATTCTACGCGGATGATTTAGTTATCATTGACTGCACGTCTATTGGTTTGCAGAGGCAATTGTCAACTCTATCTAGATATGCAGAATTGAAGAAAATGACTATTAATGTAGCTAAATTACATGTGATGAAGTGGAACTGTAATAAAAATAACTTATGTCAAACATATAAGTGGAATACAGGTGGAAAATCAGTTGCCTTAGTCCACGAGTACATATATCTGGGCATTGTAGTAAGTGATCCAAAGAATGAATTGGCGTACAGAAAAAACATTCGGATTAAAATGCAAATGTTGATCTCTCAAGCCAGAATCATCCTAGCAAGATATGGAAAATTCTCGTATGTACATGTTGTGAACTTCTATAAAGGGAAAGTTGTCCCTGTAGAGACATATGGAGGACACACAAGGCTGGTAGCGAATCAACCAGACTGGTACCTACTAGAAGGTCTATTCTGGAAAGCATTACTGCCTATTCCAAATTCTGTCTGAATTCAAATAGTCTGATATGAATTGGTATGTTTTCTTTGAAGGCGATAGTTGATTGGAACACCATGTTATACGGATTCTTTTATCACAGCTATAGATGTTGTATAGAGCCGATGGAATTCTTTGCAACTTGGGGAATCTTGAAGGTGAATTTTAACAAAGCCGATAGAGACGTGGATTTGCTAATAACTAACCCCACAAAGGCTAAACAAAAATGGTGGAATGCCGAATGGATTAAAATATGGTCTGAATGCCAACCATTTAAAATATTTAAGTTGGGAGCATTTACATTAAAAATATTAAAAATTATTCCACATTACCTAAGATAATTCCCGGACCGGACATATAGCGCTGAAATACTGAGATTGAGACTACATTTATGGCCAATTAGGTCATTGTTAGCCTCGCGAGTAAAAACATCTTATGATCAAACATGCAGATTTTGTAAATGACCAACATCTACTGAGTCCCTTAAACATCTTCTCGTAGAATGCCCAAGATTAAACGATCTGAGGCACGATGATTTCTACAAAATATTATGTGAATATCAATGCTTAACTCAGCAGACGATGTGGGTATTAATTTTTTATGCTCAAAGAAAATCTTTAAATTTAGCAGCTATAAGATACCTAGGAAAACTTGATTTATAGTATTATAGGTGTAGAACAAATTGACACTTGATGCAATGTAATTTCCTTCATAAGTATTACTTGCAACTATGCAAATGTTTGATGTCGTCAGCATGTATATTTAATGTAGATATATGTTCAGTTGATGTCTTATGTTTATGACTAATTGTCAATTTTATGTAATGAATTTGAAAAATCATGTGATCAATGTATTTTATGTTGGAAAAGTTGTATTTCAACTAAACCAACTGAAATTAAAAAACATTAAAAAAATAATGTTCCCTTTTGGTGTGTTTCAGGGTGTGAGACCTCTTTTGTTTCAGGCGTTTTTACTCATCGGGGGAAATCACCAATTTGCACTTTGCCTTGAGGCACCACCAGTGCTGGTGCACTTATTATTACTATGGAGCAAGCAGAAACCTCCCCAATTTGTGGGAAGCTGCATGCACCCGCCCAATAGTCGTCCATTAATACAGCTGCGCCTACTTTCATGCCTGGCATGTCAGAAACGCATCTGCAATCTTTGGTCATTCCAACTTTCACTGTGCCATTATTTCTGAAGCACAAAGTAGCATTTTTCATTGGTATTATCGTTACTGGTCCTCCCTCATCTTCTAGCCAGGTGAGCAGTTTAGTGTATTTAGGCCATTCTTCAAGTCACACTTTTTTTGCATTCAGTCTAATCTCCTCAGGCTGATCTAGGATTGCTTGAGCTTTGCAGCCCATCAATCAATCGACACACCGTTCGGTGGTAAGTACACTTCCTTTTATCTGTAACTGTCCTCTGTTCCAGCAAGCAGGTATTTTTTTCCCTTGTGTGTCACTGCAATGTAGCAATTTATGGTCTTCTATTCTAATCTCTCCCCTATTTGGGCCTGCCACTATGTATTTACTTACCATGTGTTGTGTATTAGCATAGACCATCAGGAGCATTTGATTTATAAAACTATCCTCACGTGGAGAGTCTGCCTTTGTTACCCGCTCTATAGAGGCTGTTTGGCCCTGGGATTGTCCTTGTGCAATGCATAGTGCATGATGCGTTAGACAGTGTGCTGTGTTATTAGGTACTTCTGTTGCTATGAATACTCCAGAAGCACTTATGGTGGACGTGATGAGGGAACACAGAAAACGGCTCTCATCAGACCTCTCTCTCCCCACCTTGCTCATATGTTTGTACCACATGTTATTGGTAACGTGGAGGGAATTATCAGAATACTTGCTCAAGTGGATTTGGTCTTCTTGCACCCTCCATGGCCGTTATCAGATTGAGAACGTACCTGTACTGGAGGGTCATTAGTCTTATTGCCCTCAGTTCTTCTCTTATGCCATTAAAGCCTTTTACTGTTGTGTCTATTGTCTGCAACAGCTCCAAGCATGTTATTGGCAGCCATTTTGCATTTGTGTTGGCTTGCAACCTGGCATTAAATATGGTGGTAAAGAACATCTATGTTCTACCAAACAATGTAGGTTCATCTGGTATGGCATCATATGCATCTTCCATCTTCAATGAGTTGTAGTTGCTCCTCTTCATGTGTGCAAGTGGGTTGGCCTCTTTTGTCTTGTGTGTGTGTTCATTTTGGGATGATCAGCAATCTGCACCTTACTTTTGGGTACTACCAAGGCTGGTGTACTTATTGCCATCAGTGAGCACAAGCAAAAAATGCAAAAATAAATAATAAGTCCTGAACCACAGACCCAATAGTGGTCCATTAACACGGCAGTGCCTATTTCGATGCCTGGCACATCAAATATGCATTTGCACCATTTGTTTTCCCCAACTTTCACAGGGCCGGTATTCCTGAAACATATTGTAGCATTCTTCACAGGGATTATGTGTAGGATGCCTGCTACATCCTCTACCCATTTGAGCAATTTGGAATATTCAGTTCACTCTTTGAGGCATATATCATTTGCATTCCGCATCACCTCTACTGGTACTTTCAGGAGTGCTTACACTTTACACCCCTTCACCCTTTCGACCTAACCTGAGGAAAATACCTATCTGTACATTATTATTTGGGGTCAATCCCAGCACCCAGGTATCACATTTCCTGTGGCATTTCGGCACTTTAATAAGTTATGGTCTGTTATTTTAACCTCTCCTCTATTCTGGCCTTCTAATGTGTATTCCATCACCTTACTTTTTTCTTCCAGGATCATCCATCATTGCCTTTTGTTTTATGTAGCTATTCTCGTAAAGAAACATCTGTTTTGTCATCCATCACAAGGTGGCCCATCTTCCTTGGACTTGCCCTCAAGTTGTGCAAAGTATTAAGTGTACAAATGTCCTGGAAGTGCTCATGGCATAGGGAATGAGGGAACACACATACAAGCTCTCATCAGATTTCTCTCTCCATATTTTGTTCATGTGCAGGTAGCATACATTATTAGTGACATGGGCAGAATCAGTAACACATTTGCTGAAGTGTCTAGAGTACTCTAGCACACATCTTTTTTAGTTTCCTCATCTGTGCATTTACTACAGGGAAATCCTCTGGTGCCATTTCATTTATTGTTGTTACAGTACTTATGCTCATGTTTACTGATCTAGCAGTGTTAAAAATGATAATTTCTCTTGCTGCAATAACAATTATTATATACCGACTACAAAATGTAAAAAAACATTTCTATAATCATTGTTGCTATGATATCTACTTTCTGCAAATCCCTGTGAATAAAGTCTCTTCTAGGTGCTAAAAGAGAATATCTTATATTATTCAACATGTTCATTCTTGCATCTAGTATTGTATTCTAAATAGTGAGCAAAAACATCTTTCTAACGCTATATAAGCCTTTATATTGAGTAATAATAAAGTTATGTAAAGGTACCAAGCTCCTAAAAATGAATAAATGTTCATAAAAAAGGACAAGAACAAGAAAAATAAAATTACTGTAGGCAACATCTGTTATTTTCCCTTTACTGCAGTAATGTTATACTTTATGTTAGGCAAGTGTCCTTGAAAGGATGACAAACAGACTTGTCAGTGTATCTATAGTGAAACAATGTATTTTTATTCTGCTTGCTGCTGATTGGCTCTCGTTGTTGACCTTGTCTCACATCTTCTTCACCTTCGGGCTCAGTATTGGTGGACAGGGAGGTCTCTGACGTCGGTGAGATGCAACCAGGCACACCTTCTTTGAACTTTCAATGCAGACTATGTAACCGCCTCCACTATGAATGCTCCGTCGAAGCAGGGCTTGTGCCTCTGTTGTGTGAAGTTCCTACATAGGACCTTGTCACAAGGAAACAGAGCTAGTGGTTTCAACATGACATTTGGATCGTTGTTTATTTGCTTCATCAGTCTTCCGTGAGCCCTCCTGCCGTGCATGTATTTGTTGAATCATACATTTAAGAGATTCCATCATAGCTGTGACATAATCAGGCATTTCATTCCCTAACAAAATATCAGCATTCTCTACATCAGTTTGAGCATGAGTGGGAGGAGCAAGGTGCATGTGCGTTTGGCATCCCGTCAGCCGGGCTGATTGCGTAATGCAAATAGGGCTAGAGGAAGGAAATGGAGTCAACCCTTTTTTAGTGTCTCTTTTAGTTTGGAAATTCACTCCTTTAGGCTGCCATTGTGGTGCTCACACATTCTGTTTGCTTATGGGTGATAAGCTGATGAGAATTTGTGCATTACACGCAACAGGATAGTGATGTGTTCAAACACTTCATTTACAAAGTGTGTTCCATTATTAGACCTGAGCACTTCGCACACTACCCACCTTGGAAATACCTCATGTATGAGGAACTTTACAGCACATGTGGCATCTGTATGTGTGCATGGACCTGCTTTGATTCATCGGGAAAAGGGATATATGACTACCAGCATGTACCTGTAGCTGTTATGAACAAGGCAGCCTATCTACATAGTCGATATGCAAATGCTGATATGGTCCATTAGGACAGGGTATTGCTCCTCTCATTGTTTGCAGAGTATGACAGCAGCGAACATCTCGCATGTTAAACAATTTACAAAAAATCTGAAACATGTTTTGCCAAATTCAGAACAAACCAGTCCCCCGAATTTAGTACTGCAAGACAATTTTTTGATGTGTGTGCTGGGTAATGCAATTGGTCTAGCGCTACTGCAAGCAGCCATAGGAGCATAACAGGTTTCCTGTTGCTGTCCTGCCTCCACATGGTATCCATGGGGGACAATGAGCACCCCCATCATTTCCATAACGTTTGCTCTTTTGGTGGTGCCCTTCCACCTAGTTTGATAATTTGTCTTATTGGTAGTGTATTAAAACGCTCCTTCATCACCATGTTACGTGCATGGATGTATTTGATTGGTACAGTCACAATGTAAGATATTTCGGGAAAATATGTTGCTCTTTTTGCTTCAAGATTGGCAACCTTATTGTTGTGGAAAATAAAATCCACACCTCTGGTATGCACTTTGCCATTCACCAGAGCAATCTATGAGCCTTTTAAATAGTGACACATGCTGAACTGGTGTACCGTCTGCAAGCAGGAAGCCCCTCCTTTTTCAGCATGACAAACCTGTGTGTACTTTGAGGTCACGTAGGTGGAACCAGAATACACCATTGCCACCTCTTCTTCATGGGCCTCAAGTGCCAAAATCTGCACTACCAATTTTGCCGCTTGTGCTGAGAAATGTGCTGACAATCTCGCACTTGTCACATTTTAAAGCTGTTATTCTCTTTTGCCTTCACTACTGCTGTGCCATTGTGCCTTTTGACAGTGCTCTGGTCTATTGCCAGTGACCCATCAAAGCAGAGAAATACCCCCCTAGGGAATTTTCCTTGACATATGGTATTTCATTATGGTATTCAGTGTGCTTAGTGCAATTATGCACGTTATCTCCTTCCTTTACCGGTTATGTTATAAATCTGGCTAGATTTCCCACTCAGCACCTGGGAATTGTAATCAATGGGATAATTATTTTGTAACTGGAGGCTCTTTATGTAGTCAGTGTGCTTTTGGGCTTTTCAAGTATGGCAAATAGGGGATGCTCAAAGTGTAATGTAACTGTGCAGCTCATGGTTATACTTAATCGCAAACGTAGCTGCTGCCAATGCGTGCTTGCAGGGATAATGACCTCTCAGGACTGGATCTAAAATCCCACTATGGAATTCTAATGGTTTGTGTCCCATGGTAGTTTTCAGCAGTCATCACTACTCCATTTGAATGGGAGCATAGAAATAATGCTTCCTTGTAGTTGTGGATACTTAACAAGGGAGCTATGCTAATTGCTAGCTTCAATTAATGAAATGCATCTATTATTGTGCATTTCCAGGCTACATCACTGTTTTCTTTCTGCATCTCCTTCAGCCCTATTAAATGTGGCCTTACATATCTGCTGTAATCAAAAACCTACACCCTGCAATAACTGCAAATGCCTGGAAATTGCTGTAAACCTTTGACTGTCTCTGGCTTGGGCGTCGTCATGATAGCTTCTGCTCTTTTAGGTATCAACTTTGTTCCTTGTTTTGATATTAGTTGGCTTATAGATATGACTTGTTTGTGACAATATTGCATTTTCTCTTTGTCAACTTTGAAACCTTTCTCGGCCAATACTGTCATAAGTTTTACTGAGTGTATCCTGCACTCTTCCTCCATGTTGCTGCACCCTAAAATGTCATCTAGATATTGTATTCAAGTCCATCTGCAGCACTCAATTAAAAACTGAGGGGGATTCACAGTACCCCCGGGGTAACCGAGTATGTTTTAGTTTTATCCCACGGTAAGTTAACAATGTAAAATGCTGTGATTCTTCATGCAAAGGGATGGAAAAGAAAGCATTCTTTAAATCAATCACTGTAAAATATTAAGCGTTCGATGGGATGTTACATAATATTGTGGCTGGGCTTTGATCTTTTGGGAACTTTGCCTCAACAATACTATTCAGGGGGTGTAAGTCCAGGATAAATCTACACAACCTCCATAGCTTTTTTCACTGGGTAGACATCTGTGTTACATGGGGATTCTGCAGGCACTAATATCCCTTGTCATCGGAAGGTGGCTATAGTCTTAAATATACATTTGTCAGCTTCTTTTAACATGGGATTTTTTTTACTTGTGATAAAATAGCTCCCTGCTTCAATTTAATTGTTACTGCCCACACTCTTTTCAATAGACCAATGTCATATAGACTGTTGATCCACAATGTGCTTGGTGCGTATGCCAAATCGTCCTGGAGAAAGGATGGTATCATTTTTACGAGTGACATTCTCTGAGTTATCTCTCTATTTTCAATGTTCAACTGATATGTGAGAATTATATTAAACATCTTAAAGATTAAAGGCATGAATCCGCCTTGGGATTCTCCTTTAAAAAAAAAAAAAGAAACACACAACTTGAGTGTGAGTCCCAGATTCGCAAGACACCTGGTATACTTTCCTGCCATGTTATTTTTCTCTTTCAATGCAGTTCAAGCAACCTAAAGGTATCAGTCTTGCTTATGATATGCAGTTTTCTTCACATAATTGGCTTTGCCTGGTGTACTGTACTGCCTGGACCTTCCTACGCAAGTCTCTGTACACAATTGACTTGGCCTGGTATACTGCTCTTCCAGGACTTTCTTATGTGGTTCTCTTTACAGTGCAGTTCACTTGCCACACTTGACTTTGCCTGGTATACTCACCTGCCAGCACTTTCCTATTTGATTCACTCCTTTATGGTTTCCCTGGCCGCGCAGTATCTGCCTTTCAGTGCCCCGATATCCCACTGCCTCCCATTGGGCTCACTGTATTGCTGGGGTCACTTCAGCATCCTTCTCACTGCTCAGCTTCTGATGCTGCTTGCCAACGGACTGGTGGAGCATCTCACTCCCGCTTTGCTGCTTGTCAGGTTGGTGTCCTCTGGAAGCCTCATGCTGTCTCTGGTCTTACGTTGTCTGACCTATTGTTTTCCAGTGTAAAGGAATAAACAGTCCCCATAGTACTCTTCATTTGGACAGCACTTCTCTGGCTTCCCATTCTCTGTCCGGTCTCACCTGCAGCAGAGCTCTTCCCAGGCCTTCTCTCGAGCTGACGGGAGCCGCCTGCTCCGATCGGCTTCTCTCTCTCTACCTTCAGCTGTTGGGCTTTTAAATGTCCTGGCAATGCGTGATTCTTTCCAATATCTAGAGCACAGCATTGGCTTCCATGCTCTAGTAATCATTAGTACTTCATTCCTCTTCGTTGTCCTAGTATTTTCAAAGACTTCATGTACATGGGTTTGAAAATCAGTTCTTGTAATTCTTTTGAATACAGGGTTTTGAAAGTTGCAATCAGCAAATCTTGCAGGTATTTGAAGAGAATTATTGCAATAAGCCATTAAGGCATGAGGAATGGATGGGACATCCCTAGAAGGGAATGGGGATACCATGTCTCACCTGATGATGTCTGTCTCCTCCCCGAGGGTCACCTCTCCTCATGTGACCCTCCCTCGTATAGCCATTCCCAGGGTCAGGTTCATGTAGCGGCTGCCGTCTCCTGGCCACATGAGGATAGGCCACCTACAGGAAAGTAGTGATGGCATCATCAGATTCATCACATATAGCATAACAAAATTCTTGAAATTCAGTGAAACGGGACAGTTAAGGTGCGGATTTAATGCTGCAAAAGCCCTGGAATTTGGCAGGTTTTAGAGCTGCGCAACCTTAATTATGATGCCCCCATTGCACAGCCCCTGTGAACAATGATGATATCACGAATAACATCACTTATTGTATAATATATGACATTTCCTGTGGCATCATGGGTGATGTTAGGGAGAATTCTCCAGAATGGCAAATTTCCCTTACCTACTGAGTCTCTTAGCAGCTTTGCTGGATTTTGAGGATGTATTTTTTTCACCTGGTAAGGATGTGAGCCTGTTTCCCACTCATGTGTTTTGCTGTGTGTGTTTAAACATGCTTGTGTTCATAGACTTTGGAGCCTCACCTACTCCATAGGCCTCATCGTTTTATTGTGTGTCACACAGCACTTTTAGTGCAGTGATACATAGTTGTCCTTTTCAGATTTCCCACTTTAAACTCCATATTCTGGGACTGACTACTGTCTCTCAGAATATTCAAAGTTGCCATTGACTTTATTAGTCTTTTTAAATTCGTAGACCCAGTACAAACTATCTTACATAGAGTTCTGGAAAGGGTTAATAGTTACCGCTTTTTGTCTGTCTCTCATGGAACATTATTTCGTTCCCCTTTCTTTAAGATTTGGCTGGTGGCAGAGGTACCTACCATTTTTTCCCTACCACGGTCTATGAAAATAGTCTTGGTACTGTTTTAGGCTAATTTAGTAGCCTCAAACTTTAATCCGCTGGGCCCCTTTTATTTAATTTCCGTTCTGGCTGGGTTTATTCGCCATTTCTTTTTGTAAAGGTCTTTCTCGTGTTTTACTCTGCATGCCAAACCAGGTTTGGTTCCTTTGTTCGCCGTCCTTTGGTGGGCTTCTGCACAAGAGGTACCAAAGATTTGAAATCAGGATAGGCTTGAAAGGGAAAGAAATTCTGCTTGTGGATACAGCCCAAAATAGTGCATATGTTTGCAGCAAACATGTGCAAGGAGCATCAGCATGCTTTTGTGAATCTGTCCTGTGTTTTATTTTTTCAAAAGTGTCAACATTTAGGTACCAAAAAAAGGTGATATCACTTTGGAGCCTGGCAGTGGGCCTGGCCCCATGAAAGGAAAACTGTCTACTCTGATTTGCTTATTGGGGCCTGGAGCATGACCGAAGCCCATGTCTCATGAATTGTGGACACTGGCCATGGCTGTAGGCCATGAACACTGGCCATTGGTCACATCACAGGGGTGTAATAGACACTGAACCAGGATGTAGGCTATGTGCAGTTGATAATGAGGGTGGTTTGGTGGGGACGGGGTCATGGCCGAGCCTCATGCCCAAGGCAATTCAACCATGACTTTATCCCCATCAAGCACTTACTTAAAATGGCACACCTCAGTATGCGTTGCAAAAAAAATGTTTGTTAAAGGAGGTTTATAGGCCTTTCATATATGTTAAAAGAGGAATTATTAACTTGCATACAGTTGTTGGGAAGGGGACGTCCCCTTTACCCCCTTTACGCTTTAGAGTGAGGCGAGATGCATTCAAAGCACAAAATTCAATTTAAACAGGAAGACATACAACAATATCTCATACCTGAAGAAGGGCAAGTAGCCCGAAACGCGTAGTAATAAGACTAGTGGAGCATGTTTAATTAATCTTCATTAACGAGACTCCTGGTCCAGATATCGTGACATGTATATGAAGTCCTACCAACATTGAAAGTTGATTATTAATTACAATTTTGGAAACACAGGGATTTATTTTGTGTTATGTATTACTGTGATTGTGAACAGTTTCTATTATTCGAACCTGTTTCAATTGAATTTTGTTCTTATGTAAATGTTTACTTTTTGAGAGCGTTTATACTGTTTGTGACAAATTAATTTGATTCAAAATTACAAAACTATACGGTTATGATTTATGTGTCTGACATCAAATAACATCTAATGATACAAGAAATATTTTTGCAGTTTTTATTGCATTAGCAGTGCATGTATTTGTGTCTCAGCGTGACTCTGAGGCACCATGTTTTCTTTCCAATGTCTGTCCGATCTGGTAGCACAGGTCTAATAGGTGAGCACCTAGAATTGCTTGGTTACTTACTCAATTTGCTTAACATAGTCATCTTTAATTTGTGACATACGAGTGCACCTCTACAACCAATCCATACTAGGTGCCCTTTGACCATCAACCCCAAAATAACAAGTCCTGAAATGTTCAAAGATGACGGACAGGGCATATTGGCAAAGTGACAATCATGTGATTTGTATTGCAAGGTGATAGGAGGGATAAATTATAGATCAAAACGAGGGTGGAGACCTTGGAGGGAGTGAGTGAAATGTTTGTGTGAAGGTAAGAGTGGCCCAGAACCTCCTGTGTGTCCATTTTAAGGCCTGCCAAGTGCAAAGTATGAGTGATAAAAACAAGCTGTGCTGTAGGAGTATAATTAATTTATTTTCTGACTTTCCGCGTGAGAAGAAGATGAGCCCCTCAGTGGCCATGTGATGGAAGACGGAAGGACTGGGCTGCGACCAATAAACTGCCATCCCTTATGGATTAATGATCGGCTCATGTACCCTGTAAGCAATTGCATTTTAATCACACACACACACACACTGCAATTTACATGACATCTTATAAGGCACCTGTGCCTAATCCATATGTGCTATGTTTCTTTAATTTCAAAATACATGAGTATCAATTCTGGAGCCAGATTACAGAAACTTTGCACTGGTGCAAGTGCAAAGTTTGCACAGTATTAGCACTAGGGCAAAGTTTGCCCTATTTTAAAAAAAACACTGGGACATATTAAAAAAACACATGTTCAGTGAATAAGTATATAAAACCTTAGTTAACGTGCAGTTAAGTTACACAGATTTAACGCAACAAAAACCTTGAAATTTAACTGATGTGGGAAGTCATAACCAGCTTAATGCGGCTCCCTCTCATTGGTGTCCCCCTTATTGCCAAGTGCAATTTGGCAAATTAAAAGCACCAGCTCTAAAATTGCCCTAGTGCTAAAAAGATAACTCTTTGATGCATTTTTGCATCAGGGCAAAGTTTGCCCTAGTGCTAATACCATTCCGTGCTCATACCATTCGGTATTAGCACTAGGGCAAACTTTGCCCTGGTGCAAACATTTTGTGAAAATGCATCTTATTTGCACTACAGCAATTTTTGCTCTGGGGCTTTTAATATGCCAAACTGCACTTGTTGATATACAATGGTTTTCTAATATGTCCCAGTGTTTTAAAAAAAATAGGGCAAACTTTGCCCTAGTGCTAATACTGTGCAAACTTTGCACTGGCACCACTGCAAAATTTCTGTAATATGGCCCCTGGATTGTCCATATGTACAGGGCAGTTATATGAGCAACCGAAGTTCAAACTTTGAAAGTCTAGTGATCATTTTTCTGTGCATACTGTCGTTTGGATGAGGGGAAAAAAAGGAAATTCTTTTATTTCTTGTAAATGCAAGGACCTTGGTTTCAATTCAGATGGCTGGAGCACAATCTGGTGTTACATTGAAGATAATGTATGTACTACTGTCTCTTTAAGTAAAAGTGCAGCTCTCCATGGATTGAGTAAAATGGCTTTATCAGTGACATGTCTTTCTTTTCCTTGCTGAAATGCATTGCCCATATCATCACACATTTGATTCAGGCCCACTTTCTTTCCTTTAGAATTTCGGCCTGTTTATGGTTCAATAGGTGTAACGCTCACCTGATTCCCACGGAGGCGCAGGTCTGGCTTCGAGTGCTGATGCTTCTTCAATGGTGAAGCGCAGGACTCTGAAGATGGACAGGAAGGGCCCTCTACTCTGGCTTCTCCGGCTCGCAGGAATATTCCCCTGTGCGTGAAAAGGGAGTATTACCTACTGACTGAGTTATGCTCAAGCCTCCCACTCTCTTCCAACCCTCCACGATACCCTTCCACGATTCTCCGTGAAGTCTCACCTTAGGGTCTGAAAGGACGAGCTCTCCATCCTGCTTCTGACGCAGGGGCGCGTTGAACCCAGTTACTTCACTGGATTGAGGTTGGATGGAAGTTCAGGTAAGCTTGATTATACTGGTAAGGCGCTGTAAAAGTTCTGTTGCAAGTTCAAAAGTTCAAGCTTTAAATAATAATGTTCATTGTCTTTTTTCAGGTGATGAATGAAGATTCCTTTGGAGACTTCTTGCAACAAAGCGCTGATGTTGATGTCTTTTCCCCATAGGGGCCGGGGTTCGGAATGCCGGAGATATGGCGCCGACCCGAAGTGAAACGTGCAGTTCCAGTAAAGATCTGGTAAGTCCTAGATGAGCGCTCAGGTAATGTTTTTGCATTTGCTCATCTAATGTCTTTGTCTTTTTTCCCATAGGGGCCGGGGTCCTGCTTGGAAGCAGCAAGACCCGAAATGAAATGGGAATGACCCAAAAGGTAAGTCTTAGAAGGAAACAGAGCTTTTCCTATTCCCTTCCTCCTCTCACCTCTTATTCTTGTCTTTTTCTCTAGGCTCTGGGAAGTGGCTGTGTATCCGGATGATCGCTGCTGAAGATGGAGGAACCCAGGAAAGGTGAGTGAAATGCAGCGCTGCAGCGATCGTAACGAAATGCTTTTAAAAATGATGTCTTCCCTCCGTGGTGCAGATTAGCTGGTAGGTCTCTTGTCTCCCTTTGCAGGTGACCCAGGATGCTGACAGGCGTGGCTGAAGTCCAGATGGAGGAGCTGACACGGTGAGCATCCAGCTGCGAGGAGCAGAACAACGCGAAGCGTGAGTTGCTGATCGGGTGTGGTTTAAATAGCTTTGGAAGAAGTTCCAAGTGTGTATCCTTCCTCCGATCAGGTATGTATCCCTCCCCGACCACACCCGGGTGGAAAGTAGTCCCACAGGTAAAGTAGTTCCTATTCAGGCCTCAAGAGGGCCTGGATGTGGCAGCCTGGTCTGCATCAGGTAAGTGCACATTAAAACACTTGAACACATGTCTAGCTTTATGAGCCTGGCGCCTAAGGCGCCAGGACAGAGGTCCAACATGAGCCTGGCGCCTAAGGCGCCAGGACTGAGTCCAAAGGGCCCCAGCTTGGGCCCGCTGGCACTCCCCTGGGGGAAATGATGCCTGCCTCTGGGGTTGCTGGGTCGGACCTGGCTCCTTGGAGGTAGGCATCATGACAATAGGCCTCTTGTTTGAAATCATTATTTCTGTGCTGGCCTTAGATTTCAATGGGCATTTACAAATCACTCTGGCCTCTTTATTTCTGGCCTCCTTCAGGTGCTATATTTCACCCCACAATTGTGCTTTTCTACCGCAGGCTGAACCCTCAGCTGCAGTACAGCACCTATAGGTGACCATTTTGTCAACATGGCCCCTGTCTTCATTTTTCAGCATTTTCTGTTTGTGAGGTCTTTCTTGGGTTTGAATCTGTGTGTTGACAGGTTTGAGCCCTTTGTTTGCTCTGCCATTGGTGGGCTTCAGCCCTGAAGCCCGGCCCTGGCTCCAATGTGTCTGAAAGGACAAGATGTGAGGGAGGGTCCCGAAACTCCCCTGTTCTTTGTCTCTAGGAATGCCTGAATGAAACTAGTCCTGATTGGCTGGCTGGCTCAGGACAGCCAACCTGCTGGGTGATTGACAGCTTAGGCTGTGCATGAATGGGAGAAACCTGCTTAGAAGGTGAGGGTTTTGGGAATACAGGCAGTGTTGACCACTGGAAGACACATCCGATGAATAAACTGAGAAGAGAGGCCCGCTGCAACTTCCTGGACCTTGAATTGCCTAGTGAAGCCCTGCTGCTGTGCTGACATCCTTTTTCATCTCGAGAGAGAAGCTCTGGACGGAACGACTTCTCCCCTTTGGTTAGTGGAACCAACTAACCCAGAGACAAACTCCTCTTTTGCACCATCCCCACCTTACTGTGCCTCTCCGTTGCTGCAGAAGCCCAATGCCAGGGGTCGAGTGTCCATAGTCGAAGTGCAAGATCTGCTGCAAAAATGAATCCAGCTGAACATTCCAGGAGCTTCCTAAGGACCCTCCAGAAGCAAGATCTCCAGATCCAGAGTTCCCTTACCGGGAGTGCAGAACCCGAGGGAGCACGGAAAGTCCAACCAGTGGCCATTGTTCTGCATCAGTGCTGTTTGCTAAGCACTGACACTGCAAAGTGTTTTGGACCCTAAGAAAACCCTTAGCTGCCGATGACAATCCAGAGTATCGCCACCAAATATCCTCCCTCTTCTCCCCACAACTGAGGCTCACGAACCAGTGCCTGCTTGGCTGTGGCAAGATGAAATCCAGCTGGACCCCTTTCTTCTAATCAAAGGGACGTTTTCAGGCTTAAGGTTACTTACCTTTCCGTTTTACGTTGTGCGGTCTCACTTGAGACTTTCACCTGCTTAACTTTTCAAGTTGATTTCCACTCCATTTGCACAGGATTGACAGCTTGAGTCCCTACAAGTGATTTTCCTGAACTCTCTAACTTTGTGCAAGACTTTTATCCAAGAAGTGCATTAGAATTGTAGCCTTTGTTCGAATGACTTTGGCTGTCTTGGCTTCCTAAAGGCACTCTTCTAAATCTATTGACTTTGATATTGCTTGTCCCTCGTAAGTTGTATCTTGTTGCATACTGTTACTGCTGAGAAAGGCTTGTCTGGACTTCATTGGACGATTCAGTTGTCCTCACATGTTCTGAGAAACTTCTAAGCTTTTTACTTCCCTTAACTCTTCCTTTCTGCAACTCAGAGTTTACAAAAGTAGTGGTGTGATATATAAATGCAAATACTATCCTTGTGATTGAAGTCACCTAAGGGTGTAGGAGAAGTGCATGAAGCATATCCAACAATTATCCACTACCTTTTACAAATTCTGAAAAGCAATTTCAAAGTTTACTAGAATTGTTACAATCTATTGCCTTTTTAAAGAATGCTTATTTAAAACTGATGTTAAATAAAAAAATAACGATTTAAACTGAAACCTTGAGTATAAGTGCTACTTTGCTGCTTGTATTGACTGATTTCATCTGTACAGCTCAAATGTACCCCACTTGAGATAGGCCTGTCTGCTCAGTCACACTACCAACTTGTAAAGTAAAGACATATACCAAAAGGTGGGTTACCTAATACCAAGCAGATATGTCTTGTGTAGTCTAACACAGTGTGACTGCAACAATTCTCACCTAACACATGGCTTCCCCTAGGATTAACGTGGTATTCAATCACATCGAGGAAAATAAAATAGTGGCTTTTCAATTCTGAAAGCTGCACTGATGCAATCATGGAAGATATGTAAAGATTGTTGGGACTGGGCGGCCCTCTTCTCCCAATTTACTTGCCACAGTGCCACCCCGTGGCCATCACTGGAAGTTCACCTTCAGCTCAGACACACTGAGCAATCATTGTGCTCATGTGAATGAGCTGAAAACATGTATCTTTGCTCAATAACGTTTGCCTTTTTCTTCTAGGACAGCACTATTTATATGCAGCCTTGGCAAATGAAGAAAGATAGCCCTCAATGATGCAAACAATCACATATGCATTTCACACGTGTTAGAGGTCATCATTGTGGGTGTGTCTAACAGCCCTGTGATTGGTGCACTGGGGTATGTTCAGCAAACAGAATACATTTTTTGGTGGGTTAAAACAAATTCTTAAAATGTGAGTAGAAAAGGCCATTTCCGCTTACAAGTCATTCATGCCAGAGTTCACTTCCAATTCGGAGCCACTGAGCATTGCCCAGTACATTATACATGTCTGGTTCTTTGCTCCATAGTTAAGGTAAAACCAATGAGCCATTAATAACATTTTACCTCCAAAATACTTCATACAAATCATCCTATGGTTCAAAGGTTTTAGATTGAAAGAATGCTTTATTTTTTTTTTTTACCTTTTGCATTGATTTTCAAATAGGGAACTATTACACTTTTTACAAAGCCACCCTGAACCGTTGCATGGATTGTCACCAGATGTGTTTCAAAGGTGTAAGGAATGCATTCCTTTGTCAGTTTGGCAAAAGTAAATCCAGTCGATTTTTTTTAAAAAACAATTTTTATTTGGTGAAGAGTGGTGTGCCCGCTACACAAAACATCTCTCTCATTGTGCACTGCAGGGATTATATTTTTTCGGTTTTTAATATCTGCCATTATAATTATTATTATTTTTTTTCAAAATAAGAGCTTCAATTGGATTATTTTTTCCAGGGGGATGAAGTATGTTTCAAGCGAGAGTGGGTGTGATGGGTGCTAAGGAGGTAGATTAGTAAATGTGTGTGATTTGTGGATGCAAGATACATTTGTTTTATTGAATTGTTTGAGATATTTTGACATCTCATGGTGTCACATGCATGATATAAAATGCACTGAAAAAGTGATAAATTATCAAGATTGATAAATCGGAATGAAGGGAGAAATTAATGGGTGGGTGATTGATATTTTGATTATGTTCATAAAGAATTTCCGTGTTTTCACAAAAATGAAGGATTACTAAATAAACAATTTAAATACACGTGTTTGGTGGAGGCATGGGTTTGAGGTGAAATAGAGCCGGCATCTATGACCAAGAGAAGGAAAAATGCTTCAAACTAAACATACACCACAGATGTTCAATCAAATCCCCATGAGTATTTGCTGTGCTTCATTTTAAATGGTCAACCATTTCAAGTCAGATCTAAAAAAGAAATCTCAGTGTCCAACGCAGGTGCAGAAATCTCGAAGTCGCTATCCGTGTGGAGATGTTTCCCATGATGTATTTTTGAGATGTTTCCCAAGTTGGATTGTTGAAATAAATTTCTTTCAGTTTTGAAAATCCACCATTTGACATCATTAGTAATTTGAAATGGATACACTTATTGCTTAAGGTCGAGTAAACCTCTTGATGTGTTCTGTAGTGTAAGTAGCTAGATGTGACATTGAGATTTTAACATATTTCGCATGTATTGACTTATTGGGCTAGAAAGGAAGCACTTAGAGAGGAGTATGGATCTTAATTGCAAAGGTTTGGTATATATTGGTAGTGTGTCTGTCATTTAACATCAAGCTCCCTTTCCCATGATGCATTGCTGGAATACACACTTCCCTTTGTATACATGTACATCAGGGTATGTAATCCTTAAAGAAGGTCTAGGTCTATTTGTCTAAACAGCGAGATGAATTGCAACATCAACATGTTTTACATGATGGATTGCTGGAGTATTTGTACTGTATTTGTATTTGTACTGAATGACTTTTATTGCATGTATTGTGTTTTTTTTTTTAGAATCATTTTGGCCTTTAAATGCACTCTTCTACAAAGATTATAGTCATAATTTATGATATGAAGTACACAATTGCATATTGATGAATACATCCAGATCACATTTGAAGCTTTAGAGTTTATTAATTGAAGGGAGAATTGGAATGTGTGCTATAATGAAGAGAAACACGGGCGTTGGTTAGAATGCCATTGACTAGATTACTCAGATCATGTATTTGGCACTGCTGCCACAGAGATGGTGCGTTTTAGGTAAGGGTTATGTGTTAGTCTTTTTGCAATTTACAAAGGTAGAATTCTTTTTTTCTGATTTTCTTATTTCTATTCTTGAACGCTATCAATTTTTTGATAGAGGTCTTGAATATCTATGCGTATTATTTCCATATTGTTCATCACAGTTTCACGTTTTTCGTATAGAGTAACTTTTGTTCCAGCTTAATTTGATTTCTTCTGTTTCTGGTAAACAGTCGTTTTTTATTTCAATAAATAATTCATCTTTGTATTTTATTGAGGAAAGAATGCTAGGGAAACGTAATTTGCATTTGTATATTTAATCTCTATTAGCATCCAGGGAGAGTGTCCATTAGGTGGCCAGGAACATGGGCGGAATACAGGAGTGACTACTCGCGTTATCCCAGACAGTTGCATTTCTTCCCCGTGGTACTAATAGCAACAACTACATCTATCAGGGGATAATTAGGACACTAGTGGCCCAAATTCTTGTGAGGTCTTCACTGTGCTTAGGTCTATTAGGGTAGGGCTGTTACTGGCCCTGCCCACTCCACGTAGCTGTGGCCATCGCTATAGTGATATGTCAAAGTATACACCAGTAGTTGCATTATAAAATGGGTTGTGTTGCATTATCGGCCAGATGTATTTTGTGCTTGTTAGAGAGCTATATCTTTATTTTCATTTGAGTAATTTTGTCAGTGTTGTAACAGAATCAGGCAACTGACCATCTCACGAGGGGATAGGTATACCTCTTAACCTGGGACAGGTGGCCTACCAGGGTTTTTACCGGTGTCAGTCCTGCCCCAGATGTGGTTGTGGAAATTGGGAGTGCACCATTCTCTGTTCTTCCACCAGTGCCTGGCTGTGTGAATTAAGGGGCACCTTTTCTTGCTCCATACCTGTCATGCACCAAGCCTGGCAGAGGAAAGAGTGAGCAACCCAATCATGAATGCACTGGTGAAGAAATGCAGGAACGCGCGAAACCCACACTTCCAACTAACAATTCAGACACTCTACATGTCCCAGAAGGCAATACTGATATGACCTTCAGAGGGACCGTAATCTGGACACTCAGTTTAATTCTAAGAAAACTCTAGAATTGGCTATACATTGAACGGGCCACCATTTTTAAACACCGGTGGACCCACATACAATAAGGGGCGGGGCTTAAAGGCAGTCATATGTGCTTTTGAGCCTGTAGCTCGAACACTAGGGATAAGGAAGCCAGCAGTTGTCCTGGAAAACTGGCTGAAGGAGACAACCAATAGGGGAGCACGGTAGAGGGTAAAAATGGCCAATACAAGTAAGTAGGTGTGGGATGTTTGGGTCAAGGGAGGAGAAGCAGGACCAAAATACCAAGCAGAGGAAACCTGGTGCAGAGGATAATGGAGATGTATTGCTGATAGAGTGTGCAAGGTATGGTATTGTTTTGCAGGAGAAAGTGGTAGTTGGTTAAAGTGTGTATGCATAGGAAGCGAATGCGACTATCAGAGGTGAATGAGAGGGAATTGGACACAACTGTTAGAGTGAAAGAAGGGTGGCAGAGTGAAAAGGTATGGGTGGAGTGTATTAATGTGGAGAGAGGAAAGTAGTAGTGTAGAGAGGAGAGAGTAGTAATAGAGAATGGAGGAGAGTAGCAGGAAGAGAGATAACATTGGAGGGACAGATAGGAAGAGAAGCGAGAAGAGAAGAAGAAAGGGAGAGGAAGGATAGAACAATAGGTCAAGGAGTTCAAGAGTGTGCAAGTTAAGAGACAATTGTGACCTGAGTGCCTGGAAGGCACTTCTTCTTTTACTATTGCATGGTGGGACCTAGGCTAGGATTTACCTAGGTTGTTGTCAGAGGGACTGAGAGAGAAATGGTGTTGGCCCCTAGCCCATCACAACCAGCCAGTTAATTGCTAGACAGTGGGGGTTACCGATCTCTAGTGACCATCCGGGAGTATAGAGACGTCTAGGCTAGGGAGGGAACTGCTCAATGGAGACGAAAGAGACATAGGCAGCCTTTAGTGTGCCGATAACTAATTTTTCAGTAAACACCCTTGAACTGTCTTCGAGAGTTAGTGTGTTCTTCAGGGCACCTGTCACAGTAGCAAGTTACTACACAATCTAGCTCTCTGGTGTAGGATCTAATGTCTCAATTGATTTGTTTTTAAATATTGTTATTGTTTTTGTATGTGTATTTTTATTTTTTATGTTTAAATAAAAGGTCTGATTAACGTTTATATTACCTTCTATGTACTATTCCACCTCGCCCACCCCACTCTTACCATACCGCACTTGATCCCACGGTCCCCGCCAATTTCCGCCCTATCTCTCTACTTCCTTTTCTGTCCAAACTTTTAGAATCCATTATCACTCCATTCTTTCCTCTTCTTTGGAATCTTCTAACATCTGTAATCCTGCTCAGGCTGGCTTCAGGCCGGGGAGAGGCACTGAAAGTGTGCTGGTGTCTGTACAGGACAACATGTCCAGGCTAGTTGACGCGGGTGGAGTTGGAGCTCTGATTCTGTTGGACCTATCAGCCACGTTTGACACGGTGATCACCCTATTCTGCTTTCACGCTTGGCTCAGATCGGGATATCTGGCCAAGTCCTTGCATGGTTCACTTCTTTTCTCTCAGACCGTACCCAAACCCTTGCTATGCCCCTTTCTTTCCTCTTCTTGCCTCCTTACCTGCGGTGTCCCACAGGGATCCTCACTTTCCCCAATTTTGTTTAACATATACATCTGGGCGCTGGTCTGCCTCATCCGCACTTATGGCCTCAACTATTACTCTTATGCTGACGACACCTACATCCTGATCCGATTAGATCAAGATCATGCTGAGGTGTTGTTGTGACTTCATGACTGCCTGAGAGCTGTCAGTGATTGGATGGACCAGAATTGGCTCAAACTTAATGGCGATAAAACAGAGGTATTGGTGGGAGGTTGCCCTCCAGACTCCTCACTGTGGACCTCTGCATTTTGGCCCACCTCTCTGGGTTCTCTTCCTAGCCCAGTTAGTAAAGTGAGAAACCTGGGCGTTATTCTCTCTGCCACCCTTTCTATGTCCAACCGAGTGACTGCTGTGTGCCAAGCCACCCACCATCAGATCAGGCTCCTTAAGAGGGCTTTACCCATGATACCGGAAGCTTTTTGCCCCCCCTGTGGTGGCTGCGCTAGTCCTCTCACGATTGGACTATTGCAACTCTCTATATCTGTCACAGCCGATCGGCCTAATACAGCGGCTCCAGCACATGCAGAATTTGGCGGCTAGGCTAGCCACTGGCACTCCTATGGTGCCCACATCTCTCCAGTACTTTGCCGACTGCACTGGCTTCCGGTGGGGCAGCGTGTCCATTTTAAGTCTCTGTGCATTGTGCACCGGGCGGTTCACGGCCAGGGGGCTGAGTGTTTCCAATCAAAATTCACTCGCTATACCCCTACACAGGATTTGCGCTCCTCGACCACTAATCTTCTTGCTGTTCTTAGGTTCAATCGTGAAAGGGTCGGTGGTAGAGCCTTTTCTATCACTGCTGCTAGACTCTGGAACAATCTCCCTCCGGCCCTAAGAAGTGCTCCTAACCATCTTGGTTTCAGAAGAGCCCTTAAAACCATTTTGTTCTAGCTCTCACTCTACTAGGCCATCTTCAGCATGATCAGCTCTCCCCTCTACCGCCATGATGCCCTTAGGCGACCGTGCACTCTATAAGTTTAAATAACATAACATAACATAACATTCCTCTAAACTTGCTTTTCTTGTGAATATAACATAACATTCCTCTAAACTTGCTTTTCTTGTGAATACATACAGGACGCTATGGTACGAACAAAAGAAGCAGACTCATGCAAAAACCTAGTCTCGATATACAACACATTATTTCAAGAACTTGTCGATCAGGTGTGACCAGATAGAAATTAGTCAGGGCAAACACAAACCACCAAAAATGATTCACTACCCAGCTAGCCAGTTTAAATAGAAAGAAGAGGAAATTGTAATCTAGATGTGTAAAGCAGCCGACTATTGAAAATAAGAACAAGTGCAAGGAAGCAGAATCACGGTACAAATTAAATATCACAGAGTCGAAGAAAAACTTTTATAATGAGCAAATAACTACAGCATCAAACTCTATGAGTAAACTCTTTGAGATCCTGAGATCCTTAGAAAAACCTAAAGCCCTATCCCCCTTACCCAACCTTCACAGGATGAGTGTGTAAAAGTACAGGAGGCTTTCACTGCTAAAATTTAGAAGGCTAGAGAAGCAATTAGGTCTACTCATGCCCCTGTTCGCATCAGCCAAAACACACTGATACATCCACACATTTGACTTCCTTCCTATTACAACAGAGGACATGAGGTCTCTTTTAGCATCCATGAGACCTACGTCCTGTGTGGAGAATATTCTATCCCCGCCCCGAGGATTGTTTTAGAACAAAGAGGCATCTTTATACCCTTCCTCACACAATTGGTAAATGCATCAATTCATGACAGTCACATACCAGATACTATTAAAATTGTCACAGTAACCCCACTAAATAAAAAAACAGGTTTCGACCACAGGGACCCGAGTAATCTACGTCCAACTACTAACTGTAATTTTCTATTCAAGATCCTTGATAAAGCGGCTGCGCTGCAGATGCAAGCATTTGTGGAAACTAATATCATTCTGCAGAAGCAACAATTGGGCTTTAGAACAGATCACGGCTCAGAAACAGCCACACTGGATCACCAGATACACATGCTTAGCATAATGGTCAAAGGCAGGTCAGGTATACTGGTGCAGCTTGACCTGTCTGTTGCCTTTGATTTATTAGACTATGATCAACTTCTTTCATCATTGGAACATATGGGTGGTTGCTCGGTAAAAGCCACTAGATGGGTACTCTCATTCCTGGACAACCAAAGATCAAAAATACACTGGGGGGGAAATGATTTCATCTTTGACACCCCTTAACTGTGGAGTCCCTCAGGGGGCTGGTTTGTCCCCATTGCACTTCAATGTGTATCTCAGATTTCTCTGCACAGTGCTTGATAACACCAGAACTTTTTTTAGGAACTAGGTTGGTGACACTCAGCTGGTGATGGAGCTGACTGGTAACTATGACACAGATGTCCATTAACTTGAAACAATTTATAACACCATAAAGGTCTGGATGACTGCCAACTGAATGTGTCTAAATGGGAGTAAGACAGAGTTAACGACATTTGCATCATGACAGGCACGTCCCAATCTAGGCAAGGAATACAAGATCTTTCCCATCTGAAACTCTCCCATACGGGTTCTTGGAAAAGTGAAGACCCTGGGTATTTGTCTGGAGGCATCCCTGAGTGCAGAATCTCATGTAACATAAGCAGAAGCTGTCAATACCATTCACGACTATTGAGTCTCATTACACCAATTAAAAGAACAGCGCAACGATAGCTAGGGCCTCAATTCTATCTAGACTGGATTATGGAAATGCTCTAATGTTGGGAGCAAACAAGGAGTGTGTTGCTAGATCTCTGACTATTCAGAACAGTGTAGTAAGAATTATCAAGAAGAAAACCAGAAGGGACCATATCTCCTCAGACAGGAAAGCCCTGCACTGGCTGACACTCAATGGTATGGTATTGTTTATTTATTTAGTGACTAAACACATGCAAGTGTTTCAAAGCACTCAAGGAAGGTGGGAACATGGGGATAAACATACAGTCGCTAAGAGCCCTTGATTTTTGGAGACGCTAATAGTCTTCACAGGGTTAGTGTATAAAAAATACATTTAACAGTTTAGGAGATAGCAGATAGGCCTGACAGTGATTCTGCAGTTTTAACAGTGCAATTTAGGGGAGAAGACAAGGGAGAACAGACAGATGATCTGCAGGCGAGGTGCATACGTATCGTGCAAGTGCACAGAGTGTCACAGGGAGGGGGAGGATCAAGTGCAACTGGTCGGTTGAAACTGGGGTAAGTGAAGAGCAAGCCACTCTCTTGGATTAGTTACTCAGTGCATTGAGTGTGGGTGGGTTGTAGGGCCCTGGGGCAAATGGGAGAAAGGACTGGCGGGGGTGCCTGGGACCAGTGAGACGCTGAATGGATCACATTCAAGGCCATGTCTATAGTCCATCGATGTCTGTATTACCGAGCCACTTGTTGAAATTTAAAGCTCTGCGGCAGATTGTCTGCCCATCTTTCAAGCGCTCAAACAGGCTAGGCAGATCATTTCAGTAAAATCTGGATTGGATTATCAAAGGCAATTAGATTAGAGAGCAACTACCTAGTCTTTAGGAAAGCGCTTAAGACAGCTATCTTTAAATAGCTACATAGATCCTTAGGATAATAAATGGCACCAGTTGTCCTCTCAATCACTATGCTGTCGTTGTCTAAATGTATGCACCTTGATTCCTGCAGGCTCCGGCACAATATAAATGTAAAAAAACAAAAAAACATCTTAAACGTAAATATTATGTCCAATATAGCTTAAGTGTGCATACTCACCATTCTAATACATTTAAAATGGACTTAATATATGTCCTGAGTATACATTAACCATAAATACACACATACTATACATGGTTAGTTGTTTACTTTATTATTTATGTTTAAAGAGAGCTGTATGAAGTTTAACATGTAATGCAATTCTATGTTTTGTAACATGACGGTGGAAAGTGGCCGGAGAAGGGTGCTGTTGGAAACATTCTCTGGTTTATTCAGCGTAGTCGAACAGCTTTGTTTGTATAACTTTTGACTAAGCAGATTGATTTTTCTGCAAGAGTCTTAGCCATTCAGACATTAATTACCTCATAGAGAACTACTTTAGGATCGATTTTCATGTTTGTAGTTGTGATTGATGACTGGGTATACTAGAAGTCAGCCTGAATGCATGCTTTGATGTTTCTTTGTGTTGTAGTAGACGCCCTTGTTTAAGCTATGGTTCAAACCGGTGCATAGGTATAATATATGCGTGCCAGAAACAGTCACTTTTCTGTGGCTACTCCTTTGAGAGGACTGCTCTTACTTTTTTGCCAAAATTGGTACCTTAATGGCTTCTGAGATGGAAAGTAGATACTCATCTACTCTCTGCAGATACTTCAGAAACATTTAACCGTATCATGTTTGCACCTAGCCACGCAGGACTTGAGGTGACAGTTGCTACTTATTGTGATTGAAATCGTTGGGTGACTATTTGTTTTGGTTTCGGAACCCCATTTTGGATGGAGTGCATGAGCCGGTGGCCACTTGCACATTTTGTGGCCAACTCTAACTCACTGACTAACTCAAGAGTCTGGTGTGGCAAATAGAAGAAGAACAGTGAAAGGTTTTGAAAAAACAGCACATGGTTATGCACACTGGAATGTACAGGCTATGTAGTAGGTGACTTCTTGTCAGAGTAGATCCTATGGTAAGTCTGAACGGTTTAAACAGTTGGCCAACTGTTCTTCTTATTTCCAGCATTTGTTCAAAAGTATGAGATGACACTAAAATGGTTAATATCCTTTCTTACGGACTGCCAAGCTAAAGTACATTGGGGGAACAACTTCTCGGACCCTCTAGCTATATTATCTGGTGTGCCACAAGGTGCAAGCCTATCACCAATGTTTTTTAACATCTACCTGCGCGGTTTATGTGACATCTTGATGAAGGCAGGCGTGTTTTTCACAAATTATGCGGACGACACGCAGCTGGTCATCAAAATAAAAGGGTCAAATGAGGAGGACAGCAAAAAGATAGCACTCATATATAGTATAATAAACGAATGGATGCAAAAGAACTGGATGTGCCTTAATGACACAAAAACAGAACTTATGCTTTTTGGACATAGTAGGACACTGGACAAGCTGGGAAAGGAATATGAGAATTTTATGATTAATGAGGCCACAATTAAGGTATCTGACCAAGTAAAAACACTAGGAATGATGGTTAACTCCACACTGAATTCAGATGCTCAGGTAAATTACCTGATAAAGAACACAGCTTATTACTTATGCCTGATGAGGGCCATCAGCCCCTTTCTGGAGGAAAGCAACATAGAAAATATAGGAAGGGCAATTGTATTATCCAGATTGGATTATGGCAACACCCTTCTGGTTGGGATATCTGCAAAAGACCTAGGGAGATGCCAAGTCCTAGAAAATAACACTGTAAGGATTGTAAAAAAACTAAGAAGGCACGACCATGTTACCCTAGCTAGACAATCCTTAAATTGGCTTAGAGTAGAGGATCGCATCAAGTTTAAGACCTTGACGCTTGTACACAAGTGCCTTTTTGGTAAAGCACCCACTTACCTTAAAAATCGTTTGGTGCCTTATGCTCCTCAGAGAAGATTAAGATCGGAGGGCAAAGCTTTGCTAGTAGTCCCTAAGCATAGGCTAAAATGAGGGCTAGGCAGGTCGTTCGTTGTATGTGCACCACTGTTGTGGAATAGCCTCCCACAAACCCTTAGACTCGAAGAAAGTAATTTAACCTTTAGGAAGTGACTGAAAACTCTCCTATTCAAGTGAACCTCCCCATTAGAACTTCCGTTAAATTTACGTCACGTGAGGGGTTGACACTTAATAGTGTAGGGTCATACTTATCTGTTCGTTGGTTTTGTTTGTAAACCGCCCTGATGTCCGTGGGCTGCCGGCGCTATAGAAGCAAATACAAAAAAATATAAAAAAGCAGAGGAGAAATATATTTCTAGATACAGTGTCACACATTACTGTTTATAATGGTGTTTTGGGGACTTTAAAAACATGTATCTAGGGAAGGAGTGAGCATGTTGTGGTATTTTAGGATATTCATTAGGAGGGTGTTAGGTTTTCAAATTTAAGGTGAAAGTAAGGCTGTCTATAATTTATTTTATGTACACCATCTTTTCTGAAAGGAGCTGATAGATGAAAGTGGATACTGATGTTTAATATCCAATGCATGCTGTAGTCATTTGTGTGGGTAGGGATCACCATATGCACAATCGTTCGTGATTTCTAAATCTTTTAATTACAATTTTTGCTCAATTTAAATTTGTGTCTCTGGGCAGCGTTGGACAAAATAAAGGTTGTGCCTGAGTACAATTAAAGTAGTTGGCCAATGTCCTTTTTCATGCAGAGTAAGTGAGGTACGCCTCCATGTCCCCCCAGGAGTATAACCACCAAAAAGAACTACAATAACATAAGACTATTTCTAATTATCCATTTAAGATAATATAGGTACACCATTCTCCCATTCCATGCTCCGTTTTCCCAACCCATAATTTCCCCAATTTGTAAGACCTAGAATCTCTCAGGATTCAAGCAGACCACTTTTGTACCTCCATGTCTTCTCTGTACAGATAATGTGAGGTCCCACCACATGCAAATGTCAATGAGAATGCACCCCCTTCTTGTGAATTTGTAATTTTGAGAGGCACCATCTCTTTCTCTCTTTGAATAAAGCACACATTATGGAATGGATGAAGATTTTGAATCTGTTCTTCGCTATATTCAGGAGTCTTTGTTCAGTAAAAATGTTTACAGTGAAGAGACAGGTGGTCAGACAGGCCATGGAGATGCCATGCTTTCAAAGGAAGCAATTTTAGAAAGGTATGTAAGGGAGATGGCACTCTGACTCTGTTGACAATGAAAAGCCAGAAAAAGTTTCCAATGTTCCAATATTTGCTATTAGAGGATTAGTTTGACCTCACAGAGAATCATCTCTCCTTTCGTCGGGCGTTGAAAACCCATCCTTTTACAGCCTAATCTGGCTTTCTGGGAGCTCGGTTTCTCTCTTCTTTGCTCATCACCCTTAGTTTCTTGACCCTTAGAGCCATGATGCCCCAGTTGGTGAAGGTGCACTTTATACATTCATTTTACATTACATTACATATTATGTGCAAGTATTCTTTTTGTAGCTTCATATGTCAGAAGCAATAGTAACAATATGAAACTTTGTGTTGTTCCTGCGGCCTGTAACATTGTGAATCATGTGTAACATCATACTCTGAAGACAGTTTATCCATTTCAGATTATAGTAAGGCTTGAGGCAAAAGGTTCCAAGCTACCTCACTGAGAGCTTCTAGAGACAGTACAGGGAAAGTGGTGCATTTGCAATTTGAATTGAATGATAATGTGCAGAATCTTGGGCAAATTAAGGTTTCTTTTTTAGTGCTGGTGAATAGTGTGGCCTCAAATGAGAAAGAAATAGCAGCATCTTATAGACTGTGTTAGTGTGAAAACAGCACTGGAGTATTTGTCTCATGAGAATTAGTATTCTGCTGGTGTTAAAGTTGCACCAGAGTTTTCAGTTGCCATGGTTTATGTACAAGAACCCAGGAGGCAAGGACAGTTTCAGTGTGTTTCTAAAGCTTAAGTGAGATGTCTTTATGAGCATTACACCATTCACCCCTTGAATTAATATTAGGTAATGGGAGATGCTACTAAACTTTACCAAATGAAACAGGTGATAAGTGCACCAACCTCTCAGTGGGAGAAGAGCTGAGAAGAGTATGTATCCCAATAATTGATCCTACTAGAAAAGGCAAGAGCTCCTGTTCCACGTTCTGTACAAGTGTGAGTTCTTTGCTCTTTGCTATTAAGTGGCTAATAAACAGAAGCTTTTTACCTGATTCCAGAATGTTGCTGACAAGAAGGTGTTCTGGTCAAGAAGGCAAAAGGATTGGGGTCTTGGAATCAAAGGTTTTCACCATATTTACCAGTGTGTGAAACTAATGAATGCTGGTACACAAGGCATTCAGAGTTGAGGTGCATATTGCAGAACTTGCATCTTGGTTGTTATTCTGAATTGTGGATGGGATGCTCTTGCACATTTTATATTTTAAGTTACCTGGAGAATGTTGGTAAAGACCACATATCACCCTCTGAACTCTGTGCCATGGACACTGCTCTTGTGTCATGCCCTTTCCTCCATCAATTCCCGGTTATGCTTCACTTCGTGGAACACGTTTTTTGAAGCAAAAGTTTAAAGTATCCAGCTTGTGTAGCACCCTGCTTTTATAAGCTAATTAGGGTGAAAGATGCAGGCCAAACTCTTATATTTTTCAAATGCACAACACTTGTGGTTCCCCAAGGCCCATAAATGCAGCTAGTCAGCAACCCTTTATCATCTTCCCCCCACAATGTCATTGGCAAATCTCCAAACACCATAAACATCATGAGGAATCGAAATTCATCAATGCATGTAATCTTGTTGTTTCTCTGCTTTGGAATGCAAGCATTGATGTTCTTTATGTAGCTGATAAAAGAATTGCAGATGAATAATGTGTTACAGCTTACTTGAGCGAAGCAAGGAAGCCAATGAGGCTTGGATTGATTTTTCAACAGATAATTCTCAACCAGTAACTCTTCAGTGATGGCATAAAGAAGCTCTCTCACCAAGAATGAGGTGCCTGTGAAGCTTCTGATCAATTAATTAGCAGTCCTCAATATGGTCATGGTATCAAATTTCTGTGAATCAGCCTCAGTCCTCCTATTTATAGGAAACGAGTGCTGAAATCAGAAGTCTTGTAAAAAAGAATGCCAGAAAGTACAGTAACCTTATTGACACTTATTACGCAAAGGGGTCTAGTTTCAGGTCCTGTAAGAATTGGCTTAGCATTATACATTTCATAATGTGAAAGGTTACACAAAAGCATTACGTTTCAAATGTCAAGTTTGTTTTGGTTGCCTAGCCATATTTCCATCACCAACACTCGTGACATACTAGCCCCAGTAATGAGGATCCATCTGAAACCTGCCTCTAAGTGTAAATCTTGGTACAACACTGAACAACGAAAGTGCAGGGAAGCAGAACGGTAGTGACAAACCTCTAGCTCATCCTCTGACAAACTGGCCTGCCGCTTGCTCCAAAGGCAATACAGACTCTCCATCTGTGCAAGGAAAAGAGCCCAAATGCAGGCATGGGTCTCAGCCGCATCCAATAACTCGGCTGAACTTTACAAAATCTGCAGGGACCTAGCCAACACCTATACAGTCTCCTCCTCCCCTTCTCCGTACCAGGCCTTCTACAATGCACGGGCCAACAAATTCAGGACATTCTGACCACCCTCTCTACTCTCCCTCACAACCCATACCTCACCCCCTTTCATACACCGCCTCCTGCCCGCTCCTTCCTCCTTTTCCTCCTTCTCTCCTGTCACACCTGAGGAAGTTACCAGAGTTGTCAGCTCTATGAAGGTCTCTTCTAAACAAGTCACCCCTTGCTCATCCAGGCCCATCAAGGATAACATTGGCCCTGATCTCGCTGATTTCTGCAATCACTCTTTATCACTGGATCATCCCCCTCCCCCTTCAAGCATTCCTTTGTGTGCCTACTCCTGAAAAATCTTTCCTCTGAGCCTACATGCCCTGCCAGCTATCGCCCTATCTCCATCAACCTCTTCCTGGGGAAACCACTTGAGAAGCTGGCCTTGTCCCAACTTAACTCTCCCACTGAATTTTTTGGTGGCCTCCACAACAATCAATCTGTATTCCGAGCATCCAGTGGCATGGAAACTGCTCTTCTGAACACATGTGAAGAACTGCTCATATCTTTGGACTCCAATTCCCCAGCTGTCCTTATGCTTCTCAATCTATTTTCTGCATTTGGCACAGTTAACCATTCCATCCTCATAAAAAGGCTCCATGATACACTTGGTATCTCGTGACGGGCACTGGATTGGCCATTCCCTTTCCTCTCTAACCACTCTTCCCAATTCATCCTTGGCCCCTTCTATCCTACTTCCATCTCTTCCTGTGGTGTCCCCTAGGGCTCTATGGTCTCCCCCTGGCTCTTTAACATCTATCTTGCTTTTCTTGCGTGCCTCATCCCCACCTTCTCCAACTTTCAGTGTTACGCAGACAACACAAAGCTCTTTTTCTGACTCCCTGCTGACCATCTTTCACCCTCCATCATCCATGCCTGCCTATCTGCCATACCGTCCTGGTGCATCCCCAATGATCTCTTCCTCAACACCTGTAGAACTGAGATCCTTCCCATTGGGACCCCTGCTCCCTCCTTCTTCCCCTCACTCTGGCCTTCCTCCTTGAGCTCTCCTCCTACACATTCATCTGAAGCCAGAAACCTTGGAGTCATCCTTGACTCCTCTCTCACCTCCCTCCCTCACACTCAGGACATTGCCAAGAAGTCCAACTATCAGCTCTTCCTTCTCAAAGGAATTCTACTGTTTCTCACTTTCCCTCAGCGGCTCAATGTGAATTAAGCCCTGGTTCTCTTAGACTTAACTACTGTAACAGCTCCTAAATCTGCCTTTTTCCACTCTGCGACCCCTTCAGCTTATCCAGAATGGGACAGCAAGACGTATCCTTGGCCTTAAGACCGGGACTGCATCTCTCCGGCACTAAGAACTCTTCACTGGCTCCCGGTTGCTGCACAGATTAAATTCAAATCCCTCTGAATCACCCACAAGGCTGTCTGTGCCATGGGACCACACTATCTTCAAATTTATCTCACTAAATACTTTCCACTTCACTCCTCTGGCACCAACTCATTGTGTGTAGAGTGGTTTGCTAAACAGAGGGCAGGGGGTTGCTCTCTTTCCTCTGCAGTCTCCCTCCTTTCGAATAGCGTCCCCCACTCCCTGATCCTTGAGCAGGATCTTCTCAAATTCCAGAAGCTCCTTAAGACTTTCCTCTTTTCCTCCTCCTTCTCTCCTTCTCTCCTCTGCTAATCTCACAAGTGCTGTATTGGGGTCCTTGCCCTTATGCATCTTTGGGGCCTTGACCTCCCAGACCAATTCTCCCCAGCACCTGTCTATCCATCTGCACATCCTCCGCACTGCAGACTCGCACTTACACCTCCCACAGCCCAGGCTGTGTAGCACTCAACATTCCTAGCACTTCGTCTATGGCTCACCCTTGAGCTCGGTCTCCCCAGCACTTACCCTCTCTTCCTTCTTACTTTGTGCACTTGCACATTCTGAATACTCACACGGCATATTAGGTTTGTCCCTCCCCCAATTCCCCCTCTGCTCTTAATATTGTGTTGTCATTTGTATTTCCCACGCTCCCTCCCTGCCCTGTGGGTGCTTTGAAACTGTATATTCTTATTGTATAAGCGCCTAACAAGCAAACAATAAATAAATAATAAAAAATAGTGAGACACTCAACATCATCTCTCATCAAGCACATGAAGCTGTCTTGCCAAACCGCAGAAAAGGGGATTTGTTAAACATTTGCCTTTTGCAGATGTTCTTAGCTTGTCATTATGAACAAGAGCTGCTTGGTTGTTTTGAGACTTACCACACAACTTTTGCAGACAGACATATTTGTGTGCAATGGTCCAGCAATAGCAAGACATGTTAGAAGGGGAAGAATTGCCAGCAGCACCAACTGCAAAGGACACTACTAAAGGGAACATGCACGGGAGCCAGAATGCTCTTGTAGACCCAGCCCTACAAATAAAAAATGTTGAAGTAAGGGGAGTACAGTGTGCAACAAAGCCAAGTATTCAGATGTTAATTTGGTAACTTTACTTTCTAAGAAGAATATAAAGCAGGATGTGGCATTGGAAAAAGTGGTCCAAAGCATCTTGAATGGTTTCCAGCATAAGAAAAACACATTCTTCTGCCAAGAAGATCGTTCATTGTTGTGTATTGGCAGTCGGGCTGGTACAGGAAGAGATTATTTAATTCATGCTCACGATTTATTACTTCTGTTTATTTTGTCCCGCAACAGGCAAGATGCCCTTTATCTCAGGTAGAATTTGCTTACACTGGGTCAACAGCATTTTACATACGAGTGATAACTATGCACTGCTTGTTAATACTAATGGTTGAGTATGATATCTTGGAATTCAGAATCCTTCTAGAAAGTTGTCAATGAATTTGGTTGGGTACTCTGGAAATTGATGGTTTTCACTCTGTGTGATGTGTACCTGGTGTGTAATGTTATACTGGCATGTGTGCAATTTAGAATGCATGAGGCACAACGTCTGAGTGTGAAGAACTGTTTGGAGGAAAACATGTGATTGATTTTAGTTATCTCCTTCATTTAACTCCAGTCAAGGGATGGACGTTTCTTTCATAGCCTCAAGTTAAAATACCATTTAACTGTCCACAAAGTGTCTCAAAGAGCCAAAAAAGGACAAAAGAAACAGAGATTCGAAATGTAAACTTGACAGAACAATCACCAAACGAATAAGGTTTACCTCCTCCAACTTGGCCACGTGAAAAATCTGCCTCTATCATTGACTATATTTACATTTCGGAAGGTATACGGAAATCATTAATAGCAACTGCTAATCATCCATAAGTAAACAGTGATCACCATCAAATACTAATCACATGGAATATATCACTAATTCAGGCACCGCAATTACTACTCCCAAACCTTGAATTAAACAACGGCCTCAACAAACTCTGTATAAAACAATCTCAAATGGCTGACTTGCTTTCAAAGTTTGATGCTTCTTGTCTTCCAGATTATTCAAAACTTAACTATGAGTGGATACTACAGAATTACAAGCAACCTCAGAAATCCAATATGAATTCCAACATCAAACATAAGCATCACTTCAACAATGACATTGAGCTGAAGAAAAAACCCCTCTACAAAAGAATAGTAAACTCAATAAAAGCGATCAAATCCCTAATGCACCAAGCTGATACAGAGGCTATCTTACTAGCCTTAAAACAGAAAAACACGAGGCAACTGTGGTCTCTCTTAAATGAAAATTTCAAAGGATCGACTATGATCCAAGAAGTAGAAGCTCAAGCCTGGACAGAACACTTTGCTAATCAGTATAGCAAAACATCAGATACCCCGGTAGTGCAAGAAAACAACAAAAAGCATTTGTGGGACCTAAAATGGGAAAGAGAAGATCTCATAAAAACCATTAGCTCCTTGAATCCATCCCGAGCGCCTGGGCCGGATGGCCTCTCTAATGTCAACCTCAAATCGGCGCCTGAAGAATGGGCCACCTTATTCTCTTATCTACTTATTCTAATTGAAAAAACTCAACAAATTCCGCCAACCTGGACCTTGGCAATCCTGATCCTGATTTACAAAACTGGTAACAGGAAAAAAACAGAAAACTTCCGACCCATAGCTTTGTTAGACCCGCTGGGAAAGTTGTTTGCAGGGTTTCTACTGAAAAAACGTAATAAATGGGCAGAGGCAAATGGCAAAAATGAAAAAAGACAAACTGGATTCGTAAACAAAATAGGAACAAACGTTAACCTATTGTTATTGAGTATGATCAAATGTGAAGCTACCATCAAGAAGCAGCAGGTCTATGCTGTTTTTATTGATTTAAAAATGGCATTCGATTCTGTCAACAGACTAAAGCTATGGAAGAAACTTACATCTTTAGGCTGCCCGCAAACCATTCTAAATCCAATTATGCAACTATACTCCAACACTTCCATCCAAGTTAGACTAACTTAGGATGGTGTAGTAACTAACCCAATTACTACTTAGAATCGATTGAAGCAAGGGTGCCCTCTATACACGTTTGATTTTGCCAAAGTAATCCAGGATCCACTCTTGAATCCTCCTAAGATCAATAATGAACCAATACAAACTCTAATCTACGCGGATAACATCATAGTCATGGACAAAACAGTGTTATGCCTACAAAAGACTCTCGATAAGGTGGCAATCTTCATGAAAGAAAATGAGCTGAACATCAACACTAACAAAACGAAACGAAAAAGGCGATCAACCAAAAAAACAAAGAGCTGGCCAACCCAGAAATTAAATTTTGAAGGCAAAGAGATGGAAGTAATGAATACAATCAAATACTTAGGTGCCATGATACATTCATCTCCAACAGAACAAGAATGGAAAGATCATATTAATAGGAAAGCAACATCTTTAGCCTGCCAAGGTAGTTTCTTTCACAGCAAATTCGGGACTTACTCTATAAAATCCACAATAGCACTATACAAACAAAAAGTGGTCCCAATCTTGACTTACGCAGGTGAAACATTGATTAACCAACAATCAATGAAATGGCATCTTTACAAGGCCATTTTTTGGAGAAAGACTTTGGCTCTACCCAAAACTTTTCCGGTGCCGAAATTCGATTTGAATTGGCTCTTCAATCACTAGAATCATTGAATGCCAGGAAACAAATGGATCTCTTTAGAAAAATTATCAGTCAAGACTGAATTCCATCCTTAGAAATCCTAAAGGAAAAAAATAACGCTTTACATGTGACAGCTCTCCATCATTGTTCCAGTGAAATAAGGAAAAGAATGAAAGATGAAGAAATCACCGAAGACATGCTAATACACAGACCACAATATGCAAAATGAAAAATCCAGAGAAATGATTGGATGAAAACAACTACAGAACAAACAAAATACAAACATTTCCTGACAGCTTTCCATCATTGGTCCAGTGAAATAAGAAAAAGAATGAAAGATGAAGAAATCACAGAAGACATGCTAATACACAGACCACAATATGCAAAACAAAAAAATCCAGAGAAACGATTGGATAAAAACAACTACAGAGCAAACAAAATACAAACCTTTCCTGAAATGTGCAATTGAAACAATGGCTCTCCATGAATTTCCAACTTATCTGGCATGCTTCCCAGATCGACTTACTCGTGATCTCTTTTTACGATTTCGATTAAACATTCTACCGACTCGAGAATATCTAAATATGATAAAACATCCTAATATAACGTCTTCTGATTGTCGATTCTGCAAGACCACGAACAGCAAAGAGACCCTTTTCCATGTAATCATGATACACCCTGCCCTGATGGAGAAAAGAAGCCTGTTCAAAGATTTCTTCAGAGTCTCTCAAAAACACATGACCACTCAAGAGCGATGGGATCACCTTCTAAAAGGCCATGACAAACATTTAATCCTAACAGTAATTAAATTTTGGACTGCGATTTACAAGGATAATAATTTGCACGAGTTCGAAATACAAGCATAAAGTTTTTCTTTTTCCTTTTTAAAATCAAACAAAAATGCTAATGAAATGCTATAATGAAAAGTTTGTATTATCAAACATGTCATTTTATAAAACAAAACAACAAAAAAAATACTTGACTGAATTACCATGAACTTACTGTCAGTGTTAAGCACTCTGCTGATTTGGAATATTTGGAAATGATCAAATGTGTTCATATTGGAGTGTTAGATGAAGGTGGGAAGGAAACCCACAAACGTAGACTCATTTACATCTACCATGAAGGCTATATGGCATCAGAGGTTATGTAGGGTGTCTGAAACGGGTGGGTGAGCACCAATTTTGAGACTGTGTATAAATTGTCTAGTTATTCAAAGAAATAACTTGGCTGTTGAAATTGAGCTCTATGGAAGTGGTTGGTTTAGTAACTTATATCAGAAAACAGCCACATTACCGTTGACCACATTACTGAGCATTGGCCTGTATCAAGAACATTTGCATGCTCTCTGATGTTTAAAGACCTTTGTTAAGAGACCTTTGTTAAGAGACCTACATGATGTAGGTCACAGTCATATGTGGCATTGTCCTGTGTTTAATGTTTGTCAGATTTTTATTTGAATTTGCTGGAGGAGAACAAAGTTGAGGTTGGTCACAACTGTGTTGCTAACTACAACTGTGTTTGTAGTGTGCATGCTATTCTGTATGCTTCTCAAATAAGACTATTGTCTTGGTCTGAAAGAGGTCCCTAGTTTTGTTTAAGTCGATTTTAAAGCAGGGTTCAACCAAGAGTTGCGATTTTACTACAGAACAAACAAAATACAAACGTTTCCTGAAATGTGCAATTGAAACAAGGGCTCTCCATGAACTTCCAATTTATCTGGCATGCTTCCCAGATCGACTTACACATGATCTCTTTTTACGATTTCGATTAAACATTCTACCAACTCGAGAATATCTAAATATGATAAAACATCCTAATATAACGTCTTCTGATTGTCGATTCTGCAAGACCACGAACATCAAAGAGAACCTTTTCCATGTAATCATGATATACCCTGCCCTGATGGAGAAAAGAAACCTGTTGAAAGATTTCTTCTGAGTCTCTCAAAAACAGATGACCACTCAAGAGTGATGGGATCACCTTCTAAAAGGCCACGACAAACATTTAATCCTAACAGTAATTACATTTTGGACTGCGATTTACAAGGAGAATAATTTGCACGAGTTTGAAATACAAGCAAAACGTTTTGCTTTTTCCTTTTTAAAATAAAAAAAAATGCTAATGAAAAGTTTGTGTTATCAAACATATCATTTTATAAAACAAAACAACAATAAAAATACTTGACTGAATTACCATGAACTTACTGTCAGCGTTAAGCACTCTGCTGATTTGGAATATTTGGAAATTATCAAATGTGTTCATATTGGAGTGTTGAATGACGGTGGGAAGGAAACCCACAAACGTAGCCTCATTCACATCTACCATGAAGGATATATGGCATCAGAAGTTATGTTGGGTTTCTGAAACAGGTGGGTGAGCGCCTATTTTGAGACTGTGTATAAATTGTCGAGTTATTCAAAGAAATAAGTCGGCTGTTGAATTGAGCTCTATGGAAGCGGTTGGTTTAGTAATTTATATCAGAAAACAGCCACATTACGTTTGACCACATTACTGAGCGTTGGCCTGTATCAAGAACATGTGCATGCTCTCTGATGTTTAAAGACGTTTGTTAAGAGACATTTGTTAAGAGACCTACATGATGTAGGTCACAGCCATATGTGGCATTGTCCTGTGTTCAATGTTTGTCAGATTTTTATTTGATTTTGTTGGAGGAGAAAAAAGTTGAGGGTGGTGACAACTGTGTTGCTAACTACAACTGTCTTTGTAGTGTGCATGCTTTTCTGTATGCTTCTCAAATAAGACTATTTTCTTGGTCTGAAAGAGGTCCCTAGTTTTGTTTAAGTCAATTTTAAAGCAGGGTTCAACCAAAAGTTATGATTTTATGAACAGGAGTGTGCCCAACCAGTGCACATACTTACTCATTGGGCTTCATTCTGAGGTGGGCGCAAAGGGATACCGGGCACCGGTAATGACACCAGTGCCGGTAATCCCTTTTCGCCCTATTCCGAGGTCCCTTAGTGGGTCCCTCCCTTAACGCCTGCTTTTACCAGGCATTATGGACGGGACCCGTTAAGGGATACCAGGGTCAATAACGGTACCACAATTTGCGGTACCTTTATTGACACCTTCCCATTGAGCCTATGGAGGCTCAAATGGGAATGGGGAATGGCTTTTACAATGAGGACTTACCGGTCCTGCCAAGGTCGGACTGGACCGGTAAGTCCCCATTGAACGAGGGCGGATACTGGGGGAATGAGGCCCATTGCCAGGTCTGGACACTTGGGGAATGAACTAGTGTGGACATGAATGTGTATCTAGAAAGTTACTGGCATTTGAGGAACAATGCAGGTAACATTTGATTATCACTGGAACTGGGAATTATGAAAACAGTTCTGGGTCAGGCGAGTTGCATGGCTACTGCCTCTACATCAATGACACAGGGGGTCATTACGAGTGCGGTGGTAAGGGGTTAACAGCACTGGTAAGGATGCCGGTGCCGTTAACCCCTTACCCCCGCATTACGAGGTCCCTTAGCGGGAGCCGCTAAAGGACCAAGGAACTAATAACGGGCCTGTTATTAACAGGCCCGTTATTAGCTCCCTCCCCATTCCCATTGAGCCCTATGGGGGCTCAATTGGGAATGGGGATGGGTATTTTGAATGGGGACTTACCGGGTCCTCCAAGGTTGGAATTACCCAGTAAATCCCCATTCAAGGAACCCGGACACGACTTTGGAAGCAGCCATAGCGCTAATAGCACCATGGCTACCTCCAAACTCGTATGACCCACTTATTGAGACTATGGGGGTCATTACGAGTACAGCAGTGGGGGGTTAATGCACCGGTAAGGATGCCGGTACCTTTGGCCCCCTACCGCCACATTCAAAGGACCCTTAGCGGGTAGGAGGGGACAGTTTGTTCTACTGAACTGCAATTCAATAAACTGTCTCTGTCCATTGCTGAGGTTACAATTTGAATGCATGAGCTTCGTGCTCAGACAATAATGTATCCGGCACATATTAAACATTTTACTTTGGGTGTGAGGATCAGGGCTACAGTTGCATGTCACCTTGAGACACTAACTGCACAAAGATGACACAGGACCGAAGTTGCACTTCTCATTGCTGCGCTTAGTTAAAGACACCTGGTGATGAGGGTGCCTTGTATGCTTGTGATATGGGGAGTTAGATATCAAATTGGCTCTTGATTGGCTGATGGTACAGAGAAATGAATCTGATTTTGCAAATCAATGCTTGGCCTCTAAAGTGGAGGATCATTTGCTCTGGAGGCCATTTAAGCACGCTGAATGCACGTAACAGCTTGTGGCTTCCGATTGACTAGTGCTGTGAAGGGAGGCAAGTGTGTTGGTACTCTAAAGAGTAGATTAAGCAACTCAGCAGGTTCTTTAAGTAGCTCTTCAGGTACAAATAGCTAGTGGCTTTAAATTGGTTGGCAGTGTTGCATGGCACATTTGACGGACCTCTGAGGTGGATTGGTTTCTTCTCATTTTCTAATTCTATACCTCATTCTCTTTCTTTTGTTTCCCTTTTCTCTTTCTCTCTCGCCTGCTGCCTCTCTTGCTTTCTCACTCGTTTTTGTCCCTCTTTCTCCATCTCTGTCTCTTTCTCTTTTTTGCTCTCTGTTGCTGTTTTTTACTTTACCACTCTTTGTTTTCCATCTCATTTTTCTTCTCTCTCCTTTGCTCACTTCTGTATTGGGTTCTCCCTATGTGTATGCCTTTACACATCTCCTTTCCTTCTTGAGGTGTCTCATTGCTCCTTCAGCTCACTCCCTTACTCAAGATCGGTGTATTTTTCTCTTTTCTCTACATGTATTCATTTTGTTCTACAGTCCTCCTCTCTTTCTTGCAATTTACCATTTACTTTCTCGCTCTCTCTTCCTTTACATCTCTTTTTTACTCTATCTGCCCCTCTCTCACCACCTTGTAATCTTTCTTTCCTTCCCTCGATTTTACCTTCACTTTCTCGATTTCTTCTTACATTTGTGTTTACATATAATAGTTCATGACCTTCAAATGTTCGAAATAAATGTGCAGAGCCTTCACAAAGTGGATTCAAGTTTGTGCATTGCAGATGGTAATGCGCTGATGCGTTATGTCCCCCATAGGCAATTGCAGAATATAGGGCGCCTCTCTGCACATTCCATGCACATCCCAAATTCATAAATGGGATGTGACTGCAAAACCCCAAAAACATATACATTTCCATAAGCCTGTTTGGAACATTTTGGTCTAATGTTTAATGTATAAGAGGGTAATTTCTGATCCATTCATATATTGTTGTCTTATCTTATCTACACTTATAAAGCGCAGCATTCACCCAAAGGCATCATGGCACTGACAACTGCAGAGGTAGGAGCCACCCAAAGGAGTCCAAGAATACTTAAAAAGAAAGGTTTTCAGAGCGAATGGCAGGTGAGCCTCAATGGTACGTAGACAGAGAGGAAGAGAATTCCTGGCCTTTGCCGCGGCCACTGAGTATGCAGGACCACCCGACCCGAGAAAGTCTAACCCTAGGAGGCTGAATAGTTTTCAGAAATTGAGAACAAAGTTATCTACCGGGTTTGTAGGGGCAGAACTTCATTTGAAGGTATTGTGCTCCTATTTTATAGAAGGCCTTATGTACCAGACACAGCGACTTAAATTTAATGCGCTGCTCAACTGGGAGCCAGTGGAGCTGGCGCAGAAACTGTGTCATATGGTTTCCAAATGGCGGATGAAGTACTGCTCTAGCTGCCGTGTTATGCAACAACTGCAGCCGATGGAGCAGATGCTGTGGGAGAGCTAAATACAAGGCATTCAAGTAATCAATATGACTTATTACCAACAAAGACACCACTGGAGCATGGAATTTTAGCGGAATACAAGGAAGCACTTACCATAGGGTCCACAATTTAAAATGAGTCTTCTGACAGTTAAGAGAGACATGATAAGCCATGGAGAGCAAAGCTGAGATTTCAACACCTAGGTCCTTCACCGAAGAAACAGGAGGAGAAAAAGGACCAAGGTTCTCGGGAAAGAACTCAGGGGTCCAAAACAAAGAGGGGGAGGCTGTGCCCATGACCAACACCTCTGTTTTCTCACAGTTAAGTTTGAGCCAATTCACGGCTATCCAGTCACCAACTGCCTTTAAGCAGCTGCTCAGAAGACCAGCTGTCTCAGGCTGAGGTAAGTCCAGTTGCACAATCATTTGTGTATCGTCGGCATAGGAATTGCACAGAAAACCATGTGCATGGATTATGCCAAGAAGAGGATGAATGTACCTATTGAACAAGGTGGGAGACATAGAGATGTCCTAAGGGACTCTACCCAGCAGTGGAACAGAAGTGTAAAAAGGAGGAAGGGACACAGATTGAGAACTCCCCAACAAAAAGTAATAAAACCATGAAAGCACGTGACGAGAGAGGCCCGTAGAGGAAAGTCGGGCGATCAGGGTAGGGTGGTCAATCGTGTCAAACACTGCAGACAGATTTAACAAAATCAGCGCCCCCACCGCACACTGGACTACCAGACGAGCCAGATCATCAACAACTGAGACCAACACTGATTGAGTGCCTCAAACAGGGCGAAACCCTGATTGAAAGGTTTTGAAGAAGCCGGATGATTCCAAAAAGCACTAAGGAGAGGGGTAACCAAAGACTCAAGCAGTTTCTTTAAAAAGGGAAGCAAAGAAATAGGGCGAAACGTAGACAGGACCAACAGGTCCAAACCTTCAGCCAAATCACAAGGGCATGCTTAAGGTTATCAAGGATCACCCCTGAAAAAAAGGAGTAAGTGTCAGTGTGGCTACAGCCGTTTGAACTGTTGCTGCCTCATATCCGTTTCTAGCCCCCAATAAGGAACAGCAATAACTTGTCTTTTTACATTTCACAAACACAGGACCTTCGAGGTCATATCATTATTAAATGTGTTCCCAGAACCCATGTGGGTGATGGGAGCGTGTCACACACATGCTCTTAATACTAATTTATGCATTGGACTGACCATTGTATCATCTGCACCGGTGAACCGGTCTCCTTTGAGAATAAAGTGGCCTAATAATTACCTAAAATCGAGCATCCACCAGTAGTGCATACTCTGCACTTTCCCATATGCTCCAGTGGTTGCAGAATGGTGTTCAATGACTCAAGCCTGTCACCACAGCCGCCTTCTTTGTATTTGTGCTCATTATTTGTATTTGAGTTTTTTTATAGTGCAAACCTAGCTCGAGAGCAACTGAGCACTGTACAAGAGTTCAATGAAAAGCTGGTAGTTCATGTGCATGTGAGGGGTGATCTACACGAAAGCACTTCCCCATAGGAATAAAAAATTCCTTTGTAGGCAATAGAGAGCACATGTGCATTGGCAATATGAGTTATCAGTATGATTGCATTAGCACAATTGTACTTATTGATCCATGGTAATAAAAATAATACATCTCATTCTCTGCTTCAGACCGTTTGCATGGGATGTTACGCTGCCCTTCACCGGGAAAAATGAAGGCTGCGAATCACACTAAGCCTATGCTAGACAATACTTCAACTGGCTGTTATTAGGTATGTGTATACACATCAAGAACGTTTAATCAAGACATTTCAAACATGGTACAATAATCCAGACCCAAAGCCTTTCCGTTTACATCCATCCCAGAGAAAGGCATAGCACTGTGTCTTTTATGTACTATTCAATTTGTCTCCATAAATGGGAATTTTCAAAATGCAGAGATAATTATGTTCTTGTTGTTAAGGGCATTCAGCAGCATTGAAAGATCAGGCTACAGTCAGAGGCATCAAACTCACTGCAGTAATATTGATATGTTTATGACATGAATACCATCACCATAAAAAGGTAATAGCTTGCAAATATCGAAGTTGTTTTGCTGCATGTACTATTTCAAACCATTTCTGCAGCAGCCACAAGCACAGCAGTAGTAAAGATTCAAATAGCATCTCCTATATAATCCTCCTCTGTTCTTTTTCACATCAATCTGTGAAACGAACCATAATACATAGACACTTATCGGATGTTTCCAGGGTCGTTCTGCCTATAGAGCGAAATCTGAGCGGAGGTTCCCTGTCGGTCTTGTTCCAGTGCCATAGATCCATTTGTATTATATGTGTATAAGAGGCCTGGAAGCTTTTGCTTAGCGAAAATGGTAATCCTTTGTTTGCTCTTTTTCCAAAGTTTATTGCAAATGACACAAAGTGCCTCATTACGAGGCTGGCAGAATGGGTTCAACAGCGCTGGTAATGGTTTTACCAGACATCCATAGTGGGTCCCGCAAGGGGTTATTAACGGGCCCGTTGTTATCTCCCTCCCCGTTCCCATTGAGCCCTATGGGGGGGATGGGGAAGGTCTGGGTCCGGGTTCCCTGAAAGGGGAAATACTGGGCCCTCCAAGGTCAGAATGTCCCGGTATTTCCCCATTCAGGGAACCCAGACCCGAGTTTGGAGGCAGCCATGCCCTTTTGAAGGGCATGGCTGCCTCCAAACTTGTAATGAGGCCCAAAGTGGAATAAATGAGTTTTCGCAACTTTGAAGAAGCAAATATGAGGGAGACACTGCTGGGATCTCAGTCAGGGAGATACACATACCTCTTTAAGGTGATGGTAACTGCTAAAGCCACATGCTGAACTTTCTGAATCCTTGCCAAATCTCCCGAAGGGGAACTAAGCTACACAATGTTGAAACTGTCCAACCTAGAAGTAACACAGCATTATCTTCAGTTCTTAGACCCCTAAGCACGTGTCTGTGATGGAAACAAATTAAATGTATGGCTGCACTAATCTGTGGTTTAAATCTGAGTTTTGAGCTAAGCTGTATTCCAGGATTCCGAACCTGGGTAACTGGATCAGGACAAGATCCCACAACGGTAGTCCAGAGGGAGAAAGCCTGCAATTAAAGCCAGCCATCTCACTGGTTTCAGTAGCATTAACTTTCCATTCATTGTAATTCATACAGTTCATTTCTTTTGTTATTTCGTTTATAAAACAAGACAGCTGTGCAATGAGTCCCAGTTTATGTCAGAAAAGGATCCAAGTTTGGACAAAGTCATTACAAAAGGGGAAAGGCCCTGTGCAAATCAGGCTTGGTCCAACAAGGTTGAAACATGTTTGGGATGCTTGTGTTCTCAAGGCAGAAGGGAGGTGACCAAGCAGTTTGGCTGGACGGCCCCTTTTGGGGTTGGACCAAGCCTGATTTGCATATGGTCTTGGCAGGCAAAGAACGTCTGTCTGGAGGGTTGCCCAGAGCAACGCCAGAGGTTAAGATTAATTCTAAACCTCTCAGCCATCACATCTTTTATTTTGCTACAAATCAAAGAGCCATGTTTTTAGGGCTTTTATGAAGGTCAGGTGTTACTCTACTATGAGTATTCCCTTTGCAAGGGAGTTTCAGAGTTTTGTTGAGTTTTGTTGTTTCCCCCACACTGCCCCCGGGGGGTCTGTATCTGTAAGCATACAGATCCCTTTTTCTTCCATCACTTATCAGACCTACCATGTCTGCTGCCATTTACCTAGCGATTGCACATTGCTGGCTGCATTACCACTGTTTGTTGCCTATATTATTTATGTAATTATTATTATATATCTGTTTCTCCTTTGCTTTGCACTTTCCACTCCTCCCCCCTTCCAAGTACTTTTCCCCTCCCCCTCTTCCCTACAAATTGCGCGTTCTCAATGTCACTGGGCCTAGTAAGATCGCTGATTTGTTCTCCCATGTTCCCCTCCCTTGCCTTATTGCTCTCTGAAACACTTATGTACGAGCACGATAGAAATAAAATATCAATATCAATATCAATAGCTGTTCAAAAAGGCTGAAATATTGCGTTTAATTTTTAGATATTTCTTGGGTTCAAGACATTTGATATTGCTTGACCTGTAGCTTCTTCTTTGTCTTTAAATGTGTTTGGTTTGCAGGAATTCGGCTCCTTGGCTGTGAATTGCTCTGTGAACAATGGCAAGGGTTTTGAAATAGATTATTTTCTTGACTGGTACACATGTAGTGTTCTTAGTGCTGGTCAGATGTTTTCTCTGCTCCTGAGTGTAATGGTGAGTCTTGCTGCTGCATTATGGATCCATTGGAGTTTTTTGACGAGGTAGTCAGGCATTCCAATGTAAACACTGTTCGAATTGACTATTCTTGATATGAAAGGCAAGATGATGGCACATGTTCTGTGTGGAAAGGTGAAAACGGGTAGTGTCCGTCTGATAGTATGTAGGTGGAAGAGGCATTTATTTACTACTGTAATATAAAGTGGTCTTATTTAGCTTTACTTCTGCCATTTTGTCAGCCTCTTTGCACATTGCTGCAGATTAAAAAGGGGAACTGGAGGAAGAGGTTGGTGGGAGGTGATGGAGAGGCCTGAACTGTTGCTGAGTGCAAGAGGGAAGAACCAATTTTCAGTATGCTGGTATGTTTCCATGTGGTTCCTAATTGTGACACTTGAGGTAAGTGTATATCCAGAGTGGGTGGTGCAGTTGTTGGTAACCAGCTTGCCTCACTACCTGTAGAGATTTGCTGGAAGGCCTAATGAATGTTAGTTTTGTCTGGTGGAAACGTAGACATGTACAATATATATCATCGAGTTCTGAAAATCCTGCTATTTTTATTGGCAGAATGGCCTCATTAGGCACTTCTTTCAGTGATGCTTTCTCCTTGAACTATCGGAGGCACTGGCTGTACACAACCTTTTGTGATGTTATTTCTCATTTTACCACTGGGTGGCTCCATGCCACTAAATGGTGCCCATCACCTGTGTATACATGAAAAGGCAACAGGGGCAGTGCAAATGGGTGGAGAGCGTGATGCAGGCATCCGTTCAAACCCATAGGTGTTTTGATCTCCAGCACTCTCCATGATCTCACCAATCAATTCGGCGGCACATCATAACTTGAATGACCCAGATCAGTAGGTTGCTGTAATCTGTGCCTCCTCCGATATCACTATTTCATGTTTACATAATGTTATGGATAATTCAGACAGCAGGCGATTACGTTTTAAGGACCCGGTACTGTCCAGTATGTCCATGAAGTTAGCATGCTTACTTCTTTGTTGATGCCAACATTTGGTGGGGAAATACTGTCTATTGTATATAGTGCCTACTAACCTGTATGTTTTTGTTGGCAGCTTACTGTAAAGCAACTGTGTTGGTTTGTGGTAATTTCCACTTCCCACTGAAACTTTACTGAATACTGTAAAGCATATATTCCTGCAGCCCTATACTGACTCCAAAAGGACAAATCTTGTACAGCACATGTACTATAAAACAATATTTTGTTTTGCAAAAGAGTTGCACATTATTGGCCATGTGTGCCTCACAATGCCCAACACTCATCTGACTTCACACCTGATTTTCAGGGCTGGCAAGAGGGGTGAAGCAAATAGAAGGAAGGTGTGATGAAGCCATCCATGCAGGCACATATGTATTTAGATGGCCAGCACTCTCATGATGGCAGAGGTGGCTGGCTAAAGGTGTAGCTTCTTTTCAAATGATTTGTGAGTAATGAATTGAGGCTCTTGACCAGTCTATTGGGTGAGGGCCTCAAATGGGGTGAGTGCGATCAGTTGTCACAGTACTTCATGCTACAACACTGATCACTTTTGTAATCACTCTTATATGGTTAATTCTCCATGACTTGTCCTTGGCATCAAGCCCAGGGATCGTATCTCTCCAGGACTGACATCTCTGCACTGGCTCCCAGTGGCTGCAAGGATTAAGTTCAAAACCATCTACATTGTCCACAAGGCCTTCTGGGGAATGGGGCCTGGGGCCTCAATACCTTCAAATCTCTCTTCCTAAATATCTTCCCTCTCGTACTCTTCGCTCATCCGCCTCCAATTCCCTCAGGGACAGATGATTCTCCAAGCAACGAGTTGGTGGTATATCTCTTTTCTCCGCTGGGGCCTCCCTCTGGAACAGCCTCCCTGCCTCCCTGAAACTTGAGGATAACCATATCTGGTTCCGGAAGCACCTCAAGACATTCCTCTTTGCTTCTGCTTTCCCTCCTCTTCTGCCCTGCTGACTGAAACTATAATGGTCACCTTGCTACCCTCTGATCTCAACCCCAGATCCCCTCTCCCACCAGCTGCACACCTGCACTGCCTCCCGGGCAACCCTGCTCTTGGGGGCTGTTTCTGTTTCCCTACAGCCCCCACGTGCTCTTGCCACAAGCTGCCCGCACTTTACCTATTGTTTTATTTATTATATTTATTTATTTTGATGATCCTATGTACTGCACTGCCCACTCCCCGTTCCCCTTCCACACTTTCCCTTTCTCCCCTCCCCTGCACTTGCGCAATCTCAATGTCACTTGGCCTAATAAGATTGTTGTCTCTGTCTTCCCTCTCTTCCCCCTCCCTTGCCTTGTCGCGCCTTGAAACACTTGTGTATAGGTGCGTTATAAATGCCATATCATATCATTTCAATTTGCAGAGTGGCCCAAAATAATTCTGATATCGGACATCGATACAGTATGTAAATGTGGTTAGCATGCTTACTTCTGTTTTGGAGTAAGAATTCCACTCAAACACGTAGTGAAGCACTGACGCTCCTTAGTCCACAGACCAGTGTCAGTAGCTCAAACCAAATATTATTAATCCTATCAATCAGCTCTACTTTATTGGTAGGCTTATGGACATGTTCCAGGTACATCTTGAGTTGGGCCCAGAGCACCTCATTCAAGTTCAAGTGTGGAGTTTTTGCAATATGCGTCCTTGTTCTGCCACAAAAGATGCCACTACTGAGTGTTTAGGGGTGTTATCCTGGACCAGTTGTAATGGTCCTTGGGGTATTGGTATTGGTGTTGCAAATACGGTAAGTGGCATTGTTTGTTTTCTTTGAAAAGGCAATGTCCATTATCCCCTCAGATACACCACTGACGCTGGCCCATTCTTGGAGAGGCTACCCCAAACATGTATATTTAATGAATGTTTTGTCCATGGTTTACCTGAGTAATGTTCTTTCCTCTTAAATGCCATTCGGTTACAGCTTTCAATGTGGCATTAAGCAGCCCTTCCAAGGGATGGAATGGGTGGAAATGGCCAAGAGGCCCAAGTTAAACCAGGGCGCTAGGCCGTTACCACCCATTCCAGCCCTTGGAATGGGTGCTTAATGCCATTAGCACCCACCCCATGGCTAATTGAAAGTACCTTTGTTCAGTGAATGGGTCGCCTTGCGGCGTCTCATTCACGGAATGAAAAGACTGTTTAAAGATGGTCACCATGGAAAGGGAAGGCAGGTCTCCGTACAGAGCCCCTCTTCCCTTTCCATGGCGGTCTCACGTAGAAGAAAATGAACAACGAATCAGTAGCAGCTGCCTGTGCCTCCGCAGCCACAATGAGGTAAGTGGGGGAGGGGGATCATTAAAAAAGTGGTCAGGGGTGGCGGAGATAGTGGCCAGGGGAACCGGCCATCATGAGGCTTGGAATTCAGACTGAGTTTGACGGTTTCAGCCCGCGTTCCTAGCCACCCGATTGTCTGGCTCCCCCAAGTAGGGTGCTAATTGCCTCTTCTTTAAATAGGATCCTTGAAGCCTCCTTGAAGTCTTTTCTGGCCTCAATCAAGGCCTTAATGTGGGAAACTCGCTTTTGTTTGTTGACATCAATGATGACCTGGCAAATCCTGTGGATGAAGAACAAGTCATGTCAGATTTCAATGAATGAAATAGTATCCATTAAATCAACCATTACCTCTGTAAAAATGAAGAAATCAGAATTATAAGAACAGCAAAGGGAAGTGACTACTTGATCCAGCGTACGCAGCGTTAACAGCAGAGCAACACACTCACTGTGGGAGCATTGCTGACAGGGACCTCATGTCCCATCATGCTATGTTATCTTATGTTATGTTTACTGTATTTTCTAAATCAATAAGTCAATCAAGACCCTAAAGAACGAGAAGGCAGTACCATAAATCATAACATTGAGCTGTATTTTACAATGTGGCATGAGAAGCTTAGATCTAACATAATAATATCAAGGTCTTTAAATGTTTTATCTTTATAACAAAAAATACATCAGAAATAGAAGGAAGAAGATTGGTAAGAAAATTCCAAAATTCTGCACCTAGCCCGTGAAGGAATGACCTCCAGAGGAAGGCAGGTTGAAACGGCGACCAATGAGTAGACGGGTGTTCGAAATTAAAAAGGAAAGGGCACACTGTAATAAATCTTGTTGTAGGCAAACACTGTACATTTGAATAATATTTGTGCGGAAACTGGAACAAAGAAGGGGAGTTATGGATGAATGGTTGGGCATTATAAACTGTATGCACTACTTGATTTTGTACTGTATTCTACATTACCAGGAAGCGTAATCTTAAGTTTTTCAATTTCCACTGAAATTCTTCACCTGCATGTTAAAGTACTCCTGTTGGCGTAATCCCGTGCTCCCCTCACCATGTAATCTGGTGTGTAGAAAAGCAGCCTTGTGCTGCTACCCCAGCTACTATACGGGTCCCCTGACCCACCTCTTGTAGATCCTGAAGATCCAAGAAATAGTAAAAATGGCAGAAGGCATTCTACACAAGAATCAATGACCTAGCAGAGAGGAGCACAGAACAGAGTTTCACTCATTCTCCTTTGGGGAAGAACTCTATACAGCCCAAAAACCTCTTGTGACTGGAAGCAGGGGAGGAAATGAATGCTGGTGCTGCTGCATATCCTCTATAGGATAATCTCTGATGCACTAAATGGCTGGTTTGACTATAGTATCCCCTAATCAAATAAAACAATCTAGGAATGAGGGAGGGCCAGTGCAACAATAATGCAAAGATAGGTGACAGAATTCGGGGCCACTAACAGGAGCATGCCTGTACAACATGTTGTCTCTACATTGATTAAGTCAGGCTGAGATAAAAAATGATTTGCCCAGGATCACAATATGACTAAACAGTGAAGCAGCGATTTTAACTAACTGCGCAATTTAAGAATTTGACCGTACACCTTCCAAACTGTACAACTATTTAAGTTTTGGATTTCAAGGCCTACAATAATAATGTCTTATACAATTTACTTGCGAAATACACACCATCTAGCCCCCTGACAACATGAAAACCCTTACAGACGCATGTTAAACTGAAAGAATATTAATGTAGCTTTATTTTTTCACATCCTACAAGGAAAACTATGCATACCAGAATTCTAAATAATGCAAGTCTGAGATATCTATTTACCACTACATGCACGTTCACCACTTTAAGACACACACTAAAAGTAGCTTTTTAACAATTCTGTTAGTTGTGGAGATTGCCACACATGTCCAGCTCCTTTTATGAATGATGTTAAAAGTATTTCACTATGGACATAACGGGTAACCTTTCATTGCATGCCAAGCTAGTATGGCATCATGAATATAAAGACATTTTTGAAAGGGGCTTTATTTTATTCCTAAATCGGCACATATTTGCTAAGTATCTGGTGCTGTTTGCCGGTCTTAAATTGTACATATATTATCATGCATTAGAAGATTCTGCTGATGATAAAATCATTGTTAAGGTGCTGGCTGCAGAGCCATGGATACTGATGCCTCAACCTGGCCATTGCTTGGTAAATGGGAAGTACACACTCCTAGGATCCCAGCTGATTATTAAAGGTCATGTTAAAGAAAAAGAATCACATATGTTGCAACCCTCTCCCCTCACCGTGCAAACAGCTGTGTCCATTTACTTTTCAGAGAGAGGAAGGGGGTCAGGTGTGTGCATGAAGAGGGGAGGGTTTGCAACTCTGGGAACAAGCGACTGGAAAGCCTCAGGCGGGCAGCCAGTTGGTACTTCTCAAAGCTAGGCCAGGGCTCCATAAACACTGTAATATTAATAATAACCAAAAATGATGTTTATTTATTTATTTTATTTTTTCATTTGTAAAGCATGCTAAGCCTCAATGCACTGTGAAACAGGACAACAGGCATTTAAGCTTAGACAGAATTGCACATATGCATGAACATAGATTACAGAATTACACTCATGCATGAGTGTCAATAGGTTGCATGGTTTCAGGTGAACTCAGGCTGTGTATTATGCAAATGACCATGAGCTAGGCCTGAATGCAAACAGAATGGAAATAGCATTAACTCTATGTGCAGGACATGTTATAGTTGTATTATTTCAGTACCATATAGTCATTCATATTCAAAGGAAAGATACAAATACGATTTCTGACAAACCAATTATGTAATCCTTTCCTTCATATTCTCCCACTTTGTAAGGAAATGTAATGCTCCAAAAAAACAAAACAATAATCTTACAATATCTCTTCTCTCTTACATACTATAAGTACACTTTCTCATACTTTTGCTGATTAGGCTGCTATCAAAGAATGATCCGGAAAAAAAATGATGCTTAGGGCCTCATTACACGGATGGCGGTAAGGATTTACCGGTACCGGTAAAATACCGGTACCGGTAAATCCTTACCGCCTTACTACGAGGTCCCTTTGCGGGTTGGGGGATTTAACGCCTGCTTTTTGCAGGCGTTAAAAACCAACCCGCAAAGGGACCCAGGGAGCTAATTACGGTACCGCAATTTGCGGTACCGTAATTAGCGCCGTCCCCATTCCCATTGAGCCCTATGGGCCAAAAATGGGAATGGGGAAGGGCAATGGTGGAAGGGGGAATTACCGCCCCGCCAACCTTGGAATGGGGCGGTAATTTCCCTTTCTGCCAAGGCGGTGGCAGTATTTTACCAGCATGAACCATGGCGCTAATAGCGCCATGGTTCTCCGCCATCCGTGTAATGAGGCCCTTAGTTTGTATAAATAGAAAAAACAAGAAGCCCAAGGAAATATAAAAGATACCTTTCTGGCCCTTCCTATTGGTGCTGAATAGCTCCACATGTGTTGAGTTCCATATGTTTAGAAAGCGAAGATTGCCACACTGCAACTACTGTTTGGGTCCCTTTTGTGGAATGACTTGCTGTGAAATGTGTACTTAGGGCTCCTGGTGCTCTAAAGAAGTGCCCACTTTAATGCCCCACTTCACCCCAGACATTTGCCCTCCACATAGTTCAAAGGAGGGTTGCACCACGTTACAAAAATTAATGATAATAGGTAGCCCACGATGGTGGCAGGTTAAACTCTAAATATAAGCTATGCCTGAGTTAATGCATGGAGCATGGCACTACTCATTATCATTTCAGCCACATCCAATTTCATATCACACGTGTCAGCTCCTGTGAACCGGCACTGATCTGAAAGGTGATGTGTACTCTGGCCAGATAGGCCAGCTCTGCCAAATCACACTACAGGGACCTGAATGTCTAGGCCTTGTATTTGATCTCTTTGTGAGGGAAGGTAATGCCCTCCACCAGAGACAGACACTTTACAAGAAGCTTTCCTGGGCTCATGCATCAAAAGAGCACAGTCATTCAAATGGAGTAGCCTCACCGCAGGGTGTTACATTTCTAAAGGGGAAGGGTTAATGTAGGGTAAGGAGCTCTGTACAATGGCTTCCAATGTCTTGTTTCAGTCTGCATCTCTCCTTCGTGTCTTCCAGTCCTCTCCACTTCCTCTAGAGCAAAGCACATTGTGTGTGATGTCAGAAGGGCGCCGTCCACTTCTTTCAAGTGCAGGGATTGGAAACCCAAAGTAGGCTAGCTTTAGTCCAATCACCTACAGGGTATTGCCTTTCAAATAGGGGACTCCCACCACTACTTTAGATCATCTTTTGGACTCCAACTCTGGAAGATGATTTTATTGGACCTCTGATGGGAGGGTTTCCAGAGCTCTCAACCAATCAGGTGAATGAAGACTGAGCATCGAGGCAGAGGTGAGCTCTGTTCCCTACCAATCCACAGGGCACATTGGGTGTGAACCTGCTGCTGGAACAAAACCTGCCTTTCAGCCATCTATACTGTTGTCAGGATCTCAACTTGATGAAGGACTCCTGAAGGTGTTCACAAGACTCCCTTGCTCAGAGCCAGATAACAAGGACTGAACATGCCCCTGAGAACCCTGAACAGGACTCTCAGCATCCAGAGAGCCAAGACAGCCCAGATCCCTCTGCTCCCTCACATTGTATAGTTGACTATTGTTGAGCCAGTTTCACCACATTTTAAACAAGTAGGACCTTTCAGAGATAGCTTAAGCATTCACCATGCCATTTGAACTCGAATGGCCATTCAAACCTGTTTGCTGCCGTACCACACAAGCTGAGTGCCTCATTGCGTGGGCTCGAACTACAGGCTCTTTTGTTGCAACTGCCACCATCGAACCCCCTCTTGCTCCAATAGTATCTTTGCTGCCGATTGTCATCACCAGTCAAAATGGCCCTGGTGGATCGTCGAGCCCCAACCATGGGATGCCACATCGAATCCTTCAAACTGAACCTTCACATCCAGTTGCCAGTGGCTTCACTGTCTACGCTGCCATTGTACGGACCATGGTGCCTTTACCATCTACATCGCCTCAAGCGCTTCAACAAACGCGTCTGGCTGACCAGGGTATCCAGTCACCAGCTTCTTCAAACTGACAGTCAAACCCGCTATGGTGGCACTAATGATCCACTCATCTCCTTGCATCGCCTCTGAACCACAACAAGCTCCGTTCAGCCACTGCTCGACATTGCTTTCTGTCTAGGATACTGGGATCACTGCACTTGAACAGTCCCGTACTGCATGAACAGCACCAAACAGCCTGGTTTGCAGTAGTTGAACTACCAAGAAGCTACAATTGACCCAATTGACCCATAACTAGACCATTTGGGCCCTAGAGACTGGTTAGGTGACCTGTGCCACTTTCGCAAAAGACAAAAATCATTGTGATCTTTGAAATTGCCTTTTAACTCCAGTGTTCTCTCCCAGAGTTGCATTCTCTCGCATTTTGCATGCTCTGACCTTCCCAAGGGGTGGGTTTGTGTCAAGTTATTATTTTTATTTTTCTTGAAGATGCTGTGTTTAATTAAATATATTTGTATAGAACCTTGATTGCAGATTCCCATTATTTTGAGCTGTGATACTTTGCTGTTTGGGTCACTACTGAGTAACATTTACACCCCTCTTAATTAAGTAGCCTTCCCTCGCCCATGTTATCACAAAAGGAAAAGAAGGTATATCTCTTGACTGTGCCTGTTTTACTTTTATCACTGTCTTGGTTCTTGGTTTGTAGAAGTGTGAGGTCTGAGTGGGCGCTTCAGCCTCTACTCATCCTTGTACTCCTGTAGGACAGAAGTAAATTAGTCCCCCGGGAACATAGTTTTGTGCCCACCAACCCTCATCCACCTTTTGCTGTGCACCAGTCCTCTGGCTCCCCGGCTCTGGTTCCGCACCAAGACTCCACTTACGTCCCCTGTAACTGCCCGAGCCCAGACAACAACCATTGCTGTGCCACCATTAACAGCATGGCAAAGGCGGTTGAAACCTGATTGGTAAACATGCATCCGCACGTATTCTTTCTACCCAAACACTTATGGTTGTCTAAGGTAATTAAGAGGCCACGGATGAAAACTCTACTAATTGGAGAGAAAACAAATCATTCTTTTAGACATTTCAATATATTGCATAGATTAAAATGCATTGGAACAAAGCACAACATGTCCGAAACAAATACAGTAGCACTTTGTTATATGAAGGTTTTTAACAATATAACCAAATGTTCCATAATGTCTAATTGTAGGTATGAAGCTTGTAAAAAAAAACGCCAACATATCAAAAATATTGTGATACACTAATGTAAATATTCACAATGGCAATAAGTAATTGATTAATTATAATAAGAGTGGCACTAGTTGTGTGCCTCATACCCTTCTTGAGACTTATATACAACATGTATTCATGCAACAATTACATCATTGTTAAAAAAAATAGTAATAGTAATAAGTAAAATATGTATTTGTTTAATTCTGTTAGTGGTAAATTTACCACATTTTCTAAGCGCACACTTCTATTTGCATTCCTGTGAAGAGATATGAACCTAATAAGGGCAATGATAGAATTTAGTTAACTTTGTGTCATGGGTTTTACACAATATTAAATACCAGGAAAGACATGTACATTCATCACTGGCTTTATTTTTCCACTCCTGATAGCTTATAGAGCAGGATAAACGAGCATACAAATGCATAATGTACACAGTTTAACAAACACATACTGGTAAATATACTGATAATACCAATACTTCCCTACTCTGCAAATCCTCAAAGTAAAGATTTCAAAATGAAAAAAGAAATTCAAATTAAATAAATGTACACTACTATTATTAAAAGATGGCCTCAATTAAAAGTGTCTATCCACCGGTAGGCCATATATACACCAGTAGAGAGTTTTAACATGTATATACTGTTTGCACCATCTCATTGCGCCTTTTGTACAATCTAACCCAATGCTATATTATTACTGACATCATCACTTAAAATAAACTGCATAGTAACATTTGAAAAATACAGTAAAAATTGAGACATCAACACACTCAACAATTTTAACACAGCAGATCGCAAAAAAGAGTGTGAGTCCCATAACTAAGCCACTTGCTCATTGCATAATATTGTTCATGGGTAATATTGTTAGTGCCGTCTCCCAAAACATTGAAAATAATTGTTGTGACATCGATGTTATACTCTTTACATATTCTATAGATCTTCTTCTTTCATCATTGATGGCTTTCATTTACTGGTTGATCTTTCAAATTTAGCAGTAGCTATTTACCATAAAATACGCAATTATTACATAAATGACATATAGCAGAAATAAAGCAATAAGAAACTCAAAATGCAAGCTAGATATCACGAGGGAAAATGTTCACAACTTTTCAGATGTAGTATGCTCTTTGCGTTAGAAGAAACAACATAATTCCGAATTCTTATTTACACTTGCATAACTTGTGTGAACTAAATATTCCTGCATTTCTTCAGAATTTTTTTATTTTAGCATTGAAAATACATTGGGCCTCATTAAGAGTTTGGAGGTAGCCATGGAGGTATTAGATCCAAACTAAAGAACAAACTATTAATAAAAATGTAATTTATGTTATTAAGCGTCCATGCCCACTGTTGTATGTAGGGATAACGACACGTGAAGTCAAACAACGAATTTCAGAACATTGAAGCTGCATAAGGAACAAAGTGGCTGACAAACCCCTTATGGAACATTTTGTTAAATTCCAGCATAAAGACATAGATCTACGTTGGTTTGTACTTCAACACATAAAAAACAATACGAGAGGAGGTGATATGGGGTCAATATTATATCGTATAGAACATAAATGGATTTATACTTTGGATACGGTCCGGAATGGACTGAATGTTTCAGTAGAGTGGAACAAGCTGGTTGTAAAAAACTGAGAGGTAGATCATATAGTTGAATTGTGCCTCACTTAATTTGTGCATAATTTTGTTCTTTCCCAACCCTGTTACATCAATGTGGAACATAATTGAGCAAAAACGAATGTATGCACTTAGATGTTTGGTATACCTTTCACTCTGCTGAATATTGGATCTTGGGTCAGTACTCTAGGTTTATTAATTGATATACTGATGACCCCGTTTTGACCATCACGGGGTCTCCCTCCCGTTATAGTCATGAAGAGGATTTTTAATTTTCAATTTTTATATATTTTTTTATTGTTTATTTTCAGATGTTACACTGATGCATGCCGATAGCTATTGTCAGATGTCACACTGACATGCTCCGATAATTATATGCTGGGAATGTTTACCGCAGCACAACGTGCCTCGTAAATATGACACATGACTACACTATTGATGTTTAATCATTCCTGAGACCGATACCTAATAGCAAGTTTGTGCTCTCAGTTCAATTTTAGACGGCATGACGAAAGGGATATCTAGTTGTACTGTAGATATCTAGTTGTACTGTAGCCTTTTTGGGGTTTATCTGAGTCCCTTGTTTGTGTTTCGAGCACACCAGGCGATGTTCGTTTGCTAATATAAAGAGGCCGTCCCCTTTCTATGTTCATTGCATATGAGAGTAGAGACGTGCCGCTGGATTGTTTTCCAAACGCCACGAACCTGTGCCGGTAAGCCTGTGATAACTGCTGTCTCGTATTTAATGGTGTAGATCCAATTTAAATATGGAAGTTTGGCGCAGGGGCCGGAGGCGGTACAAAGGGGACTGATTTGTTTTGCATTCCGTTGATTCGACAGCCTGGTGGAGCAGCATTGAATATACGCGTGAGCGAACGCTGCATGCACTTTACGACCATACGAGAGAATATATCTGAGTGGTATCTGGACTCGATATAATATATCACTTTTGGGAATGTAGTAGACTTGATCCTGAGGGACTAAGGGATTTCCATCTCCATCATAACAGACAACTTGTATTATAATCCTGAGTTGGCCTGTGCAACTCTATTGAACAGCGTTGTATGACAGCAAGACCACACAAGTTACTAACTAGTATGTCTCCTCTACTCTTACAGTGGTGGAAGCCCCTGGTGAGGTCTGTGCATTGGTCCATATGTGAACCACCTGGATACAACAATTGGAATAGATCAGTTGATTACGCCGAAGGCGTGTGAAGGAATTTTTATCGCATGGATCAACAGAGATTGTAAGTGTACTTTGGTACATCGCTTTCTAATGTTTTTTTAATGTAGTTTAGCATGGCTTGGTGTTTGATTATTACCTATCTTGGGTGATCTATCTAGTGGTATGCTTTGTTTATCCACAGGATGTCTAGAATATTATAGAGTCCTGTGGAGGATTGATTCCGACGTTCTACTTACCTACCCCAGAAGTTGGGTCTTTGGGGTGAGTAGTCTTTGGTGATTCTATTTTGTAGATACACTTTTTGTGACAATATTAGTCACCGTTGAAATAAAATAGGGATGACAGTCTTCTGATGAATGTATATGTATGTTTTTTAGAATGCACATTGGCCTACACGCTTTCGATAAGGGCAGAGTTTCCTTGTGCCCTACGTCCTGAAGAAGGACTTTTGAGACCGAAACACGTGTCGACGACTTGCAGACGACTTGCAGTGTGCATCTGGATTAATAAAAACACCAGATCTCTGACACCTGATACTTTGGACCGGGTCATCAGTATAGGCAAAAACTAAGGAAGATTTTACTCAGAGTAGTAGTTGACACTGCCTTGATATGTCAAATTGGTTTTAGTGTTGATGGTTTGAAAGTGAAAGTATGGGATTAAGTGTGATTGCTTAAAATATGAATGCCCAAGTGATGGAATGAATTATTTGATTTTATGGTTTTTACATCATACATATATGAATTATGTGCATTTTGTAGTTATTAAATATTAGAAATGTATATTTGAGAAAATACTTTGTGTCACACCATTCTATTGGTCCACTTTGTTTCGATATAATGTACTTTACCTGAAGGACCAGGGATTAAAATTGCAGGTTTACCCCTTTTCTTTTTACCAATTCCTTAACATGCCATCAGTTGTATAAACTAAGGCCTCCTAATACGACACCTCAACCAGATCGGTCTCCTAATGGCCATTGATAAACGCAATTTAGTCTCTTTGCCATAATGTCCAAGCTAAACAGAAACACCAGGATAAGCAGCAACAGTGCTAAGCAGTGTAAGTGCATGTTGGAGTGGTGAGAGCGCAATTACTGGGGGGAAAAGGGCTCAAGGGTTTTAGGCAAGTGCTATGGCGAGAACAGGTGGACATGTGACAAGGGAAAGAAGGTCCACGTGCTAACTGTGGAGGAAGGGACTAGATGGGCTTAACAGGGGTGCAGGCCCAGCCAGGCTAGTGCAGGGGGAGGGAGCCCGGAAGGACAAGTGCAGGTTATAGGAGGCGGTCAGGGGAGACCAAGTGCATGGGTAGTCTGGTCGAGGGGGGCCTGGTGCCCTGTAAGAATCTGAAGGAACCAGGTGGCCAGAAAAAAGAGATAGCGGGCGACTTTAACAGGGGAGAGGGAAGGGAGAAGAGAAAAGGTTGATCTTGAGAACCTTACATAACGTAAGGAGATCTGGCTCAAGTCTGTGAGGGGAAGGGGGGGCATTCCAGAGGGAGGCACCTGTGGAAGAGAGAGATCTACTCCCCACTCTCTGCTTGGAAAAGCGTCTGATCTGCAGAGATTTCGAGCTGGAAGACCAAAGGGCTCTAACAGAAAGGTATTTGTAGGGGTCTCAGGCCCCAGAAAGCCTTTTGGATGATGCAGAAGGTCTTCAACTTGATCCTCTCAGCAACCAAGAAGCCAGTGTAGAGATTTTAGAGCTGTAGAGATACAGTCCCTGCGATTGAGGCCAAGGATAAGTCTTGCAGTCTTATTCTGGATTAGTTGAAGGGGGCGAAGAGACAATTTAGGCAGATTTAAGATGAGGCTTTTGTAGTAGTCCAGCCTAGAGAGGACCATACCTCTGAAGACATTGGGCTTCGTTACGAGTTTGGAGGTAGCCATGGTGCTATTAGCTCCATGGATGCCTTCAAAATCGTGTCCATGTCCGGGGTCTGTGAATGAGGAATTACCGGGTCATTCCAAACCTTGGAGGACCCAGTCATTCCTCATTCACAAAACCATTCCCCATTCCCATTCGAGCCCCCATAGGGTTCAATGGGGATGGAGCTAATAACGGGCCTATTAATAACGGGCCTGTTATTAGCTCCTTGGTCCCCTTGTGGGACCCGCAAAGGACGTATGGTCTGACCAGATGTTCTGTGCGGGTCCCACAAGGGAACCTCGTAATAGGGGGGAATGGGTTTACCAGCACCATTACCGGTGCCGGTAAACCCATTCCACCAACCTCATAATGAGGCCCATTGAGTTTCTGGGGAAGGTGAGGAAAGGGAAAATGCCTCTGAGGAGGTGATGCTGGAGGTGGGTCTTCTTCACAATGTCCGTGATGTGAGGAGTGAAGGAGACAGAGGAGTCAAAGATGACATGACACTATTTTGCCTCACAAGAGGGTGAGGGGATGGGGCCCATGGAGGGTGGCCAGAGAGTTGGAGGAAAGAGAGACCAGGAGTCCCAATGAGAAGGATGTCAGTCTTACTGGCATTGAGGAAGAGATTGTTAGCAGCACACCATGCCTGAATAGCAGTCAGACAGTCAGGAATGAGAGAAGAAGAAGAGGAGGGAAGCTTGAGGGAAAGCTGTGTGTCACCCGTATAACACTGGAAGTGAGGAGAGAAGGAGGAGATCAGATGAGCTAAAGGGACAAAGTAGACATTGGAGAGCGACAGCAAGAGGAAAGAGCCCTGTGGGATGCCGCAGGTGGAGAGTGTGATGGAGGAGACAAGAGGGCCCAGTTGAACCTGAGATGGTCGATCAGAGTGCAAGGAGGTCAACCAGGCCAGGCCTGTGATACCAAGGGTATCACAGAGCCGATTTATAAGGGTGTCTTGATTGACCATTTCCAAGGCAGAGGTAAGTTCAAGAAGGATGAGAATGGAGCAATAGTTGGAATTGAGATTTGAGAGCAGGTTTTCACAGGTGTTCAGGCGTGCAGTTTTCATGCCTCTGGCTTGTCTGAAGCCAGACTGGTGGTCATTGAGGCAAACAACAAATTTAGTTTTGTGGATCAGCTGGAAGATGACCAGCTTCTCCAAGAGTTTGCCCAAGAAGAGGGTGATGGAGATAGGGTGGTAGTTATCCGGGCAATAGGGTTTGGCAGAAGGATTTTTGAAGAGAGGGTGATGCTTAGGCCCCATTGGTTTCTACTTCTGTCTCTCAGCTTCTCATCTTGCTTTTAACTTACTTGGAGAATGTGTGTTGCCTGGGACCCCTCTGTCAATGTACCCTTTCCCTCTTTGACCAATAATCAATGTCAACTTTAATTTGTATTCCTCATCCTCTGCCCCTCCTTCAAATGAAACCTCTTACTTCCTCTAATGTTCTCCTCTCTATACCTGTTTCATCCAACATTCTCTTGTGTTTCCTGTCCTCCTTCTTGGTCCCCTTTTATATTCTCTTTCTTGTTGATGTCTCAAGAAACATGAGATAATGGGTCCTTATCAGCTTTAGCAATGTTATCATGTTTTATCATATTCATAGCTTATAGTATATCATATTATTTTGATCATATTTTATTAAATTCCATTGTCCATTGCACATTTTTGGCCCAATTCTGAAAAAAGAATTCTTGAATAAGCGGAGGAGGTGCCATAAAGATTGAAAAGTAAATGAACATGCAAAGATATAAGACATAAAGAGCGAATACAAGAGGAGCAAGATCTGGCTCTTGATAAACTCCACCTTCTAGAGTGGTTGAAGCAGAAGTTACAACACTCTGAGAATCAAAAAGTGCAGAAAGGTAATCAAGTAAGAAACGTGTTAATCGAGGAAGAACACAGAGGAAAGGTGAGAGCAATGGGCAGTAATGACAATAATAGATTCAAGATGAACAATGTTTCCTTGGATGGGTGGCTGTGGAGGTGATGGGGTATTTTAGAATAATGATGGAGAAAGGAGAAGGGTTTGCACTTGGCTGTTTTATTGTGTGTTAACTGTATGTTTAAGGTGGGTAAAACAGAGGTCAACTTAAAGCAGTTGGAGATAACTCAGTGGACAGGGAGATGTATGCATAGGTAAGCAACACCACTTCCCTAACAGAAAGATTGGACACATTTTGCATGCATTCCAGTACAGCCAGAGTGGTGTGATCAATAAAATAGAGTAGAGGTGGCCTAAAAGGAGGTTTTAAGGATGTCACAGATTAAGTCCAGTGTGAATCCATGTATTTGTTCTAGTCAGTTACTTATCTTTGCCGTGTTTGTCTAGCATGACTCCTTCCTTTGAAATAAATTGATATCCTGAACAGAGACTGGATGTTGTATTTGGAGAGAGAAAATATGAAGGAAGAGGACATTCACTTCTTGGAGGACAAGGATGTTAGTTTCCTGCTGGACTTCCTTGATAACAATGGTGTGCCTCTTGAGCTTCTGATGGTCAGACCTAGTCGCCCAGCGGTCACAGCAGATGTTGCCTGAGTGTGAGAGTGATTAGGCAATGGCCTAGGAAGCGGGGGTGAGGTAGGACTGACAGAGGAGTGTTTGCCATTGGCACAAAGGAGGAAGAAGTGAAAATGGAGGAGATGAAGCTGCCCATGGGGTATATGCTTGGACGTCTTGACCAGAACATGTTGGAAGGATCTGATAAGATATCTGTGGAGGATTGGGAGGCCAAAGATATCTCAATGTAGAAGTACCTCATAGTTTTGGATACAATGCAAGAGTAGCAAACAATGTCTTTCAGTTTAAAGAGGGGAATGGCAGACATCCCTTGCCATGTGTTTGGTGGGACATGGAACATCCTGACCCGTGACAATTCTCTCCTTGTCATTCATCTGCAAATACTTTGGCTTGCTGGTGCAGTAGACTATGAATACAGATGAAAATTAAATAATTATGATGTGCTACATATTCAGGACACCAGCTATGCTATGGGTTTCTTCTTGAAAGCCACAACAATTATCAAACGCTTGAAGTGAAGTTATTCTCTCCCAGTTTCTACAGGGTGTATTTCAGTTTTCTGTTGCACCTGATTTACAACAGTATTCAGTGATGGGGACTGCATTGTGGAGTGTTACAGGAAGCGTTACAAGTCCCTCGGAGTAAGACCAGCCGCTCATCAACAGACAATCCAGCACAATCAGTCCTCAGTTAGCCAACCTTCTTATTCTACCGAAGCACCTATGCATTCCATGATTATGGAACCAGTAGCACTATCCAACGGCAGAGCCTTGTTATCACCACACTACTACAGAATTTGTGTTGGTGGCGATAGTCTTGTAACATATGGAGTGGCTGCCACCAAATTCTGAGCTTCAGAGATAGTCCACAAATGTTGAGGGAGTGGCTGTTCAATTGTACACAGGTGTCAAATAGTGGGCACTTAATATCAAGAAGAATGACAAGAAGAATGACAAGCTTTCTAGTCCAATAATTGTATTCAAGTTGAATACAAAAATGGGCAAGCGTAAAAGAAAATTCTACAGTGAAACCAGGATTATATACTCCATATGTCTATCCATCTCTCACTGTCCCACTTTGTAACGCTCACCTGATTCCCGCAGAGGCGCCGGTCTTGACTGGGTGAATGCCGTATCTTCAAAGGTGATGTGTACAACACGGTTGGCTCTTTGGGCTGGACCTCTGTGCACTGTATGTCTGACTCGAAGAGTAAGATGACTGAAGATAGAAAATATGGGATTAATGAACTGGGGTTATTGGGGTGCCTCTCTCCTCTTCCCTTTCTCTTCTCCTGTAGAACCCCAAAGGTTAACGCCCTCACCTTAGGTAAGTGAACGCCGAGCTCTCCATCTGCCTCGGGGCAGGGTGCCGTAAACCAGTTTCTTCACTGGATAAGGGTGCAGGCCTCTTGACCTCAGAGGACTGCTGTCCGTCGTTAACTGCACGAACGGTAAGTTTTGGGCACTTCAAATGTCTTAAAAGTCTTTTGTAATGATATCTCTTGTTTTGCAGGGTTCCGGCAATGGCGGATGGCGGGCTGATGAGAGTTGAGGATCGAACCCGCGTGAGGAATAGAAGCGCCTGGAAGCACTTAAGTAAGTGCTTGTAGCCTGCTTCACGATGCGCACTAACTGTCCCTTTTTATCTTGCAGGTACAAGTTCAGAGCTTTAGAGAAGCTGAAGGGTGCTGGAATACCCACTGGATTCGGCGTGGGAAGGAGTAAGGGCACGTGAGTAATAAAGTAGCCCAACGTCTTTAAACGCACCTTCTTTTGTCTTTCAGATGCGGGATGCAGCTCAGATGCGGGATGCAGCGCCGAAGGCTTCCGGAGCGTGCGAAGAGCTGGTAAGCTTTTGTCTTTCAGATGCCGGAATGCAGTGCGAAGACCTCCGGAGCATGCGAAGAGTAGGTAAGCCTTTGTCTTTCAGATGCTGGAATGCAGCGCGAGGCGTTGGTGACAGCCGATGGACCAGGTAAGAGATGCGCTGCCACTGAAGACCGTAGTGCTAACCTGTTCTTTCTTTGTCTTTATAGGTGCTGCTGAAGACTGGATTCCAGGATGGTAAGCCTTTGTTCCATTAGGCCCAGGATCAGAAGCAGAAGACACGATGAGCGTTCTGCTGCAGAGAATGCAGAATAACGCAAAGCAAGATTCATCCATCGGGTGTGGTTTAAATAGCCTCCTGTAGTGCTTAGTGTCTCCTTCCACAGCCTCGCCTAGGTAAGAAAAGAGTTCCTGCTTTCCAGAAGAGTTCCAGTGTTCTGAACCTAAGGAGTGGCTCCTGCCCCACCCAACAGGAAAAGTAGTCCCAAACAGAAGAGGATCAGGGCCTCAACTGGCAGGTAAGTAAGCAGCATGGTCTGCTGCAGGTAAGTCCACCCAAGCATTATGAGCCCGGCGCTTCCAGCGCTGGGACTGGGCATCTTTATGAGCCTGGTGCCACTGGCGCCAGGACAGGGTCCAAAAGGTCCCAATTGGGACTGGCTGGCACTCGGAACCGGGGTTATGGGTCTGCTTCCAAGGGAGTCGGGCAAGTCCTGATCTTTTGGAAGCAGAGATCATGACACACTTTTAGTGGTAGCGATAACACATTGAGGTTTTACTTTCTCTATGGTTGTGGGTTCATGGGAAGCTGGGCAAATTTCTTCTTACTCAGAAGGCCTGGCGCCTCTTGGACGCAGCGCATGCAGCGGGTCCAGCTTACCACCCAGTAGATGAGGGTCTTGGAGCACATTCACCCAGTGCTTCACCACCAGATCTTCAGGATGCAGGCCCATCTGGAGTTGAGCGGTAAGTGCCCATGCATTCACGTTTAAAACAGTGCATGTTGCAATGTGGTGGTAGTTAGCTACTTGGCTGTATGTTTCACATGGGTCATGTATGGATGTGTGTGTGTAGGGAGATGATGGTGCTGTATGTGAGTCCAGTCAGGCATGACCGACATGGATGGTGTATGTGTTACAATGCATCATGCGGAGCAGCATGCGGAATGCACACATGTATGCATGCCTGTGTCTGTACTTTGACATGTTTGGGGTGTGAGAGATGTGTGCTGCTGTCATGGACATGCATGGTGTACATGTCTGTGTGTCTGAGTAGTGTTTGCGCCATGGATGCATGACACATGTCCGTGACAATGTTTTGATTCACTGATACAGCCTAGTCATCCTTGTATCCACTGTGTCTGTGGGTATACGGGGCCAGATGTATGACCCTCTGGTGATGTGTGTGCATGTGATCAGCATGTCCCATGATGCATGTGAGTTGGATGTTTCTATGGTGCCTTGAACATGGATGGAAAGTTTGTTGCATGTGCCATGCCTGTTCCTGCATGTGTGTTGCCTGCACTGACCCATGTGTTGTGGAGGGACATGATGGAAGTGACGTTTCACTGAGCCACTCATATGCAATTGCTTTCTCCCTAGGGGACTATTGTACAGTACCCGCATGCTTGTGTTCAATGTCTCCCTTTACACAGCGGCGAGTGAAGAAGAGGGCGGAGACGGCGCTGTGGAGGAAAGCGGCAGGGATGCCTCCCCTGACCGGCGACGCAAGGCCCAGTCACGCTCCCAGGAAATTCCATCATCCCGGAGCGAGGGGACTGGTGCCGCGTCTGCTACTATGGCTTCAGCAAAAGGGGCGTGTGAGCCCCTACAGAGGCTTGCGACGGTGGAAGACGGTGCGGAGCCATCCAGGTTGGTGGTGTGTACGGAGGAGGAGTAGGCCGCTACTGAGCCACACATGGGGCCTGGTGGGGGTGGGTCCACTGGTGCAAGTGGTGCAGTGAAGGGACAGAAGGCAGCACAGGTTGCTGCGGAGGGGCCTGTGCATGTCACTGTCCCTGACACTGTGACTGAATCACCATGCACCAGCAGACTGCCCCGTCCCAGGCCCGTCCGCAGGTAGGGGGGAGGTCCATGTCATCTGGCACTCCTCTACCTGCGGACGTGGGGACCCGTGACAGGATTGAGTCCGCCCTGATTGGTGTCGCATTATGCACACGTGACATTTGTGATGACGTGCGTGGTTCCTGGGGGGACCACGCACGTCATCATGAAGAGCTGTGTGGCAACGTAGCCTAGTTGGCAGGGATCATGGTCAGCGGTATCCTCCATGTGTCGCCCAGTCTCGCAGCCCTCTCCTCCTCTGTGCACACTGCACGCAAGCTACAGGCCAATCACAACAGTCCGCTTCCTACTGAAAATCCTGGACAGAGTCGTCTACATCCAAATACAGGAATACCTAGAATCCAACCAACTGCTAGGAATACGTCAATCTGGCTTCAGACCTCAACACGGAACTGAAACTGCCCTTGTTGATCTCAAAAGCCAGATTGATGAAATTAAAGACAAAGGCAATGCCGCAATCCTACTCCTCCTAGACCTCTAAGCGGCCTTTGACCTGGTCAGCCATGAAGTCCTCTGTAATCACCTTGCCACCGCAGCCCACTTCTCCTGCCCTGCCATCACATGGATAAAATCCTTCCTGGCAAACAGAACCATACGAGTCTTTTCCACTACAGCTGCAGCAGACCCCATCCCCATCACATGCGGGGTCCCACAAGGTTCCTGTGTATCCCCCACTTTGTACGACATATTTACAAAGCCTCTATTTGACCAACTGGACCATCTGGGTGTCACCTACACAAACTACGCAGATGACACCCAGATACTCCTCACTATCTCTGGTAATTACCAAGAAGACTCCGCCCGGATCAACAAAATATTCTCCATCATTCAGGCATGGATGGCCTCCCATGGTCTCTGCCTGAATGATGAGAAGACAGAGCTCCTAATCGTCGGCTCCCCCAACACTCTAACTAAACTTGACCCTAGCTATAATAACATCACCATCGATGGTCATTCCATTCCCATGGCCAAAAGAGTAAAAACCCTTGGTTTCTATCTAGATGCCAACACCAACCTTAGCAAACACACCAATATGACCGCCTCAGCCGCTGCCTATACCGGCAAGCTCATTAGGGCCAGCAGACCCTTCCTATCACCCAACAGCTGCCTGACCCTTGCCAGGGCCCTAATACAATCCAAACCGGATTACTGTAACAGCCTGTACATAGGTGCTAATCAATCCATACTCAACAAATTGCAGGTAATACAAAATAACGCCTTGCACGCAGCCCTCAACATTCCCAGACAAGAGCATATCTCAGCTACTAGGAAAGCCTGCAAATGGCTATCCATACGCCAAAGAATTGATCTAAAAACCATCTGCCTCACGTACAAAGCCCTCAATCACCTAGCACTACCTTATATAGCTAATAAACTCACCCTGAAACCTGCCACAAGATTCACCAGATCCTCCAACACTCTTTGCCTACTAGTGCCCAGGTTCCACCTAAAAAGAGCTGAAGGGGTAAGCTTCAAGGTGCTTGCCCCCCAACTCTGGAACTCCCTACCGCTTAACATCAAAACTGTCGAATCCTTCCAGATCTTTAGGAAGCAGGTCATCAGCTGGCTGCTAAACAAAGAATAACACCACTAACTCTAGACCCGTGCGGCAACTGGCTTAGACACTGTATTTATTCTGAAAATTGTATATTGTACGTACTGCATATGTTCTGTTTATTGACCACTGTATATATATATGTATATATTATAAACTTGTACGAAGTATGCAACACAAAGATACTTCTCAACGCTGTAACCAAATTCTTAAGCGACCTTCTACCTCTGGGTTTGGAGCGCCATACAAATAAAATAAAGAAACAAACAAACAAACAAACGCCAGTCGTTCTCCATGCTGTATTCCGGCCCAGATGCCATAAGGACCCCCTGTGGACCTGCCCCACTCAACACAGCCAGCCTGGTGGAGATCCTATGCCTGCCAGATTCGGGAGTCGGAAGTCCAGCAGGGGTGGCTACCCCACCAACTGGACCCCAGCAGATGGAGGATGTGCCAGCATCATTGGGCAGGGCACGTGCATGACGGCGCCGGGGGATTCCATCAGCCCGGAGGCCATTGTGGTGGTAGAGGCAGTTGCGTCAGAGGCAGCCACAGGCTCAGCATGGGAGGCATCATGGCTCAGGGTCATCAACACCCTGGGGGCAGGCATCGGCCGAGGGGCAGGAGGACCCTGGACACAGAGTGTCTTCCGTGTGGCAGCAGTTTGGCCGGGAAATAGATGCGCAGAGGGGGCGGGCGGAGAGGGCACGGCACAGGATGGTCAGGGTGGAGAACTCCATGCACCGGCCTTTGAGGCGGGCAAAGGGCCTTGAGGAAACTTGCAGGGAGTTGAGGGATTCCATGGCTGCATCCCGGCGAGACCTCGAGGCCAGGGAAGAGGCCCGCCTCCAGAACATCGACGTGAAGTTCGATGATGCCCGGCCCAGAACATCAAAAAGTGAGCCATCGGACTAGCCCACCGCCTTTGCATATAGTTATTTAGGCTTAGGTTTCATTTGGTTTTTATTTTTATTTGGAGTTCATGGACTTTGCTCTACTTTTTGTATATAGTTATATATTTTATAGGTTTTTTTGGTAGGTTTCCTTTTGTTTTGGGATCATGGACCCTTCTGACTTTCAGTGTAAATAGTACCAGATTGCACATACTTTTGTTATTTCATCATTCCATAGAGCAATGGTTTTGGTGCTTTTGTTTTTTATTGACTTTATATGGACATTGGCGATGGACCACTTTTCCGTTTGCATGTCGTCGATTTTTGTTTTTCATTGGATTTTAGTTTATTTTTGGTATTGCTTTCATTAGTTCATCATTTGAATGTGTGATTTTCATTATGTTATTTTTTATGTGTTTTAATACATTTCATATATCTTCATTATTGGTGTTGTGTACTCTCATTGGTTTTGTGCATGTCTCTATGAGCATTGTCTCAGTCATGTGTTGCCACTGTGTGGCTCTGTTGTACATTTATTCATGGCCATGCTGGTTCTTTTAAGACTCTCATGGCATGAGTAATTTGGGAGTGGGTGCAGTGTATTGTTGTGTGCTTGTACTGTGGGGAGGGAGGGATTTGGGTTGGCATTAGGGCCATGGGTCTGTTTTGTTATGACATGGTGTTTGGTGTGCCATGTGTCAGGGCCTGCTGGCAGGTTGCCGTCAATGGGGGTATGGTGGGGGACATGTGTCGGGGCCTGCTGGCAGGTTGCCGTCAAAGGGGGTGTGGTAGGGGACATGTATCGAGGCCTGCTGGCAGGTTGCCGTCAATGGGGGTGGGGTGCGGGACATGTGTCGGGGCCTGCTGGCCGGTTGCCGTCAATGGGGGTGGGGTGGAGGACATGTGTCGGGGCCTGCTGGCAGGTGCCCGTTACTGGGGGTGGGGTGTGGGGACATGTGTCGGGGCTCCCAAGTGCATGGTGCCATTTGGGCTGCCTTCGGGGCATGGTCATGGTGGATGGGCTGCCTGCGGGGCATGGGGAGGGTGGATGGGCTGCGTGCGGGGTATGCCCAGGTGTGTAGGGTAGACACCTGTGGTGTGGGGTGCCTGCAGGGCATGGGGAGTGGTGGGGGAGGGGCACACCCAGGATGGCCCACACTGCCATCAGTCCAGTCCATGGCCCGCAAGCAGCCCATCACACCAGTCCATGCCCTGCAGGCAGCCCATCACCCCAGACTATGACCCGCAGGCAGCCCATCACCCCAGTCCATGACCCGCAGGCAGCCCATCCACCCTCCCCATGCCCCACAGGCAACCCACACCACAGGGGGGACTAATTCCACGCATTTTACCTGACACGAGCAGGGTACACGTATTCAGAGGGGTGCGCTGGGAGTTTTACATGCAATTTTGCTGGCACGAACGGGGTACGCAGGGAGTTTTACACGTGATTTCACTGGTGCGAGCGGGGGAGTGCGTATTCTGAGGGGTGCGCGGGGAGATTTACATGTGATTTTGCTAGCGCGAGCGGGGTACGCATATTCGGAGGGGTGCGCGGGGAGTTTTACATGCGATTTTGCTGGCACAAACTGGGTACACAGTGAGTTTCACACGTGATTTCGCTGGTGCGAGCGGGGTACGCGTGTTGCGCAGGGAGATTTACACGCGATTTCGCTAACGCGAGTGCGGTACGCATATTCAGAGGGGTGCGTGTGGAATTTTACATGTGATTTTGTTGGCTTGAGAGGGGTACGCATGTGAGGGCTGTGTGGCATTTTTAGCTTGTTTTCGTGGTTGGGGGGCTGTATACTGGTTTGCGCCATGGTGGGGATTTGTGCGATGTTTTTGGTGCCCGGGGCGGGGTTGGGGGCATAACTTGCGCTGCTGCCAGGTCGCTACACCACTCTGCACAGCAGCTGGTTATGGATGTAAATATACATGAATACGCTATGCGTCACTTCTGTTCTTGATTCCATGAATTACCCCCAAAGTGTCTCACTTGTGTCAAATCGTTCTCCTACAAACAAATACAGATAATTTTCTTTCCAAACATCTTCTACAGTGTGTTTACTTTTGTTCTCAACATACCCTAGTTACACTTGAGAAAGTATGTCAACAAGATATACAAACAATTTCAGGTCTTTCAGTAGAGGACAACTCAAACGTTGCAATAATTATTTTATTCTGTTGACAAATCTGATCCTTTGAAAGCATAGGATCATCATTTCCACTTCCTGTAAGTGTTTCATCTACGAACACATAGGGGGTCATTCCGAGGTTGGAGGTAAGGAATTACCAGCACCGGTAAGGGTGCCGAAGCAGGTAATCCCTTACCTCCGTATTCCGAGGTCCCTTTGCGGGTCCTTCCTTACCTCCTGCTTTTAGCAGGAGCAAAGTACGGGACCCGCAAAGGTACTTCAGAGGTAATTACGGTACCGTAATTTACAGTGCCGTAATTACCTCCTTCCCCATTCCCATTGAGCCCTATGGGGGAAGAAATGGGAATGGCGAAGGGCAAAAGGTGAATGGGGAATTACCGGTCCCTCCAACCCTGGAATGGACCGGTAATTACTCCATTCACCATGCCTGATTTGGGACGGTTTCGGAGGCAACCATGGAGCTAATTACTCCATGGTTAGCTCCAAACCCGGAATGAGGCCCATACCCTTTTAAATGCATCATATTTATCATTTGCATTGTAGAAACTAAACTTTCTACAGTTGCATTCAAAGGTATTTCATTTAAAACTGCAAGAAACACACTTGGTGTTTTGCTTTCATACTGTTTAACTAGAAGGTATCTAATTTTTTGCATTAGTTTCATTACAAAATTTAAAGCACATTTGTATATAACAAAATTAAAAGAAAGGAGCTTAATTTATACAACTACTTAACTTATCTGTCAAAGAATTAAAATAAACAAATAAAATCATACAATCAAATACAAAAAATCAACCACACAAAGTTAAATCATACAATCAAAATATAAGATTACAGCTTCATATAAGGACACTAATTTATCGTATTTACTTTATCACAGCTCATGTTTGTTCATAACAAGATTCCAAATTGCAAAGACTGCTAGATTGAACACAACCGATTGAGCCCCCACCAAAGTAGGCAAAAATTGGTCCCTGCTTACATTGGTTATGAAACTAACAAAACTCACATATCCTCTCATATAGTAATCCTTAAAAGCTGTGCAAGAAGTTAACATATGTTGACAAGTCTCAACTTCAAGATTGCATCATCTGCAAAGATCATCCTGGTCTATAGAATTTTTCCAAAGACTGGTGTATTCTTTAGTTTGAAAAATGTTAAAGCGAAAAAGCATAATAAATCGCCTTAACTCACAAATGGAGTTTTGTTAGAACGTCCCTTAAAACTCTCATGCGAATATTCGCTATATCTTGTATAATTGTGCCATTTTTCAATGCAAGAAGCCAAATTCCATTGTGGGTTTTGAGTTTAATAATTTTGTCGTAATCCGGGTGATTTCTAAGAAATTCCAGTTCCCGGCCCAAGGCTAACAGTAGCTTTTCGGTAACCCTTGGAGTTCGATAATGAAAGAATTATGACACTCAAAATTCATCCCTTCAACCAGCAGTTATATCACAGTGTTTGAACTGTGATCTGTTTTACACATTTTGGCATATAGTAATACTTTTCTAATACACCACACGAAGTAGAGGGATGATAGACCATATTCAAGCCTCAGTGCTTCTACAGGAACTGATTTGGGGAGATTAATAATATATCGCAATCATTTTGCCTCGAAGTTTCTCTAGCCATTTGACCTGCACTGCTGATAATTCTTCTAGTGTTTATAGTATTGAGGGAATAATACTTACATTATAGATCTCTACAAAGCCCTCAATATTGTGCCCCCCCACAGAGTTTCCAGGTTTTCTCATAAATGTACAACTCATAGTAGGAGGGGGGTTGTTGAAATTGTTACTGGGAAGCCCAGATATGTGAATTCTTGTGTATTTCCCAAAACAGTGTTTTTCTCCTGCCATTTAAATTTCCCACTGGTTGGTTGGGTACCACCAAGGCACTGGTCTTTAGTCTGTTTATTACCATATCATTTTCCTTGGCATTATCGGGTAGCACAGTTAGTGATCGCTGTAAGCCATCATTTGGGTCTGATCAAAAAGAATAATATCATCAGCATACAACATGCTGAAGATCTTAATACCATTTATCCTTAGTGGGAAATTTTGTATGGAATGCAAGACAAGTTCCAAATCAGCTGTGTAGGCATTATAGAGAATGGGGCCCAATACACAACCCCGCTCCAGGCCGCAAAATATAGGTATACATCTGAAATAGTAACCTTTGAAGCTAAGGCGTATGGCAATTTAAGTGTTTGAATACAGGGATTGTATAAAGTATGACAAGTGTGGGTCAGTTCCCAATTTTTTTATGTTGCCCATAACTTCGTCTTGTGACCAGATCGAAGGCCTTGGTGAAGTCCACATAGCAGCAGCACTTTCCCTCCCTTTAGCAGAAGCAGCTTGGAGTAACTGAAGAGTAGAGATGTTGGTTGTGGTGTTTTAAGTTTTTCTGAATCCTGTTTGGAACATACCCAGAATGTTTTTTTCTTCCAGCCAGAGAGTAAATTGTACAAGAAGTATGTTGGCAAAAGGTTTCTGGCTAGATTCCATCATTGCCATAAGGTGGTAATTGGATGGATCTAATCTGTTTCCTTTTTGAAAAATAGGGACCAATATAAATCTCTGCCAACTATCAGGAATGATGCCCGTCTGAACTGTGTGAGAAAAAAATACATGTAGTACCCTTGCCCACAATAACATGTTAGGAATTCCGTCCGGGCCGGGGGCTCGTGAGACTTTATATTTATCAATTAATCACACTCCATTTCCTTCTTCAATATTGAAGCTAATACGGCCGTGGTACTCTACAGTGCTGGCCAAAGAGTCATTATAGCCGTCTAGACTAAATTTATGAAGAGGGTTAGATGGAGTATAGTATAGATACTGAATATATAGTATCCAGTCCTCCTGAGCTATAGGAATAAGTTCTTGTGGAGAAAAAGACTTGCGAAAGTCATTATAATGCTGCCAAAAATGACTTATATTATTAGATTTTAACCAGAAAAATAGCTTCTGCCAATTTGAGCCTCTAATAGATAGCTTATGCTGTTTTTGCCAGGTTCTATATTTGGTTGATAAGCTTGTTCATATTTTTTGTCTCTCGTGAGTACATCATTTGAAATTGCCTCTAACAGCTGCTCACTCCCTGCAATGTAATTGTTTCCTTTCAGCAATAACATAGTCAAAGGGTGTGAAATTGTTTGTGATATTATTATTTCTGGTTCTCCACTTCTTATTTAACAGTGGAAGAATCTTGGCAGTAATCATTATTCCCAGGATCCAATCAGCTGCAACCAAGACAGCAGTAAGTCTGGGAAGGTCTTGATATAAAATCCCATTGGTAAATGTAATGTTTTCAGGTGACCATTGGAGGCGATTAGCTAGATAATTTGAGGTCAACTTAAAGCATCTGCCGAGAGACGGGAGAACACTTTTCAATTTCACATACCAACCATGTGCCCCATGGTCACTCAACCTATTATGGGTAATGGTGATATGACTGCAGTAGGTGCTCAGAGCGAGATTAGTCATCATGTAATTAATACGTGATTTAACATTAGAATTAAACCAAGTGTAATAAGACTTATGCTCATGGAGGTGAGAAATATCCAAGAATTTAAAATCAAAGAAGTCCATAACATTGGAACAAGGATTGTGACCCAATGATGCAAGCATAGGTGTCAAATGTAAATCCCTTTTGTTGAGATCTCCCTCTATCACCACGTGGCCTGTTGGTGACCTCTCAGACTAGTGGGAGAGAGATTTGATAAGAATGTTCTGAATAGAGCTAGTATGGAAGCCACCCGGGGATCCTAAATATGTATGATCAATATTTCCTCAGGTTGAGCAGGAGAAAGTTGTATAATTCCCATCAGCACATGTGAAGATTTTTTTCCCATGTAAAAAAGGACTCAATTTTATGTGTGCATTAATGCCTATGGCTAAACCCCCACTAGCCTGCTGTTTCTTTGAGGAAGTTACATTATTTGAATAGATTTGGAAACCATCAACAGAGTTATATTTGGTGGACCATGTTTCTTGTAAAATAAATACATCAGACTCTTCTAGCAATTTTTGTCCCACTGTGTGCAACAAAAAGGAGCAAACACCCCTTGCATTCCAGGATAGTCAGCATAAGTAAGTTATTGGCTCAATTGGTCAGTTTGCAACATTTAAGGGGTACACAGACTTCCAATATTCCATGTCAGGCACAGTTTCTCATGCTTTAATGCTTCGAGTTTTTAGGGCTCTGAGATGCGAGAAGCAAAGCAAGAGGTAGGCTGTCCGGAGCCTGAATAGCTGAAGAGTGGTGGCATGGCTGTATCCCGGTGGATTGAAGGTCTGTAAATGATGCTGACATCACTTTCCTTAAAGGGTCATGAAGCTAACCGACTGACGGAGCAAAAAAGGAGGAAGAGGTCGACCTGACATTCCAAAGAGATGGAACAGTTACTGGGGACAATACATAAGTGGAAATACATACATGTCATTGCTTATCAGAAGAATAGTTGGAAAACTCTTGCCTTAAGTTTGAAGAAGGAAAGCAAGGTATGTGGACAGGAAGGGGGTTGTATCCCACACCACTCGCACCACCCAACCACAAGACACATGGCACTCAGTCACACTTGACGTGCGTGCCGACACGCTCAAGGTGGGATTTTGCAGGCAGAACAAATGGAATTAATCCCAGGCCAGGCTCGATGTGTAGATTGCTGCACTGCATAGAGCCGCCAGGTAAAAGCAGCAGAGTTGAAAGAAAACTCCCTCTGACATATCTTTGGCAAACAAAAGCTGTCAAATTTTGCTAATCCAGAAAATGAAAAAGGGAGGAGAGCCCAGTAACACAGGACACTCAGTTACACTCAATGCAAGAGACATACTTGGTGTTTTGCTCTCATACAGTTTAACTAGAAGGTATCTCATTTTAGTACGATGTGCAGCCAGCATCCGTATATGTTGAAACTGACTCATACATCTACTTTTATCAAGACAAGCTAGAGAATGACCCAAAAGTCCTGTTTTTGACCAACTTCAATGTCATCTATTCTTTGTGATATCTTGATCTGTCTTTGAACATTATAATTTTTGTGCAATACGTGCAAAAATCTCTTTAAAACTTTACAAGAAAACATCAATATTGCACAAAACATTGCAAGTCATACCTTACAATCCTTCTTTTGTTTCATTTTTGACTGACCTACAGTTTCCATTTCTGTATTATTACACTGTATGATTGTTTTCTTTTTTACAAATGACACCATTTCAGACTTCATAGCTATGTCCACTCTCATCAATAACTAGTGGAACATTCTTTCCTTGAATGTAACTGTCCTCATTAAAAAATCTTTCAGTATGAGAAGTGTGTTTCCACTCTGCAACAAAGATGTCACAAAAGTTGTCATGTGTATGCACATGACCTGTTTGCATATTTGTATAGAATGGTGTAGTCACCTTAAGCAATTTCTTAAGTTTATGTAATACGAAAATGAACAATTTTCTTTTCATATCAAAAGCTTTCTTAATGATTACTTCTACTTTTTTCTTTTGCAAAAAGTTTTACCACATATCTAGATTTTTGGTTTCACGCTTCTCCAAAGATTGGTAAAAACTTGGGAGTGATACATTTTCCTGTATATATATATATATATATATATATCCTTAATCCTCTGTTTCAAATTGATAGCCCATTCGCTACATCTTTTACTAAAAATCTTTCTTTTTTTACTAGCTAGTAACACACCTGAACCATTTTTTCTTTTTTTTACTTTCAATAAAAACATTGTTCCAGCAAAACTGTTTGTTGGCGTTTCTCTTATTTCAACTTCAACATTTTAAAAACTATCCTCAACACTAGAAATTCTTGCATTATCTACATTATTTGTATCTACAGTTTTAAAAACAATACCTGTAAAAAAATGATACTGTTAACTCTACTTCTCTGCAGACAACACTTTCTTATAGTTCGTTGTTGTTGTTTTCTTGATGGCATCTTACAAAAAAGCTGTATAAATAAAATGTAATGATTAATTTCACACATTGTGTTTCTTTATATTTTCAAAATAAAATATAAGTTTCAAGCCCATGTTAACATGTGGAGATGGACTTTAAAGGCCCACCAATCCAGGATGCAGATAATTGTCTTGTTTTTATTCCTGACAAGATATACACTAAAGTGAGTACACCTCCCACCAGAAAATATATATATACCACCATGATTTAAATCAAAAAGACACTTGTTCCCTTTTTAGATGACAGCAAACATAACACAGGTTCCAAATTTGCCACCATAATTAAAAAAGGAATGATTGAAATAAAATTACTACTTCTACTCTACAAAACATATCAGCATGCCCACCCTCCCTCCACTACCCAGCCCCCACTATCACTACAGTTTGAATGGCTAAGTCCCATAGTAGCGCTATAAAGCACCTCACAAACATAAACTTAACAGCTAAATGACAACTCCAAGTACACAGCATGAAGTGATTAGTATTCACATAACTAAGCCCTACCACACCCTTGCTTCTCCCAGCACCCATTTAATTACTCCTCCTTAGCCATCCTCAACAAAAAGTATGGACGATAAACCACATCTTCTGATTCCACCCATTTCAGCATAATAACACAATAGTCTAATGCACAATCCTGCCTTTCCCCTACAAACTAATAACTACTACTGCTAATCAACAAAAACATACAAGAATCTATTTCCTCCCTTCACTGTCCATCCCCATTCTACTAAAGTTTCAATTTCCATATGCCCTAACCAGCCCCAGAAAACTTTCTTAACAGACCTCATCAATAATACTGTTTCTCCAACCCACTATGCAATCCCATTCATTTGACATCTTATACACCACATTACCCATTTCTTACAATACAATAACAATTCGACATCCATACCACATGCAGAAAAAAAGGGTTTGACATGTCAAAATACAGAGAAAAAAGGATTTTGAAAAAAACAGGATGTAGATAACCTGACACAACAGATGCTGGAAAATCAGCCATTTGGTCTACATGAAAATCCAAACATAAAACATTAAACCACCAAAATAACCTTTACCACTAAGGAGGTGGGCATGACTGCCACATGCTCTGAAAGGAAACAGAGGTGCAACTGCCATTAACTTTGCCTACTTCTAATAGATCTGTGCTTGAAACAATGACAAGTCTCGCAGTCCTGTAATGGATCAGTGGTAGAGGGCAGAGAGTTGAGGCAGGTAGAATTTTGAAAGAGGCTGTCACAGTAGTCCAACCTTGAGACAACCAGAGCTTGAGAGACAGTGAGCTTGTAGGTGAACGAGAGGAAAGGCAGAGTACCCCTAAGGAGGTGAAGCAAGAAGTTAAAATCTCAAGAGAAGTCAGAAATGTGTGCAAAGAAGGAATGTGTGCAGTCACAGGTGACTCTGAGGTTGTTGGCTTTGCAGGTGGGGGTAGGAGGAGGGCCAAGGGAGGCCGGCCAGAGAGTGAGGGGAAAGGATGGTGAAGGTGTACCGATGAGGAGGATGTCAGTCTTGCTGGCATTTAGACAGAGATGGTTGGCAGTACACCAATTTTAAATGGCAATTGGGCAATCAGAAATGAGGGAGGGAGAGGAGGTGGCTGAGGGCAGCCTGAAAATGAGTTGAGTGTCATCATCATAGCACTGGAAGTTGTAGCAGAAAATGGAAATGAAGTATGAGAGAGCTGCCAGGTAATGTTTGAAAAGCCAGGCCAAAAGGTCAGACCCCAGGTGAACACCACAGGTAGAGAGGGAGGTTGATGAAAGGAAGGACCCAAGTTGTAGCTGGGAGGGTCACACACGCCAAACACATATGTCATTGAGTACCACGCATCAATACTCACCGGACGATGCATCATAATCCATCCTCTCACCCACTCCATGGATTAGTGCTCCCGGGATGAACTCTGCAGCAATCTCCTCGTGCTGAGTGAGTTCATCCTCCTCTGGTGCTGGCCCACCACCAGTCACCTGAGACATGGCATAATTGGAGGCACGCTTTTGTTTTGCACAGCGTCAGAGGTCATTCCAACACTTGTAGCAGTCCTGAGCCGTGCGCACCTGAATCCCATGGCTGGCACACCATCCGCAATATGCTGCCAGTGGACCCAACGCTGGGTAGGCGTTGTATGGCACTGTGGGCCCACAAGCATATCGCGTTTGTCTGCCAAGGAAGTCCAGTTCCTGGTTGCTGAAAGGCTTCTTCCTCGACATGCCGGAAGTTGGAGCCATGTCTGAGGTTCCAGACTCTTGCGCAGGAGCACGCTTCCTCCTTTTGGGCGGTGGTACAGACTCTGAGTGGCCAATGTCGCCCTGATCAGTGGGGGCAGTGGTGCTGGTGGACTGGACCAAGGGAGTGGGCGTTGGAATGATGATGGAAGGTCTAGCTTGGGTCTGATTCACTGCAGGGGTGGTGTTGGCTGCATCTGCACATGCAGTTGCCACCACCCGGCTGCTTGGGACAGCAGATGTCATAACTGCCCCAGATACATGTGCCCCTGTGACAGCTAGACTGGACAAATGTGAGCCGCACCTCCATACAAGATGGAAATCATCCTAGGAGTCCTCATCATGCAACGCAACATGCGCAGCCCAACCCGAGGCTGGGTGGTGGTCCCCACAGCTTCTCCTGCAGCTACTACCAGCAGTGGGCCCGTAACAGCATATGAAAGTTGCTGTTGGGTCATATGAGTGCCAGGTTGTGTTGCAACAGCTACATCTCCAGGAGCCAAAGGGGTGGTAGCATGGCTGCACCAGCACGTGGCTGGGCTTTCTTCCCCAGTGGGGCACCCCTGCCTCTTCCCCCTCTGTAGCCACCCTGGCCACCCTGGAATCCCTGTCCCCCCTGGTCTCTGGCCCACGTGCCGACCACGCACACTGCTGGGAGGACACACAACTTTGCTGCCCTTACCCTTTAGTGGCCTCCCAACCATGGCACAGATGATAAATAGCCAATGGGTGGTGCATTCAACAATTGTCCTGGGCAATTGGGCTGAAGGGGGCAGGGTACTGGATGGAATAGGTACCACTGTGCTCCTGCAAGGCTGTCTGTGACGCCTAGGGAAAAATGACAGGTCACGCAACACTCACGCACCCCCAAAAAAAGAAAATAATTAAATAAAAGAGGGGAAAAAAAGTAAAATTTAAAAGAAAAATGTGCACGCGACCCCGGTAGCCCTTGTGCGTGGAATAAACCTCCTGCAGTACGTTGTGGCAACCAGGGACACAAAAAACACATACACGTGGAACACGCAGGCTACTATGACCTCAAAAATGGTACGCAATGCACAGGGGGAACCACAGTGGGAAAAATAGCGTGCGCGACTCACTGTATGCCTTGCATGGAAAAGAAAAAGAAAAACACACGTGCTTGAGCGCGTATGCAATATCCCGCCAAAAGAAGAGGTACGAACTTCAAACGCTGTGAAGTAATCGCTTGTGAATCCAGAAGAGTAAACAGACGCGTCAGTCTCCACGAAAAGCACATACAACGAACTGCTACCCCGCTGGACCTTTAACCCGTGCTGAAGGCAACGCCTGAGCGCATAATGTCACTGGCACGCTTACGCCCTAAGTGCCTTTCCTAGAATTACATGCATTCACACGCGGACGTGCTGTTTTTGCACTATGCACCTGTGCCAAGGGAAACGCCTGCGTGGGTCACGTCACTTACGCGCTTATATGCTAAGGCCCCTTCCTCGAATTACACGCTGGTGTGCTGTTTATTCATGTGTGGATTCACTCTGCATCAAGCTGGCCGCGCGACAACACACGGAAGACCACGCTCCTGCCCAGAAGGCCATTTTCCTGCTCCCCAGAGCTCCAAACCACCTCCCACAAGCCATCTGCTGCTGCCTGCCTGCTGGCCACATGCCCTGCTGTTTGGTGCCTGCACATCAGTCATCTGCAGGGGTCCAGTTGCTGCAACCACCCCTGCTGGAACAGAAGACTCCCAACTGCTGTTCCATCGCTCCAGAGCGCAGCCCCTGGACCCAGTTGCCCACCCACACCTGCTTCAGGGGTTGCCATGTCGAGGCAAACACCATCTGAGACCACTGGCAACCCCCAGCCAGAGAGGCAGAGGGTTGTCAGCTTCTCAGCCAGAGAAGTTGGCATCCTGGTTGAGCAAGTCCTGGGGCATTATGATGCCCTCTTCAGACGACCCTGCACCGCCAAGGAAGGATGGAAGAGGACATGGTCAGACATCGTGGTTGCCATCAACGAGGAGGGGGTGGCAACCCGTGACTTGAAACACTTTCAGAAGCGCTGGGAGGATTTCAGATCCAGGACCCTCAGGAAGGCCTGGTGCCTCTTGCATGCAGTGGATTCAGGGGGGGCGCTGGGTCCAACTTTCCATCAACCAGATTAGGGTCCTGGAACGCATCGACCCAGTGCTTCACCACCAGGTCCTGGAGAGGCAGAACCATCTGGAGTCGAGCGATAAGTATACATGCGTACTCATTGGATGCAGTGCATGTTGAGGTGTGCCAGGAGTGTGCAGCTTGGACATATGTCTGACATGGCCCATTTATGGATGTGTATGTACAGGGACATGACCATGCTGCATGTGAGTCCAGTCATGTGTGATACACATCAATGGTGTATGTGTTCCAAAGCATGACGCACAACTGCATGTGGAGATGCACACGTTAGCATTTCTGTGTATGTACTATGCCATGGTTGGGGGTGACACATGGATGCTGGTTCCACCTTCATGTACATGCACAGGGTACATGTGCGTGTGTGTTTGACATGTGTGCGACTGTGATACACCATGGATGCATGTGACACAGACATGTAGGTACCCGATTGGCAGATGTAACATATTTGCCGATGGTTGCACTGTGCAGGTGGTGGAGATGTACAGATGCATGTCTGTCTGGTGCCATGTGTGCATGTGTTCGGCACTCCCCATGTAGCTTGTGACATCATGCCAACCTTTGGATGTTCATGCAGTTGTGCGTGTATGGATGCTGCTGCCTGCTGCACGATTCCTGTTAATTTGTGCATGTGTGTGGGTTCAAATGATTTGAGTGTTGGGGAGTGTGATGCCATCTGTGAAGTTTGAAACTGCCACTCATGTGCAACTGTCATGTGTGTATCAGACCGTTGTACAGTGCCCTGATGCCTGTGTTTTATCTCTCCCTGTCTGCAGTGTCAACTGATGGAGAGGGCGGAGACGGTGCTGTGGAGCACAGCGGCAGGGATCCCACTGCCAGCCGGAGACACAAGGGTCAGCTCCCCTCCCAGGTACTGATACCTTCCAGGAGTGAGGAGTCTGGTGCCGCGTCCATGGCCGCAGCTGCCAAGGGAAGTTCCAAGAGGTGGAGGTTGGAGGTGGACTCCTCAGCAGCAGTAGCGGAAGCTGAGTCCCCACAGATGCCCACGGAGGAAGATGGCACGACAGAGTCATCCAGGTTGCTGGGGGATTTGGTTGAGGCGGAGGCCGTGGAAGCCCCACGCATTGGGGCCTGGAAGGGGGGATTCCACTGGTAGAAGTGGTGCAGTCCAGGGGCAAGGACAGGAGGCAGCATAGGCCGCCAAGGATGTGCCTGTGTGTAATCCTATCCCTGATCCTGTGACTGCATCATCCAGGCACCAGCAGGGATGCCTTCGTCCAGACCCGTTTTCAGGGAGGGGACAACAACTGGCCTTCCTCCCTGCGGACGTGTCAATCCGTGACTGGATTGAGCCTGTCCTAGCTGGTGTGGTGTTGTGCCAACGTAGTATTCGGGATGAGGTGCAGGGTTCTCGTGAGGACAATGCACGTCAATTTGAATACCTGTTTGGGCGTGTCGCACTGCTAGGACTTGTCGTCGGCACTGGGTTGCTCTGTGTGCTGGATCTTCTTGCAACCCCCTCTTCAACTGAACCCCCTATGCGCCATCGTCCCCCGTGCCATCTTCCCACCCAAGTATCACCTGCCCCCCCTGTGGAGCTGCCCCTGAGCCAGCAGCCAGGCTGGTAGAGGACACATTCCTGCCACAGTCTGGAGTCGGAGGTCCAGCAAGGGTGGCCACCCCACCAACTGGACCCCAGCAAATGGAGGATGTGCATGCATCAACAAGCAGGGCACGTGCATGGTGGCACCAGAGGATTCCATCAGCCTAGATGCCGTTGTGGTGCTAGAGGCAGTTGCATTGGAGGCAGCAGCAGGCTCAGCGTGGGTGCCATCATGGCTCGGGCCATCAATATCCCGGCGGCAGGCATCGGCCGGCGGCAGGAGGACCCATGATTGGGAGTGTGTTCCATGTGGCAGCGGTTGGGCCAGAAAATAGATGCAGAGCGGCAGCAGGCGGAGATGGCACAGCTCACAATGGTCAGGGCCGAGTACTCCATGCACCGGGCTTTGAGGCGGGTCGAGTGCCTTGTGGCAACTCGCAGGGAGTTGGAGGATGCCATGGCTGCATCCCTGCGAGACCTCCAGGCCAGGGAACAGGCCCGCCTCCGGAACATTGACATGGAGTTCGATGATGTCCTGGCCCGGGATATCGAAAAGTGAGCCATCAGACTTGCATGCTGCCTTTGTATGTAGTTATTTAGGTTTAGGTTTCATTTAGTTTTTTAATGATTTGGAGTACACAGACTTTGCTCCACTTTTTTTATATAGTTGTGTTTTACATAGGGTTTTTTGTAGGTTTCATTTAGTTTTGGGATCATGGAACTTTCAGACTTTCATTGTAAATAGTTCTGCATGTGTACATACTTTCTTTTTTACGTCATCCCATGGAGTAATGGTTTTTCATGCTTTTTGTTTATATGGACTTTGGCAATGGACCACTTTTCATTTTTCATATCTTGGATTTTCATTTTTCCTTGGATTTTACTTTCTTTTTCTTTTTGCATTCGTTATTTCTTCATATGCATGTGTGGTTTTCATTTTGTCATGTTTTATTTTTAATACATTTCCTGAATCTTCATTATTGGTGTGGTCTACTCTCATTGGTTTCATGCATGTCTCTATGAGCATTGGCTCAGTCATGTGTTGCCACTGAGTGACTCTGTAAGACATTTATTCATGGGCATGCTGGTTCTTTTTAGACTCTCATGGCATGGGTAATTTACTAGGGAGTGGGTGCAGTGTATGGTTGCGTGTTTGTACTGGGGGGTTGTGGGGTGGGAATTGGGTTGGCATTAGGGCCATGGGTCTGTATTGTCATGATGTGGTACTTGAGGGGACATTTGTCTGGGCCTGCTGGCAGGTTGCCGTCACTGATGGGGGGACATGAGTTGGAGCCTGCTGGCAGGTTGCCGTCAATGGGGGTGGGGTGGAGGGACATGTGTCGAGGCCTACTGGCACCTACCTGTCACTGGTGGGGGGGACATGATTCGGGCTTGCTGGCAGGTTGCCGTCACTGGTGGGGGGGACATGAGTCGGGGCCTGCTGGCAGGTTGCCGTCAATGGGGATGGGGTGGAGGGACATGTGTCGGGGCCTGCTGGCAGGTGCCCGTCACTGGTGGGGGTACATTAGTTGGGGCCTGCTGGCAGGTTGCCGTCACTGGTGAGGGGGACATGAGTCAGGGCCTGCTGGCAGGTTGCCGTCAATGGGGGTGGGGTGGAGGGACATGTGTCGAGGCCTACTGGCACCTACCTGTCACTGGTGGGGGGGACATGATTCGGGCTTGCTGGCAGGTTGCCGTCACTGGTGGGGGGGACATGAGTCGGGGCCTGCTGGCAGGTTGCCGTCAATGGGGATGGGGTGGAGGGACATGTGTGGGGGACTGTTGGCAGGTGCATGTCACTGGTGGGGGGGACATGAGTCAGGCATGCTGGTAGGTTGCCGTCAATGGGGGTGAGGTGGAGGGACATGTGCTGGGGCCTGCTGGCAGGTGCCCGTCACTGGTGGGGGGACTTGTGTTGTGGCTCACAATTGCATGGTGCCATGTGGGCTGCCTGCGGGGCATGCCCAGGGGTGTAGGGTGGTCCCCTGTGGTGTGGGCTGCCTGCAGGGCATGGGAAGGGGTGATGGGCTGGCTGCAGGGCATGGTCAGGGTTGATAGGCTGCCTGCGGGGCATGTCCAGGGGTGATGGTCTGCCTGCCGGGCATGGGGAGGGTGGATGGTTTGCCTATGGGGCATGGGTAGGGGTGTATGGTGGTCCCCCATGGTGTGGCCTAACTTCAGGGCATGGTCAGAGGTGTATGGGGGTTCCCCTCCGTGTGGCCTGCCTACAGAGCATGGTCAGGGTGGATAGGCTGCCTGCGGGGCATAACCAGGGGGGTAAGGAGGGCCTGTGGTGTTGTCTGCCCTTGGGGCATGGGGAGGGCACACCCACATCACGTGTAATTCTCACTCGCGTACCCCGGAATACACGTACCCACTAGCACCAGGGAAATCAAGTGTTATTCTCACTCGCGTACCCCGGAATACATGTACCCCATTCACACTAGTGAAATCACGTGTAATTCTCACTCACATACCCCGGGAATACACGTACCCCGCTCGCGCCAGCGAAATCACATGTGATTCTCACTCACATACTCCGGAATACACGTACCCTGCTTGCGCCAACGAAATTGCGTGCTATTCTCACTCACGTACCCCGGAATACATGTACCCCGCGCGCGACAGCAAAATCATGTGTTATTCTCACTCGCGTACCCCGGAATACAAGTACCCCGCTCGCGCCAGCGAAATCACGTGTAATTCTCTGTCTCATACCCCAGAATACATGTACCTTGCTTGCGCCAGCGAAATCACGTGTAATTCTCACTTGCATACCCTGGAATATACGTACACCGCTCACACCAGTAAATAACGTTCATGCAGCAGTGTGGTGAGGAGCCACATGCACCCCCTGCAGCCAGCCCACAACACAGGGGTCCACCCTACACCCCTGTCTATGCCCCACAGCCAGCCTATCACCCCTGGACATGTCCCACAGGCAGACCATCCCCCTGGACATGCCCCGCAGGCAGCCCATCCACCCTCCCCATGCCCCACAGTCAACCCATAACCCCTGGACATGCCCCGCAGGCAGACCATCCACACTCCCATGCCCCGCAGGCAGACAATCCCCCTGGACATGCCCCACAGGCAGCCCATCCACTCTCCCCATGCCCCACAGGTAGACCATCCACCCTCCTCATGCCCCACAGGCAGCCCATCCACCCTCCCCATGCCCCGCAGGCAGACCATCCACGCTTCCCATGCCCCACAGGCAGCCCATCCTCCCTCCCCATGCCCCACAGGCAGACCATCCCCCCTGGACATGCCCCGCAGCCGGCCTACACCACAGAGTGGACTTTTTCTATGCTATTTACCTTCCACGAGCGGGGTACGCATATTCCAAGGGGTGCGCAGGGAGTTTTACATGTGATTGGGACAGCGCAAGCGGGGTACATGTATTCCGAGGGGTGCTTGGGGAGTTTAACAACCGAATGGCCTGGCGCGAGTGGGGTACGCATATTCCAAGGGGTGCGCAGCGAGTTTTAAAAGCGATTGGTGTGGCGCGAGCAGGGTATACATATTCCAAGGGGAACGTCGGGGTTTTACACGGTATTTGCCTGGCACGAGCAGGGTACACGTATTCCGAGGGGTGCACAGGGAGTTTTACACGTGATAGGCCTGACCCGAGCGGGGTACGCGTTTTCCAAGGGGTGCAGAGGGAGTTTTACGCACGATTGGCCTGGCATGAGTGGGGTACGCATATTCCGAGGGGTGCATGGGGAGTTTTACATGCGATTGGCCTGGCATGAGAGGTGTATGTGTATTCCAAGGGGTTTGTGGGGTGTTTTACACACGATTGGGCTGGCGCAAGTGGGGTATGCATATTCTGAGGGGTGCGCAGGGAGTTTTACACGCAATTGGGTTGTCGCGTAAGGGCTGAGTGGCGTTTTTAGCACGATTTCGTTGTTGGGGGGCTGTATGCTGGTCCACTGGCCTTTGTGCCATGTAGGGGCTTTGTGTGGATGTTTTTGGCGCACAGGGCTGGGTTGGGGGCGTAACTGGTGCTGGTGCAGTGTTGCTGCACCACGCTGTGCCACAGCTGTCAGGGATGTTTGAATCCATGAATACATGGTGCGTCAAAATGGGTTTTTGTGCAAGCGGCTGGTGCACGCTCCCTCTGTGCGCCAGCCGCGTGTGCCACTTCTGCGCTTGAATCCATGAATTACCCCCTTAATGTATTTACCTATTATCAGACTATCAAATGTATGTACAATCAACACACATATTTTGCAAGTGTATTATATCCTCAATTGTTTCAAAATATTTCAAATATTTTCAAACAGATGAAGAAGTGATTCAAGTGTCTAGAAGATTCAAAAAGGAAGCACCACAACAAGGACCCACCCAGAAATAATGATGAATATACAAAAAGACATTCAAGCAATGAAAAAGGACTTTGAAAATTTTAAACTAATCATGGAGAGTAAAAATGCAGACAATGTGGCTACAAAACAAGATATATCATGTATTATAACTAAAACTGAAAGAAACCCCACAACACATCCCCTCCCAAATAAACTTGTTTTCAACAAACTGTGTTTTGCATATTTATGTACCACTTTCAAGTATGCACACCTAAATGCATTATTATTCACTAAAACATATTTCAAATAGTACACTAACTGTTTGCAAACACTACACTCAATACATATTTCAAAAATGTTCCAAATTAAGTTAAAAAAAATATATATCTTTTGCCCCACCGACCAAAATATCCAATCACACCTCGCCATCGAAATCGCTCTTAGGACACCTCCCGGTCACTGGTGCAGTCCCCCGCGTCTCCAAATGCCAATGGCTCATTTGGAGCTGTGGCTATACATCTTAAAAAAATATATGATATCCTTCTATCTGAAAAAAGAAAACAGAATCAGTTAGATGACACGCATACTTTAATAAACACAATTTAATACAAACATTTTTATGACCCTCATATTTTATATGCAGTGCATCACAAGCGCTATATTATAGATACAACATTAGTGTGTAGTTCTCTTTGCACATACTATTCATTGGGTCTTTGTGAAAACATATCCAACCTGGATTTAAAAAAAAACATACAACCATAGAAACTATAAGAAAACACCACTACAAAAAACTAGCAGGGATGAATAAATAGTGTGAAAGTAAACAAAGAACATTATACTGGTAGCATGCAGAATAATTTTTGAGAAGGTTAAGAAAACTCAGAGAACAAGAGAAAATAGGATAGGATAAACAAACTTGGAGGACACATCATCAAAAAATACAGATTATCAAACTACTTTTTTTTTACTTTTTCATTTTTTGCAGCATTGTCTTTTTCATGTTGTCATTTTTTTGGTTTCCTCCCAACTAAGACATTCCAACCTGTCTGAACACAAGAGCACAAGTAGTGACAGCGTCATCATTTGGACCAACAATCCACATGAATGAAAAAAGCAGTAGGCAGTTGGCACTTCTTTTAAGGGAAGGAACACTGCAAAACTAGAAGCAGAGGAGGTACTCTTCAACTTCTACAATATAACTCTACCCCGTGGACCTTCTAATGTTCCATCACAAAGTCTAGGAACATCAATAATGACTAATCCATCATAAAATAAAAATGCATGGTTCCCATTCCTTACATACAGAGATCAGCACCACCCGCAGCACCTCCATAATGCAACAGCGCCAACAGTGATATCAAATGCACACACTCCTCTTTTACCAATCTTTCCATGATGCAAATCATGTGTAAACAATGAAACATCATTAGAAAGGCAAGAAAGATCACTAAGAAAGCTTTCCATACATCTGCTGCTTCGATCTCCAGCAATACCACTTTATTTTGACCATAGGTTGATGTTTCACGGGAGTTAACTAGTGCAAATCCACTGGAAACACCTACAAGTAATACATAGCTCAAAATACATTAGAAGTGCAAGAGGTACAATCAAAAAAACCTTCAGTCTTAATAACAAATACAAAAGCTACATGCCCACATTTTTCTAAAATACATTGCAAAATACTTGCCACTCAAACACAGCAAATGAAGAAAATAAAAATTAACACTATCTTATAGCAATCGTCCCTACAACTAACACACACAACACTGCAAATAAATCTTACAATCTGTAAATAAATATTAACACTTATTTCACATCAGCCACACTCGTGTCATGTGCAAAGTCAGAGTTCAGGAATCAAATGTACAAAACTGCAGAAAAGGGTGGCTCTTATACTTTCCAAAACAAACACCGAAAAAAGAGGACTATATACCAATAAAACCACTAAAATGGCTGACACATTTTAGCACAACCTGTCACTAAGCTCTACACAAATTCAAAAGTAACAACAACCAATAACAAACAATGAAACTGACACAAACCCACCAGATCGTGATTTGTACCCGAGGCTACACACACATTTTCCTGCAAGCTGAAAATCAAACTAAATTGGCTTTCCAACCTTCAAATCACATAAGTGAACAACTAAGTACTTAAAATAGCACACACAAATACAATTCTGTATTGTATCATGCACATGAACATATGATTATTGCACAGAAAATGTATATTTATAGACGCAGCTTTAAATAAACTTGTGGCTCCATCCGTAAAGCATGAAACACAGGATATTATAGACGCGCCTAGGCCCGTGATTTCTATAGACAGGGCTATACAAGAGCCCCCTATGCACCTGCTGGGAGCTGCGGCTATTCACAAAAACTTTGAATTCAAAATTGCATTTCCAGTGCACCAAACTTCAAAAACTGTCCCCAACATGCCTAACACCCCCCCCCCCCCCTCCTGCCAATCTTCTTAGTGCTCCTCCACTCAATGCATATATTCCAGGTAGTCGTGGCTACCACACGTCAGCAAACACATGACCTGTCACTTGCTCTAATATAGCCACAGCTACAATGGGGGAGGTGTGGCACCATCGACCAAATTAAAAAGTACAACACACACACATCATACATACCCTGCTCATACAATCTACTAGAAGTTCAAACTAGAAATCATTTTCCTGGAAACAGAGAAATACTGCAGATATCATGGCTGGTTTAAAAACTGTGTGGCTTATTGGAGACAGGTGGCTGTTTGGATGAACATTACACTATTCATCCTATACAATCAAGTGATGTCATGGGCAACAGTTTACAATTGTATCAAATGAAAGCAACAAAAGGTGCACCAATCAGTATCTTGGAAAAGTAATTAGAAGCCTGCTGTTTCCCAATGCTTTTTCCAACTGGTACAGGAGGGCGATTGGATGATCGGACAGTGTGAATCTCTGCTTCAGAATATCGTTGTACAAGAATGTATTCTGAAGATTCACGATTCCACACCAATGTTAAATATATTTCTCAATTATTGTATAAAAGTGAATTTTCAACATTATGTTATGCTTTTGCTCATACGCTTCAAATTCTTTCTGCATGTGAGATGCTGCAACAGGTGAAAGAAAAAAATGAAGTTTTAGAGGGTAGATGCCAGCTGAGCTCCACAGAGCATGCTGCTTCGCACTAAATCTGCTTGGGAAACCCTGAACCTGATATTTGCTTGCTAAATGGCCACACTCATCGCACTATAAACTGCGACCAATGTTGCATAGCAATGTTTTTGCATTTTAGTGGGTGTTTCAACCGGCAGACGGAAGAGCCGGATGCAGCCCTTCCGCCAAAGGGCGGCGCCAAAGGGCCCTGTTCTGCACCTGAATCCCCCATTGCTATCCCACACGCGGAGAGAGCAGGAGCCATCTCCCCTACCCCGGATGACCTGATACTGCAGGAGCAGCTATCTACGCAGATGCGAGCTAATCTCCACAACGCATGCTGCTTCGCACTAAATCAGGTTGGCAAACCCTGATCCTGATATTTGCTTGCTAAATGCACAGCATGATTACTTGTGTGCCCTTTTCAACAGCATCCAGAGCAACTGAATGAAATGTGTTTGGAAATGTCCTCACTCATCGCACTATAAACTGCGACCAAAGTTGCCTAGCAACATTTTTGCATTTTAGTGGCCTATGTATGCGCATGGGAGCGCTGCAACCCTCCTTAGTTCCGTTGGCGAAAGGTATGTTGTCTCCTGCCCGAACTAACTTTCAAGGCACACAGATTCACCCTCACCCATGTATTCGCTGTACTCATCTTCAATACGCAATGGGCACACCTCTCAGTCTCACGAGTCGTTGTGCATAGACTTTGTATCTTAATCCAATCACCCATGCATAATCCTGCATCTGTTACTACCTTCTTTTGTGAGAAGCTATATATACCGGAAGGAAGTGCTTCAACCAACTGCAAATAACATTGTGACCATTGTGCTTATGGCGGCTAAGCCTAACTCAATGTTGGAAACCGGTTGTTGCCTCATTGCCTTGCGTAGATGAAGTGATTATTTATGCGCCCTCTAGCCCAATGCTTCTTATAGCCTGGTCACCAGATCGATTATCAGTGAATCAAGTAATTATTTACCTATTATACCTGCTTTTCTATCTGTTATAGTGCCTTTCACACTTGCATTATCTCAACCGTATTTTCTTGTACTGCACTTTACTGCACTGGCACATTCGTATTTTGCCGCTCTGAATTGTTGTTCTGACTGGTATGTCTTTAGTCATGCTGTTCCCTCACACCCAGTGAATTATATGGTGCCACATGCTGACTCGACCAATTGGGGTCTCCTGACACTCTAGTTTGAAGTGTCTTAAATATGTATTGTACCAGTAAGCTAATGTGCATCGCTCTAGTAAGACTCTTCATTACTGACCCTCACTCATAATATAGAAAGTACTTACCCACAGTTCCACGACCAACCCCCATGACCAAAGGTTCTAGTTCTTATCCAACCACCTCTCACTTCATCAGAGCTATATGTCCGAGAGCCAAATACTTTACCTTCTTCCCTAGCCACACCCAAATATGTCGGGCTGGTTAACCCTTATCATGTTCCCATTCTGTATTATCCTAAACCACATACCCTGCTCTGGGAATTACTATGCTAGCTACAAAACGTGCCTCTCCAAACTAGCTTGCCCAGGCACCGTCCCATACCATGACCTACCTCATTCTTGCTTGCATCATCTCCATTCCCAGTCGCCAACAAACACGTCCCTGCAATAAGTCACAATGCCACTACCAATGCCAACACCCATGACTCTAACCACCCCACCACATACCCGTATTGGGTGAAGTAAGACACCTTTTCTTAAGATCTCGAACCCTGCATCATGCCAATTGCATTACACATGATATTAACCCACCTAAGCATTCCCTGCAGATAGCGCACCCCCACTACCACAAGTCTAAACTCAACCCTTAACTTAATCCAATTCCAAAACCTACACCCCTCATGACTACCAATACTCCCAGGCAATCACCACCAACCACCCTCCAAGGTGCCCTCATAAATGCCCGCTCCCTTAGAGCTCATGCTATTGAAATACACAACCTCATTATAGAATCACAACGTGACTTCCTAGTAGTCACTTAATCCTGGCTTCACCAAGCCTCGGGTCCTCTTTTGATTCTTGCTATTCCACCAGATTACACCATCCTTAGAGCTGACAGAACCCACTCACATGGAGGTGGTGCCACCATCATTGCTAAAACCAAACTCCAACTCAGTTCTTGCCCCATTGAAAATATTAAAGGTTTTGAAATATTGCTTGCAAAAGTCCCCATAAACGGAACAACTACAATCAACCTACTAGTGATATAAAGATCTCCAAACTCCAAAAGTCACCCAGAGGTTGACATCCTTTTACTTATAGCTCCACTCATAAAACCTTACACCAATTGTATCATCTTGGGAGTCCTGAATTTATGCTTTAAAGATAGCTATGATTCTAAAGCAGAAGCACTAGACTCATCTCTCAAGGATATGAGCTTTATCCAATTAGTGAATGCCCCTACTCATATCAAAGGAAGATCATTAGATTGGATCCTCTCGCTCAACACGTTTATAACCATTGACTCCATATCTCCCCTTACTTGGACAGACCACTATAACATCAAGTTCACCCTTAGTCCCATTGAACCCTTGTTAAACAAACCGAAAATGACCAACTCCTACGAAACTAGAAATTCCCATAATCTTACTCCTCAAAATCTAGTGCCGCTGCTCTCCAAAGCTTTAGACACTGCTCCAACCACCAGCGACAACCCCTGCATTATAGCAGACATTTACCACAAATGTCTCACCTCCACCATCAATGTTGTAGCTCCTCGTACCACCAAAAAAAAACGTTCTGACAAACGTTCCTGTTTCTGGTTCAATGATGACCTAATCTCACTCAGGAGAACTAAATCTGCTCTTGAACACGCTTTTAGAAATCACCCTACCATAGAGTCTAAAAAAGCATTCCAGGAGGCAAATAAATCCTATAAAACAGCCATCATCACCTACAAAGCTAATGCTTACAATGCTCGGATCAGCAATGCCGCCTGCGACTCAAAGAATTATTGTCAATCCTAAAAGAATTGGAAAATCCCACCCCAGTCGCCAATCCTACCAATGCCAGTAAAGAGTGGTGCACCACTATTCAAGACGCCCAAGCAGCTAAGATTGAATTACTCCAAAACAAAATTTCAACTAAAAAGCAACTACTAGAGGATAGATCCGTCTGTATCAATTAACGCCTGACATCTCAGGATAACACCAATCCCCACTTCCACTTCTCCCCAAGTGTTTCATACCATATTTAAACTCAAAGCTTCCAATTGTAAAGGAGACGCCGTCCGAGCACAAGTAGTTAAATCGTGTGCCAACACTCTCATGCCCATCCTACCAACTTTATAAATTCATCCTTCAATACCAATCGGGTCCCAGCAAGTATCAAAGAAGCCTCTGTCACCCCCCTTCTAAAAAAAACTACACTTGACCCCACTGTGCCCACTAATTACAGACCAATAACTACAGTTCTGTTTCTACTTAAAATCCTCGACAAACTATCCTATAATCAAGTCCAAGCACATCTAAAACAGGACCAACTGCTTGGAACCAGGCAATCTGGATTCAGCCCATATCACAGTACGGAAACGACCCTTCTGGACCTTAAAATCCAGATGGACACCATAAGAGACATAGGGAAACACTGCATCCTTCTCTTATTAGATCTATCCGCAGTGTTCGATCTAGTGGACCATAACAAACTGTGCTCTACTCTAGCCATGGACTTCAACTTCTCCACAAACACGACCACATGGATTAAATCCTTTCTTGCAAAACGAACCTCCAGGGTCCCTATAGGTAAAGAAGCTGCTGACCCTATCACAGTCCCCATTGGTGTACCTCAAGGATATTGTATGTCACCGACACTCTATAACGCATACACTAAGCTTCTCTTCTCAGCTCTAGTTGATATGGGTGTCATCTACACTCAGTTTGCAGATGACACCCATATCCTCATCCCCCTTACAGGGAACTACATTCAAGACACTCAGACTATCAACAAAATCTATGCCATAATTCAAAACTGGATGACCTATGATTCCGGTACTGAAACATGTGAAAACTTTAGGTGTATACTTAGATACTAACCTCACCATGACCAAACACATTAACGCACTCTCATCCCTCACTTCCTATATCACAAAACTAATTGCCATAAGCTGCCAATTCCTGACCCCCACCGACTGCTTCACCCGGGCTAGGGCACTGATTGTATCAATACTTGACTACAGAAATGTATTATTACTTGGAGCATCCAGTTCTAACCTTAATAAATTACAGCTAACACAAAATAGGAATAAGAAAATCTGACCATATTTCCAAGACCAGAAGAGACCACCACTGGTTGCATATTAGAGCCAGGCCAGAGTCATCTTCAAAACCCGCTGCATCACCTTTAAATGCCTCCACAAAAATGGACCCATTTACCTTAACCACGCTTTAGCCAAAAAAGATCTCACAGGATCCCTAAGATCCAATAGCCACACATTCCTAGCTATCCCCCTGGTCGAAAAAGACGAGAGCAGGTGGCAGTAGCTTCCAATGTCTATCCCCCAAACATTGCTCACAGGTGTCAAGAAACTCCTAAAAACCTGACAGTTCAACCAATTCCAATAACAACAACTACTATGTTACTTCGAAAAATAGAACTGCACTTGCGCTGTACCTCTGGTTGCTGTAAATAGCTCTGATTATGCATGCTTTCTTCTCTGCCTGTTTTGTTAATCCACAGTCTTCAGTACAGCCATATGTACCCTCTGGGTCTACTGTTGTAATCCTACCGTAACTGTGCCTGATTGGCCCCTCCAATTAATGTTTTAACAGCTGTCTGTAACCTCGCTGTGATACCTAAAGGTCTGGGCGTGTAACAAATGCAATAAATACAAAATTTAAAATAAATAAACTTACAAATATTATTGCTACAATGAGAGGAACTAAAAAATATTGGTATAGGAGACACTCTGAGGTTAGATGTATGATGAGAATCTTGGGATCTCCAACTTGGTTTGTGACTTTGATCTGCGCTGAGTATGGTTGGGATGATAGTAGATTGGTGAAAGTAATACACAGAAAGAAAATACGGAACACATCACATTTTTTTTCATCACACATTTTTAGCTCTGTTACTGTCATATATGCTGGGGAACAGGCAGGAGCAAGATGGGATAGAGCCTGGCATGCTGAACACGCCTTGCAGGCATCCAACATCCATTTACCACACTCTTGCACTTAGGTGCATTGCACAGTTAGCCCGGCCCCCTTTAGGGACTCTGATTGGTCCTGGCACACTTCCAGCACTCTCAAGATGGCCCCAGAGAAGCTTCCTGTGAATCCTGTGAATACCAGGGCATGTTCCAGCCTCTAGGCGTGGCCAGATATATAAGCCACGGCCAAAGGCAGACCCGTGCTTCGTGTTGCAACGGTGGCTTCGAGCAACATGCTAACCATGATCTGCGACCTGTTCCTTCCTCGGCTTCTTCCACACACACGTCCTGGATCTCAGCATCTGGGAGAGAAAGACAGCATAAGAAAAGCAGTACCTGTCAGCGCCTTTGCTGCAATCCACCTTCTTGAGGGAGCGTGTGTGTAGTCAGCAGCATCACTTAACCAAATCTTGGAAAACCTTTAGGTAGCGTACAGGCTTCTTACGCGCACCTCCTTTGTCGGATCCCGCCAAGAACCGCTGTGAATCACCTGTGAAGAAAGAAAGAACAGGATTAGCACTAGCAATCATCTTGCCGACAGCGCGCAGAACTCGCTGCATAGCAAGGTCTCTCTGAGACACGCTGAATACCTGAACCAGTGAAGTAACTGGAATCAGAACTTACCTGCAAATATAACCCGAGCCAGTGATGCAACTCGACAAGAACTTACCTGCACTCTGCAGCTAGAACTAACCTGCAAACATAACTTGAGCCAGTGTCGCAACTAGAACCAGAACTTACCTGGAACTAGAACTTACCTGCAATATAACCCGAACCAGTAAAGCAACTGGAACTAGAACTTACCTGCAACCAGGAACTAGAACATTAGCAAGCACCCCAAACCTAATGAAGTTCCAAGGGTCTCCGAGATACAGCGCCCTTGCCTAGTTCAGGATGGAGAGCTTGCAAAATCTATTCTAAAGGTGAGCCATACCCCTACACTTCTATCACAGTACACACACGGGAGGAGGGAAAGGGGGATTTGGGCCATATCCAGGCAAACTGAGCAGCTCACTTCTCTCTCAACAGATACCAGTAGTACCACTCCACTACTCCAGGAAAAGGGTCCAGAAGACTTCATCGCTCCCGCAGAGACCCAGGTGAGTTTGACAGTTACACTTTATTTGTAATAAAGAAAATGGTCCATTAGGTACTGAGGAACATTTCTTTTGGAGGAAAGAGTACCAGACATGTGGGGCTCCATATACACATATGCTGTTGTGGATTAAAGATGTTCCTGAGTTTGGTAATGAAAGTAATGGAGTTAATTGAAAAACATGTTCTTGTTCCATTCCAGCTAGGCACGTGAATGCTGATCTATGGAACGAGGTGGGAAGATTTCAAAAGCACTCATGTGAAAAGTAATGTATGAGAAAATACAAGAGTAAAGACAAGCACAACAATCAGTCCAGTTTTATATATTTATTTATTGGTCATTTGTTAGAGGGTTATCCAAATAGCAACAACTGATTCGAAGCGCCCACAGGGCAACAGGGTAGGGAAATGGGAAAGCAGACAGTGAACAACAAGATAAATGATTGAATTGATAGTACAAACAAATGATGAGAAAAACATGGAGGGGAGACAAACCTACTATGCCTTCTCAGTGTTCAGAACGTGCAAGTGCAGTGGGGAGGAGAGAAGGGGAAAGGTGATGTGGTGCTCAAGTGCTAGTAAGTGAAGAACGTAAGTGCAACCTCCCAAGGGGAGGGTGATCCTAAATTAATACCAAGAAGTCAGAGGGTGGGATGTGAGATGTGGAGGGGGCAGGGCCCGAGCATACATAAGGGATCTGCACATCAGTCATGCCATTATATGATTAGCAGGGAAGAGAGGCGGAGAAGGACGTGATAAAAAGAAAGGTCTTGAGGCTTTTCCCAACTTAAGGAGTTCCTTCTCAAGACGCAGAGGTAGAGGGAGGCTATTCCACAGGAGGGAGCCTGCTGAGGAAAGTAATAGACCAGCTCTCTGTTTAGCAAACCGCTTCACAAGCAGGGAGTTGGTGCAGAGGAACACAGGAATCTAGAAGGGGAGTATTTATCCAGGAAGCATTGAAGATAGAGTGGGCCCCAGCCCCAGATAGCCTTGTGGATGATACAGAGGTATTTGAATTTAATCTGTGCTAAAACCAGGAGCCAGTTTAGGCTTTGGCTTTCCAAGGCCTGTAACACCAGTTGGTCGAGTGAATAGTTTTATGACATCTGTTTGACGAAATGTTACGGGTAACCAAGAAATACATATCATTTAAAAAGAAGTAAGGAATGCCAATTCATTAATGATTACAATCCTGTCATTGCTCAGCTATGGAATGCAAAATCCTGATGTACAGTGTATTGCTGATGATTCAATAGCTTTTGCTCATTTTATTACAGCAATACATGACAAAAGCTGAAAAGAGCAATGCAGCTGAAGTATGGGCAGATTTATCAGCAGTTAGCAGTCTTAGTCAGAACCTTCTAAGCTTTGGTTTGTAGATGCTTTCACATAGAAAGTGTGGTAGCTACGGACCTGCAAATCGGCTCACTAGTTTGCCTCTGTATGGATATAGCATTCAAGTTGTTTGGTTAAGTCTTGGAGCAGCTGTTAGGAAAGATTTCGTAATTGTAGGTAATTTTCCTTCCATGTGGCAACCTCTAAACTTTTTGCTGTTGTTTTTCACCTTGTTCTTGACTTTGCCAGAGAAGTGCAGCCTTCTGCCGCACTCATCTGGGCTTCCGCTCCTTTCTTACGGGGAAACTGACATGCCCTTAAGACAGTCAGTACCGGGAAACGCTGTTTTCCGTAGTTTCTTTTATCATGTTGCGGCTTTCGTGCAACATGACACAAGAGGGCACTGTAAGCTAAGTTACAGCTCTCTTGGGTCTCTAGCCTTCTACAGGCCCTAGATACTCGTTTAGGATTGTAACTGATCGGTGCAAGTGATTCACGGACGGGAATGGTGGCAGCGATCGTTTCTTGTGTTTTGAGCTCCTTTTGGCGTTCTAAGCGCGTTTCTCGCGCTTACCCCAAAATGGTGGCCTGGCTCCCAAAATTGCCAGACCACGAGGCTCCTTTGTCCTGTCCGCTGACAGTCTTGCTCCCTTCACCTTCCCCAGGTCGAGCCGACCTGGGGCCTTCCTTATTTGGGCATGTACTTTCCCGCGAAACACGGATGCTTTCGCGGGATTCTACATGTCTTGTGTGTGCCTCCAGGATGTGGGCTGGGATGTCTGGTTCCAATACACATCCTGGGTGCCAGAGAGTCTAGGGTGGTGTGAATGCCTGGGACCACCGTGGTCCATGATTGGTCCACGAATGGTGTGAGTGTTGATGAGCGGCTCTCCCATTGGGTCCCCTCCGTTTTGGCGCAAAGGGAACCGTGGATAAGAGGGGGCTGGAAACACCACTACCATGTCGATCTCCTGAGTTCTCACGAACGAAGGAATACAGGAGCCAAGTATCCTGCAACCAAGAGGCTGAACCGAGGAATCACTGGTGACCCGCTGAAGGACTGCTCCTCTGCACTGCTGTCGCCTTGTGAAACCCTTTTCACCTTTGATCGAACCAGAAGGCCTGTACTGGTACTTCGACCCTTGGAATAGCGGGAACAGCTATTCTCGGCATCTTGACCATCTCCTGCTAGTAAGCCTTCGGAAGCGTCTCTGGGCCATCCAGCAGACTGACCAGCTTACACCGGAGTCTTGCTCTGTAACTGCCGCCAGGTTGTGTAGTATTTCGAGTCCTTGTCACTCTCACACGCTTCGTACACTTGGCGTTCCCAGGTCTGAAGTGAGTAGTGTACATTTGGCTCAGATACACACGGCCGCTCCGTTGCCCTGCTGTGGTAACAAACTGTGCGGGTTTCTTCGTTTGGGACGTCTTTTACTCAACTCTGCTGCTGCAGACTCAACACGACGACGACGCTCTTCTGAACCTGCCAGCTACTGAAACTGAAGCGGAGAAGCCTGGGCTTGCTTGCATCGGGGACTGGTGAGTAGCATAGCTAGGAACTGGTCGCCCTCCTGCAGGAGCCCATAGCTTTTCCCCTCTGTGTCAAAACAGCACCCTTTTCCGTACTCACGCTCTGCTTCTGCCCACAGTGGAGGCTGCGCTTGAGTCGCGGAACTTGTTCTTCTTCATTTGTGCACTAAACTGAACTGCCTGATTTCCCTCGAAGAGACTCCCCTTTTGCCCGTTGGCACCAGCGTGTGCAGGTACTTTTGAGCACAAGGCTCCACTCTTCGCAGGGCTCGGACTTCCTTTTAGTTAGGTGTCTCTGAAGGCGGACTGGGTCCAAGCATTATTTCACACTGCCTGTTTTCCTTCCCTTTTATGTGGACTACACATTTCGTGCATCTAACGCTTGAGACTTGTTGTATTTGTATATATATTGTATTAGTATGGTATGTGTTGGTTTACTAGAGTTGTATTGTGATTTCTCGCTACGGTCATTGTTTTAAAGGCCTTGGAATAAATGTGTATATATTTTTAATATAGCACCTGTTTGGAGTAGTTTGTAAGTGTCCTTGCTTTGTGTGCTCATTGCAGGCTTTAAGTCACCCTCACCCCTCTTGAGACCTAGTCTTGACCGCCGCGATCGCTACCTTAATTGGTCTGGCTTGTCCAGAGGTTACCCTGTTCCAAGTAATTAGGTTGGCCTTCTGAACTTCTGCGCCACCAGGACAGAGTTCGGAAATCCGTCTTAACAGCAGCTAGTACTAGAAATCGGTTATTGAAATCTTTGAGAGAAATTGAGCAGTTAGCTGAAGCAGTACCTGACAGTACAGAGATTTTGAAAAACAATTTTGTTGATACATATTATCCGAATCGATCTGAAATGTTGGAGGATCTGTGTTTATATGAAGTAGCACAAAGCTACTCATATCGAAATGTTGAAGCAAAAAGTGACAGAGATTAACCACATGAAACTGTCTTGCCAAACTGCAGAGAAAAAGGTATTATTTTATGTTTGTCTCTACATGCCGTGCAGAGAGTGATTTGCTGGAAAAAGCAAACTAAAGTTGCAGATGTGAATTGGGATGAAAGGGTTAGTAAACATAATGTAGAGCAAAAGGAAGTTAATTATAACATTAACATTAAAGAGAGGTTCTTACATGGTTTACAGCATGTCAAGCATCAATGTTCTTGTGTGCAATACAAACCAGTATTGTTGTATGTTAGTGGACAAGCAGGAACAGGTAAATCTGTTTTAATTCATGCAATAAGAGCTATGATACAAAATGAAACAGATTCTTCTTTGTCAAGCATTGTAACTGCTCCTGCAGGTCTAGCAGCATTTAATGTAGGAGGTGTTAATTTACATCATCTGTTGATGCAACCAGTGGTAGAAAATGAAATACCTTGATTGTAGCTGAAGTAAGTACAGTGTCTACCTTGATGCTAGCTTTCATTCACTTGAAAGAGGTTTTGAAGACTGACTATAATGTTTTGTTTGGAGGTAAACATATACCTGTTTTTGGAGACTTGTTACAATTAATTCCTGTTAAAGGTCAACCAATTTTCAAAATGCTGCAGTCAAAAAGTATAGGAGGTATTGGTCATTTTAACCTTTGAAGTTGTTTAGAATTCCAGGATGCTACGATTAATGTGAGGCAATCTGCACACTAAAGCTATGCAGAAACGCTTGCTAAATTTTGTATAGGTATTCTTGAGGACAAACTGAAAGCATTCTTAAAGGGAAGACATATTTCTTACATGTTTCATGCAGATTGCAGTAAGTCTGATGTCATGTTGACTCTTAAGGAAATAAGTATTTCTTGTGTTTCTTTGATGTGCATACTCTACAATGCTACTGTCAGAGAAGCAAAACATTGTGGAGATAGAATCTTGTGATGTTTTAGACGGTTATGTTATGCCTAGAGTTCGAAAAACTGTGCATCAATGCAAGGGCAATCTTGAGGAGGAACTTGAATGTAGGAATTGGTCTATTCAATGGAGCCATGGGCAGAGTCCTAGCATTTTTCGGACCTCTGCACCTATCATGCTTTTAAAGGATACCTTTGTGAAAAGAGCACAGCTTCCATTGTGCTCTGCTTATGCAGTAACTATTCCTTGGCAGTGGGGGGGGGGCAGGTGTAAGTGGATCTAGGCCACCTGGCCTAAACCCCACCCACCTGGTGCCTTCCTGCTTGCCGCTCTTTTAAACTACTTAGCAATCCCCACCCACCTTGGGCCTTCCTGCTTGCTGCTCTTTTCCCTACTTAAGGAGCCTTCCATTCTTTTTCCTTTGCAGCTGGGGAGCAGGTGTAAGTGGATCTAGGTCACCTGGCCTAAGCCCTACCCACCTGGTGTCTTCCTGTTGCAGCTCTTTTTCACCACTTAGCAAGCCCTGCCCACCTGGTGCCTTCCTGCTTGAAGCTCTTTTCCCTACTTAAGGAGCCCTCCAGCCTCTTTTCCTTTGCCACTGGAGAGCAGGTTTCAGTGGATCTAGGTCACCTGGCCTAATCCCCACCCACCTGGTGCCTTCCTGGTTGCCGCTCTTTTTCACCACTTAGCAAGTTCGCTCACCTGGTGCCTTCCTGCTTGCTGCTCTTTTCCCTACTTAGGGAGACTTCCAGTCTCTTTTCCTTTGCAGCTGGAGAGCAGGTGTAAGTGGATCTAGGACACCTGGCCTAAGCTCCGCCCACCTGGTGTCTTCCTGGTTGCTGCTCTTTTTCACCACTTAGCAAGCCCCGCCCACCTGGTGCCTTCCTGCTTTCCGCTCTTTTCCCTACTTAGGGAGCCCTCCAGCCTCTTTTCCTTTGCAGCTTGGGAGCAGGTGTAAGTGGATCTAGGTCACCTGGCCTAAGCACCACCCACCTTCTTAGCCCTGCCTCTTCCTTCCAGCCAAGGGTGTCCCTCGCCTGGGCAGCCGAAGCACAGGGCAGTCAAAGAAAAGGGCAATTCCTGTGTGGACCTGTTTGGACCAGGAGGATCCAGGACCCGAACCCCTGCAAAGACAGCAGGTAAGCATGCACCCATATGTGTTTACACCCTCTGTCCCCACAGGTCATCCCTACCCTCTCTGGTCCCCCATTTTGTTCCATTGCGACCCCCCTTCCCACACACAGGAGTCTGTCCTGCTACATTCTGGTTTCACTATCACCATCTTGTGGCCAATACTGGATTTTACTTTTATTGATTTCATTGATTCATGGTGTGTTACTCTTTCTCAACTCTCATGCTGGACTTCCTTTGCATCTTGTACTCATGGTGACCCTGAATCATGCTGTTCTCATCTTCATCTTGTATCCTGGCTTGCAACATTATGTGTTAATACTGACTTCTGCAGTTGTATTCACTCTCCCCTTATGCTTCTCCACTCTTTTTGACTGCTTACTCTCTGTTCTCTCCTCCCCTCTCTCTTTTCCTATCTCCTCCCCTTACTTTCTTCTACGCACTTATTCTGTCAGAATTGTCCCTGGACCTAATATGATAGCAACCTAGTCTGTCGTGCCCCCATCTCCTTACTGTTCCCCCCTCCCTCCAGCACTATCTGAAACGTTGTCTGGCCTAGTACGATAGTCGCTTGTTTTGTTCCTCCCCTCCCTTTCTGCACCCCTCTCCCTCACATTTTGTTTTTCTCCATCTCTACCAGAAATGTCGTCAGGCCTAGTACGGTAGTCACCTGTCTGTTTCCTTTCCACTCTCCCCCTCCCTTCCTTATCTATATCTTAGCTCTTGCACTATCTGAAATGTCGCCAGGCCGAGTACGATAGTTAATTTCACATCCTTACTGTTCATGGCCTGTATGAATGTCATTGTATTTTCCCTTGTTCCCTCCCTTGCCTTGAAGCGCTTTGAAACATATTGTGTATAGGTGCTATATAAATAAACTATCATATCATATCATCAGATCATATCATAAGTCACAAGGGTTGACTTTAGAAGCAGCACTTATTGAAATTGGTCATACAGTGTTTAAAGACTGACAGGCCGATTCATGGAATAAATGTGCGCCGAAAATTCCGGCGCAGACGGGCCTATACGTGCGCTGCGCCGAAAAATAGCGAAAAGCGCAGGGAAACCAGCGCACGTCGATTCATGGAAGTCCGTGCGTAAGAAAAGCATAGGACGTGCGCTGAAAAAGTGCGCGGCGCACGCCGGCGCACAGGTCAACCAACGGCGTGCGCCACGGCCACTGCGCTATCACTCCGAGCGCAGCGCACAGCTCTAAAGTAGGCGGAACACAGGGCGGGACACTCGGAATGGGGAATAAAATGGGGCACAACACTCGGAATGGGGAAGAATGTGGGCGGCACGGGGAAGTACAGGAGGCAAGTGCGCGGAACGCCCACACGCTCTCCGGCAACACGTATTCATGGATTCGAACAGGGCAAAACAGCGCTCGATCAAACCAGCGCACAGGCCCAAAAACGTACGCCACAAGTAAGCAGGCGGTAGCGTCCCGACGCACTCAACGAAAGTGCGCCAAAACCTGCGCCAACAAATACCACCCACATACAGCAATGGGCCATACCGTGACCCCAAAGGACTAATGATGTGCAAAGGTGTACGCCATTTACACGGACACCCACTGTTCAAAAATTCGCCCGTGTGTGTACAACGGGTTGCGCGAGAAGTCACTCGCGCGATTGCCCTGGGTACGTGTATCCCGGGGTGCGGGGAAGTCCCACACGCGATTGCCCTGGCCACGTCGATACCAGGGGTGCGTGTGAAGTTCCACACGCGAAAAGCCAGGGTACGTCATTTACAGGGGTGCGCGGGAAGTTTCACACGCGAAAAGCTAGGCTACGGGAATTCCAGGGGTGCGCGTGAAATCCTACACGCGAAAAACTAGGGTACGTCATTTACAGGGGTGCGCGGGAAGTTTCACACGCGAAAAGCTAGGCTACGGGAATTCCAGGGGTGCGCGTGAAATCCTACACGCGAAAAACTAGGGTACGTCATTTACAGGGGTGCGCGGGAAGTTTCACACGCGAAAAGCTAGGCTACGGGAATTCCAGGGGTGCGCGTGAAATCCTACACGCGAAAAACTAGGGTACGTCATTTACAGGGGTGCGCGGGAAGTCCCACACGCGATTACAGCAGGGCAGGGTACGTGTATTTCAGGGGTGCGCGGGAAGTTCCACACGCGAATAGCCTGGCCGCATGTATTTCAGGGGTGCGCGGGAAGTTCCACACGCGAATAGCCTGGGCGCGTGTATTTCAGGGGTGCGCGGGAATTTCCACACGCGAATAGGCTGGGCGCGTGCATTACAGGGGTGCGCGGGAAGTCCCACACGCGATTACAGCAGGGTACGTGTATTTCAGGGGTGCGCGGGAATTTCCACACGCGAATAGCCTGGGCGCGTGTATTTCAGGGGTGCGCGGGAATTATCACACGCGATTTGGCTTTTTACGTGTATTACAGGGGTGCGCGCGAAGTCCCACACGCGATTACAGCAGGTTACGTGTATTTCAGGGGTGCGCGGGAAGTTCCACACGCGATTACAGCAGGGTACGTGTATTTCAGGGGTGCGCGGGAAGTTCCACACGCGAATAGCCTGGCCGCGTGTATTTCAGGGGTGCGCGGGAAGTTCCACACGCGAATAGGCTGGGCGCGTGTATTTCAGGGGTGCGCGGGAAGTTCCACACGCGAAAAGCCTGGGCGCGTGTATTTCAGGGGTGCGCGGGAAGTTCCACACGCGAATAGCCTGGGCGCGTATATTTCAGGGGTGCGCGGGAATTTCCACACGCGAATAGGCTGGGCGCGTGTATTTCAGGGGTGCGCGGGAAGTTCCACACGCGAATAGCCTGGGCGCGTGTATTTCAGGGGTGCGCGGGAAGTTCCACACGCGAATAGCCTGGGCGCGTGTATTTCAGGGGTGCGCGGGAAGTTCCACACGCGAATAGGCTGGGCGCGTGTATTTCAGGGGTGCGCGGGAATTTCCACACGCGAATAGGCTGGGCGCGTGTATTTCAGGGGTGCGCGGGAATTATCACACGCGATTTGGCTTGGTACGTGTATTACAGGGGTGCGTGCGAAGTTACACACGCGATTAGGCTGGGTGGGTCCTGTCACCCTCGACGGCCCCTGCAGGCAGCCCACAAAACAGGGGACTACCCTGCACACCTGCTCATGTCTCCCACCACCCCCACCCCCCCAGTCACCAGGGGTACCCTCCACCAGGCCCCCACTCATGTCTCCCACCACCCCCACCCCCCCAGTCACCAGGGGCACCCTCCACCAGGCCCCCACTCATGTCACCCACCACCCCCACCCCCCACCATCCAGGGGCACCCTCCACCAGGCCCCCACTCATGTCACCCACCACCCCCACCCCCCAGCACTGTGGAGAACCTGCCAGCAGGCCCCCACACATGTCCCCCTGGCCCCAGGTCCTGACGATACACAATCATGGCAGTAATGGCCAGCATACCCAGCACAAACACCCAGGCAAGGATTGCATCCACCCACATAGTGAATGCAATCACATGACACAACCCCAATGCCAAGTATGCAAAAGAACACATGTCCGTCACACACACATACACAATGGGTGCAAGTGAATGTCAAAACCCATATCATGACATGTAACAAACCAATGAGAAAATAACACAAGTGTAAGAAAATATAAAAAATGTATTAAATACCAAAAATAAGTGAAATTTTCAAACATACAACGATGTGGCTAAGTAAATAAATGGTCCATGTCCGAGAACAAAAGTGATAAACAAAAAAAAAAGGAAAAAAAAATTAAAATGAATTTGTCCAAAGCAATATCATGTAATAGGAAATTAATGAAAAACCATTACGTCATGGTGAAAACAATAAGAAATTAAAAAAATGTATCTCCCAAAAAAACAAACTATATACAGGAATGTTCCAGGGTCCATGAGCCCAACACCAAAAATGAAACCTACCACTAACTAATGAAAAATATATGTACAAAAAAGTGGCCATTGTCCGAGCGGTCCAAAATAATAAAAATAAATAAAGGAAACCTAGCACTAACTAACTAAATAACTATATACAAAGGCAGCGGGCAAGTCCTGCGGCTCACTTGGTGATGTTGCTGGCCAGGGCATCATCGAACTCCATGTCGATGTCCTGGAGGCGGGACTCTGTCCTGGCCCCGAGGTCTCGCAGGGACAACCCCATGTCCACCTCAAACTCCCTGCGAGCTTCCTCGAGGCACTCAGCCCGCCTCAATGCCCGACGCATGGAGAACTCCGCCCTGACCATGGCGAGCCGCTCCTCTTCCGCCCGCTGCCGCTCCGCACCTATCCGCTGGCCAAACTCCTCCCACACGGAACACACCACCATCCCAGGGTTGCCCTGCCCTCCGGCCGATGCCTGCCCCTCGGATCTTGATGGCCCCGAGCCATGATGCCTCCCACGTCGAGCCCGCTGCTGCCTCCGACGCCACTGCCTCTGCCAGCACGACGGCATCCAGGCTGATGGAAACCACCGACGCCGTCGTGCACGTGCCCTGCCCGATGATGCCGTCACATCTTCCATCTGCTGGGGTCCACTTGCTGTGTTGTCCACCCCTGCTGGACCTCCGACTCCCAACTGTGGCAGGGATGGGATCTCCACCGAGCTGGCTGCATTGGTCGGGGCAGGTCCACAGGGGGCCTTGGTGGCATCTGGGCCGGAAGACGGCAAGGAGAACGACCGGTGGATAGCCTGCACAGAGGAGGAGAGGGCCGTCAGATTGGCCAACACATGCAGGAAACCCCCGAACATGGCCGATCCCAATTGGGCCACGTCGGCACGGTGCACTTCGTGATGACGTGCGTGCTCCTCCCGGGTAGCACGCACGTCATCACGAATCACAGCCGTGCGCATCGCGACCCCAATCAGGACATTCTCCACGCGGCCAGGGGTTACCACGTCCGCAGGTGGAGGGGAGTCAGGTGACATGGACATCCCCTCTACCTGCGGACGGGCCTGGGACGGGGCATCCCTGCTGGTGCATGGTGGTGCACTCACAGGGTCAGGGACAGTGACATGCACAGGCCCCTCCACGGTGACCTGTGCTGCCTCCTGCCCCTGGACTGCACCACTTGCACCAGCAGGGATGCTCCCACCAGGCCCCATGTGTGCGCCAGTGTCGGCCTCCTCCTCCTCTGTGCAAACCACCAACCTGGATGGCTCCTCACCGTCTCCCGCCGTAGCAGGCCCCTGTGGGGGCTCACCCACCCCTTCCGCTGCAGCCGTGGGGGCATCCCCGCCGCTTTGCTCCACAGCGCCGTCTCCGCCCTCTTCTTCACTAGCCGCTGTGTAGAGGGAGACAAAGGACACAAGCATCAGGCTACTGTACAATGGTCCCCTAGACAGGAAGCAATAGCAGATGAGCACCACTGTCAAAGTACACTTCCATCATGTCCCTCCACAACACATGGGTCAGTCCAGGCAAAACACACACAGTAACAGGCATGGTGCATGCCATGGACATTTCCATGCATGTCCAATGGACTCTAGAAACATTCAATGATATGTAACTCACATGCATCATGGCTCATGCATATCACATGCACACACTTCACCTCAGTCACATCCATCTGGCCCCAAACACACCGAACACAGGCGAAACAAGGGTAAGTTGGGTGCGTCACTGAATCTGTGCATTGTCACACACATGTGTCATGCATCCATGGCATGCACAAGTCACAGACACGCAGGTCAGGCACACAGACATGGCTACCATATATGTACCTGGCATCAGCACCCATCCTTCACCCCCATCCATGTCCAGGTACAGAGACTGGCATGCTCTCATGTCCAAAATCTGAATAGGGCTCCCCATGCCGCATTTCAACACATGCAACAACCATGTGGGTCACACATCACTGGTCGCACATGCATTACCATGATGTCCCTGCACACATACATGCATACATGGCCCATGGCACACATACAGGCAAGTATCATAGAACCAGCACACCGCAACATGCCCTGTCTCACACAGTAATGCTTGGACACATACCGCTCAACTCCAGACGGGCCTCCCTCTCAAGGACCTGGGCGTGGAGCGCTGGGCGTACGCGTTCCAGGACCCTCTTCTGGATGGAACTCATGCGGCCCCGGCCCCCCTCCACGAGGTGCCAGGCCTTCACAAGGGTCCTGGACCTCAAGTCCTCCCAGCGCTTCTTGATCTTCTGGACGTTGCGGGTTGCCACCCCCTCCGCGTTGATGGCAACCACACAGTCGGCCCAGATCCTCTCCCGTCCTTCCTTGCTGGCGCGGGACGATCCAAAGAGGGCATCATACTGCCCCAGGACATGCTCCACCAGGACACCAACTTCGGTGGCAGTGAAGCTGGTGCCCCTCTGCCCCTCTGGCCTGGGGTTGCCACTGGTGCCAGATGTGGAAGTGCCTGACATGGCAACCCCAGAGGCAGGTGTGGGTGGGCAACTGGGTCCTGGGGCTGGGCTGTGGAGCGATGTAATCCCAGTTGGGAGTCTTCAGTTCCAGCAGGGGTGGACACAGCAACTGGACCCCTGCAGATGGCTGATGTGCAGGCACCAAATGGCAGGGCACGGTGGCAGCAGGCAGGCAGGCAGACAGACAGCAGCAGATAGCACGTGGGAGGCTGCTCGGGGCACTGGGGGGCAATAACTCGGCCTTCTGGGCAGGAGCGTGGTGTTCCGTGTGTTTTCGGGTGGCCAGCTTGATACGGAGTGATTTGGCACGTGAAAATCCTGCACGTCAGCGTGAAATCCGAGGAAAGGCCCTTAGCGCGTAAGCGCGTCAGCACGCATAAGCGATTCTATTGGACCAGAGTCCCTCAGCGCGTAAGCGCGTCTGACGTGACCCGCACGGGCGTTCCCCACTCAGCACGTGATGACGGAACACACGTGGAAATACTGCACGTCAGAGTGTCATCGCGTGATTGGCCTATGTACGTGTATTTCATTGCGTGTAATTGGACAAAAGTGCGCGTACACGCGATTGGCCTATGTACGTGTATTTAATGGGTGCGCGGCCACTTACACACGCAAGTACGTCAGCGAACCTGTATCCCGTGGTGCGTGTGAATTTCCACACGCTATTGGACTGGGAACTGGATTCCAGGGGTGCGCGGGTCACACGCTGTATCCCGTGGTGCGTGTGAATTTCCACACGCTATTGGACTGGGAACTGGATTCCAGGGGTGCGCGGGTCACACGCTCGCCTAGAACACGCGCAAAGCATAAAATTGCGGACTTTAACAATAACAAGCTCAGACGCCAGGATGAACATACCGTTCCTAGCAGCAGTGGCAGTGGGCTACCAAAGGAGGAGGAGGAGGATAGTCAGGGCCAGAATATTCACACCCAGAACCAGCCTTTTCGGGATGCCTGATGACCAGGTGTATGGGAGGTACAGGTTTCCACCACACATCATACTGGACCTGGTGACTGAGTGGGAGGATGACCTCACATCACCCACCCTGTGCTCCCAAGCACTCAGCCCCCTGGAGAAGGTCCTCAATGTACTGCACTTCTTAGCCACTGGATCATTTCAGCGGACAAGTGCCATAGTGGGTGGGGTGTCACAGGCCACCCAGTCACGCTGCCTACACCAGGTCTTGAACATCATGACTGCACGCCCATCAGTCCGCAGGCACATATACCTGCCCAGAACACCTGCAGAAAGGCATGCTGCCGCCCTGGATTTTTACGGAGTGGCACGATTCCCCAAAGTGCTAGGTGCCATCGACTGCACCCATGTGGCTCTACGTCCCCCCAGGGCATCAGAGCACATCTATAGGAACCGCAAGCACTGGCATTCCATCAACGTGCAGGTAGTATGTAATGCCAAGGGAATCATCACCTCAGTATATGCCAACTATCCCGGGTCCACCCACGACAGCTTCATTTACCGAATGTCCACCCTATGCCGGGACATAGATGCTGGGCGGCATGGCGATACATGGCTGCTTGGTGAGTATGTATGCCACTGCACATGCATGCATGTTGGATACTGAGCAAGGTCACAACCCCACCAATGATACCAATCACCACCTCCACAGGGGATAGTGCCTACCCTCTCAGCCCCCACATGATGACGCCAATTCGGAACCCCACCACGCCACCCCAGGTAAGATATAACACAGCCCACATTACAACCAGGGGCATAGTGGAGCGCACATTCGGAGTGCTAAAGTCACGCTTTCGCTCCCTTGACCGTTCTGGCGGGCAGCTGTTATACGCTCCCCCAGTAGTGTGCAGGATCATAGTGGCAGCATGTGTCCTGCACAACGTTGCAACACGCCGGGGCCTGGCAGTGGACATGGTGGTGGCCCCACATCCCCAACCACATGCACAGCCGCTGCGCATGGGAGGGGAAAGGGCACGGGGGGAGGCAGCCCCTGGTGGCGGGGGGGGGGGGTGGGGGTGGTGGGAGACATGGGTGGGGGCCTTGTGGAGAGTGCCCCTGGTGGCGGGGGGGTGGGGGTGGTGGGAGACATGGGTGGGGGCCTGGTGGAGAGTGCCCCTAGTGGCGGGGGGGTGGGGGTGGTGGGAGACATGGGTGGGGGCCTGGTGGAGGCTGCCCCTGCACTGCTGGGGGTTGGGGGTGGTGGGAGGCATGGGTGGGGGCCTGGTGGAGGCTGCCCCTGGTGGCGGGAGGGTGGGGGTGGTGGGAGACATGGGTGGGGGCCTGGTGGAGAGTGCCCCTGGTGGCGGGGGGGTGGGGGTGGTGGGAGACATGGGTGGGGGCCTGGTGGAGGCTGCCCCTGCACTGCTGGGGGTTGGGGGTGGTGGGAGGCATGGGTGGGGGCCTGGTGGAGGCTGCCCCTGGTGGCGGGAGGGTGGGGGTGGTGGGAGACATGGGCGGGGGCCTGGTGGAGGCTGCCCCTGGTGGCGGGGGGGTGGGGGTGGTGGGAGACATGGGTGGGGGCCTGGTGGAGGCTGCCCCTGCACTGCTGGGGGTTGGGGGTGGTGGGAGGCATGGGTGGGGGCCTGGTGGAGGCTGCCCCTGCACTGCTGGGGGTTGGGGGTTGTGGGAGGCATGGGTGGGGGCCTGGTGGAGGCTGCCCCTGGTGGCGGGGGGGTGGGGGTGGTGGGAGACATGGGTGGGGGCCTGGTGGAGGCTGCCCCTGGTGGCGGGGGGGTGGGGGTGGTTGTAGACATGGGTGGGGGCGTGGTGGAGGCTGCCCCTGCACTGCTGGGGGTTGGGGGTGGTGGGAGGCATGGGTGGGGGCCTGGTGGAGGCTGCCCCTGCACTGCTGGGGGTTGGGGGTGGTGGGAGACATGGGTGGGGGCCTGGTGGAGGCTGCCCCTGGTGGCGGGGGGGTGGGGGTGGTGGGAGACATGGGTGGGGGCCTGGTGGAGGCTGCCCGTGCACTGCTGGGGGTTGGGGGTGGTGGGAGACATGGGTGGGGGCCTGGTGGAGGGTGCCCCTGGTGGCGGGGGGGTGGGGGTGGTGGGAGACATGGGTGGGGGCGTGGTGGAGGCTGCCCCTGCACTGCTGGGGGTTGGGGGTGGTGGGAGGCATGGGTGGGGGCCTGGTGGAGGCTGCCCCTGCACTGCTGGGGGTTGGGGGTGGTGGGAGGCATGGGTGGGGGCCTGGTGGAGGCTGCCCCTGCACTGCTGGGGGTTGGGGGTGGTGGGAGGCATGGGTGGGGGCCTGGTGGAGGCTGCCCCTGGTGGCGGGGGGGTGGGGGTGGTGGGAGACATGGGTGGGGGCCTGGTGGAGGCTGCCCCTGGTGGCGGAGGGGTGGGGATGGTTGTAGACATGGGTGGGGGCGTGGTGGAGGCTGCCCCTGCACTGCTGGGGGTTGGGGGTGGTGGGAGGCATGGGTGGGGGCCTGGTGGAGGCTGCCCCTGCACTGCTGGGGGTTGGGGGTGGTGGGAGGCATGGGTGGGGGCCTGGTGGAGGCTGCCCCTGCACTGCTGGGGGGTGGGGGTGCAGGGGGACATGAGCAGGTGTGCAGGGTAGTCCCCTGTTTTGTAGGCTGCCTGCAGGGGCCGTGGAGGGTGTACAGGGAACACCTGTGAGGACCCACCCAGCCTAATCGCGTGTGACTTCCCACGCACCCCTGTAATACACGTACCCAGCCAAATCGCGTGTGATGATTCCCACGCACCCCTGTAATACACGTACCCAGCCAAATCGCGTGTGATAATTCCTGCGCACCCCTGTAATACACGTACCCTGGCTAATCGCGTGTTAAACTTCCCGCATACCCCTGTAATACACGTACCCTGGCCAATCGCGTGTTAAACTTCCCGCGTACCCCTGTAATACACGTACCCTGGCTAATCACGTGTTAAACTTCCCGCGTACCCCTGTAATACACGTACCCTGGCTAATCGCATGTTAAACTTCCCGCATACCCCTGTAATACACGTACCCTGGCTAATCGCGTGTTGAACTTCCCGCGTACCCCTGTAATACACGTACCCTGGCTAATCGCATGTTAAACTTCCCGCATACCCCTGTAATACACGTACCCTGGCTAATCGCGTGTATAACTTCACGCGTACCCCTGTAATACACGTACCCTGGCTAATCGCGTGTTGAACTTCCCGCGTACCCCTGTAATACACGTACCCTGGCTAATCGCATGTTAAACTTCCCGCATACCCCTGTAATACACGTACCCTGGCTAATCGCGTGTATAACTTCACGCATACCCCTGTAATACACGTACCCTGGCTAATCGCGTGTTGAACTTCCCGCGTACCCCTGTAATACACGTACCCTGGCTAATCGCATGTTAAACTTCCCGCATACCCCTGTAATACACGTACCCTGGCTAATCGCGTGTATAACTTCACGCGTACCCCTGATATGCACGTTACCCGCTTTGCGTTCCTTGTTTGGCAGCCCTGTAAACTGGTCCAGGGTTAGCGCAGCCCTTTGCGATGATTTAGCGATTTTGATGGCTTTTCCTTGCACGAGGGCGTTCTTGGGGGCGTTACTGGCGCTGCTGCAGGGTCGCTGCGATACTCTGCGCCACGGCTGGTTTGGGAGCCTAAAATCCATGAATACGCTGTGCGCCGGATTCGGTTTTGGCGCACGCGGCTGGCGCAGACTATCGCACGCGCACGCTGTGCGCCAGCCGCGTGCGCTACTTGTGCGCTGAATTCTATGAATTACCACATGAGTGTCATATGTAGCTTTGTCACGTGTGCAAAATATAGGTTTATTTTTAATAAACTTTGATGAAAGAAAAGTGACAGCTTACATTTCTTACATTAAAGAATATAATAAGTTGCGTGCACTGTATGCTCCTCACCTGAACCTTATACCTGTACCTGCAAAGCTCTAATCGAGAAAACATAAGGAGTCAGTGAGAGCACATTCAAATGAAATCAGTCTATGTAAGTCTAAAAAACAACATAATTTAACAGAGTTGGAGAATTTTTCAACTATAACATACTCTCATTTCAGATTTAGTAATGAAACAGGATTTGAATGCTTTTGTAATGTAGCTTTGTGTATGTTGTTTCAAATGACTCAATTGATTCAATACATAGCTTCCACAACAGAGAAGCAGCTATGTGTGGAACTTTTGTTTCTTAAAATATCTGTAGATGAAAAACCATAGTTTACATTTGGTAATGTCAATCCAAAATGTAGTGCTTTTACAAGTGGAAATCAAAAATGTTCTCAAAATACACAGGAAGATAGTCAAGAATGTTTAATGACTCTCTTTGATTTATTAGTGAAGGAAACTTTATTGTAGATAGGTATGCAGGAATTAGTTACAAGTGGAGCCATACGTGTGCCCAATGTAAGAAATGTTATTCTACTCCAGATCATTGTGAAAGATGCATGTATGTGCCTATCCCTGATCAGAAAAGTGTACATTTTTCCGATCTTGTAAATAATGCATTCCATAACATGCAATTCAGTGACTGTGGCTGTAATTTACAATCAACACTGCAAAATCTAGTTTTTAATAAGTATGTATTCATTATGTTTCAAAGATACAGTGTAGATGGTATGAAAATTAACATTTCAATGATGCATTTTAAATGGGGTCAGGTTTCTGTTAGTAAGAAAATGTTTAAAACGTGTGCAATTATTTCATGAAGTGACATTTTTTGAATGTGGACATTTCCCGACATGGGTGCATACAGAAGTAGATTGACTTGTTTGTACTGACTCTATAGTCACACACAAAGTTCGATTGCCAAAGTGTTTAAGGAATGGTTACTTAATTTTGCTAGAACCAAAGTTTTGAAATATATCTGTAATATGCTTTGTGAATATAAACATGCAAAATAGAAGTTTGAAATGGAAGAATAGGGTAATAAGTGTTTTATATAAAATAAGAGATGGATTGTTACTATGATATATTTTAAAATAGTATGAAATAAATGTAAAAGTAATAATCTGAAGAGTATATAATCTAAAAGAGAAGATAGCATTCTTCAATCTTCTACTTCTGTTTTATTGTCTAACACACTGTATATTTTCATATGTACAAGTGTTTCCTAAATGTGCTAGGTTACATGAATGGTTCCATGCACATTATATTGAGTGTGAGGCAGTGTAGAAAGGCATGACTGTTTACATATGAAACAAGTAAACAGTAGGTTGTACATTCAAAAATGATATAGTACAATGTTTGAAAAATAAATAATCTGTAACTACTGATAAGAGTTTTGGGGAACAATTTAGATATACTGTGTTTGCCTGTTATGTGTATAGGTGATGAAAATAAGTATGCACGCAATGTTTTTTTAAAAAGATTTCTAAATGAAAAAAAAAATACCTTACTGAAAGGGTTAGTTTGTTGAATGTATAAATAACTTCTGTATGCAGTGTGAAGTTTTCAGAAAAATGGTCCAATTTATCAAGTTATTAAACTGTGCATGTTATGTTATTTTGTATGGTAGGTTTAAGAAAATGTTCTATAGCTTCTTAGGTGTGTAAGTGGCTAAAAAAGGATGCATACCTAATTATGAAAGAAGTTATCAAATGGCAATGTAGAAGTAATTTGTATAATGTAGAATGCATATTTATATGGTAAAAAAGTATTGCACTCTGTACAACTTTCAGTGCCAATAGATGTTTAAATACGAGTTCTTAGTTTTTATGAAATTTAAATATGATGTGTACATTATTAAGTGCCATTATTTGCTTCTCATGTGTGTAGGTGGCCAAACAAAGGACACACAAAGGTTTTATGAGAAGCATGGAAAAGACATTTGTTGGGGTATTAGATTAGATTTTACAAAGTGTTAATAGGTTTACACACAAAAGTGTGTATTGTCTACCTATTATGTGAAATATAGGTCTGACTATGGTTTAAACAGATTAATACTCAAAAGAATGTTACACTGTTGGCATGTCTTCATTCATTTATTTGTAAAACTGAAGACATAGTTAGGTTGTATGTCTTGATTTCCTGGTTAAGTTTGCACAAATTAATCTGTGAATGTGTCATGTTTAATATTGAATAATGTTGGTACAGTACTTTAACATATGTTCATTGTATTGAAATGGCTTTATTGGTGTGCGAACTGTTGATGTTGTGGGCAAATCTTTTTTAGAATTTTCTGATGCAAAACACAGAAAACCTAATGGTTCGTATTGTTGAAGTGATAATACTGCACTCTAGCAGATCTTGGTTTTTGAAATTGTTATTTTCTGAAGGGAGTTGTTTTATTACAAAGTTTATTTTATAAAATGAGTTACATTTTATTTTACATGTTATTATATACGTATACTTGTAGAAAGTGAGATAGTATAATTTGTATATGTAAATATATAGATCATTATTGTTAAATAGTTCAAACAACTGATAAGAGTTTTTTTTCGGCTACAAGAACATTTTTTCCTCTATCGTATTGTTAATGAATACAACCTGGTAATGGTTTTGTACTGGGAATGCAATAAGTATTCACTTGGTACCATTATGAAAAATAAAACATGAATAATGTTGTTTTTATTTTGTTATAAACTAGATTTCATTTTGTTTCAGCGTTACTAATATGGAAGAAAGAAGAGAGCATGAATAAAGGTATTTGGTAAGTTATTTGATCTAAATGATCTATACATCTATAATGCAGATATGTACAGACACAGAGTTGCATATATGTTTTTATATATTAAAGCGAGCAATGACTGGGGTGCTCTTATTCACAGCTAAACTGCTTCATCTGTTAGCTGTGTAACCGCGGCTACAGATAAACAATTGGGCGATTTTGATTACTGCAACTGCATAAAATAAGTTACAATCGATATTGGGATATATTTTGCAGTTTTTCTTCAATTTTATCTATATTTATAACTTAAAAGGTGGCCCTTAAAAGGTCTGTTTTGAGAGATGGAAAGAGAGGGGCCGAATAGGGGAGGAAAATACATAAGGATGGAAAATATAACAAAGGAAATTTTAAAAAGCAACATATTGTTTTTGTATTTTTTTAATTAAAATAATTTAGAAAAAAGGTGGAAAAATTGCTACTTAAAAAAACACAGAGCATGAGAAGGTAATCTGATGTTCAGTGATTTTCTTCTGCCATTGCTAAATTGTGCCATCTCTCTCCACCTGTCATTTGAGGCATTTTTATACATGACACGCATCATGACAAGATCGGGAGTTGGTAAAACAAGAGTCTGTGCAGTTCACACTGCTGTTGAAGTTGAGGTTTCATTTCCAGTTGGTGATGTCATTACACTGGTGGATGAAGGTGCTGCAGGTGGTGCTGATGTCCGTCGACACAAGGAATGGGACCCATGCAATTTTCTTTTATGATGTTCAAGTGCTTTTCGATACCCTTCTTCAACATCATCCCAGTGGACCTGCACTAGATGATTAATCATAATAGATGTCCGCAGGCTTTAAAAAGGAACACTAGAAGGGCCACAGTGTAGAGTTTTGTTGCAGATTGTGCAAAGTACCTCCTCTGCCTCAGTGTTGTTTCACTTGAAAGAAGCACTGACTGTCTACAGTGTTTTTCATTCCAGTTGCCTTCTTCCTCAGTGGCAATGGATTCAGAACCCAAATGATGACATCATCATTGCTGCTGCTACTCTCATGGTTGGTCATGTTGGAATGTCCAACCAGGGAGAAATATATAAAATAATTAAAATAACAACACAAAAATAACAATGCCTCTAAAAATGAAAAGGTTAAAAAAATAGACAAACCGAACAAATCGCAAGACAAAGGAAAATAGTGTTAAGGTAAAACTGGGTAGAAAGTATGAAGAATTTAAGGGATCAAGTTCCAAAAGTGTTTGCAGTTACTCTGAAACCCTTTCACTAGCAAGTAAAGAAAGCAATAATAAATGTAAACTTCTTTTTATGTGAGTGTGGTAATTATTTGCGGCTACGGACTGCCGCAGTTTGGAAAGTACTGTACATGCGAATGTCATGATACGGCGTGGGTGTAGCCACATCAATTAATCTGAGCATGTCTTTTTGCATGGCTAACAAAGACGTGAAGGGGTGAAGCCGAAGTGCGTAATATGTTTGGCTGCTCAGATGTCACGCAATGGCATGGGCATAGTCATATCAATACTTTTCGGTGTTTCATTTGTTGACGCAAGTACATAGCATAGGATTTGCACACAAAGATGTTGCTTTATGGCATGGGCATAATCACGTCAGTGCATCTTGGTGTGCCATTGGCTAGTATGTTGACGCGGCTATGCAACACAGGAGCTTCAAATGCGATTGGCCGGTAGACAGAGCCACGCAGCCGTGTAGGTGCATCAAAGGAACTTTAGTTGAAGGGACGTTAAGGTGAGAACTTAACACAACAAAACGTCTGAAATTCAGCTAAAGCCACCTTAACTTTGCACCATTGTTGTGCAGCCTATGACCACAATTATGACATCACAGATCACATCACTGATGACATCACTAATTGCATGTTGTATGAGAACACTGATGACATTACAAATCACATCAATGATGCCATCACTAGTGAGAACACTCATTACATTGTATATAATGGAATTCATTTTAGGGGTTTGTTGCATCAAGTTCTCACCTTAACGTCCCTGCAAGTTTTTTCCTTGAATATATATACAAACCTTGGTTAAGAGTAAGTTAAGGTGATCAGATTTAACACAACAAAACCCTTGAAATTTAGCGATCACATTTCGAGCAAGTCCAACTTACTGTGCGCTCCCTGTTGCGCAGCGTATGACCACAATGATGACATCACTGATAACATGAGTAATTATATCATTTCTGACATCATTGATGAGATCAATAATTACATCAAGTGTGACATTACTGATTAAATAAGTTCGAATATTTTTGTTGACCTCTTTATGATACATATTTTATTTTATTAGACTTAACAATAATAACAACAGGACATGGAACAATACACTGATACAGAAGTATGGTATGATTACGTTTGGAACATTCATTTGTAGTACTTATCAACTTAGAAACTTTAAAATAAAGATGACATTATGCCTATGGTTTGAATTTCATGTGTTAGTAAACAATTACAATACTTAATTGGATAGAAAGTACCTGATTCTGGTAAATCTAGTTCAGGTATACCAAACATAATATAATAGGTATATGTTGAGGTAAACAAAACTTAAGAATATATAGAAGTAGGAGCATGTTTGATAGTAAGTGTTATGAAAATAGTCAATGTTCGCGTATAGATTTACAATTCTCCTTACTGTAATAACATCACATGAACACATTGGGTCTCATTACGAGGTTGGAGGTAGCCATGCCCTTAACAAGGGCTGGTACATCCCCATTCCCATTGATCCCCCATTGGGCTCAATGGGGAGGATGGTAGCAGCGCTACCGTTCATAATGGTACCATTGCTACCATCCTGTTCTGCTTACGGGTGCCGCTCTGCACGCCTGGTCTGACGATGCATGCAGAGAAGCACCCGCAAACAGAACTCGTAATGTGGCAGCATTGTTACCTTACCGCCAAAGACATAATGAGGCCCATTCTTTTCTAACTGACAGGTTTTATGACAGCTAATCACATACAAAAGAAAGTACATGCCCGTGTGCATTGCAATGATATAATATAAGAATTTGATGTTTGATTAATATGCCAAAAAACTGTTACATTGATACATAATTGAATTTACAGAATTGAAATGAAGACAAGAAAGTAAATATTGAATGATGGACATACCAATGGTATTAGTAATATGTTTTGCCATTTCTTTTGAAAATAAATTATGCATTTTTATTCCAGTATAATAGATTGCCTTCCAAAGTACATACTATTCTTCTTTGTAATAATGTCTGTATGTACTTATACTGTACTTATTATTTTATACCATGCATTACATTTAAAGAAACAAGGGCAGCATGCATTGTACTGTGTAAGTCTGAAATATGTACCTATATGTTATGTTAAAAAACAGATTCATCATATTTCAAAAAGTAACTAATCAGACCAGTGACATCAGTGATGTCATGCATGATGTAGTGATGCCATCAGTGATGTCATCTGTGATTTCATTATTGTGGTCATAGGCTTCACAACAAGAGGTGCCTAGTTAATGTGGACTTGCTTGAAATGCGACTACTGCATTTCAGGGGTTTCGTTGCTTTAAATCTGATCACCTTAACTCTCTCTTAAGCAAGGTTTTTTCACTGAATATTAAAGATTGTGTTGCTATGTATTTTCCACGTTGATTCTGATCAACTTAACTCTCTCCTAACAAAATTTCTTTCACTGAATTTTAAAGATTTTGTTATACCATACCTTTCTTTGGGGCCCACTAGCCATGACCTTCAGCTATGGCAATTGTCCACGACCTTAGGTTGTAGCCACTGTGCATGTTACACCAAAAAGTTTCATTGGGGCCACGAGCCATGGCTAGAGACCCATTACTCTCTGCCTAGCAGATGTGATCACTGCAGGTGTAACATTTCTTTTTTTTCCACTCTGTCCACATTCCTGAAGGATTCCCTCGATATTACCCCAATAATGGCAACAAACTACACATGCAGCGGCATAGAACTTCCCATGCCCTGTGGGCTTCAACCAGTATTCCGCTGATAATTTTTGAAAAATCCAAAGCTCTTGCCCTTACCGGCATGCACCAAGTTCCCCCTCCTCTTTCCATGGTACCCTCACGTCCCTCAATTGCTTCCCCCCCAACCCTGGACATTACCCCAGTCACTGTTTGGTACGTGTGACACATTTTCCTCTCCAAGGTGGACTTGATTGAAATCCGAGTGCTGAATTTCAGAGGTTTTGTTGCGTTAAATCTGATCACTTAAACTCTCCTAACAAATGTTTTGTCATTGAATTTCAAGGGCTTTGCTATACCTTCATTTCCTCTGGGCCCGCTAGCTATGGGCTTCTGCCGTGTTGTAGCAATAGTTTTCTTTTGGACCCACTTGCCATGGCCTTCATACACATTGGATGTTGCACAACATTAATGCGTGGCAATGCATTAACATGTATTCAAATATTTTCTGATACTTACGTTTCTTAGGTTACGTGCCTGTGAAATAAAAATCCATATATTAGCAACTGGAGGCAGTGACCAGTATTTTTTAATAACAAATACGTTTTTTTCCCAGGATAGGGAATCTGCCTATACCAGCAGTACTTAAACCTCTGATGCAAAGAGAGAACAACAATTAATCTAATTCAAAGGACCAATGCAAATATGAGGAGGGGGAGAGGAAAAACATTTTAATGTAGATGAATAAACAGTTGGAAATAAAAGAGCACAGCATATCATATTAAATCTAAACTGTAAAACAGCCAAAATGGCTAACTAGAAAAATATTAATAAAATTAGTTAAAATAGCATCAACTCACTCCTAATGAGTTGTTTATATACCTTGAACATTAAGTTAGTGAATCTCCACAGAATGTGAATTAAACAAGATGGACAATACAACGTCCGATCCAAATAAAGAACAATGTTAATCTTAATATTTGAAATCCATATTTGACAAATGTTGGTTTATGTCTAGTTTTCAATGCAATTCCATCATAGTCAACTTTGATGAAGTCCCTCAGTTTGAGAGGGAAGGTGATGTCTTACAGAGTTAGTGATACCATAGCCTTCCCCTCAATCCAATGAGTCCACAAAAAGTGAGCATACAGCTAATGCTGCGTTGTCTCACCCATGCATTATGACTATTTAGACTTTGAAAACTCTCATTTCATGCACCAATTTAGCCTACTGTCTGCGTTGATTCTGCATCAGTCCAATGCTAACCAATGCATGGTCGTTCAGTGCAGATAAAAGCGCATGCTATTATTTATCTACTTTTCTTTTTTCTTTTTCTTTTTCTTTTATTGCATTATGCAGTTAACAAAGTCAACTTGTAATAAATTATTAACATACATCCAATATCAGTTAAACAAACAAAATCATTATATGAGACATATACATCTCAATATAGCAATACTCCCACATCATCCCATAAAAAGACATTATAAACCATGCAATAACATTAAAAATAATTAAAACATGCTTCCAAAATGTCATCATATATAGTATGCAAGCATCATTACTCCCACCGATATGTGTATAGACCATAATGCCGCAGTTGTGTATTTCCCTACCAAATCAGCAGTCACTAGAAATGTATGCCTTAAATTGAACAGAGAAAACAATCCATAAACAGATGTTTTGCGTTCTCAATAAATTTGTCTCTGCATAATTGTCAAAGTCTTATTTCTTGAAGTCAAGGACCAAGCCCCAGAGATTACCAACGTTTGTACAGTGTTACATTTTACTTTAAAAAAGTCCCAGTAATAATAATTACCCAAAGAATATAGCTAGGGGCACTCTTGCGTTCATGGTAATATGTAAAAAACAATTCTGAAGTAGCTTTTGTTGATAAATCTGCCATAATTTGTTCCATGCACAGTGGGTTGAACCCAATATAAAAGGGTATCCATCTTTCAGCAGTGCTTGCTATTTTAGTTAGACATCAGGGGCATTCACCAAATTCCAATAGAGCATAAGACAACCCAGGTCAACCTTTGCATTAATGCACAAAAAATTAGACTCAAGATAAATACTCTCCCAGAGTATAGTGGGGAAATCTCAAAGGTCTCCTAAGGATAATGAGTTCTAATTTAATAAGTGCAGAAATGCTACCAAATTGCCCAGAACTCCACTCTGTAGAGAAGATCCAGTAGAATCTTGGCAAGATACAACCTAATCAATATTCTAACAGAGTGCCCGGCACCATTAGATGCAAAAGAGCGAATGACACCTGCTACCTGATTTGTATCTGTATCGGCTCATAATGTAGCCTGCCAATCAGCCTTCCATCAAGGGTGATCCCCGGGTATATATAGGAGCAGACTACTTCGATGCACTACGAACTTCAATGCACTACGAACTCAGCATCCATTTTCTTTGCTAAATATTTTTGATTTTAGGTGAAAGTATCATGATCATGGTTTTAGCAATCTTAATTTTAAGTGTGTTATGCTGAGCATAGCTGTTCAAACGGTCTAGGAAAGACTGTAGTCCACCAGGGGCTGAGTTCTAGCAATGGGAGGTCATCAACATAAGCCAACCATTGGAGACTGGCATTGCCTAATTTCTAGGGAATTGATTTCTGATTAGTACAATCAACAACCAAATTCGACAGGTTTAAGTTGAAAAGGGTTGTTGCCATGTATGTGTAAATCCAGCAGTTCATGGCTCCATGCAGGTTCAAGTGGACTCTCACTGTGGTGTTCTCATGCAGGCTGATAATCATCTTCAGTAGTCCCAGGTATGTTAAACTGGCCAATAGAGTCCACAATCTGTTCCTATTGACCATGTTGAAGGCCGTGCAGAAGTCCATAAAGGCCATGTAGGCAGAAAGATTACAAATCATTCAGGCCTGCTGCACAGTGGTAACTAGAGTGATCCCATTAATCATGGTGTTGCACCCTTTCCTAAAACTGTTTGGTTGAGAGGTATGATGTCATTAACATCTATACAAATGGTTAGCGCTGCGAGTAATACCCTGACAAAAAGTTTGGCCGTAGTCTCTAGCATGGCTAAAAGTCAATGACTCTGGGGATCTTTACGGGAGCGTTTTTTTTAACACAGTGACAATGATACTGTCCTTCCAAGAAGACATAAGTCTCTGTGTGGTGCTAATCCATTGAAACAATGCCCTGACCCAGGTGAGAATAATTAATAAGATTGTTCCATATTCAGTCTTGGCCAAAGGCACTTGAGGACTTGATGGAGACAATACTTTAGCAATAACAGCCGAACCCTTGGTGAGAGTCCACGATGCAAGCATGATTGCCTCGACATCACTGACGAATGTACCAGCAGCCCCCAGCATCATTTGGATATGGCTTATCCAATTCTTCACAGGGACCCCAGAAACATCCCTAACACGAGCTTCCTCGCCATTAAGAATTTTCCAAAAGGTTCTGTGATCATTAGTGGATGCACTAAAGAGCAAACTCTGCTACCTACCACACTCTTTATCCTTCTAAACCTTTTAAGTCAAGTGTGGCAATTGGTCCTAAGTTTGTTTGCTGAATATGAATACAGCAGAGGCTGCGAACATTGTTTAGACAAATTATGTCGATTAAATTGAAGCAACCTTTTCTTGTCCCTAATTTCTAAATCTGTGTTGGTGAGTCGAAGAAAACGTCCAGCATAAGTACTAATGCTAGCATTGATGGTCTTGACACAATTTACATATTTCTGTATCTCGCAGAAATCAGTCTTATTAGTGAATAAGGATGCCATAAAGACCTCACTGTCATGTGAATACACCATTACCAAGTCCTGAGCCACCTCATAGGCCAGCTTAATGCTGTGAGTATTCCTTAAAATGAGATTAAGTTGGGCATTTATGTTTAACGTTTCATGTGTATATTGGCAAGTGTGTAGTGCCTTCAGAGCTTCTCAATTTCTAACATACGGAACACATCTTGTAACAGTTAATTCCCAAGTCTGCTCAGGACCATTCATCAACAATAGCAGCAGAATGTACATTCTTATGTGGACATTTTAGGCATGCGTTCATTGCCCCTCAACAAACACTTATGAAACTCGGATAGTGCTTTGCCTACTTTATTTGAAAGTAATTAAACATGTACCTGCCAATCTCCAGAAACATTGTCATTCCTCAATCTTCCCATCTAACTCTTTATTATGCCATAGTGCCACTGTCCATTTAAAGGAAACTACGTGGACAAGTCATTGCCAACCCTGGCATGCATTTTCCTTTAAATGAACGGCTATCAACTAATGTTGTCCCACTTGCATCTCTGTCTCTCAAGCAGGGATATGATGTGATATGAATGGCATTTATAACACAAGTGTTTCTTTTCTTTACGACTAGGCACAGGAAACATACCATTTTCTGTGCTTTTCCAAGGGCATTCTGTTTGTGGGTTCAGGATACCCTTTGAAATGAGCATAAACACCTAATTATTGGTGCTAATGCTCAAAGGAGATGATAATGGGCATTTGATTATGTGTACCTGTAATGCACACATTAAAACGGCTTTTGAGACTAAGACATCAGTTGTGCAGGTTTTTAGGAAACTGCTGCATCCTTTCTAAAAATCCACAAGGATTTTAAAAGTTTGTCAACCCAATTTAAGCCAAAGTGACATTGGACTTGAATTGCGTTGAGTCAATTCAAGCCTAATCGACCATTTACTGCCTTGGCTCCATTTGGCCCATGAGCATTTTTATGTAAGCTCAAATGGCTCGAGTAGATTTGCTCCAGCATTTAACCTGAGCATTTAAGGCACATCCATTCATAACAAATATGAAGTGTAGTTTTTAAACAAGATAGCGACTTTGAGAAAGGATGATTTTAGATTAAACACCCACGTCCTAGAGGTCTCTCTCTCTCGCTCCAACAGTTGCTCAAAGCAAGAAATGCTACCCTTATTGCATCCCTTCCTTAGCCACCAGCATCCCGGCATTCAATATTGGCTTAACATTTTATTTGAACCAAGTCAAACCATCAAAAACTCGTATCATATGAGCAGCTTGAATTCCGCATCAAAAGTATCAAACCGTTTTGGACCTTCAGCCCCAAATGGTTTGACTTATTTGAGAAAATTCATAGCCCCATCTGGTTCAACCATCCATATTTCAGATGTGTAAGAGACAAGATCTAAAGTGCATGCCCTAACTGCTCTGTTCAGTCCAGTGACTGCTCTTTGTCCCTTTTTGTGGATTTCGGGTTCCAGAGGCACTTGCATAATTTAAAGTATATCCCCTTTCACCTGTCTATACATAGTATGTGTTAAATAAATATTAGAAATTGTTGATTTTTTTGTTGAGTTAAATGTTAGTCTGTCATGAAGTAGGTTTATAATATATATATTTTTTCAATATGTCTGACTAAACTTAGTCAAGTGAAATTCACTGTGCATTTCCTAAAAAATTGTAGACTACACTTTGGGCTGCTTATATATTTCTCATCAAAATGATTTGCTTTCATGTTTCCAAGAAGCATTACATTGAAGTATCACATATTCAGATACCTTAAGAAGGCATGGACTCAAACTCGGTGTGATATATATATATTACCATAGTGTATGACTGGAGTTTTAATTGACCTTTTTGTAAAACTATGTATGATACAAGTTTATGTTATGGTCTTCGCCAGAAAGAGTAATATTTATGATAAAACAATAGATTTGCATAAAGCTTGTTCTCAGTGCATGTAATCAGTTTAACATGAATGGTTCTGTAAACTAAGTTCCATTACATAAACCAAATCATGGAACAACACATGCACAGACGCTGACGGACCATGAAGTGGCAGGCGACGGCGAGGTAAGGAGGGGGATTGGGGTATGTGTGCATATTTAAGTGTGTGGCGTGCGTGTGGGTGAACGTATGTTTCAAATGTCCACGGAACCAAAAGGAGCCCACACGGACAAATTATTTGTCTTTTTGTAGCTATTGGAAGAAGTCCAAAAGTACACTTATTTTAGACATCTTACCAAACTGTGTAAGTGTAGGTACGAGGTACAAATCTGTTGACCCTGGCTTACTTTGAAAATAACTCCCCTCTCCTTCTTGATCTCCCTATTGTATATTAAATGGGTCTTAATAAGGGAGTCGGTTTATTCCTGGCTGCAGGAGACCCATTCCTGAGGACAGTTCAGACCTTGTGAATTTGATAATCCCCTACAGCCCCTCCCTATCACTGGAAAGGCAGTCCCTCGAATGAGATAACCACTGTATGCACATGTTGGCCCTGGTTTAATTATTTAGATCTTTCTCAAAGCTTTCCAAAGAGGTTGGGCTGAGACCAATACATGGAAGAGGGCAGAGATACCTAACCTTCAAGAATGCAGTGTTATTTGACTCTCCATCCAATTCCCCCATGCTCCAACGTCCTTGATGTTACGGTCAGCATGCTTCCCTTCACCTCCCACATGTGGGAAGTTTTGAGCAATCAGGACTTTACCTTTGATCATTCCTGCTCCTTATTTAATCATGAACAACTCCTTCAGTATCTCAGCATCATGTTATGGAGCTGGTTCAGCACCAGGAGAGTGCTGACTGATCAGTATGGGGGAATTTCATTTTGGCCTGTGGCTGTGTGCAATGTGTGAGAGAGAGATGGATAAGACCTCTGGAAGACACTAAGGTGGACTTCGGGGAGAAATGATCAGGAATTCTGCCCTCTGCCACAGTCTTCAAATGAACATCTAACCGACATATTATGCTGCCCCAAGATATGTTGCCCTGATCGGAAAGCAGACCCGCTCTCCATTTACCACTAGCCTGCCAACTAACAAATGAAGGAAGTTGAAACATTTCTCAATCAGCTTTTTTTAAGAACCAAATGTTCTTGCCTGACATGATCTTTACCATATAACTACTGTTGATGAGTGTAATCTGGAGACTGCCCCTTCCCTCATATGCCAATTCCCTGATTCTTGTTGCAAAGAGGCACAATGTAACTATGAGAGAGAGGGAAAGAGAGAGAGAGAGAGGGAAAGAGAGAGAGAGAGAGAGAGAGAGCGTGAGGGAGACAGAGGGATGGAGCGAGAGAGAGAGTGAGAGAGGGAGAGAGAGAGATTGCAATGTGAGAAAGTGGAAGAGCCCACTGTTAGGTGTACAGGGAGGACAGTGGGATGTGTTTGCCTTATAAGGCTCACTCTCCTGTTCCAACTGACTAACTGAATCGCTGCCACCTTACATTACGTGCAGAAATCCAACAGAGATGTCAGCACGTGCCAAGCCATTTGCACAGCATCACTAATTGAGCTATAGATACGCTCTCTTGATTAGTCCAATCATACTGCAGCACATCAGAATGTTGCCACATCCAAAGCATTTCCACTTATCAGACCATAGGATCTTTCCTCCGAAATTCCCATAGTTGATAACCAACCAAATACTGTATAATTGTTGAGCTGACGTTTTTAACAGCATGATTGACTTGGCAAATGTAGCAGCTTTTGGCCTGTGGTGCCCATTCAGGTGGAATATTGTGTTGCCCTCCTTCTGGACGCCCTACACCACCTATTGTCCAATGTGTGTTTTCATTCCTCACATGATACCAAAGGTCAGCATCCCCTGATTAAGGCACTACACATTGATGGCCCTACTCATCACTCAGCACAATACTCTGTGAAACATACACCAGACTCTGTGTATATATTGTTTATGCATTGCATTGCAATTCATGAGCTTCTTCACCTAGATTACTCGCTGCTGTCCTAGTTCTGCACAGTGCCTGACATCGTCAACCCAGGGAGAGCACCAAGGAAGGAGCTTTTTGGCACTGGGTATACCATTACATTATTGCAGTAATGTATAGAAACTGTTTGGATTTCCTTCAAATCCTCTGCCGTCTACTACCACATTGGGGCTAAGGTAATCCCCAGAGGAGGATACTTAAGCATTAGCTTGGGTATGCTCTGTAGGGTATGTAAGATGTTCTACAGTATACCTGAGCAGGTGTTGTACAGTGCACTGTAGGGGGCATCTGCCTTTGCAGGGCATACATAGGAAACTGCAGTGTTTTGCAGTGTTTTTTTTTTTTTAATTTGTTAACACGATCATCTCCTTCCCTTTTCCTTTGATGTCCTTTTCTGCTGCACTTCATTTTTAGGCACCTGTGTGAGATCATTTATCTGAAGATGCTGAGCCAACTGTGTCCCAGATGATATCACTGCTGCCCTTTGTTTACACGGTTACAGAGTAATGTACCATTCTCAGCAAGCTCTGGCTTGAATATGGTACACTGTAAAGTGAGCCAAGCTTTACACCTATCTTGGAGTTATAAGGTTATATCGGCTCTGTTTATAGCAGGAGCTTATCTGCAGCACATGTAGTGGTGACTCTCAATTCACCCTAATGTGGTGGGTGTCCCCAGACATCAGTGGGATCAGCAGCCAACACATTGTTATTTCACCCTTCTTTGAGTCTCAACAGGTTGAGTGATGTGAAGAAGGGTGTATTTAATTGGCAAGTCATAGGGTCCTGTGCACTAGGGCAGCAGTGCCGTAACATCAGGGACCTAAAAAGCAGCCTTAAATATTACTGTTCAGCCATTGACTATTATATGTATGTGTTTGGTGCAGCATCATGTCATGCTATTTTAACATGCAGCATGTTAATGTCATGGGCACTTGCAACTCGGAGGCCACAGGACCACAACACATCAGACAGTGCTCTAATCCTATTCAAAGTCTTCTAATGCCAGTAGAAAAGGAGAAAAGGAATGAAAGACTGAAATGAAATTGAAAGAAAACAACACACAATACTGAACCCACCAGTTCAACCCCTTCCAGAGCCCATAGTTTTAGAAAAGGTTTGGAAAACGTACTAGCTAGAACTGCACTGTAATAGGGAAAATGACAAAGCGAAATGCATAGCAAATGACCCTACGCAATGCAGTGGGCCTTTTCGTCATTGGTGACTTCACCTTTAGCGGCTGTTCTTCTCCTTCAGAGATTGGGGCTGTTAACATGTTTGGGATGCCAAATATCGTACTGCAATGCTATAGGAGGGAGGGCCATTCATGCAGTGCCAAGAACGTTTGATGGATATGCCAAATACATTAGCTCTCGACAGTTAGTCTGATATAAATGAGTAGGGCGAACATAACAATGCATTTTCATACATGTTCAATTCATTTGTAAAGTTGTTTTATGCCTGCAACATTGATCAAAATTATATTTTATGGGGAAAGGATGGCACAGTGGAGGGATTTCTCTGCATATTGTTTCGAAAAATATATAAAGAGAGACGGTCTCATTTAAAATGTTCACATCGTTTTTAGGAGGTTCAATGACACTTTTGGCTGAAAAGTTAATTGATAATCAGACTAGTGCCTGGGGTACAGGGGCAGCTCCTCGAACTATTCTTGATGAGAGGCCTGAATACAGAAGCTCTCGGCTTTCGTGAATGAGTGGAGGAGTAGACCTACAGGTGGTGTGCTTGCTCTGGAGAAGGGGTTTCACTGATAAGGGCAGCCTCTGAGGTAGGTAGCATAGAAGAAGGGAGAAGGCAGGTCAACATAAAGAACTCTTTCACAATGCCCCTGAGCATAGATTATACATCTGTATGCTTTGTCTCTGTATTTGTTTTCAAAGCATTCCTAGAGGTCTTATAGCATTTTAATGTCCGCCTCAGACGGTTCACCTCTACTGTCAGTGACGTGCCCCACTCAGTGCGTCACGATTTTTTCATGGATTCACAGGAAGTGAGCCGCGTGTTTACAGTAGATCTATCTGAAAAAAAGATTCTCTCATGCTGGAAAATACACTGCCAAAGGGAATCAAACTGCTGTTGCATGGTTCCAAAGTATAGAGGGCTTCCCATGTGACCCTTCTATTGACACGCCTAACAGTGCTTTTGGGATGGTGGATGCCTGAGGGCAGATTTGCTAGAAAAGACGTCTACTTTACATGCTTAATGGTAATGTACTTTACACTGAACACAACTAACCAAATACCGGAACGAGTGAACCATTATAACATTTAGACTGAAGTTAAAAAAATGTTGCAATACTGTTTGGCATTTACTTATAAGCGTGGGACTAGTAGATTGACCCAAACACATAATTCAAAACAATAAATAGTGAGAAACAACATAAGTATTCTCAGTAGTGTCCAAGTATTATTGGCGGAGTCTATGAAACCTGCTTCACCGCTGTTTGTGGGTTCACCCACTCGATTGAGGGGTTCACCAGGAACGCAGTGTGGTATTGATGGTACAACACGTGAGTGCTCATTTTTGGATCCAGCAATGTTTTTGGGCAGCTCGTCAGACCGGTGCACTTGCAGTGTCTCTGTGTATTGTGGACGGACCAGGCAGGTGCAGGTGTTTGACTCTATTGAATGGAAAAGAGATGTGATGAACGGTAACACCCCGACCCCCACCAAAAAACGAACACAAAAGTGAAAGACGAAAATAGCAAATAGTTTTTTTGGGGTCAAACTGTCAAACTTTTTTAACGTAGAACCCGATAAACAGTTCTCGAACGGCGGTATCCCATGTGTATCAGAGATTAATTGGGACCAACATAGTGCCCATACGTTTTGGTTACACATCCGATTTGGTTCATTAAAAAAACAGAGACTTGTGAAAGTATGATTCTCAATTATAGTAGTGTTATACTGTTTTATGGTCACGAAAATGTTTGCTGCACTATGAGTTGTGGGTCGTGCTCCCCCATATGTAATAGTGTGGTATGATAACAAAATCCCAATGCTGAAGCACAACGCATGCCCTTTCAGATAATTAAGTTGTATAAATATATACAGTTTTAATGATCCTTCAGTGACCTTGATTTTATGCAAGTTTGCAAAACACACCTTTTTGGTGAAATCTTCTGTAACGAAAAACTATGTTCACATCATGTCAGGAATGAACAGAAGATAGATGCAATGCAAACGTGTCTTAGAAAACCTTTCTGTTTAACTATTTAAAGTTAGTGGCAACTACTTATTTCACAGCGCCTCGTACTTACGTATTGAAAGTTCAAGCATAGTTCATAAGAAACGCCTTTTTTGCTATGATCAGTTTTCTGCATTATTCATTCAAGCCCTTCCCCAATATCCTTCAAAACCTTAAGGGACTCCACAGAAGAGAAACATTTAGGGAGCCTCAGCTGCTGAATTCTTTGCTTCATTAACACTTTTCCTTAGGCTGCCATTTTCTTGGAGAATCTGCAGTGGAATGCAATGAAACGTGGGCCCCATCTGCAGTTGATCTTCTTGTAAGTCCTGCGTGATCTAACGTCCGCTTATTTTGTTGTCTTTTGTTTAGTTTACTATATTTAGAACAATCTGTGTGCTCATTTTAGATTTAGTATATGGTATATTTCCTGTGAATAAAATTGTTACCATGTGTGGGTCTAGGGCAACAATGCAAAGTCCTTCGAACAACTGAAGTTGGAGGCAACGACCTTCCTCACATGTGAAGATCATTAATCTAGTGCCTTCTTTTGCCACCATGATTTCTTCATTATTTACTGCTAGGTGTGCTGTATTCTGCATCACTTGGGCATCAACTAAGGACTGAATGGCATGAGAAATCAACGTTGGTTGCTGCTTTAACCCCTGTTCCACTTCTCCAGCAGAGGTATACTACGCCACCCCTGCTGAGTTAGCAAACCCACTTCCCCTCCTGCTAGTACCGCAGTTCGTCTATTGCCATCGACTAACTAACCCAATCTAAATCCAGCTCCTTAGACCTTACACCACTCTTGAATGTCTTCGACAGATAGCCTTCACAAGACTCGCCAAGGGCCACATGAATGCTATCAAGCTATGTTTAATCAATCCTCTTTATTCCTCATAATGTTAGCAATATGATAACTTATATATTCAAAATATGCATTAGGTTTTACGAGGTCGTGTAAACGTTTTAATTAAAAAAAACATGCACTATCCCATCACTGGAAAGGAGTGGCATAAAAGATCATGTGATGTCATTTTCTGCACTTGCTATGTTTTTGGTTCTAATTACCTGATTTGACCTACTCTCCACTTTCCTGATATTTAGCTTTGTGCATATCTTGGTAGACCCCGTCCCTATACGATAAGTGCTGTTGAATCTTAGACTCTTCCTCATAATAATGAGACATCACAAAATCTGAATCTTAGACTCTTACTCATAATAATGAGACATCACAGAATCTACTCAATGCTGGTTAAACAGATTCCCTCACATTTTTCTAAAAATGAATGTAGAGATTTAAGGATGAATAACACATTTTGTGAAACAAACGGTGCAAAATAATGTAATGTCGGGTTGATTATTATAAACAAATACAAAAAAGAGGCAAGTGCATACCAATACACTATTTAAACACATTCACATTAATCAAATCAGTGAGCATTGACTTTTTTTAATTCTCTTTTCTTTATGTTTCCTTCACTTTTCTTGTGCAGAAAGACAGAGAGTGCAAATGGGATGTTTTATGAGCCATTCCTTTACACACAATGCAACTCTCTGCCTCCCAATTGGATGCCTGACTAGTGGGCAGCAGTAAACACTGCCTTTGCATGAAATAGGCTTGACTGCCTGACCAATTTATTTCATTTTATTTTTATTTAATTTATTTATTGTATTTATATGCAGCGCCCAGGCCCAGAGGTATCATGGCGCCAATGGTTGCTAAGCAACTAAAATGCAATGCCGCCCAGGTTTTGTCAGAACACTGCCATCGCAAATCCTGTACTAAGAGAAGACTAATTCAGCGGGGTATGTAGAAAAGTTTTTAAAAAGGTTTGTATGTGTGTTTGTGAAATGTATTGCAGCGTGTTTGTGTTTGTGTCTGCTTGAGAATGTGCAAGAGCCATGTGTGCATATGTTTCACAGCAGGAGAGGGCTGCATCACGAAAGACCTGTATAGCAGCAATGGTGGCTTAAATATACTGTTTCATGGATTATTTTCTTCAGCCCTACTTCAGATGCATATAATGCCCCTTGGATCTCTACCCCTGAGCTAACAATGAGCCAAGAGCCAGGCCGGTGTACAGGAAATATATTTGTATTTATTAAATTAAAATTAAACCAATACCACTGAACTACACGCCATTAAATTCTTGTTACTCAAATCAATGACACAAATTAGTAAAAACAAAAAAATCACAATTCTTTACTTTCTACAAATTTCACTTCAAGAAATAATTAAACTGATCAATAACCAAAACAATTATAAATGTAGTGCTGTGCAATTTTGATTTCCCTGTGGGTATAAAAGGCTAGCAGTAAGGTTTCGAAACTGGTACAAATACATATGGCAATTTTGATTTCATCCACACTTTTGGTTTAAAATAAACAGGCTGATTTAGCGGTTTGCTTTTCTGAACCCCTTCCCCCTTATATGGTCTGGGTTGGGGAAGTCTGACAAAAAAATTGGAATGATCTATGAATTTTGGATTTTGAACCCCCCTCCACTAAAAGGCCTGTGTTGGGGAAGCCGGATACAAAGACTGGACTGATTTAAGAACAAAGACACCCCTCTTCCTTGAAGAAGTCAGGGTCAAGAGGGCAAAAGGATTACCCAATTAAATTATAGGGTACAGGTTTTCAATGCACACTAGGAAGTGAGCTTTCTTAATTTCAAATTTTAACAAACATCACCTGTAGTGACCCACCATGGGGAAAAAATAAATTAATCTTTTCAGTAAAGTAGGCTAAAGATCTACATAGCTTTGCTCCCAAACCCTATAAAGATAATTTAAGGCAAGTAGACTCCCCAACTTTTGGTTTCCCAGGGCTCAGTTCTACTTACAAAGAAAGCCTTTGTTTAAAGGTGAGGAAAGCCAGCTGCATTTCAGGTTACTTTGGAAAGACAGGAGAGGGGTCTGGTCACCCTTCTCTCAAGGATGGCCTCCCGCTCTCCACAATAGGACCTAGTCAGCATCTAGGTCTTTCTACAAATAGACAGCTCCACCCAGATGAACTCTCAGTAATGTCCCCTGATGTTTCCTTGCAGTTGTCAGATGGTAAATTGCAGCAACACTCTTTTGATGGCAAATTTCAGCAGCTCTTTACCTTCCTCATTGTTCAATCCCCCTTATATAGCAGTGAAGATGCCACCAATTTTGCAATCTTGGGGGAAGTACCCTCCAAGAATTCTGGTAACTAGGATTGGACAGTTACCCTTCTCTATCCTCCCAACAAATCCAGCCTTCTCAACAGATTGGTTAAAGAGTCTGGTGCAGACATGCGGCAGCCTCATTTGCAATCCCCATTTGTTCTCCTGTCAGATTTTTGGCAAAAACTAGTTATGTAGGACAACTTCATAATTTTACTAGCCACTGCCATAATAGATATATTTTCCTTTTCAGTTAATCATGGGGCATTAAATAAAATGACAGCCAGGTCCGCACCATGTTGCACAGCCATTTAGCAATTATCTGACATTTTTACAGAAAGCATGATAGTTAGGAACATATCATTTGTTGCCCCTATTCACAATTTTATCCTCCACCCGTTCACCAACTCTCACATTTAGAACATTTTCAGATCAGTTAGAAACCCATTTCAGATGGCCATTACAGTTTCGCGAGCCGCATGTGGATGAGTTTTATATCTCTACAATCGCCTGGAAATTATATAAAAAGTGACACATAAATAAAGGAAATCCAACTTATGGTTGCTAGGAAAAAGGGCTAAGTTACAATAGTCTTTTTACATTAATTATAAATCTGTATTTCCCAATGGCATTGCTGAAAAATATTTAACTGCATTGTTAAAGTTATTTACACTGGTAAAGCTTGAATATTTTATGTGTACAGCATCAAAGTCATTTATACTGGGAATGTGGCTACTGTGACACATCATCATGAAATCAATTTACAGTGGTATAGGGTAAGGCCCAAAAAGGTATATTATAAAAGTAATCCAATGAGCCAATAAAAGTGCACTGAAGTAAAGAAAACAAAAGTTTATTGCTTGAGACCGCAGCTGGAAACAATTCACGAATCATTCAATATCATATCATAAAATGGCTGATTTTATCAAGAGAAGTGGAGTCAAGTTGTACACAATGTTTTAGAATACATTAAATTCATATTCACTGATAGGACAGTGTTGGTTGCTCCCTAGGTGATTTTATACTATGCTTAGCCATACTGGCCTATCCTATCCCTCATGACCATTCTAATGACTGTCTCATGGTAATGATCTCATGGTGTGATCATCTAGTTTCACACACATTTAATTATACAGTTGACATATCAATATATTTCATATACAACACGACGGCTGAATGGCTTGCACCCTTTGGTTATCCTGGGGTGGGCCATTTCTGTCATTAATGATCAATAGGATTGTGAGGTATGAACAGTGCAGCAACAAAAAAGAATACTTCACATCCTTTCTCATCATACTTAAAAGGTTGGCAGCGACAAACAAGTTCCCTGCGGGATGCCACAGATAAGAGAAGTTCTTGAAGATTGAGCATCACCGTTTACCACATTTGCAGTTATAGGTCCAAGAAATTATTTGAACCAATGAGCTGCAGCGGGTGCACAACCACCTACCTTTATCAGTCTATCTGCCAAAAGATTGTGATCAACCATTAAAGACGGAAGAAAGATCCAATAACAGAAATAGTACTGTGCTTCCTCTATCAATTATTTCTGCAATGTTAGATTTTAAATCAAAAAGCGCAGTATCGGTCCCATGATTGACACAAAACCCAGACTGTCCAGAAGCAAGAATGTCTTGTTGCTCTAGACATTTTTGGTATTGGCAGCATGATGTTCTGTCAAGTATTTTTTAGTACAAAAGATACATTAGAAATGGGCTTATATTTCCCTGGTTCAGTTGAATCCGAACTCTCTTTTTTTAAGAGAGGTGTAATCCAAGACTCTTTGCTGCAGGATCACAAATTTATGGTGGAACGCGTGCCATGGAAGTGAAATGTGGTTATGGATTTCTTGTACGGGCATCAGGTGAGGGACAATAGCCTGCAGGAGGGGATACTTGGAATTAAGAGAATGAGCAGGTGTTTTAGGTATGTGGGAGGAATGCTTAGAAGGGGTGATTGGGGCAAGGCCATGGAAGAGGATTTTATCTTGAAAGAGGTTATGAAAAGGGGGCAACTGGAATGGCAGGTGCCAGTGATGGAAGAGATATTGAAGCTGTTCTAAAAGGTAAGGGTGCCAGGAGATAGAAGTTATGGTTAAAGAATGTGGCTTGTGCTGCAAAGTGACAAGTTCTAAGAAAGCAAACCCAAATGCTGAGACCTGAGGTACTGCTATGCATGCCTTGGGAGTTCATGGTTCTCTTTGTGATGAGACTACTGGATGGAGAGAGAGGAAGGAAGAAGGGCATTATGGCATAAGTAGACTTGTATTTAAAGTAAAAGTAAATATAGCTCACAAAGTTGATTCTAAGGGTATAGTGAACTTTCTGTAAGAGGTCAAGAGGGAAGAGTTTCTGAAGAAAATATGTTCACTGATAATATGGTGAAATTGACATATTGAAATGCAGAGTCCTTATTGTTGAGAGTAGAGGTGGCTCACCACAACATGTTCTTGCAACGTACAGAAACCAGTGGCACTGCAGAGGTTTACCCACACTTCCATTCATGCTGTAAGGGTGGCAGAAAGTGCAAGGAAGAGTTGGTAAGAGGTGGTGAAGAAAAGATTATACTCGTGTCTCAGGAGGATAGCTGAGGGGCAATGCGCTCACCTTGAAAGTAAGACGATGTGGAGCAACACAGGTTTGATCCCTGTGTCCGCACAAACATCTGGGTATAAGCGTCTTATAAATAAGCAATTGATTCAGGTTGGCTAAGCATGCCACAATAGGTTTAGTTCTGTTTGAGTTGCATAGGAGGTGAAACCTTCTAATGGTAGTGGGTCCCCCGTGGTTAGGGTAAGCACTTTTTATGGAGTGGGAAAAAGAATGTATATGGATGCTGGTATAGGTAAAATCAGAATTATGAAGGGAAGGCATTACCTACTGAAGTATTCTATAAAGGAGGAGTTCCATCAGTGGGAGTGCGTATGTGTGATGAAGATAGGGTTCGACCCCAAAGAGTTGAGCATATTCTGAGTTCCAGAAATGGTGGTGTGGGTGGCTGAGGATGCAGTGGTCAACAAAGACAGTAAGCTCTGTAACAAGGAATGACTGCCATGAAGAATTACATTTCCACTGTAAACTAACATTAAAGGCCAAGGGGAGAGGTGTGCTAAATATATATTTAATGACTGGAGTTGTGAATTCATCTTGCCAGTTTGGGACTAAAACCCTACGAGGGTGGACTGGAAGGATGACTGATGTGTTATATTGCGGTTTCTACCCATGCTGGCATGCTGTACTGCTTTATCAATAAATCCTAAAAAACCTACCCACATATCCATAAATTACTAGAGATCTGCACTGTGGGACATAATAAGTACCCATGACTCACTCAGGAATCATAAGTGGATACAGCACCACTGACTCACTCAGAAGGCTTAAGTGAACTATAGGACCCCTTGCTCATTCAGCAACCTCATTAGGATGTAGCACCCTGACATATTTCTAGTACTCACTGACTGGTCCTTGTCAGCTACTGTCACCACGTTCTCCACAGCCACTTCCAACCGGGATACTGGACAACTCTACCACCCTGGGTCTGCTCTCAGGTGCTCAGTGGCATAGCAGAACATGTACCTACCCCCCTGCAAGCCCTGATGTGGGTTCCCCTCAGCTCCTTGAAAAAACACAGGCCCTGCCAAATCCCAGGTAGACCTGGGCCACCATGCATTAGCAATGTGCATCATGAACATGGTGCTGTAGGGGCACATTATATCTTTAACTTAATGCAGAAACATGGTGTTGATGGCAGGCGCCCAAACATACCAGGCGCTACTGTGCACTGCCAGTAAAATGATCATGCTCATAACAGTGCTGGTGGTAGCTTTTGGTTTCTGGAGGACAAGGGACTCCTGAGGGGGCAAGGGCATTTTAAAAATATTCAATATCAGTGGCAGAGTGTGGATATCTTTAGAGGAGGGATATGAATATATCACAAAACATTTTAGTGGGGTTTTGGAGGGACACTCCTCCCGTGAACATTTTTCAAATAAGGTTCTGAGTTTTGCCACTTCGATTTTTGAGTGGTGAAAAGAGCCATACCAATAACAATTGGTTCTCTAGAGTAACCCACACAAAATCCAGTAGATTCTATTGCACCAACTAACACAGAGTATTTTTCAGCATTTTCATGATGCCTGTGTTCACAACCCACACCAGGAATGCAACTGGAATTCATTTTCATTAACCTGCAGCTATGATCTACGCTGGTACTGAACAAAGTGAATAACTTTCATGAAGCTGCGACCACAATCTATGCCAGCACAAGTCACTATAAAACACTTTTATTATATTGCTCAAACAAATGTTGTTTCACAAAACAGTGGCAATTTAATGGTGTTTTATTATTTTACCATTTTAAAACATAACATTCTTTACTTTTCTTCATTGATATGTGTCAAATAAATCCAGAAATATAACTAAAATGTATGTACTTCATTTACATTTTATCATTTCTGCACTGAACCCCCTCTTTACATTCTTGACAGTCATTTCCATTAAGCAATAGGCCCCAAGCAGGGGTGGCATTGCAACTTCAGGTAATGCCCCAGGCACCATAGTTACAGCCCCGAGTAAAGCGAGGGCCTTAACGAAGGCCCCAGGGCATTACCTGAAGGGCTAATGCCCCACTCTGTGAGGGGCCTATTGCTATGAGTACCCCGGCCCATAAGACCGGGGTACTAAAAGCATTTTTTTTCTTCTCCAAAACGCTCTGGCATTTCGGAACAGAAAAACAATGTTAATAAAATGTCCGACGGGTAAGGGAAAATGAAGTACGTTGTCTCTTTCCATTGAAAAAAATTGAAAAAGCAACAAATAAAATGGCAAACATGGAAATGGGAGAAGGGACTACATGTAGTCCCTTCTTCCTATCCATGATGGCTTGTCACAGATCATGAGCAGACGCGCTGGGGACACAAGTGTTACCAGCGTGTCCTTTCCCCAAATGGACAGAAAAGAAGGTAAGTGGGGGTCGGAGGGTGGTCAGGGAATTCTGTGGGTGGAGGGGTGAGGGAGGGGAAGACTTATCTCATTCCCTGGCAAGGGGGAATGGTAGGCACCAGCCCTGAGGAAGCTCAGGGCGGTGGGAATACCATCTGGTAACGCTTGTGCTCTGAGCTTTCCCATTGGCTGGAGGGCCACCACAACCCCTTGCCGGGTACAAATTGCATTTTCTGCATAGGAGTTTTGAGCAGTCTTATTCCAGGACGAAATTGTTTGATTGTAAGTGCAGTGCAGAGTCTTGTTTGTATTGTGATGGTTCGCCCTTAATTTAGCAGAAATTAAGAATGGAAAAACAGTGTTGCAGTTACAACTGGGGCTCAAGGTGATTTGGAAAAAGAGAAAGAGTTTAATTAACTTCTGTTCCAAAATGTTGTGGCAGGAGGGTGTGGGAATATCGGCAGCAAACGGCAGAAGAAAGTAACAGTAAATATAGTGGTTGATCTTCAAATGTTCCTTCCATGTGTCACTTCCTCACCTTTCAACATCTCGATGATTAATGGCATTCACACTATTTACACTGACAATACATCCACAATGAATCCATTTTGTTCACCAACATAAAATATTATTTATCTTCCAAACTCAGCCAGCAAACAAAGTGTTTTCTTTTTAATGCAACATTTTCATTCAAAGTTGTATTCTTTCTCTGTGTATCTTTTGCAGCAATATTAATTTGAAACACGTGTAGGTTAACGGAGAGCAATGTTTTTACAAAGCATTTTAAAAAATGTTAAGCCATTAACTCAAGTGAGAGTGCGGACTTCAAGGTCAAAGTCTTCGAGGAGGGGACAGATGTCGGAGGCGTGTTTGACAGCAGAACGAGAATTGATGGTAGCTAAGTGAAGCTGGTTGCTGCCTTTAAAGGTAGTTCTAGGATGGGTAAAGGGACAAGGTACCACCACTGTAGGTGGCGAGGAGGGAGGGGGGTGAAGAAGGAGAAGTGGCGGGAGAAGGGTGGGAGTTGATGAGAGATGTAAGGCGCCTGTCACGAAGGAGGAGGTTGGGCTGAGAGCCCTGGGCCGTGACAGTGACATTCAGGTAGACATTGATGATGCACCTGGATGATGAGAAGTGTGCAAAGAGCACTTGCCACCTGGTACCACCATTAATAGGTAAGGAAGAAAAAGGGGAGAGGACATAGACCATACGGGGAGTCCATAGGTCAGGGGATGGAATGACAAAGAGAATGTCAGTAATTGTCTGCCTGGAGAAAGCTTTGACATAGGTGTCAGCAATGGGCAAACTTGGGATAGAGACCAGCAGACTTTTCTTAAAATTCTTTCTTCCAGACTTCGAAAGAGAGTGGGGATAGGTAATATAGAAGCAATTAGAAAAAATAGGGAAGATGGAGAGAACCATATGGAGGGGGGCAACAGGACGATGCCAAGAGGAAGACATACATGAAGAACAGCTACAATATTTTGCTATAATTTATCTCATTGATTCATAACACATTTTCAATGAAATAACTATTCAAATAGACACATCATTAAAATACATTATTGTCACAATTCTTGTAAAACGCTGACTATAATAAAGTAAAGCTTGTTTAGAAGATTTAGATCATCCATCTGTTCCAATCGTTACAGTCAAATAAAAATACATTGCGTAAATATTTCATTAGCACTCAAATACAGGTATCTAAAATCATCTTTATGCCTTTTGAGTTATCCCATCTTCACCCACGTGGATATCATAATAGGGGTAAGAATTACGATTGAAATCAAATAAAGTTGTATGTAACTAATCAAGGAATATGCAACTAATCTAAACTATATACCCTGCTGTAAGAATGTGCCATTAACATGGCAATGCTATATTTGTGTCCAGTTTCAAAACCAACAAATTAGTGGTGGAAAAACCATATGATGTCCAACATGGACAATTATCTATGTAAGTATAAAAAGTGATCCTTTCAAACTTTGAGTAGCACACCAAGTATTCAAGAAAAACTCAATTAGCTAACTTAGATGCATATATAATTTATAGATGAAAGAATTAAAGGTATTCTCCTGAAGATAAGTTAACTCGAAATGCATAGAGATGATTTTAGATGCCTGTATACGAAGGAAGAATTTGAATTGACATCCTACGAAACTCACAGGGTAATTCATAGAATTTCGCAGAAAAGTGTCGCAAGCGGCTGGCGCAGAGTGTCCGCATGCGATTGTCTGCGCCAGGCACCTGCGCTAAAACCGATTTCCGCGCACAGCGTATTCATGGATTTTAGGCTCCCAAACCAGCCGTGGCGCAGAGTATCGCAGCGACCCTGCAGCAGCGCCAGTAACGCCCCCAAGAACGCCCTCGCGCAAGGAAAAGCCATCAAAATCGCTAAATCATCGCAAAGGGCTGCGCTAACCCTGGACCAGTTTACAGGGCTGCCAAACAAGGAACGCAAAGCGGGTAACGTACATATCAGGGGTACGCGGGAAGTTGTACACGCGATTAGCCAGGGTACGTGTATTACAGGGGTACGCGGGAAGTTTAACACGCGATTGGCCAGGGTACGTGTATTAGAGGGGTACGCGTGAAGTTTTACACGCGATTAGCCAGGGCACGTGTATTACAGGGGTACGCGGGAAGTTTAACACGCGATTGGCCAGGGTACGTGTATTAGAGGGGTACGCGTGAAGTTTTACACGCGATTAGCCAGGGCACGTGTATTACAGGGGTGCGCGGGAATTATCACACGCGATTTGGCTGGGTACGTGTATTACAGGGGTGCGTGGGAAGTTACACACGCGATTAGGCTGGGTGGGTCCTCACAGGTGTTCCCTGTACACCCTCCACGGCCCCTGCAGGCAGCCCACAAAACAGGGGACTACCACCACCCCCGCCCCCCAGCCACCAGGGGCAGCCTCCACCAGGCCCCCACCCATGTCTACCACCCCACCCCCACCCCCCAGCCACCAAGGGAAGCCTCCACCAGGCCCCCACCCATGTCTACCACCTCCCCCGCCCCCCAGCCACCAGGGGCAGCCTCCACCAGGCCCCCACTCATGTCACCCACCACCCCCACACCCCAGCACTGTGGGGCACCTGCCAGCAGGCCCCCACCCATGTCCAACTCATGTCTCCCACCACCCCCACCCCCAGCCACCAGGGGCACCCTCCACCAGGCCCCCACTCATGTCCCCCTGCACCCCCACCCCCCAGCCACCAGGGGAAGCCTCCACCAGGCCCCCACTCATGTCCCCCTGCACCCCCACCCCCCAGCCACCAGGGGCAGCCTCCACCAGGCCCCCACTCATGTCCCCTATCACCCCCAACCCCCAGCCACCAGGGGCAGCCTCCACCAGGCCCCCACTCATGTCCCCTATCACCCCCACCCCCCAGCAGTGCAGGGGCAGCAGGCAGTCAGGCAGCAGCAGGTGGGAGCGTGCTCGGGCTCTGGGGGGCAGTAGTTCAGCCTTCCGGGCAGGAGCGTGGTATTCCGTGTGCGTACGCGTGGCCAGCTTGGTACGGAGTGATTTTGCACGTGAAAATCCTGCACGTCAGCGTGAAAACTGAGGAAAGGCCCTCAGCGCGTAAGCGCGTCTGTGACGTGACCCGCACAGGTGTTTCCCACACAGCACGTGATGACAGAGCACACGTGGAAAGACTGCACGTCAGAGTGTAATCGCGTGTGATTGGTGGAAATGGCCCTACACGCAGAAGTGACAAAGCGTGTGATTGGTGGAAATGGCCCTACACGCAGAAGTGACAAAGCGTGTAATTGGTGGAAATGGCCCTACACGCAGAAGTGACAAAGCATGTAATAGGTGGAAATGGCCCTAGCGCGTACACGCCGCGTAAGTGACGCTGGACGTGTGGGCCTGTATAAAAGGTACGTGTAGAACACGTTTTCCTTGTACGTGCTTTTCGTGGAGAGCGAGTGGGTGAATTCTGTACTTCTTGTTGTTTCACACGCGATTTACTTCACGGCGTTTCTAGTTCGTATTCCCTGTTACCTCTGACAGCTTTTGCTCTTTTTTCTCTTCAACTGGTTTACCTGGGCCTGTTCCCTCAAACAGTGTTCCCTTCTACTGTTGTCCTGTCTCCTCAGACAGCGGACAAATCTTCTTTTGGCGGGGGTGTTGCCAACCAAACGTGCTCCTTTTACACGCTCGTTTACCTGGCAGACGGTGAGTCACGCACGTATCTAACATCTGTGCTAGCCCCGTGTGTAGCCTACCCCTTCAGAGGTCATTCTAGGCTGCGTGTGACACGCATACGTTCATTCTTGTGTTTTTGGGTGCCACAGCGTAGTGCAGGTTTTTCTTTCTGCACACGTGGTCTAGGAGGGGTTGCGTGCACGTCATCTCCCTTTTTTGGGCCTCCTGTGCGTTGCGTGACCCGTCATCTTTCCCCAGGGGTTACATTCAGCCTTGCTAGAGCACTAGGGTACAATTACCATCTGGTACCCAACCCCTTTGACCCCCAATTGCCCAGGACAATAGTCTACATCCACTCCCATACGCACATTAACATCAGTGCCATGGCTGGGAGGCGAGGATTCCGTAAGGGTGGCAAAGGTGGAAGAGCCACAAGTGGTGGCCGTGGTGGATCCGGTAGGGGACGTGGTCGTAACTTGCAGGGTGAGCCTGTCCCCCCATGTGTGGAGGACCAGTCACGGGCACCCATAATCCCCCCCGCTCCCATTGAGGCTGATGTGGCTGACACCATCCATGCTCAGCCCTTGTTGGACCAGCCCATTGTGGCACCAGACCTGGCTGACTCCATGGCTGACTTCCAGGTCAGCAGGGCTACGACACGTGCGCTGGTGCACGTTGATGCCATCATGCCACGTGGATCTGGGGCAGCAAGGTCATCTGCTGCACCAAGGAGGCAAGGCAGAGAGGCTGCAGGGGCAGCTGCGGCTCCATCCACCCCAGCTCTCACACACGCAGCCAGGACAGTGTCGGTCCTAGTCCATGCTGCTGACATTCCCCCTGACACCATCACACTAGAGCTAATGCCTGCACCAACTCCCATGCTGAGTGTGCAATCCCACACTCCTGATACAGAGTCCACCAGTGCTCCTGCCCCTAGTGTCCAGAGCGGCGCAGGACACTCAGGATCACCACCACCTTCCAAGCGGAAGAGGAAGAGTGCTCGTCCGGCACAGGCTGATGCCCCAGACACGGCTACACAGTCCGGCCCGTCCAGGAAGCCCAGCTTCATGGATGACGAACTGAATGCACTTGTCGAGTATGTGTCCGGACATGACAACGAGATGGTCATTGTTGCAGGATCCAAGACCACACCTGCACAACACCAGGCACACTGGCAGACCGTTGCGGACATCGTAAGTGCCCTTGGAATTGTGAGGCGCACAGCCAATGATTGCTATAAGCGCTGGAATGACCTAAAGCGCAGGGCAAAGAGTAAGCTGGCCTCAAGTCATGCCGCAACTCTAGTGACTGGAGGTGGGTCTCCAGTAGTAGACATGGAACTCACTCCACATGAGTCAGTCGCTGGGACCTACGTCCCGGAGGAACAGATCCAAGGCGTGGGAGATCTGGCTGATTACGAGGCATTGTCCGGTGAGTGCACATGCATGTGTGTGTCATCCATGTGCATGGTGTGTGTGTGAGGGCTTCTGTTCGGGTGGCAGGTGAGAGTGTGTGCGCCTGAGTCGTATGGGTCAGCCATGTGCTTCATGCAATCCTTCCTGCGCAGCTGCATTTGGCCATAGCAGTATCCCTTCTGCCAACAGTAGACATCTAGCCCAACTGCACGCCAGTTGCCCTTGAAGTGTCACATTGCCACAACATATTTGCTTCTTTTTCACTGTTCATTCAGTCAGTTTGTTTGCATTCCACCACTTTCACTAGGCATGTCGCTGTCCACTAGTCACATGTCTGACATGGGTATGGTAAAGTGGAGTGACTTTGTTACCTGGATATCATTTGTACACACATGTCCCTGTGCAATTGGACCATTTCAGACTGGCAGCTCCAGGTGAAAAATCTGACCTGTTAGAATTAGAAAAGCTATTACATGCGGGAACTGGACTGAATGAATAGGTGCTGCCCTCCTTTCCATCTTCACTCAATAGCAATGGCACATGCCATCTGTGTGATGGCATGTGTGTTTCACCTGCCAATCACAGGCCAATGTGTGATGCCACTGCCAGGCAGCATGCAGAAAATGTGTTCATCTTCCATCTTGGTGTCATCAGTGTGTGCCATTTGCCTGGACTTCATACGCAGTGAGGGTGCATGCATGGGAGGGTTTTAGTCATGTGGGACATGTGTCAATCAAGTACTGGTTCTCTTGCTTCTCAGCCCTCAATGTGTGCCATGGTGCTAATGCCTGTTTCCATTTCTTTGTTTTCATGTCTTTGCAGGGGAAGACGCACCTGATACTGCTGGGGTTGTGGAGATGGTGCAGACCCAGGAGGGGTCCGAGGGCCGACCAACCACCAGTGAGGGACGTGGTGTGGTGGTGGGGGAGAACCCACAAGTGCTGCAGGTCGTGCTCTCAAGGGGTGTCTCTGGCTGCACCTCCCCCGAGCTGTACTCAGGTGTTGATTCGGATGAGACCTACGTGCTGTCGCAGGTGAGTGTTCCAGGGAGGGATTCTGTTCTGTCTCACCCACCTGCACCAGGGTCAGAACCCTCCATGGGGATGTCAGTGTTGGCAGCTACGCCTTCGGTGGTTACGGATGCAGGGTCACACTCCGCGACATCTGATCCTGTTCCTGGGCCAGCAGATCAGAGGGGGAATGCAGTCCTGCAGCCTCAGGCAGTGCCGGCACAGCAAGGCGCAGTTCGCCTTGCCCCAGACAGGTGTGGTGCCCGCCGACGTGGTGGCCGTACGCCACCCGGCAATACCGCATGGGAGCAATCCATTTACGGTATGGCAACCCAACAGGCTGCATCATCCGAGATGATGGCTCAGGCCATGGATAGGGTGGCCACTTCCATTGTCCCCCCAGAAAGGCTGATGGAGCGACTAGAGCAGGCAACCGACTCCATCTGCCAGTCACACAGGGAGGACATGTTGGGGTCCAACAGGGACAGGCGGGCGGCACTGGCGACTCTGCAGGAAGCCATCTCCATTGAGTCCCAGGGCCACAGGGAAGCCCTGAGGCAGGAGCTCCTTCACCTCAGGACGACTCTTGTTGAGCTTGAGGCTTCAACACACCAAAGGAGAGAACAGCAGCTGGAGCGTCTCACCCGTACGCTCTCAGCTGAGATGCAGGCAACGAGGGCTGAGGTCCGGGCATCCCGTGAGTTGTTGCATGGGGACCTCCGCACACTCATCCTCCAGAACCAGACCTACCACACCCGCATGCTTGCAGCCATGGAGGAGCAGACTAGGGCCTTGCGTGGGCTGCCTCCCATAGTGCAACCACCTCCGGATGCAGCTGCACAGGGTGATAATAGCGACAGCAGTGATACTCCCACAATAGGGTAGCCGTGTGGGCCATGAGCCCATGGAGGTGTTTTATCTTCCCAGGATCCACGCAGGTGGGTTCTGGTGTGCATCCTGTCCTCGGACCTTCTGGGTGGCCTCCCCAACCCCCCCGGGCCCATCAATGGCCATTTTTGATTGTTTCTTATTTTTATTTTTATTTTGATTTCTTTTATTCCCAATTTTTTTGGGACGATCTGTTGGCTTCCGTGGTTCCTGTGGGCATACGCTGCATTGTGGCTGGGCACATGCAGGCTTATAATGTATTTGGTTCCGATGCTTGGGTTTGAGTCACACACACCCCTCCTGCTTCCCGTTTCCATGGGCTTGTAAAGGGTGTGCCCAAGTGACAGCGAATTACACAGTGACGTTGGACTCCCATGAGCTGTGTGGGCAGTCTGTAGTCAATACTGTGTATACATTCCTAGTGCATATTGCTGTTGTGTTGTACACTGCATGTTGCATTGATGTGTAACTCTTCTTCTGTGTCTACCTCCCAATTTGCAGGTCCCTTCCTCATGTCCACACAAGGACCTCTAGTCTGGAGATGGGGTCCATGTTGGCAGCAGTGCACCTACAACTCTACATGGCGACAACACTGCACAGTTGGTAGTGGTGGGAGTGCAGGCATTTCCAGGTGGTGAGACTACTAATATGTAACATTTGTGATGTCATGTTAATGGTACTACGTGCTCAAGTATGTTGTTGGTCCGGCATTGCTGTGAGCATTTCAGGTGTTGCAGGTTTCTAATAGTGCCACTGTACATAGTGAGACTGATGTCATGTTGTGGGGATTACTTTGTTTACCTGCAATTAGCATGACATGGCACGGTGTGTCATGTGGCGGTGCTGGGGTTGGGTTGGCTGACATGGCACTGTCCTCTTGTTGCATTTTGCAAGTGGGTATTCATTTTAGCTGCTTCAATGTGTAACTTCACAAAACTGCATTGGTGGTGTCTGTGTGGGTAGGGATGCACACATTGTGACACTTCCAGGTGAACAATCTCAGACTGATATGGTTTTGACGGTTCATTCTCCAGACATTCAGGATCAGTGTCAGGTTGAGTCATCATTGATTGTCAGATGGAATGTGCCAGGGCAGTGTGCACTCCACAGGGGTGTGATTTCTATGTGAAGTAATTAGCCACTAGCTGTGTACGGGCTGCCTCCCCCCGTGCCCTTTCCCCTCCCATGCGCAGCGGCTGTGCATGTGGTTGGGGATGTGGGGCCACCACCATGTCCACGGCCAGGCCCCGGCGTGTTGCAGCGTTGTGCAGGACACATGCTGCCACTATGATCCTGCACACTACTGGGGGAGCGTATAACAGCTGCCCGCCAGAACGGTCAAGGGAGCGAAAGCGTGACTTTAGCACTCCGAATGTGCGCTCCACTATGCCCCTGGTTGTAATGTGGGCTGTGTTATATCTTACCTGGGGTGGCGTGGTGGGGTTCCGAATTGGCGTCATCATGTGGGGGCTGAGAGGGTAGGCACTGTCCCCTGTGGAGGTGGTGATTGGTATCATTGGTGGGGTTGTGACCTTGCTCAGTATCCAACATGCATGCATGTGCAGTGGCATACATACTCACCAAGCAGCCATGTATCGCCATGCCGCCCAGCTTCTAGGTCCCGGCTTAGGGTGGACATTCGGTAAATGAAGCTGTCGTGGGTGGAGCCGGGATAGTTGGCATATACTGAGGTGATGATTCCCTTGGCATTACATGCTACCTGCACGTTGATGGAATGCCAGTGCTTGCGGTTCCTATAGATGTGCTCAGATGCCCTGGGGGGACGTAGAGCCACATGGGAGCAGTCGATGGCACCTAGCACTTTGGGGAATCGTGCCACAGCGTAAAAATCGAGGGCAGCAGCATGCCTTTCTGCAGGTGTTCTGGGCAGGTATATGTGCCTGCGGACTGATGGGCGTGCAGTGATGATGTTCAAGACCTGGTGTAGGCAGCGTGACTGGGTGGCCTGTGACACCCCACCCACTATGGCACTTGTCCGCTGAAATGATCCAGTGGCTAAGAAGTGCTGTACATTGAGGACCTTCTCCAGGGGGCTGAGTGCTTGGGAGCACAGGGTGGGTGATGTGAGGTCATTCTCCCACTCACTCACCAGGTCCAGTATAATGTGTGGTGGAAACCTGTACCTCCCATACACCTGGTCATCAGGCATCCCGAAAAGGCTGGTTCTGGGTGTGAATATTCTGGCCCTGACTATCCTCCTCCTCCTCCTTTGGTAGCCCACTGCCACTGCTGCTAGGAACGGTATGTTCATCCTGGCGTCTGAGCTTGTTATTGTTAAAGTCCGCAAATGTATGCTTTGCGCGTGTTCTAGGCGAGCGTGTGACCCACGCACCCCTGGAATCCAGTTCCCAGTCCAATAGCGTGTGGAAATTCACACGCACCACGGGATACAGCGTGTGACCCGCGCACCCCTGGAATCCAGTTCCCAGTCCAATAGCGTGTGGAAATTCACACGCACCACGGGATACAGCGTGTGACCCGCGCACCCCTGGAATCCAGTTCCCAGTCCAATAGCGTGTGGAAATTCACACGCACCACGGGATACAGCGTGTGACCCGCGCACCCCTGGAATCCAGTTCCCAGTCCAATAGCGTGTGGAAATTCACACGCACCACGGGATACAGCGTGTGACCCGCGCACCCCTGGAATCCAGTTCCCAGTCCAATAGCGTGTGGAAATTCACACGCACCACGGGATACAGCGTGTGACCGGCGCACCCCTGGAATCCAGTTCCCAGTCCAATAGCGTGTGGAAATTCACACGCACCACGGGATACAGCGTGTGACCCGCGCACCCCTGGAATCCAGTTCCCAGTCCAATAGCATGTGGAAATTCACACGCACCACGGGATACAGGTTCGCTGACGTACTTGCGTGTGTAAGTGCCCGCGCACCCATTAAATACACGTACATAGGCCAATCGCGTGTACGCGCACTTTTGTCCAATTACACGCGATGACACTCTGACGTGCAGTATCTCCACATGTGCCCCGTCATCACGTGCTGAGTGGGGAACACCCGTGCGGGTCACGTCACAGACGCGCTGAGGGACTCTGGTCCAATAGAATCGCGTATGCGTGCTGACGCGCTTACGCGCTAAGGGCCTTTCCTCGGATTTCACGCTGACGTGCAGGATTTTCACGTGCCAAATCACTCCGTATCAAGCTGGCCACGCGAAAACACACGGAAGACCACGCTCCTGCCCAGAAGGCCGAGTTACTGCCCCCCCGTGCCCCGAGCAGCCTCCCACGTGCCATCTGCTGCTGCCTGCCTGCCTGCCTGCTGCCACCGTGCCCTGCCATTTGGTGCCTGCACATCAGCCATCTGCAGGGGTCCAGTTGCTGTGTCCACCCCTGCTGGAACTGAAGACTCCCGACTGGGATTACATCGCTCCACAGCCCAGCCCCAGGACCCAGTTGCCCACCCACACCTGCCTCTGGGGTTGCCATGTCGGGCACTTCCACATCTGGCACCAGTGGCAACCCCAGGCCAGAGGGGCAGAGGGGCACCAGCTTCACTGTCACCGAAGTTGGTGTCCTGGTGGAGCATGTCCTGGGGCAGTATGATGCCCTCTTTGGATCGTCCCGCGCCAGCAAGGAAGGACGGCAGAGGATCTGGGCCGACTGTGTGGTTGCCATCAACGCGGAGGGGGTGGCAACCGCGACGTCCTAAAGATCAAGAAGCGCTGGGAGGACTTGAGGTCCAGGACCCTTGTGAAGGCCCGGCGCCTCGTGGAGGGGGGCCGGGGCCGCATGAGTTCCATCCAGATGAGGGTCCTGGAACGCGTACGCCCAGCGCTCCACGCCCAGATCCTTGAGAGGGAGGCCCGTCTGGAGTTGAGCGGTAAGTGTCTATGCATTACTGTGTGAGACAGGGCATGTTGCGGTGTGCTGGTTCTATGATACTTGCCTGTATGTGTGCCATAGGCCATGTATGCATGTATGTGTGCAGGGACATCATGGTAATGCATGTGCGACCAGTGATGTGTGACCCACATGGTTGTTGCATGTGTTGAAATGCCGCATGGGGAGCCCTATGCAGATTTAGAACATGAGAGCATGCCAGTCTCTGTACCTGGACATGGGTGGGGGTGAGGGATGGGTGCTGATGCCAGGTACATATATGGTAGCCATGTCTGTGTGCCTGACCTGCGTGTCTGTGACTTGTGCATGCCATGGATGCATGACACGTGTGTGACAATGCACAGATTCAGTCAAGCAGCCAAATTACCCTTGTATCCGCTGTGTTTGGTGTGTTTGGGGCCAGATGGATGTGACTGAGGTGAAGTGTGTGCATGTGATAGGCATGAGCCATGATGCATGTGAGTTACATATCATTGAATGTTCCAAGAGTCCATTGGACATGCATGGAAATGTCCATGGCATGCACCATGCCTGTTACTGTGTGTGTTTTGCCTGGACTGACCCATGTGTTGTGGAGGGACATGATGGAAGTGTACTTTGACAGTGGTGCTCATCTGCTATTGCTTCCTGTCTAGGGGACCATTGTACAGTGCCCTGATGCTTGTGTTCTTTGTCTCCCTCTACGCAGCGGCTAGTGAAGAGGAGGGCGGAGACGGCGCTGTGGAGCAAGGCGGCGGGGATGCCCCCACGGCTGCAGCGGAAGGGGTGGGTGAGCCCCCACAGGGGCCTGCTACGGTGGGAGACGGTGAGGAGCCATCCAGGTTGGTGGTTTGCACAGAGGAGGAGGAGGCCGCCACTGGGGCACACATGGGGCCTGGTGGGGGCATCCCTGCTGGTGCAAGTGGTGCAGTCCAGGGCCAGGGGCAGGAGGCAGCACAGGTCACCGTGGAGGGGCCTGTGCATGTCGCTGTCCCTGAACCTGTGAGTGCACCACCATGCACCAGCAGGGATGCCCCGTCCCAGGCCTGTCCGCAGGTAGAGGAGATGTCCATGTCACCTGACTCCCCTCCACCTGCGGACGTGGGAACCCCTGGCTGTGCGGAGAAGGTCCTGATTGGGGTCGCGATGCGCACGGCTGTGATTCGTGATGCCGTGCGTGCTTCCCGGGAGGAGCACGCACGGCATCACGAAGTACACCGTGCCGACGTGGCCCAATTGGGATCCGCCATGTTCGGGGGTTTCCTGCATGTGTTGGCCAATGTGGCGGCCCTCTCCTCCTCTGTGCAGGCTATCCACCAGTCGTTCTCCTTGCCGTCTTCCAGCCCAGATGCCACCAGGGCCCCCTGTGGACCTGCCCCGACCAATGCAGCCAGCTCGGTGGGGATCCCATCCCTGCCACAGTCGGGAGTCAGAGATCCAGCAGGGGTGGACACCAGAGCAACTGGACCCCAGCAGATGGAGGATGTGACGGCATCATCGGGCAGGGCACGTGCACGACGGCGTCAGTGGTTTCCATCAGCCTGGATGCCGTCGTGCTGGCACAGGCAGTTGCGTCGGAGGCAGCAGCAGGCTCAACGTGGGAGGCATCATGGCTCGGGGCCATCAACATCAGGGGTGCAGGCATCGGCCGGATGGCAGGAGAACCCTGGAATGGGAGTGGCTTCCGTGTGGGAGCGGTTGTGCCAGCGGATAGGTGCGGAGCGGCAGCGGGCAGAGGAGGAACGGCTCACGATGGTCAGGGCGGAGGACTCCATGCGGAGGGCGCTGAGGCAGGCTGAGTGCCTCGAGGGTCTTCGCAGGGAGTTTTAGCTTGACACTGCGTTATCCCTGCGGGACCTCGGGGCCAGGGAACATGCCCGCCTCCAAGCCATTGACCAGGAGTTCGATGATGCCCTGGCCCATGACAACAACCAGTGAGCCGTCCGAATAGCCCGCTGCCTTTGTATATAGTTGTATAGTTAGGGTTAGGTTTCCTTTGTTTTTTTGATTTTTTTTGGTAGCGATTGGACAATGCACCACTTTTTTGTATATAGTTCAGTTTTTAGTTAGTAGTCATAGTTAGGTTTAATTTGGTTGGGCTCATGGACCCAGGATGATCTTCTTCATGGTTCTTCGTTGGGTTATTTTTATTTTTCAGATTATTTTCTTGGACATTCATCTTGTTTTGTTTGATTTGCTTTGTGTTTTTTCTTATTTCATTTCCATTCTACTTGCTGTTCAATACATTATTTTTTTTATTCTTCAATGTGTCGTATCATCTCATTGCTTTCAGGCATGTCATGTTGGGTGTTTTGTCATTCACTTGCAGCCATTGTGTGTGACAGACATGTATTCAATTGCATTATTTAAATTGGGGGTGTAACATGTAATTGCCTTTGATATGTGGGTGGGTGTGATAGTTGGTTGGGCCTTTTGGCAGGGGAGGATGGGCATTACGGACATGATTGGGGAATGTTGGGACACAGGTGCAGGGGGGCATGGATTGGACATGGGTGGGGGCCTGCTGGCAGGTGCCCCACAGTGCTGGGGGGTGGGGGTGGTGGGAGACATGAGTGGGGGCCTGGTGGAGGCTGCCCCTGCACTGCTGGGGTGTGGGGGTGGTGGGAGACATGAGTGGGGGCCTGGTGGAGGGTGCCCCTGGTGGCTGGGGGGTGGGGGTGGTGGGAGACATGAGTGGGGGCCTGGTGGAGGCTGCCCCTGGTGGCTGGGGGGTGGGGGTGGTGGGAGACATGAGTGGGGGCCTGGTGGAGGGTGCCCCTGGTGGCTGGGGGGTGGGGGTGGTGGGAGACATGAGTGGGGGCCTGGTGGAGGCTGCCCCTGGTGGCTGGGGGGTGGGGGTGGTGGGAGACATGAGTGGGGGCCTGGTGGAGGGTGCCCCTGGTGGCTGGGGGGTGGGGGTGGTGGGAGACATGAGTGGGGGCCTGGTGGAGGCTGCCCCTGGTGGCTGGGGGGTGGGGGTGGTGGGAGACATGAGTGGGGGCCTGGTGGAGGGTGCCCCTGGTGGCTGGGGGGTGGGGGTGGTGGGAGACATGAGTTGGACATGGGTGGGGGCCTGCTGGCAGGTGCCCCACAGTGCTGGGGGGTGGGGTGGTGGGAGACATGAGTGGGGGTCTGGTGGAGGCTGCCCCTGCACTGCTGGGGTGTGGGGGTGGTGGGTGACATGAGTGGGGGCCTGGTGGAGGGTGCCCCTGGTGGCTGGGGGGTGGGGGTGATGGGAGACATGAGTGGGGGTCTGGTGGAGGGTGCCCCTGGTGGCTGGGGGGTGGGGGTGGTGGGAGACATGAGTTGGACATGGGTGGGGGCCTGCTGGCAGGTGCCCCAGAGTGCTGGGGGGTGGGGGTGGTGGGAGACATGAGTGGGGGCCTGGTGGAGGCTGCCCCTGCACTGCTGGGGTGTGGGGGTGGTGGGTGACATGAGTGGGGGCCTGGTGGAGGGTGCCCCTGGTGGCTGGGGGGTGGGGGTGGTGGGTGACATGAGTGGGGGCCTGGTGGAGGGTGCCCCTGGTGGCTGGGGGGTGGGGGTGGTGGGTGACATGAGTGGGGGCCTGGTGAAGGGTGCCCCTGGTGGCTGGGGGGTGGGGGTGCAGGGGGACATGAGTTGGGGCCTGGTGGAGGGTGCCCCTGGTGGCTGGGTGGTGGGGGTGGTGGGAGACATGAGTGGGGGCCTGGTGGAGGGTGCCCCTGGTGGCTGGGGGGTGGGGGTGGTGGGAGACATGAGTGGGGGCCTGGTTGAGGCTGCCCCTGCACTGCTGGGGGGTGGGGGTGCAAGGGGACATGAGTTGGTGTTCATTAGTTCAAGGAGACATGTGCCTTTGCTGGGGGGCATGCCCATGGTGGGTGGGCTGCCTGCGGGACATGACCAGGGATGCAGGGTAGTCCCCTGTGGTGTGGGCTGCCTGCAGGGGCCGTGGAGGGTGTACAGGGTACACCTGGGAGGACCCACACTGTCAAATCACATGTGGAACTTCCCGCGCACCCCTGAAATACACGCGCCCAGGCTATTCGCGTGTGGAACTTCCCGCGCACCCCTGAAATACACGCGCCCCCAGGCTATTCGCGTGTGGAACTTCCCGCGCACCCCTGAAATACACGCGCCCAGGCTATTCGCGTGTGGAACTTCACGCGCACCCCTGAAATACACGCACCCAGGCTATTCGCGTGTGGGACTTCCCGCGCACCCCTGAAATACACGCGCCCAGGCTATTCGCGTGTGGAACTTCCCGCGCACCCCTGAAATACACGCGCCCCCAGGCTATTCGCGTGTGGAACTTCCCGCGCACCCCTGAAATACACGCGCCCAGGCTATTCGCGTGTGGAACTTCACGCGCACCCCTGAAATACACGCGCCCAGGCTATTCGCGTGTGGGACTTCCCGCGCACCCCTGAAATACATGCGCCCAGGCTATTCGCGTGTGGAACTTCCCGCGCACCCCTGAAATACACGCGCCCCCAGGCTATTCGCGTGTGGAACTTCCCGCGCACCCCTGAAATACACGCGCCCAGGCTATTCGCGTGTGGGACTTCCCGCGCACCCCTGAAATACACGCGCCCAGGCTATTCGCGTGTGGAACTTCACGCGCACCCCTGGAATACACGCGCCCCCAGGCTATTCGCGTGTGGGACTTCCCGCGCACCCCTGAAATACACACGCCCATGCTATTCGCGTGTGGAACTTCCCGCGCACCCCTGAAATACACGCGCCCCCAGGCTATTCGCGTGTGGAACTTCCCGCGCACCCTTGAAATACACGCGCCCAGGCTATTCGCGTGTGGAACTTCACGCGCACCCCTGAAATACACGCGCCCAGGCTATTCGCATGTGGAACTTCACTCGCACCCCTGGAATACATGCGCCCCCAGGCTATTCGCGTGTGGAACTTCCCGCGCACCCCTGAAATACACGCGGCCAGGCTATTCGCGTGTGGAACTTCACGCGCACCCCTGAAATACACGTAGCCCGCTCCCCCAGACCCGATCGCGTGTGAAACTTCACGCGAACCCCTGAAATACACGTAGCCCGCTCCTCCAGGCCCGATCGCGTGAGGAACTTCACGCGAACCCCTGTAATACACGTAGCCCGCTCCCCCAGACCCGATCGCGTGTGAAACTTCACGCGAACCCCTGAAATACACGTAGCCCGCTCCCCCAGGCCCAATCGCATGAGGAACTTCACGCGAACCCCTGTAATACACGTAGCCCGCTCCCCCAGACCCGATCGCGTGTGAAACTTAACGCGAACCCCTGAAATACACGTAGCCCGCTCCCCCAGGCCCGATCGCGTGAGGAACTTCACGCGAACCCCTGTGATGCACGTACCCTGCTGAAATCGTGTGTTAGACTTCCCGCGCACCCCGGTATACACGCACACGTATTTTTAGTCAGCGGGTGTCCGTGTTTGTGGGTACCCCTTTGCACGTCATTTTTCCTGGAGGGCCACAGTATGGGACATTCATCATGGCAGTATATAGGTGCTATTTGTTGGCGCACCTTTTGGCGCACATTTCTTACAGCCGCAGAGACGCTACCGCCTGCTTTCTTGTGGCGGTCGTGTTTGTGCCTGTGCGCTGGTTTGAGCGTGCGCTTTTTTGCACTATTCTATTCCATGAATACGTGTTGTAGGCGAGCGTGTGGGCGTTCCGCGCACTTGTGCCCTGTACTTCCCCCGTGACGCCCACGTTTTGGCAAGTTGTTCCCCATTCTGAGTGTTACGCCCGTGTTCCGCCTACTTTTGTTGCGTGCGCCGCGCTATGTGCGAATTTCGCTGTGGCCTGTGCGATTTTCGCTGTGATCTGGCGCACGCTGTTAGATGGCCTGTGCGCCAACGTGCGCCGCGCACTTTTTTATCGCACATCCGCTGGTTTTCTCGCGCACGGCCTTCCATGAATCGACGTGCGCTGCTTTTCGTGCGATTTTCGCAATTGCACTGCGATTTTCGCTATTCTACTGCGATTCGCACGTTTTTGCCCACTTGCGCCGCGCTAATTATTCCATGAATCGGCCTGCAAATAAGTAGTGTTTAATGAAATATTTACACAATGTATTTTTATATGACTGTAATGATTGAAACAGATGGATAATCTAAATCTTCTAAAAGCAGTTGAACTTTATTATTGTCAACTTTTTTCCAGAATGTTGACAACCATTTATTTAAATTATGTATCTATTTGAATCATGTTATCGTTAGACATTTGTTATGAATCAACAAGATACACTACAACAAAATGCTGCAGTAGTCCTTTATTTGGACACAACTTTGGTGAGTGAATCTATAACCTAGCAGCCTCAGAATTCGATGCTGGACGCACATATCAAGATAATGAAGTGTCTCTTTAATGGATTCTGCAGAGGTTTGCAAAAAAGTTAAATTATGGTCAATGTGAAAAATAAGGGTCTGTCTGTGATGGAAGCTGAATTAGCATACAATGAGCCATACTGGAGGCCCTTTCTCAAAGAAGTGGTGAGTCACAAGTTCCTCACATTGACTTTTATTCCTCATTCTAATGTCGCGGAGAATTTAAAACCTTGGATGAGCTCATAACAGACCTTTGCAGCATGGGCACTAGAGGTGATTAGGCAAGGCTCTTGCAAAGTTCCTTCTTACTTTAGGGTGCACTACATGGGTGACGATAAGGCTCTATGGGAGCTCGAATGTGGAAATAAGTGTACCCCATTTGGACTTCTCATGTCATACTAAGCTCTGCCCTGCACCGATTCCTTTGGGAGCAGAGGCCTCTAGGAATGTGTTCAGTTGAGAGAGTGTGGTCAATTGCTTCAGATGGTATCCCTAATGAAATCCTGCAGGGGGTTGGGAAGCCACCAATCACCTGCTTGGATTTTCCTGTGGATTCGCTATTGAAACTGTTAAGAACAATTTCGAGTTTGCCTGCACTCCTTTGAGCAGGACATGCAGATATCCAAAGCGGAGACAGTGTGCCTGGAGGCTACACATCCTACGTCCAACAATGGACGATGTGCAGAAGAGAACTCCAGCTCTTATTGCGTTTTAGTAGACCCACTGCAGTGTTAATGTCCAGAACTATTACCTCTGCCTCCCGATGATGCTCAGCAGGAAAGGAAGGGTACTTCAAACCAGTTTTGAGCCATAGAACCACAGCTGAGCCAGAGGGCTAGTGGTCCTTTCCCAGACATTGTAGGCACCTTGAACACCTCACTTCAAATTAGACCTTTATAATTGACCAGGTTCAAATTTCATACATTAGCCAAAGTAATTGGCACGTCTCGCTTCACTCTCCCCCGCACTTCCTGTTCCTGCACTTGCACGATCCGAATGTCACAAGGCCCAGTAGGACCGTTCTTTTGTTGTTCTTCATTCCTGTCCTCACCCACTATTGCCTTGTTGGCCTTGAAACACCACGTGTATAGGTGCATTATAAATACTGAATAAATAAAAAGAAAAATAATTGTAAAGGTTAGTTTAATGTTGTATTTCACTTTTGTCTTCAGTTTGTTTTTACCTGCACTTGATATTCCTCCTGCATAGTACTTCCACCGTCTCCCAACAGTGTTTATTCAGCCTGTGTTGCTTTGTTTTTTTTTCCTTGTATAGTCAGGATATGATTCATAATGTTCACTCCTCACTCTGTATTGCCTGGCTATTACCATCAATGTGAAATCCTGATATGCAGTGCGCCTCCTTAAGTAGCAATTGTGGGGCTATGTTACGTCATTCAAATGATATGTTCTATCCTGAAACCTTGCAATGAATACCAATCATGCGGTTAGTTTCTCTTAATTATAGCTCCGATTGTAAACAGAATCTGGCCTGTAAATGTTGGGGTTGTTGTTTTGTTATATAACTTTGCAGTGGGGCCACTGCATAATGCCAACACCCTTTCTAGTTCTATGATTTATATTAATAGATCTCGCGGAAAGCACATAAGCAGGTAAATTGTCTTTATAAGTACCCTTGCATAATGGTTGTTCTTGCAGTAACAGCGTCCTCGTTCAGAGAAGTCCTCGGGAGAGATCATCACCAGCGATGCAAGATAAAACAATAGATATAACAGGAGAACTCTTCATTAGCTGGGTCTCTGGGTGCTAGTGTAAGCCCAGCAGTAGAGCCATTAGGACATATTGAAAACCATAGCAGGCCTGCTTTCTCCATAGCATTTGCGATTTCGCTTCACTTCTCTGGCACTGAATTTCGACGGAAACGCTTCAGCTGTACAGTAAATACATAGTATTGACCATTATAATGAATTGGACCTGGAAGTCTTGTTCACATATAACCATCAGGAATAATGAAAAATATTATTGCCACCACCCCAACAGCAGGAGATAAATAGCAGCAAAATAACCCCTGGATGACCGCTATTATTCGTCTGTCTATAATGCACAGACATTCCATTTTGTGTATAGTGCAACAAAGACATGTGCATGCAGTTGTAACCAATTGCAAAATGGTGCAGTAAAATGTATTCAAATAGATCATGCTTGCTCAGCCATCGTAGTAACAGGTCATGTTTTATACATCACCTTCAACAATGTGTGAGCGTCAAAATTAATCTGTTGAAATATAGTGAATTGAAACGACTTAAAAGATAACATGAACAATAATGAGATCTAGCAAAATATTGGAAATGCGTTATGATGACCTTACAGTGAAATGTATTTTTCAATATGTTGCTTATTGTTACACATGTATGTCTCTAGTAATTGTTAGGATAGCTTCTGCGTAATTATACTGTATCAAGGTCGCACAGGAGATAGAGTGAGCATCTTCAAGACTTTTATATCTACTGACGAAAGTTTTGTAAATATAAATATTCATATGAACACAGCATTAACTCAGTTATCAAAAAAATGGATAAAGCATGTGCAACTCTGATATCTGTAACATAGCTCTTTACTTAGATATGCTGTGGAATGTCAATATACACAAAGGTTGCATATCGGATGGAGTAAGAAGGCAGGGCATATTTTATGAGGATAATAAGAAAGCTGTAGGCCACACGATACACGTGATGCCCCAGGAATTGTAGGGAAGGCACAGGGAGCCTGTTTAGTCTTGAGAGCAGCAGATTCCCCTTATGGAGGCTGTGTGGCCTATGAACATTTAGCACCATCGTATTTGTTACGTCTTTTAAAGACCATGGGCCTCATTCCGAGTATGGCGGTAAGGGATAGCGGCCACCGGTAACGAGACCGGTGGCGGTATTCCCTTACCGCCATACTCCGAGTTCCCTCTGCGCCCTCGCCCTTAACGCCTGCTTTGAGCAGGTGTTAAAGTCGAGGGCACAAAGGGGCCTGCAAGCCAATAACGGTGACCGTAATGAAGGGTCACCGTTATTTGCATCTTCCCCATTCCCATTGAGCCCTATGGGGGCTCATTTGGGAATGGGGAAGAGCCTTGGTGAATGGGGAATTACCGCCCCGCCAACCTTGGAATGGGGCGGTGATTCCGCCATCCACCAAGGCGCTGCCGGTCCGGGTACGGCGTCAACCAAGGCGTTAATAGCGCCATTGGTTAGTGCCGTACTCGGAATGAGGCCCAATGAATTCCCCACAGTTCTGAGTTGCTTTTTGGCAATCAGCATTGCCATTCGCAATGGTTTCAGGCTACTGTGTGTGTAGCCCAATGGTGGTTTTAGGCAGTGCCCTCCTGTGCTCACAACATAGGCAAAAATGGGTGGCAGCCTATTCTTCATGTTTTCCCTGTGCACTCTCTGGGGAGTTCTGGCCATCATGATGTTTTCCATGCCAGTACTGCACAGTTTTATGGTAGGGCTTGGATGCATGGGTAAAAACATCCCACAAGCCCCCCCTCTTGTGATGGCCATTCTGTCCTTTCACTGATGGAACTCGCAAGATCTGGGATGTTCGCCTCCTCTTCTTCCAATTCCATAGATGGCACAGTTCAGCATCTTTTCCTCCCTCCAGTCGATTAATCAGTTCTCCTTGCTGGTCCCGATGGGAGGATTGGGCGATACCCCGGGCCCCTCGGGTCTCTGCTCCCGGTCCCCGGTCATCCTCCTTCGTCAGTCTCCAGGTTTTCTTTCTCCTAGGACGACAAAGGAAAGCGGCAATACCTATTCGTAGACATCTCTTCCCCACCATTGATATAGTGGGGTGGCATATACATTTTATAGTCAAAACATTTGCGTTCTTATTTTAACAAAAAAAACAAGATACACTTATAAGACATTTTTTTCCAAATCATAATATTTTAGAGACTATATGGTGGATATTTTAGGGTTGGAATTGAATTACTCTGGAGCGGTCCCGTCTGGTACTCGGAATGAGGCCCCATGTTTTATCGTTAGGCCCGGTGGAGGAAAAAATACCAGCACTTAAATGTCCACAAGCACAGCTAAAGGTGCAATGCAATGTGAGGGCCGTTAATGTGGGATAAGGACAAATATATCACAGGTATTGCCTCTGTGCTCATTCACTAAGACACTTGGTATCCGGCCGCTGGTTCTGAGCTAACTCTAAACCTGTTTTCTCAACAAAAAGAAACATATTTCAAACACGGCCACCATCAAAACAATAATGACTGCTGAACGATAGGTGAACTCTTTCAGTTTTGAACATGATTACACCAAATGGGGCCCTTCCCACTGCATTATTTTCCACTGTGAAATGTTCTCCCCTTTTCTCCTCCCAGCCTTAGGTGACTCTCCCCATTTTAACATGTGGCCCAGCATTTTCTCTGTCTCTTTTCACATGAAGTTGAACTTGCTGCATTTTCGCAGAAAACATCCTTGCCCATTTGGCTCTCTCTCCCCCACCATGTTTTCTAATGGCTGCATTCATGAGCTCTTAATGCTCACACCAGCAACAGGAGATGGGGTCGGGGGGCTAGGATCTTATTTGGTCTCCACCCCCTGAACCCCAGCCCTACCCCCTCACTTATGGCAAGAGATATCTGCACAATTCCACGTGCAGTTTAGATTTTGGTCTTTCACTTCAATGTAGCTCAATACTCAGGTAAGACATTTCTGTTTACTGTCCTCCATAATACCTCTGTTTATTTGAAGTGCGTGAGTATATGCGAATGGCTGGACTGTGGAGATGGGCGCAACCTCTATGTTGGCCAACAGAGACCTTTATCCCGATAACGTATCAATTCTGTCTGAGAGTTTTGTAAGTTTTGATAGTTAATAAATGGAAACTGAAAACCAAGCCACTGTTCCTTTTTCAGTCTCCTGAAACTTGCTGGATACATACCCTTACAGGCCGATTCATGGAATAATTAGCGCGGCGCAAGTGGCCAAAAACTTGCGATTCGCAGTGCAAGTGCGAAAATCGCACAAAAAGCAGCGCACATCGATTCATGGAAGGCCGTGCGCGAGAAAACCATCAGATGTGCGCTAAAAAAGTGCGCGGCGCACGTTGGCGCACAGGCCATCTAACGGCGTGCGCCAGGCCACAGCGAAAATCGCACATAGCGCAGCGCACACAACAAAAGTAGGCGGAACACGGGGCGTAACACTCGGAATGGGGAACAACTTGCCAAAATGTGGGCGTCATGGGGGAAGTACAGGGTGCAAGTGCGCGGAACGCCCACATGCTCGCCTACAACCTGTATTCATGGAATCGAATAGGGCAAAAAAGCGCACGGTCAAACCAGCGCACAGGCACAAACACGACCGCCACAAGAAAGCAGGCGGTAGCGTCTCTGCACCTGTAATAAATGTGCGCCAAAAGATGCGCCAACAAATAGCACCTATATACAGCCATGATGAATGTCCTATACTGTGGCCCTCCAGGACAAATGACGTGCAACGGGGTACCCACAAACACGGACACCCGCTGACTGAAAAATAATGTGTGCGTGTATTCCGGGGTGCGTGGGAAGTCTCACACGCGATTTGGCAGGGTACGTGGATTTCAGGGGTGCGCGGGAAGTTCCACACGCGATTTGGCCGGGTACATGCGCGGGAATTTCCACATGCGATTTGTCTGGGTACGTGGATCTCAGGGGTGCACAGGAAGTCACACACGCGATTTGGCAGGGTACGTGGATTTCAGGGGTGCGCGGAAAGTTCCACACGCGATTTGGCCGGGTACTTTCCACACGCGATTTGTCTGGGTACATGGATCTCAGGAGTGCGTGGGAAGCCTCACACGCGATTTGGCAGGGTACGTGGATTTCAGGGGTGCGCGGGAAGTTCCACAGGCGATTTGGCCGGTACGTGTGCAGGAATTTCCACACGCGATTTGTCTGGGTACGTGGATCTCAGGGGTGCGCGGGAAGTCTCACACGCGATTTGGCAGGGTATGTGGATTTCAGGGGTGGGCGGGAAGTTCCACACGCGATTTGGCCGGGTACGTGCGCGGGAATTTCCACACGCGATTTGTCTGGGTACGTGGATCTCAGAGGTGCGCGGGAAGTCTCACACGCGATTTGGCAGGGTACGTGGATTTCAGGGGTGCGCGGGAAGTTCCACACGCGATATGGCCGGGTACGTGCGCGGGAATTTCCACACGCAATTTGTCTGGGTACGTGGATCTCAGGGGTGCGCGGGAAGTCTCACACGCGATTTGGCAGGGTACACCCGACTTGGCTGGGTATGTGGATCTCAGGGGTGCGCGGGAAGTCCCACACGCGATTTGGCAGGGTACGTGCGCGTGAATTTCCACACGCGATTTGGCTGGGTACGTGTATGACAGGGGTACGCAGGAAATTCTACACGCGATTTGGCTGTGTGCTCCCAGGTATTCCCTGTACACCCTCCACAGCCCCTGCAGGCAGCCGACACCACAGGGGACTACCCTGCACACCTGCTCATGTCACCCAGCACCCCCACCCCCCAGCAGTGCAGGGGCAGCCTCCACCAGGCCCCCACTCATGTCTCCCTCCATCCCCACCCCCCAGCATCCAGGGGCAGCCTCCACCAGACCCCCACTCATGTCTCCCACCACCCCCACCCCCCAGCATCCAGGGGCACCCTCCACCAGGCCCCCACTCATGTCCCCCTGCACCCCCATCCCCCAGCAGTGCAGGGGCACCCTCCACCAGGCCCCCACTCATGTCTCCCACCACCCCCACCCCCAGCATCCAGGGACACCCTCCACCAGGCCCCCACTCATGTCTCCCACCACCCCCACCCCCCAGCATCCAGGGGCACCCTCCACCAGGCCCCCACTCATGTCTCCCACCCACCCCCACCCTCCCAGCAGTGTGGGGCACTCTCCACCAGGCTCCCACCCATGTCTACCACCACCCCCACCCCCCAGCCACAATGGGCAGCCCCCACCAGGCCCCCACTCATGTCCAACTCATGTCTCCCACCACCCCCACCCCCCAGCAGTGCAGCGGCACCCTCCACCAGGCCCCCACTCATGTCTCCAACCACCCCACTCCCCAGCATCCAGGGGCAGCCTCCACCAGGCCCCCACTCATGTCTCCCACCACCACCACCCCCCAGCCACCAGCGGCAGCCTCCACCAGGCCCCCACTCATGTCTCCCACCCCCCCACCCCCCAGCACTGCAGGGGCAGCCTCCACCAGGCCCCCACTCATGTCTCCCACCATCCCCACCCCCCAGCATCGCAGGGGCAGCCTCCACCAGGCCCCCACTCATGTCTCCCACCCACCCCCACCCTCCCAGCAGTGTGGGGCACTCTCCACCAGGCTCCCACCCATGTCTACCACCACCCCCACCCCCCAGCCACAATGGGCAGCCCCCACCAGGCCCCCACTCATGTCCAACTCATGTCTCCCACCACCCCCACCCCCCAGCAGTGCAGCGGCACCCTCCACCAGGCCCCCACTCATGTCTCCCACCACCCCACTCCCCAGCATCCAGGGGCAGCCTCCACCAGGCCCCCACTCATGTCTCCCACCACCCCCACCCCCCAGCCACCAGCGGCAGCCTCCACCAGGCCCCCACTCATGTCTCCCACCCCCCACCCCCCAGCACTGCAGGGGCAGCCTCCAGCAGGCCCCCACTCATGTCTCCCACCATCCCCATCCCCCAGCATCCAGGGGCACCCTCCACCAGGCCCCCACTCATATCCCCCTGCACCCCCACCCCCCAGCAGTGCAGGGGCACCCTCCACCAGGCCCCCACTCATGTCTCCCACCACCCCCAGCCACCAAGGGCAGTCTCCACCAGGCCCCCACTCATGTCCAACTCATGTCTCCCACCACCCCCACCCCCCAGCAGTGTGGGGCACCCTCCACCAGGCTCCCACCCAAGTCTACCACCACCCCCACCCCCCAGCCACCAGGGGCAGCCTCCACCAGGCCCCCACTCATGTCCAACTCATGTCTCCCACCACCCCCACCCCCCAGCAGTGTGGGGCACCCTCCACCAGGCTCCCACCCAAGTCTACCACCACCCCCACCCCTCAGCCACCATGGGCAGCCCCCACCAGGCCTCCACTCATGTCCCCCTGCACCCCCACCCCCCAGCATCCAGGGGCACCCTCCACCAGGCCCCCACTCATGTCCCCCTGCACCCCCACCCCCAGCAGTGCAGGGGCACCCTCCACCAGGCCCCCACTCATGTCTCCCACCACCCCCACCCCCCAGCCACCAGGGGCAGCCTCCACCAGGCCCCCACTCATGTCTCCCACCACCCCCACCCCACAGCATCCAGGGGCAGCCTCCACCAGGCCCCCACTCATGTCCCCCTGCACCCCCACCCCCCAGCAGTGCAGGGGCACCCTCCACCAGGCCCCCACTCATGTCTCCCACCACCCCCACCCCCAGCCACCAGGGGCAGCCTCCACCAGGCCCCCACTCATGTCCAACTCATGTCTCCCACCACCCCCACCCCCAGCAGTGTGGGGCACCCTCCACCAGGCTCCCACCCAAGTATACCACCACCCCCACCCCCCAGCCACCATGGGCAGCCCCCACCAGGCCCCCACTCATGTCCAACTCATGTCTCCCACCACCCCACCCCCCAGCAGTGCAGGGGCACCCTCCACCAGGCCCCCACTCATGTCCCCCTGCACCCCCACCCCCCAGCATCCAGGGGCACCCTCCACCAGGCCCCCACTCATGTCTCCCACCATCCCCACCCCCAAGCATCCAGGGGCACCCTCCACCAGGCCCCCACTCATGTCCCCCTGCACCCCCACCCCCCAGCAGTGCAGGGGCACCCTCCACCAGGCCCCCACTCATGTCTCCCACCACCCCCAGCCACCAGGGGCAGTCTCCACCAGGCCCCCACTCATGTCCAACTCATGTCTCCCACCACCCCCACCCCCCAGCAGTGTGGGGCACCCTCCACCAGGCTCCCACCCAAGTCTACCACCACCCCCACCCCCCAGCCACCTTGGGCAGCCCCCACCAGGCCCCCACTCATGTCCAACTCATGTCTCCCACCACCCCACCCCCCAGCAGTGCAGGGGCACCCTCCACCAGGCCCCCACTCATGTCCCCCTGCACCCGCACCCCCCAGCATCCAGGGGCACCCTCCACCAGGCCCCCACTCATGTCTCCCACCACCCCCACCCCTCAGCATCCAGGGGCACCCTCCACCAGGCCCCCACTCATGTCCCCCTGCACCCCCACCCCCCAGCAGTGCAGGGGCACCCTCCACCAGGCCCCCACTCATGTCTCCCACACCCCCCCACCCCCCAGCCACCAGGGGCAGCCTCCACCAGGCCCCCACTCATGTCCAACTCATGTCTCCCACCACCCCCACCCCCCAGCAGTGTGGGGCACCCTCCACCAGGCTCCCACCCAAGTCTACCACCACCCCCACCCCCCAGCCCCCACCAGGCCCCCACTCATGTCCAACTCATGTCTCCCACCACCCCCACCCCCCAGCATCCAGGGTCACCCTCCACCAGGCCCCCACTCATGTCTCCCACCACCCCCACCCCCCAGCATCCAGGGGCAGCCTCCAGCAGGCCCCCACTCATGTCCCACTGCACCCCCATCCCCCAGCCACCTTGGGCAGCCCCCACCAGGCCCCCACTCATGTCCAACTCATGTCTCCCACCACCCCACCCCCCAGCAGTGCAGGGGCACCCTCCACCAGGCCCCCACTCATGTCCCCCTGCACCCGCACCCCCCAGCATCCAGGGGCACCCTCCACCAGGCCCCCACTCATGTCTCCCACCACCCCCACCCCTCAGCATCCAGGGGCACCCTCCACCAGGCCCCCACTCATGTCCCCCTGCACCCCCACCCCCCAGCAGTGCAGGGGCACCCTCCACCAGGCCCCCACTCATGTCTCCCACACCCCCCCACCCCCCAGCCACCAGGGGCAGCCTCCACCAGGCCCCCACTCATGTCCAACTCATGTCTCTCACCACCCCCACCCTCCAGCAGTGTGGGGCACCCTCCACCAGGCTCCCACCCAAGTCTACCACCACCCCCACCCCCCAGCCCCCACCAGGCCCCCACTCATGTCCAACTCATGTCTCCCACCACCCCCACCCCCCAGCATCCAGGGTCACCCTCCACCAGGCCCCCACTCATGTCTCCCACCACCCCCACCCCCCAGCATCCAGGGGCAGCCTCCAGCAGGCCCCCACTCATGTCCCACTGCACCCCCATCCCCCAGCCACCAGGGGCACCCTCCACCAGGCCCCCACTCATGTCTCCCACCACCCCCACCCCCCAGCCACCAGGGGCAGCCTCCACCAGGCCCCCACTCATGTCTCCCACCACCCCCACCTCCCAGCAGTGCAGGGGCACCCTCCACCAGGCCCCCACTCATGTCTCCCACCACCCCAACCCCCAGCATCCAGGGGCAGCCTCCACCAGGCCCCCACTCATGTCTCCCACCACCACCACCCCCCAGCATCCAGGGGCAGCCTCCACCAGGCCCCCACTCATGTCTCCCACCACCCCCACCCACCAGCCACCAGGGGCAGCCTCCACCAGGCCCCCACTCATGTCTCCCACCGCCCCCACCCCCCAGCAGTGCAGGGACAGCCTCCACCAGGCCCCCACCCATGTCTCCCACCACCCCCACCCCCCAGCATCCAGGGGCAGCCTCCACCTGGCCCCCACTCATGTCTCCCACCACCCCCACCCCCCAGCCACCAGGGGCAGCCTCCACCAGGCCCCCACTCATGTCCCCCTGCACCCCCACCCCCAGCCACCAGGGGCACCCTCCACCAGGCCCCCACTCATGTCTCCCACCACCCCCACCCCCCAGCCACCAGGGGCAGCCTCCACCAGGCCCCCACTCATGTCCAACTCATGTCTCCCACCACCCCCACCCCCCAGCAGTGTGGGGCACCCTCCACCAGGCTCCCACCCAGGTCTACCACCACCCCCACCCCCCAGCCACCATGGGCAGCCCCCACCAGGCCCCCACTCATGTCCAACTCATGTCTCGCACCACCCCCACCCCGCAGCATCCAGGGGCACCCTCCACCAGGCCCCCACTCATGTCCCCCTGCACCCCCACCCCCCAGCATCCAGGGTCACCCTCCACCAGGCCCCCACTCATGTCTCCCACCACCCCCACCCCCCAGCATCCAGGGGCAGCCTCCACCAGGCCCCCACTCATGCCTCCCACCACCCCCACCCCCCAGCATCCAGGGGCAGCCTCCACCAGGCCCCCACTCATGTCTCCCACCACCACCACCCCCCAGCATCCAGGGGCAGCCTCCACCAGGCCCCCACTCATGTCTCCCACCACCCCCACCCCCCAGCCACCAGGGGCAGCCTCCACCAGGCCCCCACTCATGTCTCCCACCACCCCCACCCCCAAGCAGTGCAGGGACAGCCTCCACCAGGCCCCCACTCATGTCTCCCACCACCCCCACCCCCCAGCATCCAGGGGCAGCCTCCACCAGGCCCCCACTCATGTCTCCCACCACCCCCACCCCCCAGCCACCAGGGGCAGCCTCCACCAGGCCCCCACTCATGTCCCCCTGCACCCCCACCCCCCAGCCACCAGGGGCACCCTCCACCAGGCCCCCACTCATGTCTCCCACCACCCCCACCCCCGAAGCCACCAGGGGCAGCCTCCACCAGGCCCCCACTCATGTCCAACTCATGTCTCCCACCACCCCCACCCCCCAGCAGTGTGGGGCACCCTCCACCAGGCTCCCACCCAAGTCTACCACCACCCCCACCCCCCAGCCACCAGGGGAAGCCTCCACCAGGCCCCCACTCATGTCCCCCTGCACCCCCACCCCCCAGCAGTGCAGGGGCACCCTCACCAGGCCCCCATTCATGTCCCCCTGCACCCAGGTCCTCAAAATCCCCAATCATGTGCGTTATGGTCAGCCTCCACAGCCAAAAGGCCCTACCAAGTAACCCATTCACCCACATGGAAATGGAAATTACATGTTACACCCCCAATGTTCATAAAGCAAATGAACCCATGTCCGTCACACACAATGGTTGCAAATGAATGGGAAAACACCCAACATGACATGCATGAAACCAATGAGATGATACCACACAGTGAAGTATGAAAACAAAATTGTATTAAAAAAAATTGAATGCAAATGAAATGAAACAAACTACAATGGCAATGAAAAAAAGATAAGCTGCATGTCCGTCCAAAAAAATCGAAACTACAAATCCAAATAAAAAAAAATGTTGTTCAAAGTCACATTAAAAATAAAATCAATCCGAGAGATAAAAATAAATGCAAAGACTATTGCTCCATGGAGAATAAATCAAAAATAAAAAAATAAAACAATCCAATGAAGAACTATGTACAAAGCATCCAAGGGTCCATGAGCCCAACTGAACAAAGGAAACCTACAAAAAACCCTAACTAAAATGCAACTATATACAAAAAGTGGAGCAGTGTCCGTCGACTCCAAATCATAAGAAGAAACAAATGAAACCTAAAACTAAAGAACTATATACAAAGGCGGCGGGCAAGTCCAGCGGCTCACTCCGTGGTGTTCCGGGCCAGGGCATCATCAAACTCCTCGTCTATGTCCCGGAGGCGGTCCTGTTCCATGGCCCTGAGAGTCCGCAGGGACGACGCCATCTGCTCCTCCAACCCCCTGCGGATTGCCTCGAGGCACTCGGCCCGCCTCAGGGCCCTCCGCATGGAGTTCTCCGCCTTGACCATCGTGAGCCGCGCCTCTTCTGCCCGCCGCCGCTCCTCACCTATCTGCTGGCCCAACCGCAGCCACACAGAAGACACTTCCTGTCCTGGGTCCTCCTGCCCTCCGGCCGATGCCTGCCCCTCCGATGTCGATGGCCCCGAGCCATGATGCCTCCCACGTTGACTCTGCTGCTGCCTCCGACGCAACTGCCTCTGCCAGCACAACGGCATCCAGGCTGATGGAATCCACCGACGCCGTCGTGCACGTGCCCTGCCTGATGATGCCGGCACATCCTCCATCTGCTGGGGTACAGTTGCTGTGGTGTCCACCCCTGCTGGACCTCCGACTCCCGACTGTGGCAGGGATGGGATCCCCACCGAGCTGGCTGCATTGGTCAGGGCAGGTCCACAGGGGGCCCTGGTGGCATCTGGGCCGGAAGACGGCAAGGAGAACGACCAGCGTATAGCCTCCACAGAGGAGGAGAGGGCCGCCAGATTGGCCGACACATGCAGGAAACCCCCGAACATGGAAGATCCCAATTGGGCCACGTCGGCACGGTGCTCTTCGTGATGATGTGCGTGCTCCTCCCGGGAAGCACGCACGTCATCACGAATTGCACCCGCGCGCATCGCGACCCCAATCAGGACCTTCTCCATACGGACACGGGTCCCCTCGTCCGCAGGTGGAGGGGAGTCAGGTGACATGGACATCCCCTCTACCTGCGGACGGGCCTGGGACGGGGCATCCCTGCTGGTGCATGGTGGTGCACTCACAGGGTCAGGGACAGCGACACGCACAGGCCCCTCCACGGTGACCTGTGCTGCCTCCTGCCCCTGGACTGCACCACTTGCACCAGCAGGGATGCCCCCACCAGGCCCCATGTGTGCCTCAGTGGCGGCCTCCTCCTCCTCTGTGGAAACCACCAACCTGGATGGCTCCTCACCGTCTTCCACCATAGCAGGCCCCTGTGGGGGCTCACCCACCCCTTCCGCTGCAGCCGTGGGGGCATCCCCGCCGCCTTGCACCACAGCGCCGTCTCCGCCCTCTTCTTCACTAGCCGCTGCGTAGAGGGAGACATGGACACAAGCATCAGAGTACTGTTCAATGGTCCCCTAGACAGGAAGCAATAGCAGATGAGTACCACTGTCAAAGTACATTTCCATCATGTCCCTCAACAACACATGGGTCAGTCCAGGCAAAACACACACAGTAACAGGCATGGTGCATGCCATGGACATTTCCATACATGTCCAATGGACTCTTGAAACATACAATGATATGGAACTCACATGCATCATGGGTCATGCCTATCACATGCACACACTTCACCTCAGTCACATCCATCTGGCCGCATACACCCCAAACACAGCGGATACAAGGGTAACTAGGCTGCATCAGTGAATCTGTGCATTGTCACACACATGTGTCATTCATCCATGGCATTCACAAGTCACAGACACGCATATATGTACCTGGCATCAGCACCCATCCCTCACCCTCACCCATGTCCAGGAACAGAGACTGGCATGCTCTCATGTGTAAAATCTGCATAGGGCTCCCCATGTGGCATTTAAACACATGCAACAACCATGTGGTTCACACATCACTGGTCGCACATGCATTACCATGATGTCCCTGCACACATACATGCATACATGGCCTATGTCACACATACAGGCAAGTATCAGACAACCAGCACACCGCAACATGCCCTGTCTCACACAGCAATGCTTGGACACTTACCGCTCAACTCCAGACGGGGCTCTCTCTCAAGGATCTGGGCGTGGAGCGCTGGGCGTACGCGTTCCAGGACCCTCATCTGGATGGAACTCATGCGGCCCCGGCCCCCCTCCACGAGGCGCCGGGCCTTCACGAGGGTCCTGGACCTCAAGTCCTCCCAGCGCTTCTTGATCTTCTGGACGTCGCGGGTTGCCACCCCCTCCGCGTTGATGGCAACCACACAGTCGGCCCAGATCCTCTCCCATCCTTCCTTGCTGGCGCGGGACGATCCAAAGAGGGCATCATACTGCCCCAGGACATGCTCCACCAGGACACCAACTTCGGTGGCAGTGAAGCTGGTGCCCCTCTGCTCCTCTGGCCTGGGGTTGCCACTGGTGCCAGATGTGGAAGTGCCCGACATGGCAACCCCAGAGGCTGGAGTGGGTGGGCAACTGGGTCCTGGGCTGTGGTGCGATGTTATCCCAGTCGGGAGTCTTCAGTTCCAGCAGGGGTGGACACAGCAACTGGACCCCTGCAGATGGCTGATGTGCACGCGCCAAATGGCAGGGTACGGTGGCAGCAGGCAGGCAGGCAGGCAGCAGCAGCAGATGGCACGTGGGAGGCTGCTCGGGGCACTGGGGGGCAGTAATTCGGCCTTCTGGGCAGGAGCGTGGTCTTCCGTGTGTTTTCGCGTGGCCAGCTTGATACGGCGATTCTATTGGACCAAAGGCCCTCAGCGCGTAAGCGCGTCTGTGACGTGACCCGCACGGGTGTTTCCCTCATAGCACGTGATGACGGAGCACACGTGGAAAGACTGCACGTCAGAGTGTCATCGTGTGTAATTGGACAAAAGTGCGCGTACACGCGATTGGCCTATGTACGTGTATTTCAGGGGTGCACGGGCACTTACACACGCGAGTACATCAGTGCACGTGTATACCGGGGTGCGTGGGAATTTCCACACGCTATTGGCCTGGGTACTGGATTTCAGGGGTGCGCGGGAAGTTTCACACGTGAGTACATCAGCGCATGTGTATACCGGGGTGCGCAGGAATTTCCACACGCTATTGGCCTGGGTACTGGATTTCAGGGGTGCGCGGGAAGTTTCACACGCTCGCCTACAACACGCGCAAAGAAACACGTACGCCAATAGGAAGCAGGCATACATCGACCCGCGACGCATAAATTTGCGCGCAAACACAATAACAAGGTCAGACACCAGGGTGAATATACCGTTCCTAGCAGCAGTGGCCGTGGGCTACCAAAGGAGGAGGAGGAGGATAGTCAGGGCCAGAATATTCACACCCAGAACCAGCCTTTTCGGGATGCCTGATGACCAGGTGTATGGGAGGTACAGGTTTACACCACACATAATACTGGACCTGGTGAGTGAGTGGGAGGATGACCTCACATCACCCACCCTGTGCTCCCAAGCACTCAGCCCCCTGGAGAAGGTCCTCAATGTACTGCACTTCTTAGCCACTGGATCATTTCAGCGGACAAGTGCCGTAGTGGGTGGGGTGTCACAGGCCACGCAGTCACGCTGCCTACACCAGGTCTTGAACATCATCACTGCACGCCCATCAGTCCGCAGGCACATATACCTGCCCAGAACACCTGCAGAAAGGCATGCTGCCGCCCTGGATTTTTACGGTGTGGCACGATTCCCCAAAGTGCTAGGTGCCATCGACTGCACCCATGTGGCTCTACGTCCCCCCAGGGCATCTGAGCACATCTATAGGAACCGCAAGCACTGGCATTCCATCAACGTGCAGGTAGTATGTAATGCCAAGGGAATCATCGCCTCAGTATATGCCAACTATCCCGGGTCCGCCCACGACAGCTTCATTTACCGAATGTCCACCCTAAGCCGGGACCTAGAAGCTTGGCGGCATGGCGATACATGGCTGAATGGTGAGTATGAATGCCACTGCACATGCATGCATGTCAGATACTGAGCAAGGTCACAACCCCACCAAAGATACCAATCACCACCTCCACAGGGGACAGTGCCTACCCTCTCAGCCCCCACATGATGACGCCAATTCGGAACCCCACCACGCCACCCGAGGTAAGATATAACACAGCCCACATTGCAACCCGGGGCATAGTGAAGCGCACATTCGGAGTGCTTAAGTCACGCTTTCGCTCCCTTGACCGTTCTGACGGGCAGCTGTTATACGCTCCCCAAGTAGTGTGCAGGATCATAGTGGCAGCATGTGTCCTGCACAACGTTGCAACACGCCGGGGTCTGGCCGTGGACATGGTGGTGGCCCCACATCCCCAACCACATGCACGGCCGCTGCGCATGGGAGGGGAAAGGGCACGGGGGGAGGCAGCCCGTACACAGCTAGTGGCTAATTACTTCACCTAGAAATCACACCCCTGTGGAGTGCACACTGCCCTGGCACATACCATCTGACAATCAATGATGACTCAACCTGACACTGATCCTGAATGTCTGGAGAATGAACCGTCAAAACCATATCAGCCTGAGATTGTTCACCTGGAAGTGTTACAATGTGTGCATCCCTACCTACACAGACACCACCAATGCAGTTTTGTGAAAAAACACATTCTAGCAGCTAAAATGAATACCCACTTGCAAAATGCAACATGAGGACAGTGCCATGTCACCCAACCCATCCCCAGCACCGCCACACGACACACCGTGCCATGTCATGCTATGTGCAGGTAAACAAAGTAATCCCCACAACATGACACAAGTGTCACAATGTACAGCGTCCCTAATTGAAACTCGCGACACCTGAAATCCTCACAGTAATGCAGGACCAACAACACACTTGAGCAGGTATTTAGCAATAACACTTATCAGCCACTGACCCTCAAAACTACCATTAACATGACATAACGAATGTAAGGAATTAGTAGTCTCACCACCTGGAAATGCCTGCACTCCCACCACTTCCAACTGTACAGTGTTGCCACCATGTAGAGTTGTAGGTGCACTGCTGCCAACATGGACCCCATCTCCAAACTAGAGGGCCTTGTGTAGACATGAGGAAAGGACCTGCAAATTAGGAGGTAGACACGGATGATGAGTTACACATCAATGCAACATGCAGTGTACAACACAACAGCAATATGCACTAGGAATGTATATACAGTATTGACTAGACTACCCACACATGTAGTGGGAGTCCAATGTCACCATGTACGTCAATGTCACTTGGGCACACCCTTTGCAAGCCCATGGAAACGGGAAGCAGGAGGGGTGTGTGTGACAAAAACCCAAGCATCTGAACCAAATACATGACAAGCCTGCATGTGCCCAGCCACAATGCAGCGTATGCCCACAGGAGCCACGGAAGGCAACACATTGTCCCAAAAAAAAAAAAAAAAAATCAAAAATGGCCATTGATGGGCCCGGGGAGGGGGTGGTTGGGGAGGCCACCCAGGAGGTCCGAGGACAGGGTGAACACCAAAACCCACCTGTGTGGATCTTGGGAAAAAAAAAACACCTCCATGGGCTCTTGGCCCACACGGCTACCATATTGTGGGAGTATCACTGCTGTCGCTATTATCACCCTGTGCAGCTGCATCCGGTGGTGGTTGCACTATGGTAGGCAGCCCACGCAAGGCCCTAGTCTGTTCCTCCATGGCTGCAAGCATGCAGGTGTGGTAGGTCTCGTTCTGGAGGATAAGTGTGCGGAGGTCCCCGTGCAACAACTCACGGGATGCCCGGACCTCCGCCCTAGTTGCCTGCATCTCAGCTGAGAGCGTACGGGTGAGACGCTCCAGCTGCTATTCTGTCCTTCGGTTTGTTGAAGCCTCAAGCTCAACAAGAGTCGTCCTGAGGTGAAGGCGCTCCTGCCTCAGGGCTTCCCTGTGGCCCTGGGACTCTATGGAGATGGCTTCCTGCAGAGTCGCCAGTGCCGCCCGCCTGTCCTTGTTGGACGCCAACATGTCCTCCCTGTGTGACTGGCAGATGGAGTCGGTTGCCTGCTGTAGTCGCTCCATCAGCCTTTCGGGGGGGACAATGGAAGTGGCCACCCTATCCATGGCCTGAGCCATCATCTCTGATGATGCTGCCTGTTGGGTTGCCATACCGTAAATGGATTGCTCCCATGCGGTATTGCCAGGTGGCGTACGGCCACCACGTCGGCGGGCACCACACCTGTCTGGGGCAAGGCGAACTGCGCCTTGCTGTGCCGGCACTGCCTGAGGCTGCAGGACTGCATTCCCCCTCTGATCTGCTGGCCCAGGAACAGGATCAGATGTCGCGGAGTGTGACCCTGCATCCGTAACCACCAAAGGCGTAGCTGCCAACACTGACATACCCATTGAGGGTTCTGACCCTGGTGCAGGTGGGTGGGACAGAACAGAATCCCTCCCAGGAACACTCACCTGCGACGGCACGTAGGTCTCATCATCCGAATCAACACCTGAGTACAGCTCGGGGGAGGTGCAGCCAGAGACACCACTTGAGAGCACGACCTGCAGCAGTAGTGGGTTCTCACCCACCACCACACCACGTCCCTCACTGGTGGTCGGTCGGCCCTCGGACCCCTCCTGGGTCTGCACCATCTCCACAACCCCAGCAGTATCAGGTGCGTCTTCCCCTGCAAAGACATAAAAGAAAACAAATGGAAACAGGCATTAGCACCATGGCACACAATGAGGGCTGAGAAGCAAGAGAACCAGTACTTGATTGACACATGTCCCACATGACTAAAACCCTCCCATCCATGCACCCTCACTGCGTATGAAGGGCAGGCAAATGGCACACACTGATGACACCAAGATGGAAGATGAACACATTTTCTGCATGCTGCCTGGCAGTGGCATCACACATTGGCCTGTGATTGCCAGGTGAAATACACATGCCATCACACAGATGGCATGTATCATTGCTATTGAGTGAAGATGGGGAGGAGGGCAGCACTTATTCATTCAGTCCAGTTCCCTCATGTAATAGCTTTCTAATTCAAACAGGTCTGATTTTTCACTTGGAGCTGCCAGTCCAAAATGGTCCGATTGCACAGGGACATGTCTAAACAAATGATATCCAGGTAACAAAGTCACTCCACTTTACCATAGCCATGTCAGACATGTGACTAGAGGACTGAGAAATGCCTAGTAAAAGTGGTGGAATGCAAACAATCTGCCTGAATGAACAGAGAAAAATAAGCAACAATGTTGTGGCAAGGTGACACTTCAAGGGCAACTGGCGTGCTGTTGGGCTAGATGTCTACTGTTGGCAGAAGGGATACTGCTATGGCCAAATGCTGCTGCGCAGAATGTATTGCATGAAGCACATGGGTGACCCAAACGACTCAGGCGCACACACCCTCACCTGGCACACAAACAGAAGCCCTCACACACACCATGCACATGATTGACACACACATGCATGTGCACTCACCGGACAATGCCTCATAATCAGGCAGATCTCCCACGCCTTGGATCTGTTCCTCCGTGACGTAGGTCCCAGCGACTGACTCATGTGGAGTGAGTTCCATGTCTTGTACTGGAGACCCACCTCTAGTCACTAGAGTTGCGGCATGACTTGAGGCCAGCTTATTCTTTGCCCTGCGCTTTAGGTCATTCCAGTGCTTATAGCAATCATTGGCTGTGCGCCTCACGATTCCAAGGGCACTTAGGATGTCCGCAACGGTCTGCCAGTGTGCTTGGCGTTGTGCAGGTGTGGTCTTGGATCCTGCAACAATGACCATCTCGTTATCATGTCCGGACACATACTCGACAAGTGCATTCAGTTCGGCATCCGTGAAGCTGGGCTTCCTCGACGGGCCGGACTGTGTAGCCGTGTCTGGGGCATCAGCCTGTGCCGGACGAGCACTCTTCCTCTTCCGCTTGGAAGGTGGTGGTGATCTCTCTGGACACTAGGGGCAGGAGCCCTGGTGGACTCTGTATCAGGAGTGTGGGATTGCACACTCAGCATGGGAGTTGGTGCAGGCATTGGCTCAAGTGTAATGGTGTCAGGGGGGATGTCAGCAGGATGGACTAGGACCGACACTGTCCTGGCTGGGTGTGTGAGAGCTGGGGTGGATGGAGCCGCAGCTGCCCCTGCAGCCTCTCCACCCTGCCTACTTGGGGCAGCAGATGACCTTGCTGCCCCAGATCCACGTGGCCTGATGACATCAACGTGCACCAGCGCCCGTGTCATAGGCCTGCTGACCTGGAAGTCAGCCATGGAGTCAGCCAGGTCTGGTGCCACAATGGGCTGGTCCAACAAGGGCTGAGCATGGATGGTGTCAGCCACATCAGCCTCAACCAGGGGGTGGAGGGGGGGATTATGGGTGCCCTTGACTGGTCCTCCACACATGGGGGGACAGGGTCACCCTGCAAGTAACAACCTCGTCCCCTACCGGATCCACCACGGCCACCACTTGTGGCTCGTCCACCTTTGCCACCCTTACGGAATCCTCGCCTCCCAACCATGGCACTGATGTTAATGTGTGTATGGGAGTGGCTGTAAACTATTGTCCTGGGCAATTGGGGGTCAAAGGGGTTGGGTACCAGATGGTAATTGTACCCTAGTGGGTGTCCAGTCATAATATCGAATGCAATATTTTCGAAAGTCAAAATGTCGAAAAAGAAATGTTGAAAATAAAAATGTCGAATTACAAAAATGTCGAATTTTTTTCGATATTTTTTCGAATTAATGTTTAAATAAATAATTAATTAATTATAGTTTATAAAACATAATTTTTTTAAATGGTTAAAGGTATATCCATGGTGGGTGGGGGGGGATGGGGAGGAGGGGGTGTTGGGGTAGGGGTTTGGGATGGGTTTTTTTAATAATTAATTATTTAATTAATGTTTTATTAAATACTTTTTTAAAAAAATTAAAGGTATATCCATGGGGGTGTTGGGGTGGAGGGGGAGGAGTGGAGGGTTGGGGTAGGGGTTTGGGATGGGGGGTTTGGGGGGGGACCCCCCCAATAAAAAACGTTAGTATGTGTGACATTTTACATAGTTATTTTAACATTGGTTTTTCGATTTTTTTTTCGACATTTTAATGACTTTTTCTATTATATGTATGTGTTTTCGACATTTTTGAATTCGACATTTTTGAATTCGACATTTTTGTAATTCGACATTATTTTTTTGATATTATGACTATAAACCACCCTAGTGCTCTAGCAAGGCTGAATGTGACCCCTGGGGAAAGATGACGGGTCACGCAACGCACAGGAAGCCCAAAATAGGGAGATGACGTGCACGCAACCCCTCCTAGACCACGTGTGCGGAAAAAAAAACCTGCAATACGCTGTGGCACCCAGTAACACAAGAATGAACGTATGCGTGTCACACGCAGCCTAGAATGACCTCTGAAGGGGTAGGCTACACACGGGGTAAGCACAGATGTTAGAAACGTGCGTGACTCACCGTCTGCCAGGAAAAAGAGCGTGAAAAAGAAGCGCGTTTGGTTGGCAACACCCCCGCCAAAAGAAGATTTGTACGCTGTCTGAGGAGACAGGACAACAGTAGAAGGGAACACTGTTTGAGGGAACAGGCCCCGGAAAACCAGGAAAAATGAAAAAAGAGAAAAAACTGTCAGAGGTAACAGGGAATACGAACTTGAAACGCAGTGAAGTAAATCGCGTGTGAAACGACAAGAAGTACAGAATTCACCCACTCGCTCTCCACGAAAAGCACGTACAAGGAAATGGTGTTCTACACGTACCTTTTATGCAGGCCCACACGTCCAGCGTCACTTACGCGGCGTGTACGCGCTAGGGCCATTTCCACCAATTACACGCTTTGTCACTTCTGCGTGTAGGGCCATTTCCACCAATTACACGCTTTGTCACTTCCGCGTGTACGCGCTAAGGCCATTTCCACCAATTACACGCTTTGTCACTTCTGCGTGTAGGGCCATTTCCACCAATTACACGCTTTGTCACTTCCGCATGTACGCGCTAAGGCCATTTCCACCAATTACACGCTTTGTCACTTCTGCATGTAGGGCCATTTCCACCAATTACACGCTTTGTCACTTCTGCGTGTAGGGCCATTTCCACCAATTACACGCTTTGTCACTTCTGCATGTACACGCTAAGGCCATTTCCACCAATTACACACTTTGTCACTTCTGCGTGTAGGGCCATTTCCACCAATTACACGCTTTGTCACTTCCGCGTGTACGCGCTAAGGCCATTTCCACCAATTACACGCTTTGTCACTTCTGCGTGTAGGGCCATTTCCACCAATTACACGCTTTGTCACTTCCGCGTGTACGCGCTAAGGCCATTTCCACCAATTACAGCTTTGACACTCGGACGTGTCTTTCATTTTTTTAACACGCAACATTGCCAACGTGTGCCCTATTCAACGTGCACATGACTTCATAGACGCACATACGCTGGTGGCCTTTGGGCCAATGAATGTACAGTGTGCTGACACGTTTACGCGCTAAGGGCCTTTCCTCGAATTACATGCAGACGTGTTGGATTTTCACGTGCAAAATCACTCCGTATCAAGCTGGCCACGCGTTCACACACGGAAGACCACGCTCCTGCCCAGAAGGCCGAATTACTGCCCCCCCAGAGCCCTGAGCATGCTCCCACCTGCCATCTGCTGCTGCCTGACTGCCTGCTGCCCACGTGCCCTGCCATTTGCTGCCTGCACATCAGCCAGGGGTGCTGTTGCTGTGACCACCCCTGCTGGAACCGAAGACTCCCGACTGCTTTTCCATCGCCCCACAGCCCAGCCCCAGGACCCAGTTGCCCACCCACTCCTGCCTCTGGGGTTGCCATGTCGGGCACTGCAACATCTGGTACCAGTGGCAACCCCCGGCCAAGGAGGCAGAGGGGCACCAGCTTCACTGCCAGCGAAGTTGGTGTCCTGGTGGAGCATGTCCTGGGGCAGTATGATGCCCTCTTCGGAAGGTTGCGCGCCAACAAGGAAGGACGGACTCGGATCTGGATGGACATCGTGACTGCCATCAACGCGGAGGAGGTGGCAGTCCGCAACTACGAATGTGTCAGGAAGCGCTGGGAGGACTTCAGGTCCAGGACCCTCAACAAGGCCCGGCGCCTCCTGAAGGCAGCGGATGCTAAGGGGCGCCGGGCCACTTGTCGGAAGATCAGATGAGGGTCCTGGAACGCATATCCCCAGCGCTCCACATCCAGGTCCTTGAGAACCAGACCCGCCTGGAGTCGCGCGGTAAGTGTACATGCATACTGATAGTAAGCTGTGCGTGTGGTGGTGTGCCAGGAATGTGCAGGTTGAACATGTATTTTTATGTGGCCAAGTAGGGGGGGTGTACAGGGCCGTGAGGGTGACACATGCGAGGGGTCTCATGTGTGACGCATGGATGGTGCTTGTGTGTGTGGGCTTGCATGGCACAGGATGTGGAGGAATGATTGTCAGGTGTGACATGGATGTTGATCAAAACACTGCGACAGTTGGCGGGGGTGTACACATGCATGCACGTTTGGTGTTGTGTATGCATGTGTAGTGTACTCCCTATGTTGCATGTGATGTGTGGATGACCTTTGGCTGCTCATGCTGTTGTATGTGAATGGATGGTGCTGGCTGTTGCAATATGGCTGTGGTATGGCTCATGTGTGCAAGTTGAAATGACATGTGTGTTGGGGATTGTGATGCCATGTCTGAGGTTTACCAATGCCACTCATGTATAACTGTCATGTGTGTATGAGTCCATTTTACAGTGCCCTGATGCCTGTGTTTTCTTTCTCCCTGTCTGCAGCGTCAACTGATGAAGAGGGCGGAGAAGGTGCTGTAGAGCACAGCGGCAGGGGTCGCACCACCAGCCGGAGATGCAAGGCCCGGATCCCCTCCCAGGTTGTGATCTCGTCGGGGAGTGAGGAGTCCGGTGCCGCGTCCCAGGCCGCAGCTGCTGAGGGGAGGTCCAAGAGGCGGAGGTTGTAGTTGGACTCCTCGGCAGCAGAAGGGGCAGCTGGGACCCCACAGGGCCCAACGGAGGAAGATGGCACGGAGTCATCCAGGTTGGTGGGGGGTTTGGTGGAGGAGGAGGCCGTGCAAGCAACAGTGGCGGGGTCTGGAGGTGGGGATTCCACTGGTGCTAGTGGTGCAGTGCAGGATCAGGGACAGGAGGCAGCACAGGCCACCGCGGAGGTGCCTGTGTGCAATCCTGTCCCTGCTCCTGTCACTGCATCATCTTGCACCAGCGGGGATGCCTACCTCCAGACCCGTTCTCAGGGAGAGGATTGGCTTACAACACCTGGCCTTCCTCTCCCTGCGGATGTGGCTATCCTGCACCAGGTTGAGCCTGTCCAGGGTGGGGTGGCGTTGCGTCAACGGGCCATGCGAGCTGACCTGCAGTCTTTTCATGATGAGTCTGCACGTCTTCTCGCATGGCTCGTTGACCGCGTTGACCCACTGGGACAGCTCACCAGGGCTGGATTCCTCTGTTTCCTGGACCTTGTTCCGAACCCCTTCTCCACAGAACCCCCTATGCCCCAGTCGTCCTCCATGCCATCTTCCCACCCATGTGTCACCTGGGTGCCCTGAGCTGCCTCCGACCGTGCGGCCAGGCTGGTGGACAACAGATCCCTGCCACAGTCGGGAGTCGAACGTCCAGCAGGGGTGGCCACATCAACGACTGCACCCCAGCTGGAGGAGGATGTGCAGGCACCATCCGACAGGGCACATGGACAGCAGCAGCTGCAGCAGCAGGAGGCTGTAGGTGGGAGCCACGATAGCTCAGGCCCTTCAACATCGGAGGGGCAGGCATCGGCCGGAGGGCAGGAGGACCCTGGACGGGAAGTGTCTTCCATGTGGCAGCGGTTGGGCCACGCCATAGATGCGGAGTGGCGGCGGGCGGAGGAGGCGCGGCTCACGATGGTCAGGGCGGAGAACTCCATGCGGAGGGCCCTGAGGCGGGCCGAGTGCCTCGAGGCAATCCGCAGGGAGTTGGAGGTGAACATGTCGGCGTCCCTGCGGACCCTCGGGGCCATGGAACAGGACCGCCTCCGGGACATAGACGAGGAGTTCGATGATGCCCTGGCCCGGTACACCACTAAGTGAGCCGCTGGACTGGCCCACCGCCATTGTATATAGTTATTTAGTGATAGGTTTCCTTTATAATTTTTTTTTTTTATGGAGTCGACGGACACTGCTCCACCTTTTGTATATAGTTCCATTTTAGTTTTTTGGTAGGTTTCATTTCTTCTCTTGGGATGATGGAGCCTGAATACTTTGTACATAGTTGGACTTTGGATTTGGATTTTTTTTACTATGAATCTTTTTTCCCATGGAGCAATGGTTTTCTATTTCTTTTTTCCCTTCATTTCCTTTTCATGGACTTGAACTTTGGAAGATATTTTTTTGGATTATCATTTATTGATTTTAATTAGAAAAGGGACAGCCAGCTTAATTTTGTTATTATTTTACTTGTGTATTTTGGTTAATTTTGATTGCCATTGCTGTTGTTTTTAATACATTATTTGGATTTTTTCATTCTTCAATGTGTGGTTTCATCTCATTGTTTTCATGCATGTCATGATATGGGTTTTCAGGTTCACTTGCAACCATTGTGTGTGTGTGAGACACATGTGTTGATTTACATTGTTTCCATTGGAGTAGTATCATGGGCACATGTAATACTTGGTTGTGTCTTTGGGCTGTGGTGGCTGGCATGAGGCACATGCTTGGGGATTGTCAGGGCCTGTGGGCAGGGGGACATGAGTGGGGGCCTGGTGGAGGGTGCCCCTGGATGCTGGGGGGTGGGGGTGGTGGGAGACATGAGTGGGGGCCTGGTGGAGGCTGCCCCTGCACTGATGGGGGGTGGGTGGGAGATATGGGTGGGTGCCTGGTGGAGGGTGCCCCACACTGCTGGGGGGTGGGGGTGGTGGGAGACATGAGTGGGGGCCTGGCGGGGGCTGCCCATGGTGGCGGGGTGGTGGGGGGTGGTAGACATGGGTGGGAGCCTGGTGGGGGCTGCCCCTGCACTGCTGGGGGGTGGGGTGGGTGGGAGACATGAGTGGGGGCCTGGTGGGGGCTGCCCATGGTGGCTGGGGGTGGGGGTGGTGGGAGACATGAGTGGGGGCCTGGCGGAGGCTGCCCATGGTGGGTGGGGGGTGGGGGTGGTGGGAGACATGGGTGGGGGCCTGGTGGAAGGTGCCCCACACTGCTGGGGGGGTGGGGGTGATGGGAGATATGAGTGGGGGCCTGGTGGGGGCTGCCCATGGTGGCTGGGGGGAAGAGGGTGGTAGACACGGGTGGGAGCCTGGTGGAGGGTGCCCCTGCACTGCTGGGGGGTGGCGTTGGGTGGGAGACATGAGTGGGGGCCTGGTGGGGGCTGCCCATGGTGGCTGGGGGTGGTGGGAGACATGAGTGGGGGCCTGGTGGAGGCTTCCCCTGGTGGCTGGGGGGTGGGGGTGGTGGGAGACATGAGTGGGGGCCTGGTGGAGGGTGCCCCTGGATGCTGGGTGGTGGGGGTGCAGGGGGACATGAGTGGGGGCCTGGTGGAGGGTGCCCCTGGATGCTGGGGGGTGGGGGTGGTGGGAGACATGAGTGGGGGCCTGGTGGAGGGTGCCCCACACTGCTGGGGGGGTGGGGGTGGTGGGAGACATGAGTGGGGGCCTGGTGGAGGGTGCCCCTGGATGCTGGGGGTGGGGGTTGTGGAGGACATGAGTGGGGGCCTGGTGGAGGCTACCCCTGCACTGCTGGGGGGTGGGGGTGGTGGGAGACATGAGTGGGGGCCTGGTGGAGGCTGCCCCTGGTGGCTGGGGGGTGGGGGTGGTGGGAGACATGAGTGGGGGCCTGGTGGAGGGTGCCCCTGCACTGCTGGAGGGTGGGGGTGCAGGGGGACATGAGTGGAGGCCTGGTGGAGGGTGCCCCTGCACTGCTGGGGGGTGGGGGTGCAGGGGGACATGAGTGGGGGCCTGGTGGAGGGTGCCCCTGGATGCTGGGGGGTGGGGGTGGTGGGAGACATGAGTGGGGGCCTGGTAGAGGGTGCCCCACACTGCTGGGGGGGGTGGGGGTGGTGGGAGACATGAGTGGGGGCCTGGTGGAGGGTGCCCCTGGATGCTGGGGGGTGGGGGTGGTGGGAGAAATGAGTGGGGGCCTGGTGGAGGGTGCCCCTGGATGCTGGGGGGTGGGGGTGCAGGGGGACATGAGTGGGGGCCTGGTGGAGGGTGCCCCTGGATGCTGGGGGTGGGGGTGGTGGGAGACATGAGTGGGGCCTGGTAGAGGGTGCCCCACACTGCTGGGTGGGTGGGAGACATGAGTAGGTGTGCAGGGTTGTCCCCTGTTTTGTGGGCTGCCTGCAGGGGCCGTGGAGGGTGTACAGGAAACACCTGTGAGGACCCACCCAGCCTAATAGCGTGTGTACCTTCCCGCGCACCCCTGTAATACACGTACCCAGCCAAATCGCGTGTGATGATTCCCGCGCACCCCTGTAATACACGTACCCAGCCAAATCGCGTGTGATTATTCCCGCGCACCCCTGTAATACACGTACCCATCCAAATCGCGTGTGACAATTCCCGCGTACCCCTGTAATACACGTACCCAGCCAAATCGCATGTGATAATTCCCGCATACCCCTGTAATACACGTACCCTGGCTAATCGCGTGTAAAACTTCACGCGTACCCCTGTAATACACGTACCCCGGCCAATCACGTGTAAAACTTCCCGCGTACCCCTGTAATACACGTACCCTGGCTAATCGCGTGTAAAACTTCCCGCGTACCCCTGATATAAACGTTACCCGCTTTGCGTTCCTTGTTTGGCAGCCCTGTAAACTGGTCCAGGGTTAGCGCAGCCCTTTGGATGATTTAGCGATTTTGATGGCTTTTCCTTGCGCGAGGGCGTTCTTGGGGGCGTTACTGGCGCTGCTGCAGGGTCGCTGCGATACTCTGCGCCACGGCTGGTTTGGGAGCCTAAAATCCATGAATACGCTGTGCGGGAAATCGGTTTTAGCGCACGCGCCTGGCGCAGACAATCGCACGCGGACACTCTGCGCCAGCCGCTTGCGACACTTTTCTGCGAAATTCTATGAATTACCCTGTTAATGAACTGATTGTTTTGTTTTGGAGCTTCTGCTAGAGTGCCACTTTTCTCGAAAAGGATCTAACACTTTGGACTTAATTATATCCCTCCTTCCTTAAATCATAAACACAATTCATTAATTGATTTTCAAGCAATAATTAATTAATTGTGCTTTATATCTTGCCTGTTTTTTACTAGGGTTGATTTATGTATAATTTAGATGTTTGTGTGAAGAAATGAAATGTGTTAATGGTGGAAGTGATACATTGGTACGTTAACCACTGGATTCATTTGTGGGGATAACTGATCAGTCAAGGGTGATGGAAAACAGTGAAAGCAAATATGAGTCACATTTCTTGTGCGAAAGGTGGTGACAATGAGATAGGAAAAAACGAAAAGATTGTTAGTCAGTAGGAGCGCTATGATTTTTTTAAACTGATCCGATGATCTTGCGAGATGTTGGACAAGTCTCAGCATCAGGGCTTTCCCAAATTCGAAAGTTTTAAATTCACAAATTCCTTTTCTTCGCTATCAGGCTTGGAAGATTATCTGACACAAGTGAAAGGAATTCAAATACTTGACTGAACATCTATAGTAACATCATTGGTTCAGAGTTAGTCCACAAGCAACAGCAGAGCATGGTAAATATGAATACAGATGTCACATTATAATCCAACCCAATCTTTAAAAAAAAGTTCCTTCCCATTTCCAACTCATCAAGCCACTTAAAGTAAATAATGCAAAAACGTATTCTTGGGATAAACAATAGTGGCCTGAATGCATTGTGTGAAACAGAGATGAGGAGATTGTCCTGTCCTGGAAGCACATGGTTAATCGCGGGTGACGATAAGACCTCTTCACACTGGAATTGAAACAATGGGGAGTTGTGCGGATTCATGTATGCACATTCAGTTTTTACCGCGCTAGGCAGTTCGCCAGCGTGGATATCAAAGAAGGAACCATTTTCACTGCCTCTGTGTCTCTCTCTTTATGACGCCTTTTTCTCTGAGAGAGAACAATTTCAGCTGAGTGAGATATGTCTGGCCATTATGTATACTGAGTACAAAGGGGACACGAAATTTGCAACAAAGGCGGGATGAACAACCCCTGCTCCTCACAGCAACCACACAGCAACTCCATTTGGCACATGTCACTCAGCAGTGTCCAGAGTCCTGATACTACTATACGTACAAGATGTCTAGAAGTGAGAGACCAGAGGAGAAAGTTCCCTATGCAGCTGCATTCTGCCGACCAGCACCTTTTGACATGGGGATCAGCAGGTTCTTGGACAACGATGGGAACAGTGTCTCCGCAGGTTTGGGCATTACATGTCAGCCTATCATGAACATGCTCCAGATGAATTTGCCAGGAGGCTGCTAATAAATCTAGTAGAAGACGAAGTCGAACACCTCATCCATACCTTCCCATCTGATGAGTTAAAGACGTATGAGGGACTCAAAGAAGCACTGAGTACCTGTTTGGACACCCAGCGCAATGTGGATGATGAGAGGCATAGCTTCAGTATGGCGTGTAAGAGGACCGGTGAGTCCATGGATGCTTTTGCGACTCAACCATGCAAATTAGTGGCCCACTGTGGGCCTCTCCCTCTTGCCAACATCATGCAGATGGCCAGGGCAGAAGCCAGAGCAGACTCACAAGCATCACATGTGGAAATGAACAAGGCCCCTGCGAGAGAGCAAGTATACCAAATTAACCAAGGCAAAAAAAAAAAATGCACTCCCTCAATAAAATACGCATCAACAGGAAGATGCTACAGGTGTGGACGACCATTTCCACATGAGGAAGGAGTAAGATGCTCAGCATTTGGACACAAGTGCAGACATTGTGGGTGAGAAAACCACATGGCGAATGCAAGGAAACAGTGAGACAGTAGCCAGGCTCGAGTACAACGTGTGTCCCTCCAAGGAGAGACCACACTGCTGGAAAAGATCTTGTGTGCCATGTCAGGCAAATCATGGGACGATCCGCATAACCTCTGCCCATCTACGAAAAAGGTCAACACGACTATGCATACATGATGAAAGATGTGGTGAGAGCCCCTGAAGCAGCAAAATTCGTCATTGACACTGGGGCCACTGTGAACATCATGCGCATATCACAGTTTTGCCCATTGCCCCCCCCCCTCAATTGACACCCTGAGGAGTGTTCCAGTGGCTGCACAGAGGTCTGTTCGAAACAATGGGAAATTCACAACCATGCTTAGTAAAAGAAGACGTGCCGTGGCAGAACTACATGTCCTTTAAGGAGATGTCTGGGAAGTAATCTACTGGGTTGCCCCACAGCACTTGAGATGAAGATCACAGCTGTGTCATATGTCATGCAGCATGATGCACCAATAACTCAACATTTTCCAGAGTTATTCAAGGACATTGGAGGCCTCAAGGGAGACCCGGTCACCCGGTTCACATAGATGGGTCATGGACACCAGTTGCCCAACATTCGAGAAGGATAACTATTTACCTGCAACAACAAATGGAAAGGGAAATTAAGTGCCTTCTATTTGAGCACATCATTGAGCTGTCCTACGCTACAACCCTATGGGTCTCGCATGTGGTAACAGTACCGGAGCAAGGGCCTTTTGACAAGATCTGTCTCTGTGTGGACATGTGACAAGCAAACAAAGCGATTGGCGGTGAACAACATCCCGGCATGCAACTAGATGATATGACCAGCTTGTTAAATGGAGCAAAGGTATTCACCAAGCTTGACCTATACAAAGGGTACCGCCAGATCAAACTTGATGAATAGTCAAGATATATAAAAATATTTGCCACTCAGGAGGGCTTATTCAAATACAAAAGACTCAGCTTTGGCGTATCATCTGCTGCTGAGATCTATCAGGAGAGTATTCAGAAAGTAATTTGTCACATAAAAATCTGCTTTGACGATATTTTGGTCTTCAGAGACTACATGGAGCAACATGATTTATCACTTCATCAGGTATGCGCTGCATTATCTAAAGACACCCTCTCCCTAAGAATGTGTAATCAACAATGGGACAACAACGCTGAGCTACTCACGGCTAAACTAGCCCTCTCACCTAACTGCACCATAAACTTCTTTATCACCTACAGACCACCAGGATCACCCCTAGACTTCCAAAAACAACTCCTCCTAAACATAGGCAACAACCTCAAAAGCACCACCAAAAGCATCCTTCTAGGGGACTTTAACCTTGGTTTAGCTGACCCAAAGGACAAAGCAGCCGCAAATCTAGCCAAAGAACTATCAAACATGGGGTTCGAACACAAAATTACTGCCCCCACTCATAACAAAGGCAGATCCATTGACTGGCTAGCGGATCACAACTGCTCATCTGCAATTACCTCCATCTCGGCCCTCCCATGGACGGACCATTACCTCATTCAATTCTCCATTCCTACCACGCCTACTCATAAAACCTTAACTCATGCCCCACCCGCTAAAGTAAGAAGCTCCAAAAAACTCACTGCTTCCAACCTCGCCCCTCTCCTCGACATCCCTGAACTCAAGCCTCCTTTCATCCATGACCCTACCTCTCTAGCCAACATCTACTCCAGCACACTCACTCAAGCCATCGATCTCATTGCCCCTCTAGAAGAAAAAAAAGGGAAAAAATCAATGCACTGCAATTCATGGTTCACTGAAGAACTATCTGACCTTCGCACCAAGAAACGCAAAGCCCTATCCAGATGGCAAGCAGCACCTAATCAATCCTCACTTAAAGATTTTAAAGAGATCTCCTTGACCTACAAAAAAGCCATATTCCATGCTAAATCCGAATCCTACAATCAGAGAATTATTAATGCCAGCTCCAAATCAAGAGAAATATTCTCCATATTCAAAGAACTCTCCACACCGACCTCCGTCCCAGATGAAATCATCAAGGATGAAGCCTGGTGCACAGGCATCCAGGCTGCCCTCCTCAATAAAGTTAAAACTCTCCAAGACAAAATAGCCTCACAACGCAAAGCCCTCAACACCCCCACCTGCTCACCCACACTCTCCACCAATAACTCTCTCTCACAAACACCCCTCTTTGCCTTTAGAGAAGTCTCAGAAACGGAAGTTAAAGACCTCCTCAAAAGAATTAAACCTTCCACCTGCAAAGGGGATATCTGCCCACCTTCACTAATCAAAGAGTGCTCAGAATCCCTCACCCCCATCATTACAGCCTTCATCAATGCCTCATTCGCACCTGGAACTGTACCACAATGCCTAAAAGAAGCTTGGGTCCGCCCGCTCCTGAAAAAACCCTCTCTCGATCCTTCCTCCCCTAACAACTATCGCCCCATCACCACCGTCCCCTTTCTCCTCAAAATCCTAGACAAAGCCGCACACAATCAAATCCAACACTACCTGGAAACCAACTCCATCCTAGGCAAAAGACAATCAGGCTTCCGCAAAGGCCATGGGATGGAAACTGCCCTTCTAGATTTAAAAAATCAAATTACCAAAATAATGGACACAGGCAAACCTGCTCTCCTCCTTCTGCTCGACCTCTCTGCAGCATTTGATTTGGTCGACCACAGCATTCTCACATCTCACCTCCTCAATGCTGCACACTTCTCTCACAAGGCTACCACTTGGATCACATCCTTCCTTGAAGGTAGGGCCATGAAAGTGTACTCAGACCAGGACAGCGCCCCCCCCACCACTATAAACTGTGGTGTCCCACAAGGATCCTGCACTGCTCCGACCCTCTACAACCTATTCACCAAACCCCTCTTTGACTTACTGGACTCCCTCAACATAGCGTACACAAACTACGCAGATGACACGCAAGTTCTCCTCCCCCTCTCCGGGAGACTACGACCTAGACTCAGAAGCCCTCCTCAAAATCTACTCGACCATCCAAACCTGGATGGCTATCAATGGTCTCTGCCTAAAAGGAGACAAAACCGAAATCATCATCCTAGCCCCCAACGAAACACTAACCAAACTTAGCCCCAACTATTCTCACATGCTCATCGACAATATTAGCATACCTGTCTCCTCCACCGTCAAGACCCTAGGAGTCTACATTGACGCCACACTCTCAATGACAAGACAAACCAACGCCATCGCCTCAGCTTCTGCTCTGACTACCAAACTCATCTACGCCATAAAACCCTACCTCACCACGCCTAACTGCCTCTCCATAGCCAGAGCTACCATAGGAGCCAGATTGGACTACTGCAACGCCCTCCTGGCAGGCACATCGTCAAAGAACCTAAACAGACTCCAAATAGTGCAAAACAATGCCCTCCGCGCTGCACTACACATTCCCAAAACTGAACATATTTCACAGGCCAGAAGACTTGTCCACTGGCTCCCAGTTAAGGAAAGAATCAACTTTAAAATCCTTACTCTCACACACAAGTGCATCAATCATACAGCACCCCCCTACCTATCTGAAACTATAACTAAGAACTCTTCCACCCGTCCCAGAAGAAGCCACCATGCCAACCAACTCCGAGTACCCACTGTAAAAAGAGCCAAAGCCGGCGGCATTGGCTTCCCACATATAGCTCCTAAGCTCTGGAATGCCCTCCCTAACGCCCTCAGAGCAGAACCCTCTCTGTACTCCTTTCGCAAATCTCTCAAAACCACTCTATTCAACTAACTCCATCCTTCCTTCACCCACTCCAGCTCGCACACGTCTGTTTCGAAATATGTCTGATACGTAACGTGCATTGTAATGAAAACTGCTTTGTTGTAACCACCTTCCTTCTACGGTAACCAGACTATGTATGTCCTCATGTAACAGCGCCACGATGCCCCCGGGCTGATGTGCGCTCTAAATAAATCTGAATAAATAAATAAATAAATAAGTGGTAACACTAAATTTGGAGAAGTGTTCCTTTCAAAAGATTAAGTTCTTCGGACACCTATTCCCGCATGCAGGGATGAGCCCAGATCCAGGAAAAGGTAATCACCATAACTGACATCTCCTCTGTACAAGATGTGAGTGAAGTACAGTCATTCTTGGGAATGGCTAGCTACTGTAGGAGGTTTCTGAAGGATTTTGCTACCATCAGTGCTCCACTAAGGGAGCTCACAACGGTTAGGCAGAATCACATGCAGTACCCATGGGGAACACTACATGTGATTAAGACTACAAGTGTCAGTAGAATTTCACCTTTGGTACTACACAGTTATGTGGTAGCAATGGCTGAGCAGCCAGACTTAGCCCATTTATTTATACAGTCAGTTTGAAAACATTACACTAGCAAGAGCAGCTCAATATCATATACTAATAAACCACAAATACACAACCAATAAATTAATGAACAAGTTCAGCTCCCATGAAGTGAGAGCAAAATGGCAATTCAGATATTTTAAAAAGGGGTAAAAAGACAAGGTTATAAGAATATACAGCACAAATACTTTCATAGGCAGTGCAAAGTGTTTCAGTAAACTACAACCAGCAATTCAGTTTATAGGCCTGGGCCAAAGTCAATGAGTCTTTGTATTGGATAGCACAGTTCTGGTAGTAAACGGTTAAGTCTTTTCCACGGATCTTAGAAGAATTTGGTCCGGCGACATGTTAGACGAATGTTTAGGGAAGGACAAGCCTTCAAAGTCAGGAAAATTTCACAAACTTTCTCTGTGACCGGATAGATTTCCGGACAGTGTTTGCACAGTACCTTTAAAGTGAAGAAGAGATGTAGCTGAGGCAGTTGTTCCTGGCAGTTCAAGCAGATCTCGCTGTTCCTGAGCTTCAGTCGTGGGGACAAGAAGGAGGACGTCGGGAGGTTCCTGCACTGCCCAGGGATGAAGCCACAATTTGGCAAAATGTCTGTTTAAGGTGTGAGTGCCTTAAAGTCCACGAGCTGGTTTCCTTCCCCCTGACTATCCGGTTTTCAACAGCACTCTGAAGAAAGTTCGACCAGTATGGGGACGGTGTCGAGCTTGCGAGTTGGTTGTTCCCACCAAACACAAGGGAAGAAGTCGATGGAGTTTCAGGCAATTTAGACCTGCAGTAGGACTTCACCGGTCATTCAGGAGTTGCAGCAGTCCTCTTCCTTCGCTCGTCTTTGGTTTTTTCGTTCCAGTGATCGACTCTGCTTTCCAAGTCCCAGAGACCTGCTTTTAAACAGTTTTCCCCCATTCATTCCAGCCTGGCTGTCACTCACACAGCCGGGTGGCTGTCCTTGCTGGACAGCCAGCTGGCCAATCATGCCAGAGCGCATTCAGGCCTCCTAGGAGACTAAGCACAGGGAGTTTCGGGCACCTCCCTCACATCCTGTCCATCCCAGACACTGAGGCGCCAGCGGAGGGCTTCAGCACTGCAGCCCGCCAAAGGCCAATGAACAAAGGAACCACATCTGGTTTGGCGCACAGAGACAAACACAAGAAGGACCTTTCCTAAAAGAAATGGTGAAAAAAGTCGACCAGAGTTTGTTTTTACAGATAGGTCTGGGGCACCATATTGAAAAACATGGCTGACCCGATTTTTAGCTACCGTTGTTTGCGGTTGGGGAAAATCATGGTAGTTTGATCTAAACCACTGCCACCAGCCATTTAAAGTAGGAAAGGGTAACATTTGACTGTTACATGAGTGTTTTGACTCAGGGGAAGCTAGGCAACCCCTCCAGCACTCTATAGGAAGATAGTGTGTGCTGGGTCTGTACATTTAAAGAGACTAGTAAAGTCAATTTAACTTTACATGCTCTTGGAGATAGTAGTCAGTCCCAGAGAAGGTATTAATTGTTATTGTTTATTAATGTGATACAGTTTTAAACAAATGTAAACAACTTTACACATATTTACATCAAACCTCTAAAATGCAAAAATACAATAAAATTCCAAATCTTAATAAAGTCCTTAATACAGTTAATAGATAATTAATTTGTATATGGATTCAGGACAGAGCCTAGTTATTATATATATATATACATAAAAGGAGAGAGAAAAACACCCTTTTCATATTCATATTAAAATAACACATTTCATACTTGCACAGCAAGAGTACCACTACTTATCGGGGAGAGACCCCCTTGAGTTTAAATTCATGAGAGCAGCAGCCTCTCGCCAAACCTGATGGAGTGCAAGATGCAGTATAGAATTGTAGGTGTTAACACACTGCTTCCAGAAATCTGCCTGATCCATATAATCTATATTATGAACAAACCCACAAAGATGCTTTATAAACTTCGTTCTCATCCTGCAGCATCTCGCCAGCACATAACGAGCCGTCTCTGGCTCAGTAGGGAGATCACAAATCCTACAATATCTTTCTGCTAAACTCAGACCCAGCTCAGGGCCCTGTGTAGTCAGGATCGGTAAGTGATTGAGACGCATTAATAGAATAAACCGCCTCAGATGTTCTGATGGGCACAGATTTAGATAGAGTTGTGCCTTCCATATGTGTATAGTACAAATAGAATGAAATTATAACTTTTCAGGCTACTAAGATGGTTAAAATTATTCTGCCAGTCCCACAGGTTGAGGCGATTGCGCATGCTGGTAATCAGGACATCATTTTCCTTACCCCATTCTGGTGACCAGCTGATTTCTTCAGTCAAAGACCGAATCTGGCTTTCTAATTTAGCCTGTCTACCCACCACGCAATCTTCCTTAATAGTCAAAAGTAGGTTATTTGTTGGTTTATTATTGAGCCTGATATGGAATTCCATCCTCTTCCTTAAAACCATGGCTTTAAGAGAGAAGATTCCTAGCTCAAGTCTAATGATTGCCAGGGGTATACACTGGGGAAGGCCGAGGATTTTTCTCCAAAACTTACCCTCTACCAGTTGTAGCCACCCTAAATTCATATTTATCAAAGGATCTAAACCATACGTCACCATGGGGGCCAAACATTGAATATACAGCTGACGTGCTGCCCAGATTGAAAATCCACACTGTTCTCGTGTGAATTTATAGATTAAGGCTGTGAGTTGAGCTGCTTTTGTTCTACGCTCCTGAATACAAGTGAAATAGTTTCCTTTACTGTCAAATTCTACCCCCAGATATCTATACATATGCGTGTATTCAATTTCGATCAGGCCCATCATCATTCTCGGTCTAGCCACTCTACCAGCAGTATATAACAACAGCTTGGTTTTACTATTGTTAATGACTAGTTCATTGTTTTCTGCATAGCGCCATAGCTGATTGGCTGATCTCAGGAGACCACTAAAAGTGTGATCCATGATCATCAAATCGTCCGCATAAGCTAGGAGTGGGCAGTGGCAAGAACCTATCTTAGGGGGACAGTTATTAATCCCTGCAAGGCATTTGGGTACATCTGAAATAAACAAATTGTATAAGGTAGGGGCTGTCACACATCCTTGTTTTACCCCTCGACTCTGGGTGATGGGTTTGGTCACTGAGCCCAGATTATCTAACCTAACTTGAACAGTAATATTAGAATGTAATAGCTCCAAATAATACAATAAAGATTCAGGGCAGCCCAAGTTCCTCAGTTTGTTCCATAGGAGGGAGCGGTTGACCGAGTCAAAGGCCGCCTTAAAATCTATATATAGCGCGTATAGTGGGGGATTTGAACGGGTCAGAGCCTTATTTCTCAAAGTATTCATAATAAATATATTGTTTGAAGTAGAATAGCCTGCTCTAAAGCCGCTTTGGAATTGATCTAATATCCCAGCGTTCTCTACCCATGTTAGCAGTTCTTTCAAAATGAGGGCTGCAAACAATTTCCCAGAACAATCCAGCATAGATAAGAGCCGGTAGTTCGTAGGATCAGACCTACTACCTTTTTTGAAAACGGGTATGATGATGGCTGCCTGCCAAGATGTCGGTATACTACCTTCATACAATATCTTATCAAACAATATTTTCAAAAGGTTTGCCCAGAAGGGGGGATTGTTCCTCAGCACCATGTTAGAGAGGCCATTTGGCCCTGGGGCTCGTGACGTATTTAATGACTTAATTCTTTTTTGTAGATCCTCCACAGAGACAGACAATGGAGGGATAAGGGGTTTGCTAGCCGTGGGAATAAAGATCCTACAGCTGCTCCCCGTATTTCTCATTTCCAAAAAGGAGATCCATTCATCACATCCTATAGGATTAACCATGCTGGATAAAGTTTTCCCTTTCACTTTCCCTAGTATGGACCAGATTTTGCGAGTGTTCTTGCCACATAATGTTCTAACTGTATGTTGCCATCTCTCCACTTTCCTGGTGTTTTTATGTGTTTTTAGCCATACTTGGTAAGTGGTCTTCAGCTTTCTTGTTTTGAGAGCTATAACCTTTTTGGGGTCAGGGCCATTTCTTATATGTCTCATTTCTCCTCTGAGCTTGCGCTTCCTATCTCTAATCGCACGGTCATATTTTAATTCGTTTGAAGCCTTACCCACCATCAGGCCCATTTTACGAGAACAGCGTAAATCAGAGAATTTACTTATCCAGCTTTCTATTTGTTCGGGTGACATTCGCATAAACATATTTGATTGTTCAGTCCCCCATTCACCAGACGCCCTTGTGGCCTTTTGAATATTATTCGCTGACCAAGTAATACGGTTTAGGGAGTGGTTGATTACGAGATCTCCCAGATTTGCAGTTACTGCATTAGGGTGGCTATATCCCAATGATAATATCAAAGGGTCATGATCACTCCATTTGTATTGCTTCACCCTCATATCTTTAACGATTAGTGCAATCTCTACACTAGTGTAGATATAATCTAAGGTGCTCTCACTACTCCCATTCTTCCAGGTAAATTTACCGGGACTATCATTTCTAGTTCGACAATTAATTATTTCAAGGTCCCAACATTCAAAAAAGCCCCTCCAGCACATCCCCTCTTTATCCGTAAAAGCCTGATTCCATATGCTGTTATTCGCTAAGAGCTGATTATTGCTTATACCACCACCACTATTGATTCTGCAATTTAGATCCCCGGCCACAATTACAAAATCTCTGCCATTGGTTAATTTCCAATCGCTTAAAAGATTGTGCAGGGTATCTTGTATGCATTCTCTATACTTTGCACCAGGGGGATTATATATATTTATTAACAATATTTCTTCCCATCTTGCTTTAATTCTGAGGATCAGAGCAGCAGCACACAAATAGTTACTGTCCACTGGGATCATTCTACTTTTAATCTTATTGGATATCCCTATAGCTAAGCCCCCATAAGGTCGTCCACGTAAACCTCTCTTAGCAAGGGTGTGGTAAATAACGTACCCATCAATGGCTGTCTGCTGCAACAGCCAGGTTTCTTGTAATAAAATGATGGAATATTTGCTTATCAATGATAGGGAGCCCTTGTTGGTAAGAAAGTGCTGATGACCATGTGTATTCCAATTTAGGAGGGTATAATCTCATGTTTGTTGTAAAACTAAAGGCAGCGAATCTGCCAACCATTTCAAAGTATTTTGAATATCTGACATCTGCACTTTCTTTCCCGTTATTTGAGTAGGTATACCGCTCTTGTTTTGGGCTGCCATTGACTCAGCGCTTGGGAGTAAGGGATCTTCCTTCTCTTTACAGGCATCTACTTCCACCCCCACTTGTAAAAGACATTGTTTATGAGATCGAATCAATTGAGCAGATGCCAGAACATAACAATGGAGAGCTGTAACATTGGGATTACATAGAGTAAGTGGTTCCACAAAGGAGAAATCTTCCGAACGGATTACCCGCAATTATGGAATCAGATGCAATTTATTCAGATCCTCCGTTCTTGTCAACCACTTATCCCTCTTCTATTGGTTTAAGTTTTTAATAATGCATATTTTACTTGCATTAGGATCGTCGATTTCTGTTGTTTCCATTGGGTTAAGTGGTCCCTTGTTATCCACATTATCTTTCCCATCTTGATTCGAACATTTAGTGTCCTCTTCAGCTAAGCTGGTAGAAATGTCAGAGTTTGGATCCTCAAGGATCGTGCTGGTGATTTCCTGTGATATGTTTGGAATGATCCAACTGTTAGGGTCCCTAGTCCTTTCTTAGCACTTTGCCTGGTTTTTTGCCTCTTGCGTTTTGATTTTTTAGCACGAGTTGCTGGAACATTAGTGGCAGGTAAGGGGGAGGCTATTTCAACTACCAAGTTTTTTGAGGTTAGACGTCTTTGTTGCCGTTGCTGTTTTTTTGTCAGGGGTATTTCCAAGTCATTCTCTGTAGGTTTGTCTAATTTGTCGGGTGCCATCTGTGGAACCGATCCCCCAGCTCCGTTAGGGGGATGCTGATTAGATAGACCTATTATCGAATTTGTATGGATCCTCCCGCATAGTTTTAGCAGTATTTTCATGGCAAATTGGAGAGATGCCACTGAGGCTTGTAGTTCTACAATGGCTGGGTTATTGCAGTCCTCGGTGTTTCTGCTATCACCCTTATCCATGCGTTCCGGATCTTCAGATCCCATATAAAGGTTTGGGGAAGTTGATAGCCGCTCCTCTGATGGGACCACCAGGGAAATAGAAGAAGGGCGCATGGAATGGGTACCCGATAAGTTAGATGTTGAGTTGCCTGGTTGTCTTGGGCTAGCAAATCCCCTAAGCCTTTGCTGCTCCCCCTGGGCTGCATTTAAGACCTGGGCCTCAACCACGAGTGGACAATCGTTTAATGCAGTGGGGGGGTTGTTTAAGGAGGCCATTGATTTTTGAATTGATAGGCATAGATCTAAGAGAGAGTTATTATCAATGTCATTGTAATTGGTATTATCCAGGGTAATACTATTATTCTGTTGGAATGGTGGTGGAAAATTGCAATCTTCGACTACTGGTTTATCCACAGTAGTGGTTGCCTTAGTGTAATTTTTCCCAAACATAGCTGGAATAGTCCCTTTAATCACTCTACCCACCTCCTCCCTAGTGTTGGTAGTCTTATTTTCTTTCTGCAGTGGATTGTCCCTAGGCCCTTCTTGGCCTTTACGCAAGTTATACCAAGTTTTGTTCTGCCTTGTTTTGGCCATAAGGTCAGGCAGATCTTGTCCTCCCTTCTTCTTAGGTGGGAGTAGCGATGGAGTAGAAAAGCACAAACGTGTTAGTGCAGTCTCGCTTAAATTATATCAACTTCCACGGTGTGTAAGAACAGAAGTGCAACAAGGCACACTGTATTTGTAGGAATATGTTATAAATAGCTCACCATCTCAAGTTCCAGGTTAGCAATATCATCTCAGCACCAAACAGTCACAAAACAGTCGGCGCCCTTCACCCCTGTCGGGCTTAACGCCGCAAGGGTGGTAGCCTGTGTCTTTTGGCTGCTCCCAAGGTCACGTGATTGGAGCATGTGTCGCACGTGGCCCCGCCTCCTCCAGGAAGCGTGTGGCAGGGATGATGACGGCAAGAGTCGAGGAGCGACTCGCAGTGCCGGTCCAAGGTCGGAAGACTCCTGTCAGTGCAAATTAAGCAGTTCCCAATAAAAGCACAGCGCACAGAACGCGAGGCAGCCTGGTCTTTTGGCTGCTCCCGAGGTCACGTGATCGGAGCACGTGTCGTGTCTGGCCCCGCCTCCTCCAGGAAGCGTGTGGCAGGGATGATGACGGCAAGAGTCGAGGAGCGACTTGCAGTGCCGGTCCAAGGTCGGAAGACTCCTGTCAGTGCAAATTAAGCAGTTCCCAATAAAAGCACAGCGCCTGAGGAAGTCCGAAAGGCATCCCTGTGCCACTGCACTGAAGGTGCTGTGTGACACACAGAAAGAGATGACGCCTCTGGAGTTATTTTAAAACTCCATAACCAAAAGAACACAAAAGTAAAACACACATCAAAATACATGAAAAAGTGGGGAAAAAGGCTCACACTCTTCCCAGAAAAAAAAAAACAATCCTAGAAATCCAGCAAAGTTGCTGGGGGTCTCAAAAGGTAAGAGAAATTAACACAATTCACAATTCTCCCTAACACCCGTCCTCCCAGACTAAGGAACAGGAGGATTTAATCCACTCCTAGACGAATCTCCTTACTCCAGTCGGTCAAACATCCTGGAGAGACCATCAGCATTTTGGTGGTGACACCTAGACCTGTGTTCAATGGTAAAATCAAACCCTTGCAGGCTGATTGACCATCTCAGTAGTTTAGGTTTTTCCCCTTTCATTTGCATCAACCATCTCAAGGGTTGGTGGTAAGTCTGAATCACAAAAGTAGATCCATTCAAGTATGGCCTAAACTTTTTCAGTGACCACACAATAGCAAGACATTCTCTTTCAATGCTTACCCACCTTGTCTCAGGTTCCTTCAGCTTCCTGCTGCACAATGAAGGTTTGGTTATAGTCAGGAGCTCATAGGACTGGAGCTAGACAAAGGGCTTTGTTTAGGCCTTCAAATGCTTGAGTGCACTCCTCATTCCACCTAACCTTTTTAGGGAATTTGGGAGAGGAGACCACATTCCAGGGAGAAGCTATAGTCCCATAGTTCTCTATGAAGTTCCTATAGTACCCAGTGAGGCCTAGGAAGGCTCTCACATGGGTTTGAGTAGTAGGGGTGGTCCAGTTTTGTACAGCTTGTACTTTGCTAGGCAATGGCCTGATTTCACCTCCTCCATGGTAGACCACTTTACTCTGACCAATTTGACATTTACTTGCCTTTATGGTCAGATGAGCCTGCTCAAGAGCCTGCAAAACATATCCTAAGTGGTCAACATGTTCTCTCCAAGTAGGGCTGAGCACTGTAATGTCATCCAAGTATGCCATGCAGACTTCCCCCATCCAATTCAGAACCTGGTTAACCATCCTTTTGAATGTAGCAGGTGCATTATTAAGTCCAAAAGGCATTACCTTAAACTGGTAGAGGCCTGCTGGGGTTGAGAATGCAGTTTTCTCCTTGGCATGGTCGGTCAGTGCTATTTGGCAACAGCCTGAATAAAGATCAAATGTACTGAGGTACTTGGCTGAACCAAGTTTGTCCACTAGATCATAATAATAATATTAAATAATAATAATAATAATAATAATAATAATAATAATAATAATAATAACTTAGCATTTATATAGCGCTACGAACCCTCAGGTATCTGAGCGCTGCTTATTATTACCCACGGTGTGTGGTGCTCATTTATCAACCTCAGAAGGATAAAAGGCTGAGTTTGGCCCCACAGGGATTCGAACCTGCATCAGCAGGCTCTGCACAGATGTCAAAGCGAACGCTCTACTCGCTGTGCTATCGGACCGGGTATCCTGGGTAAAGGGTGGGCATCAGTCTTGGTGACTGCATTAAGAGCTCTATAGTCGACACATAATCTCAACTCCTTGGATCCTGCCTTTGGTATTCAAACAACTGGACTTGACCATGGACTGGTATAGGGCCCTATTACCCCGAGATCAAACATCTTGTTGACCTTCTCCTTTATGTGGGATCTTGCATGATCTGACATCCTGTAACCTCTGCTTTTAACAAGTAAACAGTCACCAGTGAGAATATCATGCTGTCCCCACGTGGTCAAGCCTGGTGATATTGAAAACAGGGAGGCAAACTTATTTAACAGAAACTTGCACTCATCCTGTTGTTCAGGTGTCAAATTAAAAGAGAGATTAACTCCTTCTATTTCCTCATCTAAAGTCTGGCTTCTGAGTAGGTCAGGTAGAGGTTCACTCTCCTCCTCATCTTGAACTGAAGCTAGAAGAAAGTCTCCCACTTCTGGTCTTGAGACATAAGCTTTTAGACGGTTCCTGTAAAAGACTCTGGAAGCCTCCTTAGGATTACCTAAGTCCACTAGATAGTTGACCTCTCCAAGTTTACCAACAACCTTGAAGGGTCCTATCCACTTGTCCTGTAAGGCCCTCTGCCTTTTAGGAACCATAACTGAAACTTGCAGGTCTTGAGTAAACTCAACCATGCTGGCCTTCTAATCATGCCAATGTTTGACCAGAGTCTGACCTGCTTTTAAGTTATCTGATGCTTCTGCCATCATGTGTGACATTCTTCTCCGGAGACCTAGCACGTAGTCAGTGACTCTCACTGGCTTGGGGGAAGGAGCACTCTCCAACCCCCCCTTAATCAGGGCCAAGGGGCCTCCAACTGGATGGCCATAGAGAAGTTCAAAGGGATTAATTCCAACTCCCTCCTGAGGGACTTCTCTATAAGCAAATAGAAGGCATGGCAGTAGAAGGTCCCACTTTCTCCTAAGGGGTTCATATAAAACACCCATCATGCTCTTCATGGTACGGTTGAACCTCTCTACCAATCCATTTGTCTGAGGATGGTAGGCAGTTGAGAACTTGTAAGTTACTCCACAGTTTTTCCACATGGCCTGCATGTAGTGGGACATAACATTGGATCCCTGTCAGAGAAAACTTCCTTAGGAAAACCTACTCTGGTAAAAATACCAAGTAAATCCTTAGTCACAGCCTGAGCTGTAACAGTCCCCATAGGTATGGCTTCAGGATACCTAGTTGCATGGTGTACTACAACCAGGATAAATCTGTTTCCTGAAGATGTTGGAGGGTCTAAGGGACCAACAATGTTGATTCCTACGCTCTCAAAAGGGACTCCCACCAAGGGTGCCACATTTTTGGCTCCACTCTTGCCAGAGATTTGGCAAGTGTGGCAGCTCCTACAGAACTTATCTACCTCAGACCCCAACTTAGGCCAGTAGAAATATAAAGAGAGCCTTTCCTTGGTCTTCTTAAAACTTAAGTGACCAGCCAAAGGTATCTCATGGGCTAACTGTAGGAACTGGAGTCTGCTTTCAAGAGGCACTACAAGTCTTCTGTAGTCCCCTTGGATAGACTCAGTCAGTTCACTGTAGAAGAGGCCATCTTCCCTGAACAATCTATGCTTCCCTGGCTCTTGCCCTTCCAGCTGGGAAGCTGCCTGTTGGTGAACACTTTCAAGAGTAGGACACTCTCTTTGACCTCTGCTGAAGTGTAGGGATTCAACTCATGGAACATTTTAAAATAGTATTTTGAGCATTGATCCATTGGATGGATGAATCAGATTCAGTAGGACATCCTGACCAAATAATAAACATATCAACAATGTACCGATACCCCGATACCATGCAGTGATCTGAGATTTATATGGATTAGAATCTCAAAAGTCTCTACATATAAATTGGCCAGATTCGGGGCCATGGCAGATCCTATTGCTGTCCCTTCATTTTGGGAGAAAAATTGTACTTGGAATCTGAAAATGTTTTTAGCCAAGGCCAACTTAATATACCACATAAAATAGATACTTGGAACCGGATGGTTATCCGTTCTCCCCAACAACACCTCTTCGATAATCTCCAAGTTGGCTTGTTGGGAGATGAATGTATAGAGAGATTCAATATTCATACAAATGAGCAATTGTGTGTTAGGATCAAATATCACACCCTCAACCTTGTTGATGATACTCCTTGTGTCCTGAATATAGGAATCCATCTTCATAATAAATGTACGTAAGTAGATGTCTGCAAACCTCAAGAGGGTTTGTTAATCTATTGTGTACTTTAGGCAAGATATAAAAGATTGGCCCTCAACTATTCTTTTTAAAAAAATATTCTGCCTCCTGATTTCTAATCCATTCATGTTCAAGTGCCCCCCATCACTTTAGATTCAATCAAGTCAGTTCTACAGTTGGATCACCTGGAATTTTCTGGTAGCTTATAAGCGATTGCATTCTTCAACATCTATTCAGTCTATTTTATTGAGGATCACAATTCCCCCACCCATATCTGCCTGACAAATAGCAATATTGTCATTGTTATCCAATTTCTTCAAGATGGCTATCTCTAGTTTAGATAAATTGGAGTTTTAGATAAATTGGAGTGCAATGGTCTAACTTCTTCCTCCATAATGATCAGATCTTGTAAACCGTTCTTTTCAAACAGCAAAGATGCATGGGATTAAGAATATGCAGGGACACAAAAGGTAGAGGGGTTTTTAAGACCGACTGAGCAGTTGTTGTGCTCAAAGTTCTTGACAAGTTGAAAATGTTCTTTAAGGTGGATGTTTCTCATGAAGTTGAAGAATTCAGTGCAAAACTCAAATGCATCATGATGTCTAGTGGGTACAAATCCTAAACCCCTATTGAGAACTTATTCTTCTTCAGGGGCCAGCCTGTAAGTGGATATGTTTATTACCACTGGGCCTGGCTCCTTGTCTGTACCCGGTCGTAATCCCACTGTTTTCTGCCCCTGCTCCAATCTAAAAACACAGAAGAATTTCTCTGTTACTGTTGCGCCCTGAAATCTGCCTCCAGTATCCCTGCCTTGTCTTTGATTGTCCATATATGCGTTGTGATATTCCTCATAACTATTCCTAGTCCCTGAGGTACCTGGTGCAACCTCTTCTAAGGAGATGTGTGTGCTTGAACTATAGGATTTGTCCCTGAATCTGACCCACCAATTCTCTTGTTCCCATCTTGAGGACGGTGATTGCTATATATATTCAATATAAACACACCCAGAATGAATTTAAGGGATTTTAGCAAAGGATTTTCAATAGGGTGAAAAAGTCACCTGCACGTAGCACTGAAACCCCTGCACCGAACATAGCTTGCAAAATTGTTTTGGTCCTGTAAATCATAACATCTGCTTGTTTAATTTTATTTTTGACAGTAGTCTGTGATGCCCACCAAAGTTATGCAGCAAATTGTACAACGAAGTAATCAGAGGTAGTCACCAGTTTCAAGGGTGTGTTGTTAATCAAGTCTATAATCTTGTGGTATTTTCTTTTTCCTGCCAACATTAGTTTGGATTTTTCATAATATACAACTAACCGCTGGTGTTCACAAAATGTTGTCAACATGCCTAACATCTCTCTTTTAGCTAGTAAGATGGCATTGCACACAAATAACAGGACAGGCGTGTGCCTACATTTTTGGACAGCAGTGTTAAAATGTGTCAGTAGTATCTACAGTATGTTTACTAACAGAATGTATAGTCGAGGAAACAGCATGCAGCCCTTGTGACCTACAAGAGTAACTGAGGAAAATCATGGTACGTCAAAAGATTGTACTATCTAAGGCAGCAAGGTTAGCCTTTTCTATCAGAAGTTGTAGGTTCTAGTCGACTGTATTCCATGCCCTTTGGTAAAATGAAATGGTGTAATTGTCATTGGTCCAATCAGACAAACGCTCATGCAACACTCTACAAAACAAAGACAACAGACTGATCTTAAGCATGTTCTGGAGATGGATACTATCATGGCTCTCTTCCAAGAAGGTGGACTAGCCAAATTGGTGGTGGTGGCATTAAATACCTTTGTCAAGAGCGCTCCACGAACCAATGGTTCAGATTTATTTAGAACAAAGGGTAAGCAATCTAGTCCTGGGGCCGTTCCATTTGTGAGGTTTACTTAGGTCAAGATTACTTCTGCCATCCAAATGCTTGAAACATCCCCTGCGTCTACTTATAAAATCTTGGGTCCGCACCAGTGTGAATTAGTCCCATCGCTGCGTGAGGTTGTCATTCTAGGATAATGGTTAAAATGGTCGAAATTATTGGACAATATAGCGTTTGTTTTTATCTCATTTTTTAAGGCTTCTGTTGTGTGTGCATTTCCATCAAATAGTGGTGGTTGGAAGGTGGGTGGATATGTGTGTTAGAATGTAATGCTGCAAAAAGAAGCCACTGTTCAGGTGGTAGACAGTTTGATAGACTCATCTCACCTTCAGTATTCTCATACAATGTGTTTTGTTGAAACCATTGATCCGGAGTGTAGAGATCAAGGAGAACTAATGGTTGAAACTATAACTGGCAGAATGTAGTGGGTCCTACAAGTCATCTGTTCCTTCTTACGACATTAAGGTTGCCGCTCTTTTTTGCTTGCTGATGAAAGGAGAGCAACAATTTAGAGCATGGGCTTTACACAATGACTCACTCATACTAGCACAGTTGATCACAGATTTCTTTCTCAGTATAGACACCTGTCACTCACAGTGCACTGTCATCAGCATGGCAAAGTTGCTGCCCGCATAATTTGGACTTTGTTCCTGTCAAGCCGTACTATCCAAACAATGTCATGTACCTTCAAGACAACATATTGACACTAGATGTGTAACTGGAATAGTAATTATGTCCGGGTAGAGTGATGTACCACTTGCACAATGGCCAATTTCTCGGCTATACGATGGCTCGGAAAATCGATATAGCCGGGAAATTGGCTAATGAGGGAAGCCTTTCCATTCCTCCAGACACGCTGTGCTGGTGGCAGAGCTTTCAGTGCAGTGCTCCATCTCATCAGAGGAGCGCCACGCTGAAAGCCATGTAGTCATGGCTGCCAGGACAGCGCTTCCTCCTTCTTAATGACGACGCTCCCGTGATGCAAGTCATGTCAGTGTGGCTCTCCTTCTTGCCCAGACTGCACCTGACCTAATTCACTCGCCCCCTCACCCTGCTCCTTATTGGCTAAGGGTGGCGGTGGAGTTCCCGCTGCCAGCTTCACTCTTCTCCTTGCACAGGCCACACCTGACAGAAGCCCCCCTGGAATAGCAGATCACTGCCCACCTAATCCTTAACTTATTAGTGAGGTGCCCCCCACCACCTTATTGCCTGCAGTCTTCACCAGGATGCAACTGGAAGACACAGTTTTCTGAGCCTTCCCCCTCACTATCATCACGTTTGTGCAAGGTTGCTGGGAACTCCAAACACATTGCCATTTTTTAAGGGCCATTATAGCTTAATAGAATGATTCCTCGGACCGTACTGGGTGATGTGGACCCTAAAGACCTTGTTAGGCGCTATCATTGGACTCCGTCTTTTAACTTGCTCTTCGGGGCCCATAACTACCGATACGGCCTAAGGGCTAGGTCTTTAAGGCTTACTTATATGTTTATGGGAAGATTATGACCTTAAAAGGAGAATGCAAATAACATTTTTGTAACAATATGAATAATGCTGCAAAGCTGGTACTTCAGGTTTTGTTATCCCATAAATACCATGTTTATTATATATATTAAAAAGTTAAGAAGATAAATTTGTTGAAATGTTTACAAAATGAAATTAATATTGTTTTTTGTTCAATAATTGTAATAATTATGGATGGCTTGTTCTGTAACTGCATGAGATCCTTTTTCTGTGCCAAATTGCCTACAGTACACGAAAATGTCATTTGCTTCCATCATTGTAATATACTATCTCAGGGGAATACTTTATAATAGATGCCCGTGAGTTGCAAACTATTTTTATAACGCATGTCCCTTCCTCTTGCTGAAAGGTTAATTAGCAGACAGTAAGTGGGATTTCCCTATCACTGCATCTTCAAATATTAATATGTTGTATTTGATATCTTACCGAAAGAATAATAGAAGGCCCGATTAAAGGCGTGCTTTTAAAGTATGACAGAAACCAAAATAGAAGGGATTTATATGAAAGAATTCATGCAAGTGTGCAGAACCCTGATTGATCTGACTGGGCACTTATGGTGTGCTGTTACTTCATATGGTTGTGGAGCAGCAGGTCCTGTGTAACCTTACACATAATCCTTATAGCTAGTCCACCAGGAAGTCTTGTGACTACATTCCCGGAATGCTGCATACTAGAATAGCCGGTGAGGCTAGAAACACAATCCAAATACTGCGAAACCACAATATAAATAATGTTCCATGTTGTGCAGAGTGATGCATTGTTGTGTTTAGAAGTGACTACACATAGGCAATTCAAACAGAGCATGAATATGATATTAGAGCAGTCGGATCATTAGATTTTCTGAACCTTTCTGAAAACATATTTTGGCTTCAAAATTTAAATTATATCTAAGGTGAAGGTGGGTATTCTGGGATATAACAAATTGCCTGGTACAACAGATGCACATGCGCAATTGTCCACAAACAGAGCACAATTGTCATGTCTAGAGATCTAACCCATATGCATGTATATGTAAGCCTGGATGTCAAACATCTACCTGCCACTCAGCCTTACAAAGGCCATATTCGTTTAGGCAACACACTCTGTAATGCTCAAGCCCTTACAAGTTTCACGGAAATTAAGCTCCATGGATTCACGCCTACACTCTCACCAAAAATCTCTTAGCGTTACCATTGACTGTGACTGCTTATTCAAAACATAGTTTCGGAATAGTCAATGGTCGTCCAAGCACTGGTCATCTACAACCCAGAGGGAGGAAAAGCCTTACTAGCAGTAGTCTAGATGCCACCTTGGCCTCTCAGGCAGACATCCGCAACACAACTCATAACAGAACTAGGAAAATTCAACCACACAACCTCCATCCTTTAAGAACTATATTGGCTGCACCTTCAAGCACACCTGTTCAAGGCAGCCTGCATCACCTGAAAATCAGCCACTACTAAAGCACAACCCTACCTGACCAAAGAACACACTATTTCAGGAGGCCAGTGCACCATCAGAAGGCACAACCTGAAGAGAGTAAGACCTGTAAGAGGAACAGGTATGTTCCTTCTGCTTATCCTGCCTCTGAAACAAGTGACTTACACCAACCAGATGACTCTCTCCATCCCACACTTCACGAAGGAACATCTCCCAAATCTCTAATCAATCCACTCAATTGTACTTGTCCCCCTCCAGAGCGCACCCTCCCCTTCTCTCACTACCCATCCCAGCTCTCACCTGCTACTCTTGCACCCTACCTACAGCCTCCTGCGTGCATCCCCTATGCACAGTACAGCTTCCTAGGCACTTCTGTGCTTTATACCTCTCATACATACCAGCAGTCGCACATTGAGGAATTCTGAGAATGCTCTAAGCTCTTCCTTCCCTTTGTTGGAATAATACAAAATGAGAAAGCAACTAAAAACACGTGTGTGGGGGGTGGGGTTAATCAACAGACTCGGACTTTGCATTGTGAAACAATTGTATTCACTGTAATGCATGTTGAAAACAGATGTCATTGCAGTATAAAAGAAGAGGCTGGTGAGTTTAAAAAATAATATTCCCACATGGTGCATTTAGTTTCAAGAACGATGTGTCTTTTTAATTATGATTGATTTCTGCTACCTGTTTATTAGTATGCAACTCACAGTATGACTCCTCAGATAAGCCAATTGTAAATGCTTAGTTTTCGACTGTGTGTCTTATGTCCCCAACAGACCCTGAAGTAAGAAGATCATTTCAACGTTGTCATAGCGTCATGCCCAAAACTGAAAGGTTTGCAGTTAAAATGCATTCCGAAATGAATTGTATGATGTCACTGCAGCACTGCTCTGATGATTCAATCATGGTCTCTGTATTTAAGTTGCATACATCTGAAAAACTTACCTGCACATGTAATGTAATTCGGACAAGAACTGTGTCGGGTGGATTATATTCGACAAAAATGTCATCTTGACAAAAATACATGTGTTAAAATATGACAATACAATATCACATAATCACATCGGCATTTCAACAATTCATAAATACAAATGTAGAAGTTATAGCAGTTAAAATTCATTAATAACACCTTGGATGTGAGACAAATGCCTGATAGCGCGATAAAAATACTCCACATAATTTTAGTATTATACAATAAAATTGTTCATGCCCCCACATTTCCCTCTTTTATTATTTTGGCCCTTACACGCCAAGCCTGAGTTAAGATATCTTGCCACACAATAAACCACTTTGGTTTCTTCACAATCTTTAAGAAACGGAAGCGCTGCACCCGTGCAACAGTATGTCATATGCATTGCATAAGGGTATCAAGAACTTGCATCGGACAGTGCGGTAGGGATCACAAAAAAAGAGAAAATGGACTACGATTCCTCTACCAATCCACACACTGGGCAGATCTCACTTCCATCAGTGACGCACTTCTTTGTGACACATGCCAAGTCCAGATGAGAGGCTCTAAACCTAATATAAAGGTTACGAGTTGATGGAGGCCTTATCATATCCAAGTCGCTTTCAAACCCCTTTGAGCTGTCCTCAATCACTATCCAGGGCTTCAAGGTTCAGTTCTCAGTAGTAGGAAAGTGTAGTGGAGTAGCCCCATTGAGCAGCAGTCTGTGGGCAGCAATACCACAGACATCAAAAACATGGATTAGCGGGCTATTGTGGAACCCAAGGAAAAGGCCCTTTGGTACCCATCCTGCTGCGAGGATTCCCAAATGAAAACACTGGAGGGATCAGTTCCTACAGGAGCATGTTCTCAGTGTATAAGATCCCCGGGCATGTTGGCCCATAAGAGGAACCATCACCAAGGAAGTGTGAGTGTATGGCATAGGTGTTGATGTCGCCTGTGTTGATGATGTGTGTGCATAATATTTATGTGTATGGTGTATGAGTGAATGCTATAATATGATATGGTATGCAGGGTATTGAATATAAGTGTGTGGTGTATAAGAGTGTGAGAAGGTCTGCTTTACGGTCCATTTCAGGGAAAGAGTTGTCCACCCCAAACATTCACTGTTGCTCGCGTAGAGTTTGTAAAGATCTGCTCCCCTCCACATCTTGCCTATGATGATGGCGAACACTGATTGGGTAAAGCCACAGCAAGAAGCAGAGGGAAGCCCCCACGCAGCAGCAATTCACACTTTGTGGCAGCCGTCAGCCAGCAGCCTACCACTGGACATGCGAGAGAGGGGTGCAGCAAAGTCTCCGGGGATCTATACGCCATTCAGAAAAGGAGGCCTTATTAATGAGGCTCCCACTAGCTTACCAGAGAAATTGAAAGGCCCATCAGAAGGCCTTATAAAACACGGACTCCACTTCCTCAGAAACTCTTTCACTTTCCTTGCCAGAGATTCTTACAGAAAAGGGGTGGGGCTTACAAGCCCCTTTTGAAGCCTCCCTAAGCAGTCCCCCTGCCACACCCGTTCTGAGCCAGGTAAGTGTTTGGCGAGGGTGAGTAGCCAATCCTAGGAGGGGGTGGGGTATTTAAGGATGTGTGTGTAAGTACGCAAGTGTGGCTTAGTCGGGTGAGGACAGGCCGTGGAGAAGGATGTCCAAGAGACCAGAGGAGGTGAAAGCAGAAAGCAGTGCAGAAACTATTGGTGAGAAGAGGTCTGTGGAGTGTTTGTGTGAGAGAAAAGAGTGGGAGTAGGAGAGTAAGAGTATGAGTAGTGGAGTGGAGCAGAGGTAGTGGTGGAGTTAATAGTAGTAGTTGGGAGTACAGATAGAAGGTGACAGGAGTAGTAAGAGAAGGACAAAACTGGTGGAGTGGTAGTCAGTAATTGAGGGGTGAGCAGGGCACCATATCCCTTGAGGAGCATGTGATAGTAGAGAGGTGGCAGTAGTAGCAGACTAAGGAGAGCAGGAGAAGTACAGCGGGAAGAGTGACAGTGAGTTAGAGAGTAAGATGGGCCATTGGCATTAAGTAAGATTATAATGAGGGGAATAGCAAGAAGTGGGGAAGTCGAGTGAGAGGAAGGAGGGAAAAGGAACCAATGCTGTGGGATAGTTGGAAGAACAAGCGGCAGTAAAGAATAGGAGTGGGAAAGGATGTAAGATCGAAGGGTGGAGGTAGAAAGGCAGAGTGAGAGACTGGAGAGACAGTAACGTGGTGGGAGGAGCAAAGATAAAGAGATCAGTACAGGAAAGGGTCAAGAGCAGGAGCGGAGATGTGAGAGTGACGCTGTGCGAAAGAATGCACCATTCCCTATTCCATGAGTTCTAAGCAATGATAGGAAAGGGAAAGCTAGAAGTTCCCTAGGGAGTCAGGTAGCCAATGTCTTAGGGTAAACATCTGATATGTAGAGAAGTGAAAGACAGATAGGGGTTACCGATCGGTAGTAACTAACTGCCCGGTAGGGACATCTGGGGCTGGGAGGTGGGTCCCAGGCCTGGGGATGTTGAGAGAGGAAAGGGATGGCCCTAGCGCCAATCATCCCCAGTCTCTTAGACCCCAAAGAATCAAGAATCGAATCAGTCATTCTGACCATTATGTTTTCGAATAAACAACCATGGACTTTTCATAAGAGTCAGTTTGGTTATTTGTGGTGGGCCGCCCTGTCACAAGTGGTACATGACGGCTTGCTATGTGAGTGTATGGCTTATACATGTGTGGCATGTAAGTGTCTGATTTACAAGATATGGGTGTATGGCTTAGGAGTGCATAACTTCTAAGTGTGTGGCATGTGAGTGTATGATGTGTGTTTATGGCATACGAGTGTGTGGTAAATTAGTGTATGGCTTAGGAGTGCATGGCGTAGGAGAATTTTCTGCATGAGTGTATGTAATATAACAATGACATATGCTGTTTGGTGTATTAGTTTATGGTGTGAAAGTCTTGTATGAGTGTTTGTTGTGTAAGGGTGTGGCAAACAAGTGTCTGACATATGAATGCTATATGTGGGGTATGTACAAATGGCAAAACATTTATGTTGTGTCAGTGTATTTTGTGTGACTGTATGCTGTCTGAGTGTATGTTGTGGGTGTGTACATCATGTAGCTTTGTGATGTAAGAGTGTGTTGCATAAGAGTGTGTGGTATAACTGTGAATGGCATATGAGAGTGTGCTGTAAGAGTGAGTGGCATATGAGTACATGGCTTATGAAGGTGACTTAAGTATGTATTGTAAAATGTATGTCCTACAAGTGCGTGTCTGAAGAGTGGGTAGCGTGCAAGAACATGGCATGAGTGTGTGGTGCGCAGGAGCTTGTGGCATAAGATCTTGTGCAGTAATAGCATGCACTGTAAGTGTATGTGGCATAAGCATGCCTCGAAAAAGAGCATGTGGCTGAAGAATATGTGGCATAGGGCCTTGTGATGTAACAGAGTGTACTGTAAAAATCTGTGTTGTGCTTGTGTGTGTCATAAGTGTGTGTGGCATAAGTGTGCAAGGCATACGAGTGTGTGATTTAAGTTATATGAGTGTTGGCTATGTATGTTCCTGGCATTTGACAGTATGGCATGTAAGTAGCATATGAAGGTTGGGTAGTAGTAGATGAAATGCATATGTCCTATATGCCTCCTATACGTATGAACACAGATATTAAATTCAGGTTTGAATTTAATGTGAGCTTGCATGCATGCAGCAGTATATCAGAGTGCATGTGTACAAATTGCATATTTTATAGCTCCTATATGCATATGAAAACTCAAATGAAAGCCATGTCTGGCTTTTAAATGAGTTTTAATATCTATCGTAGTACATGTACATATCCTTCTATTGAAGATGCACATTCATTTTGAACGTGCAGGATATATGGTTAAACCTTTAACATTCAATAGCTCAGAATTATCCAACTCAATTGTTCATAATCCGTTTAGAGTGCACCCAATCCTGATAAGATAAAGGAGCATGACTAAAATCTCCAAAATTGAAGTGGCCAATGTTGTTAATTTTTTGTTATATTTTGCCTGAACAATGTTTTTTTACCCTATGGGAAATCCAAAAGTTATTCACTAAAAAAAAAACTTTGTTGAGGGGACGTTATGGTTAAGTTGCGCTACTAAAAGCCTGTGAAATTCACTAAAAGCTTTTTACAAACATGACATAATACAAAAGTCTCATTATGGTTCAAAGTAAAACCGAAAATCCCTTGAAATTCGCCAGTTATGGTGCACTAAGCAACCATAACTCCCCACAGCACTGTGCACTGCTAACAGTAACACCCAGGACATGAAAAATTACATCACAAATTTTACTTTGAACCATAATGAGACTTTTGTATTATGTCACGTTTGTAAAACATTTTTAGTGAATTTCACAGGTTTTTAGTAGCGCAACTTAACCAACGTTTTTTTTAGTGAATTGTACAGGTTTTTAGTAGAACAATTTAAGTGTAAGGTCTTGCTAAGAAAGACATTTTGTACTGCATGTCACAGATTTTCAGTAGGGCAACGCAACCATAACGTCCCTTTACCAAGAGTCTATGGCAAACAGTATACACCTTGCGAAGAATGCCACATGAAAGTATGCTGGCATACAGCACCGTGACATGTCCCGGAATTAGTACACCCTTAACTGTACCATCTATGCCTCGTGGGCAGTGTGGAAATAGATTTTATATTCATGTTGGAACATCCACCCTCAACATTTGCCGTACACAACGGCAACATGTATTGGTATGCAGGGATAACCAATGCACACTACACATTATATATCGTTAGCAAAAGTTGTACTTATCTGAAGAAGTCATCAGCTAAAAGCATCCTTCCTCCCTAAGAAACAGCAGCACTGGTGTTATGAGAAAGCATAAGAAACAGTGGCGCTACCTTGCACATAACAAATGGACAAAATGTATCGCCGTACATCTACCAACCCATTTTACTGTTTATTGCCTTTTTTGCTCATTGCCGTTTGCAAATTCCCTTATTGTCTGCCGTGCCAAAAAATAAACCCACCCGTAAACAAGGATAATAATGCATTAATAACAACCTTTCACAGTGTAAGGAAAAAATAAATAAAAATGTTCATAGACTCCAAATACTGCATATTTCTCAGTAAAGTACATAGACGCCATAATCTTTGCCAGTAATACTCTAAATTAGCAAAGCAGTAAAATGTGCTACTGAAAAGGACGATTAGTTGTAATCCGGGACGGCGGTCGCAGTTTGGATTACAAAACGAAATCCTCTTTCAAGATGGCGCCATAGAAAGGGAAGGCGGCTATTCCATACATAGCCCCTCTTCCCTTTCCATGGTAGGCTGCAAAAAGCACCAGTACGTGACGTGATGCCGCACTTGTAAACAAACATACAGTGACGTACAACCTAATAAATAACATTTGGAAATGATGCAGTTGAATGTAAAAGAAAACGTGAACATTTTACAGTTTGCAAAGTAGGTTTATTTAACAACAAAGTGCCAGAGACCATCGGAGTAAGGGCATTTTTAGTACAATCATAACAATACTTCTAAGGGCGGCATTGCAAATGTCAAAGATCACAAACACGTTGTTTTTTTGGCAGATAAAAATTTGGGGAGTTCATTGAAGCAGTCGCTTTGTTTCCACAGTGATTTCCCAAAAGTCGTCATGACCTTCATCCTACAGCACCATAAATGAAGTGATGTTGCTCTGCATAGCGAGTTCAGCGTACGGACAAAGTGGGCTTAAAGTCTCATTCTACATAATTGTTATGGACAGGCAACTGCTCACCAGCAGCTGCATTTGCCGTCCGAAGAAGCCGTCACTCAGCAAGTGAAACCCATGACATGCACAATACGGCAAGATGTACCTAGGCGGGAAAGGTTACAGAAAATACGTGTCAATAACCAACCTGTACCAAAAAATTTCAAAAAAGGCACATAAAATGTGCAAAGTACTATACAAAGGTTTGTGTTCAAACATGACATTTTAATAAAATGTTACTAATGTCCATTTGTACCCAAAGTGCCAAGCTACAAACACCGAGATTTTGCATTCACCGTAAGAGAAAAAAAATGCCAACTACACAGGAAGAGGATAATTCAGTTATGAAAGAAAAAAATGAAGGGAGAATGAAAAAATAATTACATTGCGTGATTTCAAAGAAGACAAAAAAAACATGCAAAGGTTTACACAAAGGTATGTGGAGATAGTTAACGTTTCAAATAAGAAATAGTAATGCTAAAAAAGAATGAGTGCAGTCATACACTACAAATGTGCAACCTGGGCACTCTCAAATATTACTGTAATAATGTAATAGCGTAGAAAGATAATACGACAATTATATTGGCACAATTAGATGTGCAGTAAGAGAACAATAAAGCGCGGTTCGCTGCAGAGTGGGCAAAATTAAACTTACACAATATTTACTGCCTACTTTCTGTTTGTGCAAGTTACACCAATGTGTTTGCATGGAAGATTCTTCGTATACTGATATTCCATGTCCCTTACAAACTTTTTAAAACATAACGTTATCAATTGCTATTTTTTCGACAATTTCATTCCGTGAACTGCCAGTAAGTTTCCCTTTTCACTCAAGGTCAAAAAACAATTGCCCCTTATACATTCACTCAGATGCGTGGGCATATTGAGCAGTCAACCAAAAAATCAACTCATGTGGCCTTCACTCAGAAGCCAAATACATTCTTTCTTTGAAGCAACATATTACAATCCAATTATGAGAGCCGCTACTCCCATACACATCCCGAAGGGATGTTTCCAGCAAACACTGCAGTTGGTTGCCGTAGTTGACAGTGCCAGTCTGAAGGCAATTTTATTCCAAAAACAGTAATTGGTTGTGGAATAGTAAGCAGGAACTTCCATTTAAACGTATCACTTTGGTGAGAAAAAAGCTCCACTTTTTCATTTTGCGCTTCCACATCCCATTCCGCCCCCCTCAAAGGTCACCTTCTGAAATACTGTTACATGAGTGTGTCAAGTCCAATGCAGTCTTGTTTTCAATGTATTACTGGCGATATCCGCGTACACTAAAACATGAATAAAACATAAACATTAGAACCCACACGCAGTAATTGCTCGTGGAACAGTAAGCAGGAACTTCCATTTAAACGTATAACTTTGGTGACAAAAAAGCTCTGCTTTTTCTTTTTGTACTTCCACATCCCTTTCCGGCCCTCTCAAAAGTCAACTTCTGAAATACTGTTACATGAGTGTGTCAAGTCCAATGCAGTGTTGGTTTTGATGTGTTACTAGCTATATCCACGTACACTAAAACATGAATAAACATGGGGGGGGGGGCACCGAAAAAAGCTCCCTTACTTTATGCTGTTGTACAACCTATCAGGGAATGAGTCACATGTTCATGTGCACAAACATTTTCCCCCATTAAATCTAAAGGGAAAAGAGACGTTTTGAAAACCCCTGCCCCTTATAACTTGTGCCTCCCTGCACCAAATATCATCAAACTTTCCAAAGAAAGTCACAATGAGCGATACCATTTTTTTTGCAAACTTTGGTGACGATTCATCCAAGTATAGCACAGGTATAAGGCAGTCAAAAAGTGTTCTTCCTATGGAAACATCAACTCCACGATAACAACATAGCCACTAACGTGCCTGCCTAATATGCTGTAGTGGTTGTTGGCTGGACCTACAGATTTGGATATATGTCCGCATACATTTGAATGTATACGTGTACATTGGCTTATAACTCCACTGCTTATAAGGTTGTTTCTGGGTGTATGGCCTTTGGCCATGCACCCAAGACAGTACACCCTCCCCAGAACCCTATGACATGCTAACATATACTACAGGTGTATGCATTGCTCTTGCATGATGCAGTGGATGTGGGGAGGGCCTAGGGTTTTAGGAGTATGTTGTATGGGCTACAGCCTGCAGCCATGCAACCAAAACTGTACATCCTGCCAACAAACACCTCAGTGATGTGCAGTAGTACGGGTGTATTGTATAGGTGTAGTTTGCTCCACTTGTTCTGGACAGAGACTGCACTCCTAGCTGTATGTCCATAGATATTGTAATGTGTGGGAGTGCACTGGCTTACACCTCCAGCGCTAACTTTGTTCTTGGGTGCTGTACACACTCCCCACAACCATGTAATTGTTAGTCAATACTACAGGTGTATCCATGGTTGTGACATGCTGCGGTGGTTGTGGCCAGGGCCTACAGTCTTGAAAGTATGGCCTCCGGCCTACGGCCATGCGGCCATGCATCCAAGACTGTAGGCTCCGGCCACAACCACCGCAGCATGTCATAACCATGGTGGCATACTAATCAATAACAGACCATAGGAAAATGTAATGTAATAAAATGTCATGTGCTCAATTTGAATGGTCAGTAACACAACGCGTGTCCTTCGAACATTTTCAAGGTGGCTCTACACACCGGGACTAAAATACTACCCTTATCGCACCCCTCATTTTCTGCATGTACAAATATCCTTAACAAGGCGGCAATGGAGAATACATCATTAGCAGTTGCCGCCCAAACAAGTACAGTATTTCAGTCATCTCTTACGGTGTGAAACTCTCCAAGCACTGTAGGTGTTCAGAAGACTTTCCCAAACACCATTTTGCATGGCGAATACATCAATACCACCTGCCGCCCAAACAAATACAGTATTTAAGCCACCTCTTACTGTGTGATCCTCCCCACGCATTGTAGGAGAGAAAAACAGTTTCCAAAACAACATTTCGTCTCTGGTGGCGACCGCACTGTCTTCAGATCCAAGATGTCGGGCGCATCCACATATTCTAATGCACATCACAGCTCGCTGTAGCCAATCGGCAAAGACGTCGCGTGTCCGCAGTCATTACGCCACCCCCCTGACCAATCGATTTCTTGTCCACGGAGCGAACAGGGAACTGTCACCACGGAGCGGACATACATATCACACATTTTTTTAGACATATTTTTTGTTTGTTTTAAAGGAAACCACTGTACGGATTGGCACCAAATTTACAAAAGCACACCTTTGGGACCAAGCCCCTGCCGCAAATTTGATGACAATACGTGCGCAAAGTTTTCCCCCATTCAGTCTATGGGAAAAAAAGACGTTTTGGGACCCCCCCCACACCTTTTGCCCCCCTGGACCAAACATCACCAAACTTTGCAAAATAAATCAGAGTGGCCCATATACAAAAAGTTTGGTGAGGATTCGTCCAGAGGGAGCAGAGTTATAGGCCGGCCAAAAAGTGGTCTTCCTATGGAAACAGCAACTTAACCATAACTACACAGCCACTACCGTGGCTGTGTAATATATATTACATGGCCACGGTAGGTAACTTTGCTCCCCCTGGACAAATCCTCGCCGGACTTTGCAAAAAAAGTATATGGCCCACTCTGAATTTATTTGCATAGTTTGGTGAGGTTTGGTCCAGGGGGGTCAAAGTTATAGTGGGGGTCCCAAATTTTTTTTTTTCCCCGTAGTCATAATGGGAAAAAACTTTGCTCACGCCTACAGCCCAAACCGCTGGATGGATTTACACCAAATTTGCAGCAGGAGCGGCGGCTTGGTCCCGAAAGCGTGCTTTTTTTATTTGGTGTAAATTCGTCCAGAAGCTTTTTAAAAAAAAGACAAAAATGTAAGTGAAAACAATTAGTGATATCTGTGTCCGATCGCGGACACACTTCGCTGTTCGCTCCGCGGACAGGACGGGGATTGGGCAAGCGACTTGCGTGATGTCCGCGGACATCTGACGTGCTCTCCCATTGGCTGCAGTAAAGCGTGCAGTGCATCTTATTTTCAGAGACGCCCGCCATCTTAGTTTATTGTTCATATATTGGGATCTGTGGCAAGCTCTGTGGTGACTTCAGACTTCACAAGTGATTATCACAATGTAACAAGTGAAAATTCCGATGCGATAAGATCAGAGGACAGCGGGGTCTCCAATGGGGCTGTGTGAGGCTCATGTGGATTAAACTTCCTGAACGTCCCAGGCTGCTGCAGACTTGCAGGAGAAACGCCATCGGTACACGGTGGCCTCTGGAGGACCGAGGAGCGGATATCCTGTTCCCCTCACCCCCGCTCATTACCCGTGTCTCCTTCCTGTATCCACCCACCCCCCGCTCATTACCCGTGTCTCCTTCCTGTACCCCCCCACCCCTCGCTCATTACCCGTTTCTCCCTCCTTTACGCCCCCCACCCCCGCTCATGCCCGTGTCTCTCTCTTGTTTCCCCCACCCCCTGCTCATGCCCCGTATCTCTCTCCTGTGTCCCCCCACCCCCCGCTCATGCCCCATTTCTCCCCTGTTCCCCCCACCCCCCGCTCATGCCCTGTGTCTCTCTCCTGTATCCCCCCACCCCCTGCTTATTACCCGTGTCTCCCTCCTGCACCCCCCCACCCTCCGCTCATGCCCGTGTCGCTCTCTTGTTTCCCCCCACCCCCTGCTCATGCCCCGTGTCTCCCCTGTTCCCCCCACCCCCCGTACATGCCCTGTGTCTCCCTCCTGTTCTCCCCACCCCCCACTCACGCCCCGTGTCTCCCTCCGTTGCCCCACCCCCCGCTCATGCCCATGTCTCTCTCCTGTTACCCCCCACCTCCGCTCATGCCCTGTGTCTCTCTCATGTTACCCCCTGCTCATGCCCCGTGTCTCCCTCTTGTTCCCCCCCACCCCCGCTCCTGCACCGTGTCTCCCTTGTTCCCCCAAACCCCCCGCTCATGCCCTGTGTTTCCCTCCTGTTATCCCCCCACCCCCCTCTCATGCCCGTGTCTCCCCTATTCCCCCCCACCCCCGCTCATGCCCCGTTTCTCTCTCCTGTTACCCCCCACCCCCGCTCATGCCCCATGTCTCTCTCCTGTTGCCCCCACCCCACACTCATTCCCCGTGTCTCTCTCCTGTTACCCCCAACCCCCTCTCATGCCCTGTGTCTCCCTGCTGTTGCCCCCACCCTCCGCTCATGCCCCGTGTCTCCCTGCTGTTGCCCCACCCCCGCTCATGCCCCATGTCTCTCTCCTGTTAGCCCCCCACCCCCCTCTCATGCCCCGTGTCTCTCTCCTGTTACCCCCACCCCCTCTCATGCCCCGTGTCTCTCTCCTGTTACCCCCCACCCCCCTCTCATGTCCCATGTCTATCTCCTGTTGCCCCCCACCCCCCGGTCATGCCCTGTGTCTCCCTGCTGTTGCCCCCCAACCCCCGCTCATGCCCCGTGTCTCTCCCCTGTTACCCTCCACCCCTCGCTCATGCCCTGTGTCTCCCTGCTGTTGCCCCCCATCCCCGGTCATGCCCTGTGTCTCCCTGATGTTGCTCCCCACCCCCCACTCATGCCCTGTGTCTCCCTGCTGTTGCCCCCACCCCACGCTCATTCCCCGTGTCTCTCTCCTGTTACCCCCACCCCCTCTCATGCCCTGTGTCTCCCTGCTTTTGCCCCCACCCTCCGTTCATGCCCCGTGTCTCCCTGCTGTTGCCCTACCCCCCGCTCATGCCCCGTGTCTCTCTCCTGTTGCCCACCCACCCCCCTCTCATGCCCCGTGTCTCTCTCCTGTTACCCCCCACACCCTCTCATGCCCAGTGTCTCTCTCCTGTTACCCCCCACCCCCCTCTCATGCCCCGGGTCTATCTCCTGTTGCCCCCCACCCCCGGTCATGCCCTGTGTCTCCCTGCTGTTGCCCCCAACCCCCGCTCATGCCCCATGTCTCTCCCCTGTTACCCTCCACCACTCGCTCATGCCCTGTGTCTCCCTGCTGTTGCCCCCATCCCCGGTCATGCCCTGTGTCTCCCTGCTGTTGCTCCCCACCCCCCATTCATGCCCTGTGTCTCCCTGCTGTTGCCACCACCCCCCTGCTCATGCCCCGTGTCTCTCTCCTGTTAACCCCCACCCCCCTCTCATGCCCCGTGTCTCCCTTGTGTTCCCCCCACCCCCCGCTCATGCCCCGTGTGTCCTTGTTGTTGCCCCCCACCCCCCGCTCATGCCCCGGGTCTCTCTCCTGGTACCCCCACCCCCCGGTCATGCCCCGTGTCTCCCTGCTGTTGCCCCCCACCCCCCGCTCATGCCCCGTGTCTCTCTCCTGTTCCCCCCACCCCTCTCTCATGCCTTGTGTCTCCCCTGTTCCCCCACCCACTGCTCATGCCCTGTGTCTCCCTGCTGTTGCCCCCCACCCCCCGCTCATGCCCCGTGTCTCTCTCCTGTTACCCCCCACCCCCCTCTCGTGGCCCGTGTCTCCCTCTGTTGCCCCCAACCCCCCTCTCATGCCCCGTGTCTCCCTCCTGTTGCCCCCCTCCCCCCGCTCATGCCCCGTGTCTCTCTCCTGTTACCCCCCACCCCTGGTCATGCCCCGTGTCTCCCTGCTGTTGCCCCCGACCCCCCGCTCATGCCCTATGTCTCTCTCCTGTTCCCCCACCCCCCGCTTATGCCTCGTGTCTCTCCTGTTACCCCCATCCCATGCTCATGCCCTGTGTCTCCCGGCTGTTGCCCCCCACCCCCCGCTCATGCCCCGTGTCTCCCTGCTGTTGCCCCCTGCCCCTGCTCATACCCCGTGTCTCTCTCGTCTTACCCCCCACCCCCTCTCATGCCCCGTGTCTCTCTCCTGTTACCCCCACCCCCCTCTCATGCCCCGTGTCTCTCTCCTGTTGCCCTCACCCCCTGTCATGCCCCGTGTCTCCTTCTGTTGCCCCCCGCCCCCCAGTCATGCCCCGTGTCTCCCTGCTGTTGCCCCCCACCCCCTGCTCATGCCCTGTGTCTCCCTCTTGTTCCCCCCACCCCGCTCTAATTCTCTAATTTTGCCCGTCTTTACAAAATCCCACCAGACTTCGCAAAAGCATTCATACCCAGATCAATGATCAGTTCCCCAACTTAAGTGTAGATTCGTCAAATGGCATCTCATTTATAAGCCTTTATATTATTTTGGGACCCCCCCTCGAATTTCACCCCCTCTTGACAGAATCCCACCAAGCTTTGCAGACTCATTTGGAATTAGGTCAAGAATTTAAGTGCAAACTTTCATTCAGTTTAATTAAGTGGCGCCAAAGTTATAAGCCATCCAAGAATTGTTTTTCACCAACCCTGTTATGCAGAGGTGTTTGCGAACTTCACAGGACTGTTGGCAAAAAACACCAGTTTTTTTGCTTCTTGCTGCCATATCCCATCCCATCCTCATCACCCCTCACCTCCCCAGAGATTATTCGGTACATTTGACAAGTGCAATGTTGTGTTTTTTAATATGTTTTTACCGTGATGTCCGTGGACACGGGCCACTGTCCGTGAATCCAAGATTGCAGGCGTTTCCAAAAATCTGACGCACTTCACTCTTTTCACCATCCAATCAGTGGGGGTGACTGAGGTCGGCAGACACGGCGTTGCCCTCTAATCCTATCAGAGTCCTGTCCACAGACTGAACAGGGAAATGGGTCCGCGGACAGGACACAGATATCACACATTGTTTTGACTTACATTTTGGTTATTTAAAAAAAAAACTACCAGAGGGATTTACACCAAATTAACAAAAGCACATTTTCGGGACCAAGCTGCCGCTGCTGCCACAAATTTGGTGAAAATCGATTCAGCGGTTTGGGCTGTAGGCAAGAGCAACGTTTTTTCCCATTATGTCTAAGGAACCCCCCTTACAACTTTTCCCCCCCTTGAAGAAACCTCACCAAACTTGGCAGAAAAAAGTTAAAATGTTTGATTCTATGGGTGTGATCTACGGGTGTGATATGCTGCAGACGTTGTGGCCAGGACCGAAGTTATAAGCACTGAAGTTATAAGCCAGCATGGGTGTGATATGCTGCAGTGGTTGTGGGTGTGATATGCTGTGGTGGTTGTGGCCAGGGCTTAGAGTCTTGGGTGCATGGCGGAAGGCCATGCACCCAAGCCCTAAATTATAAGTACTAAAGTTATAAGGCTCCATGGGTGTGATATGCTGCGGTGGTTGTGGCCAGGGCCTAGACTCTTGGGTGCATGGCCACAGGCCGTAGGCCGTATGCCATAGACCCAAGACTCTAGGCCCTGGCCACAACCACCGCAGCATATCACACCCATAGATCACACCCATATAATCGAATATCTATCAAATGTTTGAAATCTACAGTTTCTGTATTGTTTGATTTGTATAGTTTGTATGTGAGGTTTTGGCTACATCATGTCATTAAGATTGTAGAGTTTGGTAACAAGCACTGTAGTATAACATATCCATGGAAGTGAACATTTTGTATTGTGGTGTATGGTTAGATGTTTGCTTCAATGGTTCTGTTATGCAGCAGTATTTATGCGTTCTATTAGAATATACTTACTGTTTGATTTGTTGAGATTGGATATATTTGTTTCATGAGTGAGTTTGTCAATTTCTGTGGTAAAAGAAAAGAGCATGTTAGTGTATGTATTTTATAAAGACTTATTACAATGCATAATAGACATTTGAGCTTTTTTTCAACCCTCATATTTAGTTTACAAACCAGTGTCCTGTGCAATTTGCTCAGTTTCGGTGTTTGTTTTTCAAATCATAGGGTCTGTGGGAAAAAAAATCCATGTCGGATTAAAAAAAAACTTTTTTTGCTATGCTACAGTCTATTTATTTGTTTGTTTTCAGTGTTCACTTGTTGTTTCTGGCTAATGTTCTATCTGTTGGCTTGATGCAGATTTTTGGAGCAGTTAGATACCTGTTGGCATATTCTAACTGTCTATTTCTTGTTATAATTTAGTGGTATTCATTTATCTGTTTGGTTGTTATAGAATCTTGGGCCAGTAAGATACCTGTTGGCGTATTCTAACTGTTTATAATTTTTAATTGAATTTTTGTTAATGGTTAAGTACACATTAGTTATTACATTTTGGTTTTAAGAAGATTAAATAAGCGTTTGTAAGGTTTGCTGGTAATCTTTGCTTTAGAGTTATGGTACTATCATTACATTCAAACCACATTTCTTTTTTATATATGCAGTGTAGTGACCTGCATTAGTTGTGGGTCCTGCATGGTAGATTATACCTATTGTTGTGAAGGTTTTCTTAGCAAGTGATCCTTGACCGTGTGTGAATCCAGTCAGCTTGCAGTTGTTTTTGGTACCAAAAAGAAGATCAAATAAGCGTTTGTAACATAGAAGCATTAGTATTACGTAGTTACTATGTATTACGTAGTTACTATGTGTTTGTATTAGTAAGGTGGAGCAATTATCTGAATTCCTGGTAATACATAATCTACCATGGTTTGCATTTTTTACAAGTTGCTGAAATGGAACGGATTCAAAATTAGGTATGGATACATACACGAAAAGCGCTCATTAGGGATTTGTTCCTGTGTCACATTGTTGCAGAGAGTCCATGGGCCTGATTACACGGATGGCGGTAAGGATTTACCGGTACCGGTAAAATACCGGTACCGGTAAATCCTTACCGTCTTACTACGAGGTCCCTTTGCGGGTTGGGGGATTTAACGCCTGCTTTTTGCAGGCGTTAAAATCCAACCTGCTAAGGGAGCTCGGAGCTAATTAAGGCACCGCAAAATTGCGGTGCCGTAATTAGCGCCTTCCCCATTCCCATAGAGCCCTATGGGGCAGAAATGGGAATGGGGAAGGGCAATGGCGGAAAGGGGATTTACTGCCCCTCCAACCTTGGAATGGGGCGGTAAATCCCCTTTCCGCCAAGGCGGTGCTGGTATTTTACCGGCATGAGCCATGGCGCTAATAGCGCCATGGCTCACCGCCTACCGTGTAATGAGGCCTCATGTATGTTTCTACATGTATCAAATCTGGAAGATTTCATTTATAGGTATGTTTTTGTTTTTCATGTACTTGTAGTAAGTACATTAGAAATTCTTGTGGATCTGCTTGTGAGTTTATAGTGAATTTCACCATTCCAGCACAGTAGTCCAATTCTTGTCTTATTCCATGAACACTTTACTTGTTGTCAGGATTGTTTGTTGCGTTTTTATGAAGGACTAACATTTGCAAACACAATTGCTCTGTACTGTGTAAGTAAATGTTGTCAACAATTGGTGGCAACTGAAATAGAATATTCATTGCTACATTTGCAAAGCAACTTACACCAGTTATATTTGAAAAATTGAATGGACCAGATAGTTCTTTGTCCAAGTCATTTTTTTGGAGTGTGTGTTGCTTCTTTAAAGAAGTATCTGAGTTACTTTGAGTAATAGGTTCTTCTTTGATTGTGGTAATTGATGAAGTTTTAGCTTCTTCTACTCTCTTTGGAGGATTTGCAATCAGATCCAGTTGCATTTCTCTTTGAATTAGTTTTCTTTTACAACGTTTTCCTTTTTGTGGAACAGGATATGTTTTTAGATGGAGGGTGTATAGTGAACGTAGTCTATTGTATTCTAAAATGCAAGGAACATCAGTTTTTACTTTACTTGCATCAAAGTTGAATAGAAATAGACCCTCAAGTGTACGTAAGTGTGATAGTGCTACGTAGCTCATGCCTTCTTTAAAGACTGTGTTATCAATATCTATCAATGCTTTGTCTAGGGTAAGACCTTGGGATTTAGGAATGGTGACTGCATATGCTAGAGTTAGAGAAAAGTGTTCTCTGCGTACATACATGTCTTTGGAGAAGGAATCGAACTGTTGAGCGCCCTATCCTTTTCACTTCTGAAAGTTTGTCAAAGAGAATATTGACAAACTGAATGGTGTTGTCACGTGGGTATGTTTGAAAGCCAACAACTGTACCCAGTGCTCCATTAACTAGTCCTTGCTCCACGTCAAGGTTACGTTTAAGCGTTACTCTACAGTTTAAGGATAACTTAAATATTGTCTTCAAACCAGCTGTGTTGGACTTATAATTTTCTAAGGTAGTCAGTCTTGTTGTGCCTTGTTGACACATGGGCAGTGTCATGCCATGTAAGTCCAGTTTGTCTGTGGAGCAAATTTCAATTATTGGTTGCATTTCTTTTTTCAACATTGTTTCATTGAATTTGGAACAGCTTGCAAGAGTTGGCATTAAGGACATACAATTGACATTTTTGTGCGCCAATTGTTCCATAACATCAGTAGGACATGAGCTATCGCCATAAAGTGCATGGATGTGGGTTTATTTAATATTGCTTGTGCTTCTTGAGACAGTACACCAACTCTAATACTTTTTAAAATGTTGGCGTAAGTGAGGTCTGCAGATTGGCGCATGTTTTCTGTTAATTCTCTACTGGAAATGTTGCCAAAGGTTGACATTTCCTATGCTGCCATCAGTGTTACGGCAGAGTTTGTGTCCTAAGGTTTTAAAAATAGGCTCACCTTTTACTGGTGTTAATTGAAGCAGATCTCCAAAAACAATAATGTGTTTTCCTGAAAAGAGCTCTTCATAGTTTGCTTTGAGTACTTCTTGTAATCTGAGGTGAATCAAAGCCAACATTAGGTTGGAGACCACGCTCATTCATCTATAAGTAGCATTTTCATTTGTTTTAACACTCTGCGTAGTTCCATTGCAGCTTCTGTAGAAAGTTTGTAATAGTCTAATTTGTTTTGGTGTTCTACTGGAAAGAGTAGTAATCGGTGTAAAGTGACACCACCTATGTTGTAGGCAGCTAAACCTGTGGGTGCAGTTACAACAGCTGACAGTTTGTTGTTTGTCAATTGTTGAAGGAACTTTCTGATGATTTTGATTAAGAATGTTTTGCCTGAACCAGCTTCACCACTGAAGTATAGTAGTATAGGTTTGTAATTTTGACAGGTACATTCTTTATTTTCGTGTTGTACACCATGTGCAATTTCTTTTGTTACTTCTGCAAAAATGGTGCGTTGGTCTTTGTTAAGTTTTGATTGTAGTACAGTTAAGTCTTCTGCATCTTCTTCATAGTGACAGATGGTGTTTTCTACTTCTGTCATAGCTAATTCTGCCTCATTTGCTATTAGTGGCTCTCCCAGTGGTTCCTGGCTTCCTGTTACAGAAGGTTGACTACTGTCGGGAGTGTCCTTATCTAGTTGGGCCTGGAGTTCTTCTTCGTGTTGCTGTTCGTTGTTCATTGATCATTGTTTTGTACTGCGTAAAGTTTACATCGGTGATAGTGCTTTCATTTCCTTTGAAAGCGTCTTCATAGGAGTCATAGTTATCTAGTATCTCTTCTTCTTTTCTCCATGGTTTAAAAAGTTGTAGCATGGACATGTAATAAAAATCTTTCTGTTTAGGAGTTTTTAATGACAATATGATATGATTAATAAAGCTTTGTTTGGTAAGTTTCACTAAGCTGCCTTCACAATCTATCACTCTATATCTACCTTTTTTTTCATCGGGTTTCATATTATTTTTGTATGCAAAGTTTTGGGCTGTTTGGTATAGACACATGGTTTCCAAAGTGGTACTCCTGTTCGGGTAGTATGTGTCTAGTAAATTGTTTTTCAAAATGTCTTGGCTGTTGGGATCATTTTTTGGCTACTGTTTCTATGTCCTCATATGATTTGAGAACTCTTTTTCTAGATTTAGCACGACCAGGACTTTCCCATACTATATTTTCAGATTTTCCATTTTAAATTATCTGCAGCTTCATAGGAGCCACATTCTCTATGAGAGAGCATTTTTATGCCTAAACTCTACTATTTCTGAGATAGTGTTTTGTCTGATGATAGGTCATTCCAGAGGTCTTGAAGCTCTGTTTTTTCTGCTTTTGTTAAGTAGGCTGTAAAATATCGTGCAACTGCAGTGGAATTGTCTGCAATGTACTGCACATCTATGTTTGCATTCCATAAGTGGGCAATGATTGCATTGTAATCATTGATATATTTTGATTCTTCTGTTCTTTTTATGTAATACGTGTTCTTAGGTGATTGTAACGCTCACCTGATTCTCGCAGAGGCGCCGGTCTTGACTGGGCGACTACCGTATCTTCAAAGGTGATGTGTAGCACCCGGTTGGCTCTTTGGGCTGGACCTCTGTGCACTGTATGCCTGACGTGTAGAGTAAGATGTCTGCAGATAGAAAATATGGGGTTAATGAACTGGGGTTATTGGGGTGTCCCTATCTCTTTCCTCTTCTCCTCTCCTGTAGACCCCCAAAGGTTAACGCTCTCAACTTAGGTAAGTGAATGCCGAGCTCTCCATCTGCCTCGGGGCAGGGTGCTGCAACCAGTTTCTTCACTGGATAGGTAGCGCAGGCCTCTTGACTTCAGAGGACTGCTGTCCGTCGTTTACTGCACGAACGGTAAGTTTCGAGTCATTCAAATGTCTTTAAAGTCTTTAGTAATGATGTCTCTTGTTTTGCAGGGTTCCGGCGATGGCGGATGACGGGCTGAAGTGAGTTGAAGATGGAGCCCGTGTGATGAATAGAAGCGCCTGGAAGCACGTAAGTAAGCGCTTGTTGCCTGCTTCACTATGCGCTCTAACTGTCTTTTTATTTTGCAGGTACGAGTTCGGAGCGGCTGCAGGGTGCCGGAATACCCACTGGATTAGATGTGGAAAGGAGTAATGGCACGTGAGTATTAAAGTTCCCCAATGTCTTTAAACGCACCTTGTTTTGTCTTTCAGATGCGGGATGCAGTGCCGAAGGCCTCCGGAGCGTGCGAAGAGTTGGTAAACTTTTGTCTTTCAGATGCCGGAATGCAGTGTGAAGACCTCTGGAGCGCACGAAGAGTAGGTAAGCCTTTGCCTTTCAGATGCCGGAATGCTAACCTGTTCTTTCTTGTCTTTATAGGTGTTGCTGAAGACTGGATTCAGAATGGTAAGCCTTTGCCTTTCAGATGCCGGAATGCTAACCTGTTCTTTCTTGTCTTTATAGGTGTTGCTGAAGACTGGATTCAGGATGGTAAGCCTTTTTCCTTAGGCCAAGGACCGGATGCAGAAGACACGATGAGCGTTCTGCTGCAGAGGTTGCAGAATAACGCAAAGCAAGATTCATCCACCGGGTGTGGTTTAAATAGCCTCCTGTAGTGCTTAGGTGTCTCCTTCCACAGCCACGCCTAAGTAAGAAAAGAGTTCCTGGTAAGAAAAGAGTTCCTGCCTTCCAGAAGAGTTCCAGTGTTCTGAATCTAGGGAGTGGCTCCAGCCCCACCCAACAGGAAAAGTAGTTCCAAACAGAAGAGGATCAGAGGCTCAACTGGCAGGCAAGTAAGCAGCATGGTCTGCTGAAGGTAAGTCCACCCAAGCATTATGAGCCCGGCGCTTCCAGCGCTGGGACTGGGCATATTTATGAGCCTGGTGCCACTGGCGCCAGGACTGGGTCCAAAAGGTCCCAATTGGGACTGGTTGGCACTCGGAACCTGGGTTTTGGATCTGCTTCCAAAGGAGTTGGGAAAACCCTGACCTTTTGGAAGCAGAGATCATGACAGTACCCCCCCTCAAGGCCCCTCCCAAACCGGGCTTCTCCGGGGGTTTTGGCTTGTCAGGAAATGTTCGGTGAAATCTTTTGATTAGGCGAGGAGCGTGGACATATTCAGCAGGTTCCCAGGATCTCTCTTGGGGGCCGTAGCCTTTCCAGTCAATTAGGTAGAATAGTTTAGATTTGGAGATCTTGGAGTCCAGAATGCTTTTGACTTCAAACTCGAGTTCTCCATCCACTAGGATAGGTTTTGGAGATTTGGTTAGTCGGGTTTGAGGTTGCACGGGTTTTAATAGAGAGACGTGGAAGACCGGATGTATCTTCATGTGTGGGGGCAAGTCCAACTTGACCGCTACTGGGTTTACTATGGTAGTGATGGAATAGGGACCAAGGTATCTTGGGTTGAATGTGCGTGGCCCTTTTAGAGATAGATATTTGGTGGATAACCAGACTTGATCCCCTATTTGATAGTGAGGGGCTTCCTTCCGATGTTGATCTGCTCCTTTCTTGTATTGTTCTTTAGCCCTTTGAAGGTGAGAAACAGCTTCCTTAAAGGCTTGGGTGATTGTAGAATGCAGGTAGTCTACTGCTGGTGTTTCAAGATCTTGGAGGGGATCCAACTCCAAGGTTCGAGGGTGACTGCCGTACAAAAGAAAAAACGGGGTTTTCCCAGTTCCCGAATGGACAGAGTTATTGTAGGCATACTCGGCTATCCAAAGGATATCTTTCCAAGTTTTTTCAGTTTGTTGCAGCATGCAGCGTAAATGCTGTTCCAAGTTTGATTGGTCCTCTCAGTTTGTCCGTCGGTCTGAGGGTGGTGACTGGTCGATAGTCTCACATCAATTTGAGCCGACCGACAGCAACTTTGCCAAAAATGAGAAATAAATTGACTACCTCGATCCGAAATTAGAACCGAAGGAAAACCGTGCAGTCGGACGATGTTTTCGAGAAATTCTCGGGCCAGAGTTGCTGCTGTTGGCAAGCCTTTGAGCGGAATGAAATGCGCCATCTTGGAGAATAAGTCCACGATTACTAGAATCGTATTGTATCCGGAGCATGGAGGTAGATCGGTGATGAAGTCCATAGAAAGCGTATGCCAAGGGCGAGGTGGGATGTCAATGGGGCGTAAGAGGCCTGCTGGTCTTTCCTTTTGACTCTTGTTTTGGGCGCATACTCCACAGGACATTATAAAGTCTCTGATATCTTTTTTCCAAGACGGCCACCAGAAGTAGCGCTTGATCTTTTCTGAGGTCTTGGCTATACCGGGATGACCTTCCATTAAAGAGTCGTGATAACAAGAGATTACTTTTTTCTGTAAATCTGTGCTGGGTAGGTATAATCGTTCTTGGAAATACAATAAGTTGTCCTTTACTGCAAAGTCCTTTCCCTGCAGATGCCAATTCTGTATGTCTGCTGGAGTTACAAGTTGCCTGGCTCTATCCTTAACTTCCTCTATGGATTCTGTGGCGATTACACCCAGAATTCTTTGTTCGGGAATGATTGGTACAGGTTTAGGGTTGACCAAGTGTTCTTCCACTCCCATCCGAGAAAGGGCATCGGCTTTACCGTTCTTTGTACCAGGTCGATAGGTAATTATGAAGTCAAACTCGGCAAAGAATAATGCCCAACGGAGTTGTCTAGAGGATTGGGCTTTTGCGGTCTTCAAATATTGCAGGTTTCGGTGATCCGTAATCACAGTAACGGTGTGTCGGGCCCTCAGCAGATAATGCCGCCAAGCCTTAAAGGCAGACTTGATAGCCAGATGTTCCTTGTCAGTAATCGTGTAATTGATTTCAGGAGGCGAGAATTTGCGGGACCAAAATGCCACGGGATGCAACTGATTGGTTACCGGGTCCTTTTGTGATAGAACTGCCCCCATGGCAAGGCTTGAAGTATCAGTTTCCACGATGTAGGGGAGTTCGGGGCGAGGGTGTTTTAAGATTGGTGCAGAGATAAATTTAGTCTTCAAATCCTGGAAAGCTTGTTCCGCCTCGGTAGACCATTCAAAACGTTTGTTTTTCTTTAACAAGGCAGTGATGGGCTCGACTATTCGAGAGAATTCGGGGATAAACCTGCGGTAAAAGTTAGCGAAGCCTAACATGCTTTGCACACCTTTTACGGAGGATGGTGATGGCCATTTGAGAACTGCATCGACCTTCTTTGAATCCATACGCACTCCGCCAGGTGATAATATGAATCCCAAGAATTCAACTTCAGTCACGTTGAAAACACATTTTTCCAACTTAGGGAGAAGTTTGTGTTGACGCAATCTTTCGAGGACCATTTTCACGTGTTTCCGATGTTCAGATTCCGATGAAGAATAAACGAGGATGTCGTCAATGTAAACAACAACACATACATCTATGAGCTCTCTGAGGACATCGTTCATAAAATATTGAAAGGCGGCCGGGGCATTGCAAAGTCCGAAGGGCATGACCTGATATTCAAATAGCCCATACTTGGTGCGGAAGGCCGTCTTCCATTCATCGCCCTCTTTTACTCGTACCAAGTGGTAAGCTCCTCTAAGATCCAGCTTTGTATATATGCATGCTTTTCTGACTTGGTCCAGGAGTTCAGGGATCAAAGGTAACGGATATCTATTCTTAACGGTGATCTGGTTCAGGGAGCGATAATCGATACAAGTTCTAAGGTCTCCTTCCTTTTTTGGAACGAAGAACAAAGCTGAAGAAGCAGGGGACTTGGAAGGACGAATAAACCCATTTGCCAGGTATTGATCCAGGTATTGTCGAAGGTGAAGGTTCTCAGGCTCGGTGAGGGCATAAATTCTACTACAAGGAGGAGTAGATCCAGGTATCAGGTCTATCTGGCAGTCATAAGACCTATGAGGAGGTAGAGAGTTAGCCTGATCCTTCCGGAAAACATCTTGGTATTCTAGGTATTCGGGAGGTAACTGGGGAGTCTCTGAAGAAATTGCGGCCAGTGCAACACCAGGTGGAGGGTGACAAGTAGAGACACATTCTGGAAACTGGACCGTTCTTGCTCGCCAATCGATCAGAGGATTGTGTTTCTCTAACCAAGGTATTCCTAGAATAATCTGAAACTGAGGGGCCTTGATCACATCGAACACGATCTTCTCATGGTATCCATCTTGACTTACTAGCGTCACCTCTTGAGTGGTATGCGTTACTGGCCCGGAGGCTATCTCCGTACCATCCACCGTAGTAATGACGTCCTTTACAGCCTTGGGACAAAGAGTTAGATTCATCCTCAAAACCATTTCATGATCCACATAATTGCCGATGGCACCGCTGTCGACGTAAGCTTCAATTGCATGTAATCGATCCGGATTATCAGGGCTAATGAGGACCATAGGTATCACGAAATGCGAGGTCACGGAACTGGTTTTCACGCTCGGCAAGAGGACCTCTATTCTTGTCGGGCGAGGTCGTTTCCCTGCTCAGAGTTTGTAACTTTGGTAACTGCAGCTCCTACTGCCTTCTTGGCAGGTTTCACCGGACAGTCTCGAAGAAAGTGCCCTGAGTTTCCGCAATATAGGCATAATTGCAACTGTTTCCTCCTTTCCCGCTCCCTTTGTGTTAGAGGACCTTTCAGACCCCCTATTTGCATGGGTTCCCCGGAGTCTACTCCTTTGGAAGGAGTTGGCGGTTTGGAAAATACTCGAGCATCAAACTTGGAACGATCGGCCTTCCTGTTCTGCAGCCTGTGATCTATTTGAACGACCAAGTCTATATAATCCGAACAGTCTTGTGGGGGATTCACTACTTGGGCTAAAACGTCTTTGAGCTCTCCACGTAGACCTCTATAAAACAGCGTAATCCTTTTGTCCTCAGGCCATTGAGTTTCCACTATTAGTCTATTGAAAGATGCAATATAAGCCAAAAGGTCTTGATTACCCTGTCGCAACGAAAGAAGCTCATTGTCCAAGGCCTGCCCCTGTGAATGTCTTGCGAACAGTTTTTCCATACTAAGCTGAAAGGCTTGAAAATCATGGAGAACCGGATCATCTTGATTAACTAGAGGGATCGACCAGTCTGCCGCATTACCACTAAGGTACGAAAGTACAAAAGCTACTTTTGCTTGATCAGTTGGAAAGGCTGCTGGCCGGCATAAGAAGTGCAACCGGCACTGATTGATAAATACTGCAAACCTCTTTGGGTCACCAGAAAATCGTTCGGGCGGAGCCAGAGGTACATTCCCAGGTAGGTTGATCTGCACTGGATTCATAGAGGATGCTGAAGGAAGATTTGCCCCTGATGCGGGTAACGGGGTCTGTCCGGCTTGTGACTGTAGCACTTGTCTAGCAAGATTGTCTGTTCTCTCCTTGGAAATAATTAGTTCCCTTCTTAGAGCATTCGTTTCCTGATGAGCTGCATGCACTTCTGCCCTTAGTTCCCCAAGTAACCGGGCTAGGGGGTCAGTATCCGAGGTTTCCATAGCGCCTGGGCGAGAGTTTTGCGGTAGGCTTTTTGTTCTGTAACGCTCACCTGATTCTCGCAGAGGCGCCGGTCTTGACTGGGCGACTACCGTATCTTCAAAGGTGATGTGTAGCACCCGGTTGGCTCTTTGGGCTGGACCTCTGTGCACTGTATGCCTGACGTGTAGAGTAAGATGTCTGCAGATAGAAAATATGGGGTTAATGAACTGGGGTTATTGGGGTGTCCCTATCTCTTTCCTCTTCTCCTCTCCTGTAGACCCCCAAAGGTTAACGCTCTCAACTTAGGTAAGTGAATGCCGAGCTCTCCATCTGCCTCGGGGCAGGGTGCTGCAACCAGTTTCTTCACTGGATAGGTAGCGCAGGCCTCTTGACTTCAGAGGACTGCTGTCCGTCGTTTACTGCACGAACGGTAAGTTTCGAGTCATTCAAATGTCTTTAAAGTCTTTAGTAATGATGTCTCTTGTTTTGCAGGGTTCCGGCGATGGCGGATGACGGGCTGAAGTGAGTTGAAGATGGAGCCTGTGTGATGAATAGAAGCGCCTGGAAGCACGTAAGTAAGCGCTTGTTGCCTGCTTCACTATGCGCTCTAACTGTCTTTTTATTTTGCAGGTACGAGTTCGGAGCGGCTGCAGGGTGCCGGAATACCCACTGGATTAGATGTGGAAAGGAGTAATGGCACGTGAGTATTAAAGTTCCCCAATGTCTTTAAACGCACCTTGTTTTGTCTTTCAGATGCGGGATGCAGTGCCGAAGGCCTCCGGAGCGTGCGAAGAGTTGGTAAACTTTTGTCTTTCAGATGCCGGAATGCAGTGTGAAGACCTCCGGAGCGCACAAAGAGTAGGTAAGCCTTTGCCTTTCAGATGCCGGAATGCTAACCTGTTCTTTCTTGTCTTTATAGGTGTTGCTGAAGACTGGATTCAGGATGGTAAGCCTTTGCCTTTCAGATGCCGGAATGCTAACCTGTTCTTTCTTGTCTTTATAGGTGTTGCTGAAGACTGGATTCAGGATGGTAAGCCTTTTTCCTTAGGCCAAGGACCGGATGCAGAAGACACGATGAGCGTTCTGCTGCAGAGGTTGCAGAATAACGCAAAGCAAGATTCATCCACCGGGCCTCCTGTAGTGCTTAGGTGTCTCCTTCCACAGCCACGCCTAAGTAAGAAAAGAGTTCCTGGTAAGAAAAGAGTTCCTGCCTTCCAGAAGAGTTCCAGTGTTCTGAATCTAGGGAGTGGCTCCAGCCCCACCCAACAGGAAAAGTAGTTCCAAACAGAAGAGGATCAGAGGCTCAACTGGCAGGCAAGTAAGCAGCATGGTCTGCTGAAGGTAAGTCCACCCAAGCATTATGAGCCCGGCGCTTCCAGCGCTGGGACTGGGCATATTTATGAGCCTGGTGCCACTGGCGCCAGGACTGGGTCCAAAAGGTCCCAATTGGGACTGGTTGGCACTCGGAACCTGGGTTATGGATCTGCTTCCAAAGGAGTTGGGAAAACCCTGACCTTTTGGAAGCAGAGATCATGACAGTGATTTACCTTTAACACTATGGGCCTCATTACGAGTCCGCCGGTAACCATGGCGGTAAAACCACCTGGTTACCGCCGGACTCGTATTACCATTCCGCCTCTGTGACTCCTGGAATTACCAGGGCATTACAGCCCCGGTGTCCCGGGAGTCACGGAGGCGGAATGGTGTTAATCCCCATTCCTATTGAGTCCCATAGGACTCAATGGGAATGGGGAAGTGGAAACAACGGCACCATCTCGTGATGGTGCTGGTGTTTCCACGTCCGCCTTCAGGCGGGAGGTGTGGGAAGATCACCTCCTGCCTGCAGGACTCAGGATCGGGCGGTGCAGAATTAACAGTGGCGGCGGGTTTACCGCCACTGTTAATTCCGGACTGCCCGAACTGTAATGAGGCCCTATGTCTAACTGAAGACATGAAGTTGTTCACTTCACCTGTTTCTGTAATTGGTCTAGGCAAATCAAAGCAGCATTTGGTGTAGTATTTCCCTTTGTTTTTGTATTTGTGAGGACAATGTTTGCCACATTTGTGTCTTTGAAATTGTACAATTTGTGCATGAAGTTCACTATGTCTCATTTGTGAATGGATTTCACAAGTGACATTTTGTTGGATGAACTGCAAAACAGTGCAATCACTGTCCTGACCAAATTTAGGAGCATCTTTAATTCAGAAAAGCATGTGGATATATGGTGCTCCTCTGGCTTGGTATTCTTTTCTCCAAAAGAAGTGTTGCCCTTCTCCGAGGGGGGGAACCGTTTTATTGCAAATAAGGTGTAGCATGGCAATGAAACGATGGTGGAAATATCTTGAAACATTAACAGGATCTAGAGAGCAAAGTTCTCCAGGTGTTAGTATATCTATGTTTGTTTTGTTTTTGTTTGATATGCATAGGAAATCATGTAAATCTTCCCATGCATATTCTGCAAAACTTAATGTAACAAACCAAGTGGGTGGGCCAAGGTTTCTGATCATACAACGTACATATCCGTGACATCAGAACCAGTACTCTTTCGTACCACGCATGTTTGCAAACAGATTTGCAATGCTTGATTGTAAAACCTCATCTTTTTCTTGCACTTTTTGTATTAACTGCGTAGCTGACATATTTTGAAAGTTGGTTCCTGATTTCAATATGTGTGCAACTCCGTACCATAGAGTTGCTAGTTCACTTTCAAAGAGTAGGTGGAATATGTATTCCACTATTTGTCTAAATCTGGGATCTTCAGAATACATTCGTAATGAAGCGGTATTCTGATGCTGTTATCTGAGTGGGTCTATCATCGTGCTTCTATACTTTTTTCCCATATGCTCATTGGTGATCCTTTTTTTGTTGCATTTGGTACGTTTCTAGTGCATCATCTATGGTGTCATTAGAGTGTAATGGATGAATTGTATAATGGTCTAAAATATTGGCTACTGTAGCAGGATCTAGAAGTTCAAATTGACCCGTTTCTGGTGACTCTTGAATTATTTCAGTTGTTCCCCTTAAGTTTTCTTCAATATTTTTTTATTTGTAGTATTAATTATTGTCTTTTAGATATTGCAAGGCTTGTCTAACTTTATGTAAGTCCACGAGTTGTGCCACTTTTTTTTGTCTTTTGTTGGTACACCATTTACTAAGACAATTAAAGATTGCTCTATTAGATGTTGCACTTCTAGAGTGTGCACATTTTCTGTCAGATCTAATGCTAAATAAACTACTTTGCGACGAATGCCTTTCACTAATTCAGAGGGAGGTAATTTTGCTGTTTTTGGTTGAAGGCGTATTATTGCTTGAAATGGGTGCACTGTTTGAATTATGATGCTCTAATATAAATTGAGTTGTTGCAGAGGTTTTGGTAGTGGGAATAATTCCAAGTTATTTGTGATAGCACATGAAGGAGTTTGGTTGTTGTCAAGTTTTGTAGTGCAGTAACTGCAAAGTATTAAGGGGTTAGCTATTTCGTATTTGTTTTCTGCTACAAGGTAGAGAGCTAATTCAAACCATTTGGAATCTTCATTGTCTTCTATTTTGTATGTTACGTCTATAGTTTTTGTGTTACTTTTGTAAAAAGTTCTGTGGCAACACACACACACATGGTTTGGTACTTCAGCGGATATACTTTTACATTTTAGTATTTCTTTTTTGTATGTGTGTAGTAGAAGGTTGCCATGTACAGAATTGTTGCCAGTCTGTTGTAAAGCTATTGCATTTTGTAAGTGGCTTTCACTCTGGATACGGTTGATTTCTTCTTGTAGGTCTTGGGGTGTACCATGTAGAAGAGTATTATTTAAATTGGCTAGTTCTAAAGCAGGACTTTTCGCATAGTACAGTTTATAGAGTAGATTTCTTATAGTTGAATGATGTGTTCATATCATTTTGATAGCATGGAAGGTGCTTTTGCAAATAGGTCCTGAAATGCAGGCTAATGAATGTCCTTGTAGTCCTGTGTATTTGCGCACTGGACAGGTATCCATATTTTTCAGCACTTTAATTTTCATTTTGTCTTTTCACATACTGATTGAGGAAGTGGCGTAAAGATTTGAAATTTTTTTTGGGAATGTTACACATTGACATGCATGGCCATTGATATACTGGACGTTCTGGTTCAGTCAAATGGAGAGGTAATTCTGAGTTTTCTGGGGATATTTTTGTAAGCAGTGTTTCTTGTTCCATTGGGGGTAATTCATAGAATTTCGCGCACAAGTGGCACACGCGGCTGGAGCAGTGTCTGCGCCGCCGCGTGCACTAAAATCGATTTCCACACACAGCGTATTCATGGATTTTAGCCTCCAAAACCAGCCGTGGCGCAGAGTGGCGCAGCGACCCTGCAGCAGCGCCAGTTACGCCCCCAAGAACGCCCTTGCGCAAGGAAAAGCCATCAAAATCCCCAATCCAGCGCAAAGGGCTGCGCTAACCCTGGATCCCCAATCCAGCGCCAAAGGGCTGCCAAACAACAAATGGCAAGCGGGCAACATGTATTACTGGGGTTCGCGTGAAGTTTCACACGCGAAAGGGCCTGTGCGAGTGGGGTACGTGTATAACGGGGGTTCACGGGAAGTTTCACACGCGATTGGAGCAGGGTACATGTATTATGGGGGTTCGTGGGAAGTTTCACATGCGAAAGGGCCTGTGCGAGTGGGGTACATGTATAACTGGGGTTTGCAGGAAGTTTCACATGCGATTGGAGAAGGGTACGTGTATTACGGGGGTTCGCGGGAAGTCTCACACGTGATTGGATCCCGGTACGTGTATTTCGGGGGTGCGCTGGAAGTTTCACACGCGAAGGGGCCTGTGCGAGTGGTGTACGTGTATAACTGGGGTTTGCGGGAAGTTTCACACGCGATAGGCCCTGTGCGAGCGGGGTACGTGGATTACTGGGGTTCGCGGGAAGTTTCACACGTGATAGGCCCTGTGCGAGCGGGGTACATGTATTTCAGGGGTGCGCGGGAAGTTTCACATGCGAAAGGGCCTGTGCGAGTGGGGTACGTGTATAACTGGGGTTCGCAGGAAGTCTCACACACGGTTTCAGCAGGGTACGTGTATTTCGGGGGTGCACGGGTAGTCCTACATGTGAGTTGGCAGTGTGGTTCCTCCCAGGTGTTCCCTCTACACCCGCCACGGCCCCTGCAGGCAGCCCACACCACAGGGGACTACCCTACACCCCTGGTCATCTCCCGCAGGCAGCCCATCCAACAAGGGCATGCCCCCCAGCCAAGCCACATGTCAGCTTGCACTACTGATCACCAACGCATGTCCCCCTGCACCCCCACCCCCCAGCAGTGCAGAGTACCTGCCAGCAGGCCCCCACTCATGTCCCCCTGCACCCCCAGCCCCCAGCAGGGCAGGGCACCTGCCAGCAGGCCCCCACTCATGTCCCCCTGCACCCCCACCCCCCAGCAGTGCAGGGCACCTGCCAGCAGGCCCCCACTCATGTCCCCCTGCACCTCCACCCCCCAGCAGTGCAGGGCACCTGCCAGCAAGCCCCCCCTCTTGTCCCCTTGCACCCCCACCCCCCAGCAGTGCAGGGCCGCTGCCATCAGGCCCCCACTCATGCACCACCACCCCCAGCAGTGCAGGGCACCTGCCATCAGGCCCCCACTCATGTCCCCCTGCAACCCCACCCACCAGCAGTGGAGGGCACCTGCCAGCAGGCCCCCACTCATGTCCCCTTGCACCCCCACCCCCCAGCAGTGCAGGGCACCTGCCAGCAGGCCCCCACTCATGTCCCCCTGCACCCCCAGCAGTGCAGGGCACCTGCCAGCAGGCCCCCACTCATGTCCCCTTGCACCCCCACCCCCCAGCAGTGCAGGGCTGCTGCCATCAGGCCCCCACTCATGCACCACCACCCCCAGCAGTGCAGGGCACCTGCCATCAGGCCCCCACTCATGTCCCCCTGCAACCCCACCCACCAGCAGTGGAGGGCACCTGCCAACAGGCCCCCACTCATGTCCCACTCATGTCCCCCTGCACCCCAACCCCAGCAGTGCAGGGCACCTGCTAGCAGGCCCCCACTCATATCCCACTCATGTCCCCCTTCCCCCAGGTCATGACGATCCTCAATCATGGCCCTTATGGCCAGCCTCCCCAGCCCAAAGACCCAACCAAGGGTTGCATCCACCCACATAAAAAAGGCAATTACTTGATACAACCCCAATGGCAAGTATGTAAATGAACACATGTCCGTCACACACACACAATGGGCCGATGCCTGCCCCTCCGATGTTGATGGCCCGAGCCATCATTGCGCCCACCTAGAGCCTGCTCCTGCTGCTGCTGTCCATGTGCCGTGTCTGATGGTGCCTGCACATCTTCCATCAGCTGGTGTCCAGTTGTGGTGTTCACCCCTGCTGGGCCGCCGACTCCCGACTGTGGCAGGGATGTGAGCTCCACCAAGCTGTCTGTGTTGGTCGGGCCAGGTCCACAGGGGGCCCTGGTGGAATCTGGGCCGGAAGATGGTGTGGAGAACGACTGGCGCATAGTCTCCACAGAGGAGGAGAGGTCCGCCAGAGTGCGCGACACATGTAGGAACCCACCAACCAGGGCACCTCCCAGCAGTGGCACGTCACAACGCTGCTCTCCGTGATGGCATGCGTTCTCCACCCAGGAAGAACGCACGTCATCACGAATGACACGCGTGCGCAACACGAAACTGAAGAGATGTCCAGAGAGCAAAACACTATTATTTACAAAAGTATCAAATTATTTTATTTATCATGATACAAAAATTTAAACAAGTCAATTAATGGCATTCTACTTTGTAGAGCATCAATAAATCACGTAACACAACAGCATAGATGAACAAATAACTGTGACTAAAATACATCCATCTCAACCAACATTCATGGTGCAGCATCCAAACCATACATCATACATAGTGACATTCAACCAACCAACAATGGCTAAAAAGATAACTAAATTAATTAACATTATTTGCCAATCGAGAGTGGGACAAACATTCATCACATCCCATTTGAATATTTTAATGTTTACAAATATATTAGAAAAACAGCAATAGAATTCATTAAAAACAATCTATCACAAGGGCGGATCTGTGAGGAGAAGTGTTGTGTAGATCACATCCCTAAAAGAATAAACTCAACCGGTTTCGACGTAGAGTGTGTAGTAAACAACGTCTTCATCAGGAGATACAAAGCGAGAAGCTGCAGAAAAAGAACATTACTACATAAATATGCGGCAGTGTCCCATCACATGAACTAAACTCAACAATAGATTGTATATAGCCACCATGTACCACCTGTTACGAACCAATAAAACTAGACATTTGTGCTGGGGAAGTATATCTAAATGAGAACAACCCCAGAAGCAGGATTTTATTTAGAAAAACCAGAGGCGAGGCACCGACCCTGAGAGTGTAAAAATTATAATTAAAATTAATAAGGTGCACCATAGGGGCCACAAAGGTCGAAATAACCCAGGCAGGAAAACACTAGACACCCCCACATGCGGCATAAAAATATCATGGCTGAATAGATGCAATATGCTAGACTAAACAAACCTTATATAAGTAGCCATTAATATGCAAAATGCCAAGGATGGATCGTATGCTGGAATCGTATCGCCAATGGAGTTATGACTAGTGGAAAATGAAAAATTGATTGAAGCACACATAAGGTAAAAAAGTGACTACAACAACCAAAGAAATCAAATGCGAGCTTTCAATTGTTACCTGTAGTTAACATGACACAGCTCTCAGTAGCCCCCTTCAAGGATTATGGTACGGTGGCTTTCTGGAGGGTGATGCAACGAAGCAAATCGTGTCAGCAGATGTACGCCTAGTGTACTAACAAACAAAAAATAATATTAGCCTAAACCGCATATGACAAAAACAAACTAAAGATATCCCAATAAAGTCATATACAGTTAAAAAGTGGCTACTAATTAAAAAATTAGCTGGCTGCTGGCAGAAGTCTGACAGACGAACTGTATACACAGACTTAAGTACGTAAATGAGAGGTGTCTATGATACTGCAGGCTAAGTAAAGCACGAATCTTCATATACGAATGCAGCCGAATATGTATATTCATACAGACGACAAAACTTCGTCTCAGAACAAGGATAGTACAATACTAAAGCGGCAGTGTGAAGAGCGGCAGATCATATTCGTACTTACTTGAAGTTAACACCCGGATTGGCGTGGGCGGCTGGAGTGACTGAGCACAGCCTAGCCGTAAATCTCAATGGCCATGCTACATCGGCCGTGTGCAAGCAGCCGAATGAAGCCGTCGCTGCTCTGGACGTAAGTCACGTGGAAGATCACGTATCCTCAGTGGGAACCTGTTTCGTGTGCGTAAAGAACCCAAAACGCGCCCAATTTAAAAACTCTATACAAGAAGGAGCAGTGTGACTCATAGAGGTGACATGGAACTAGAATAGAAACTATGTACACCATACAATGTCTGTACAAGGAAATTATCTATCTGCTATTGAACTCCCATGTTTCCATGGAGTTCAGGCCTTTGTGGAGGGTGCCTAAATTAAAAATCCACATTTGTTCTTTGTAGGCCAATTTGTTGGCAGTAGGCACATGGCCACTTGCTGTGATTTTTTCGGTGCAAAACCATCTTAGTGAATCTGCATCATGCCCCATCTCGAAAAAATGGGAAACCAGGGGGGCAGTAAAACAACGCATCCTGATCTTGGAACGATGTTCATTGATGCGCACATGTACCTCCCTGGAAGTCTTGCCTATATAGAACAGATTACATGGGCACTGAATGGCATATACAACATTCTTGCTTTTACAAGTGGTGAATGTACGCAAGTCCCATCTTCTGCCAGCATTCTCAAAGTGTGTAATTTTTTGGGAAAATCTGCAGGCCATACAAGAGGTACAAGGGTAATGACCTACCACAGGTTGAAGGTTAACATCCCTAACCATGTTACCTTGTAATGGTAACCTGTTGGCTCTCGTGAGTTTCTGCGCCAGGCTCTTGCCCTTTTTAAAGGCAAAAAGAGGTTTATGCAAGTTAATCTCAGCAGAATTCACAATTCTCCAATTTTTAAGGATGATCCCCTTAATAGACTCACTGAATTTGCAGAATGTAGAAACACAGACAATTTGTTCTCTCTCTTTGTTTTTGGGGCATACACTAAGTAGGGCATCCCGGTTGGTATACCGCGCTCTTTTTCTGGAATGTTTGATCAATTTTTTGGGGTAACCCCGAAGTAACAATCTGGCTTGTAGTACATCTGCATGTTTGTCAAAATTGGAAATATTAGTGCAATTACGTCGTAACCGTAAGAACATACCATACGGTAAATTCCGTAGTAGGCTTTTTGGGTGTTGGCTCTTGAATTGCAAAGTTGTATTGCGTTCTGTAGGTTTTCTATATAATTCTGTTTGTAAGCATCCTTCATTCACAAAAATGGATAAATCAAGGAACGCAATCCTAGAGGTGGAAAATTCAAAAGTGAATTTAAGATTGGGATCTACCTGGTTCAGCCAAACCATAAATGTATTCAATGTAGCAGAGTCGCCCCCCACAGCATTAAGATGTCGTCTATGTAGCGACGATACAACTTAATATGTTTGACAAAGGGGTTGGTGACGCTAAGCACATGATTTTCTTCAAACAAAGACATAAAAATGATGGCCAAGTTAGGAGCAAAAGTGCAGCCCATCGCCGTGCCCTTAGTTTGCAAAAAGTAGGCATCCTTAAACTTAAAAAAACTATTGGACAACACTAGTTCAACACAATTAATAAGGAATTCAGTAGGGACAGCATGAGGTAAAGGCCGTCTGTCTAGCATAATGCGTAGACTGGAGGCTGCTTTGTCTTGGGGGATGTTAGTATAAAGCGCCTCAATATCCAAAGAGACCAAAATTTGTGTGGAGGAATCAAAAGGGCGTGCTTCAACCAGATTTATAACATCCCTAGAGTCCAAAAGAAACGTGGGAGTGGCCATAGCAAGTGGTTTAATAAAGGTGTCTATATATTTGGACAGAGACTCTAAAATGGAACTGCAGCCAGAAACAATGGGACGACCGGGAGGTTTCAGAGTGTCCTTGTGTACTTTAGGAATAATGTAAAAGAGCGGAATTCTCTCTTCAGACGAATTAATGAACTCGTACTCCTTAGAGGACAAGAATCCTTCATGAAGACCACTTTCACTCAACGTAAGAATCTTCTTTTTTATAGATGTAGAAGGGTCACCAGTGATTTTTTGATAGTGGCCTGGTATGCTGAGAAGTCTGTAGACTTCTTGATCGTACAATTCTGCATCCCAGACCACTATCCCCCCGCCTTTGTCGGCGGCTTTAATCACTATGGTGGGATCCTGAGCTAGAGAGTCAATTGCATGAAATTCTGCAAGTTCTAGATTAGGTCTTAAATTGCTTCTGGGACGTGTCAAGCATTTGTCTAACTCCTTAAGCACAATGGTTTCAAAAATGAGAACTTCGGGTGGAAGATCGGCTGAATTAGGTGTGAAAGATGAAGGTTTGGCCAAACCCGAAGTATTATTTTCACAAATATTCTCTTTGTCAGTGAAGAACACTTTCAATCTCATTTTCCTCAGAAACTTTTGGATGGCCTTTGTGGCCCCTATGGTGCACCTTATTAATTTTAATTATAATTTTTACACTCTCAGGGTCGGTGCCTCGCCTCTGGTTTTTCTAAATAAAATCCTGCTTCTGGGGTTGTTCTCATTTAGATATACTTCCCCAGCACAAATGTCTAGTTTTATTGGTTCGTAACAGGTGGTACATGGTGGCTATATACAATCTATTGTTGAGTTTAGTTCATGTGATGGGACACTGCCGCATATTTATGTAGTAATGTTCTTTTTCTGCAGCTTCTCGCTTTGTATCTCCTGATGAAGACGTTGTTTACTACACACTCTACGTCGAAACCGGTTGAGTTTATTCTTTTAGGGATGTGATCTACACAACACTTCTCCTCACAGATCCGCCCTTGTGATAGATTGTTTTTAATGAATTCTATTGCTGTTTGTCTAATATATTTGTAAACATTAAAATATTCAAATGGGATGTGATGAATGTTTGTCCCACTCCCAATTGGCAAATAATGTTAATTAATTTAGTTATCTTTTTAGCCATTGTTGGTTGGTTGAATGTCACTATGTATGATGTATGGTTTGGATGCTGCACTATGAATGTTGGTTGAGATGGATGTATTTTAGTCACAGTTATTTGTTCATCTATGCTGTTGTGTTACGTGATTTATTGATGCTCTACAAAGTAGAATGCCATTAATTGACTTGTTTAAATTTTTGTATCATGATAAATAAAATAATTTGATACTTTTGTAAATAATAGTGTTTTGCTCTCTGGACATCTCTTCAGTTTCTCGTTTTACGATAATACTCTGGTCCAGAGGATAGAGTTGTCCTGCATCTTTCCGCTTTTGCACGCGTGCGCAACGCGACACCAACCAGGACGGAGCCCATATGTTCGTGGGACCCCTTGACCGCAGGTAGTGGAGAGGCAGATGACATGGCACTCTCTTCTACCAGCAGACGGGCCTGGGATGGGGTCTCCCTGCTGGTGCATGGTGGTGCAGTCACAGGGTCAGGGACCTGTGCTGCCTCCTGACCCTGGCCCTGTACAGCACCACTTGCACCAGTGGTACTACCCCCACCAGGCCCCATGTGCGGCTCAGTAGCAGGCTCCTCCTCCTCTGTGGAGACCACCAACCTGGATGTCTCCACACCGTCTTCTGCCATTGGAAGCCCCTGTGGGGGCTCACCCGGCCCTTCCGCCACAGCCGTTGTGGCAGACGCAGCACTAGCTCCCTCGCTCCCGGATGATGGTAATTCCTGGGAGGGTGGCTGGGCCTTGCGTCGCCGCCCAATGGAGGCATCCCCGCCGCTTTGCTCCACAGCGCCGTCTCTGCCCTCTTCTTCACTTGACGCTGCGTAGAGGGAGACATAGAACACAAGCATCAGGGTACAGTACAAGATACCCTAGACAGGAAGCAATAACACATGAGTGGCACTGTCAAATGTCACTTCCATCCTGTCATTCCACAACACATGGGTGAATGCACACAACACACATGCAGAAACAGTCCCGGCGCCTGCAATCAACATCAACATCCATGTAGAAGTGCCCCTGTAAACCAAGATGTTGCCTTCAAAGTCACATGCATCCATGGCATTTCAAAGTCACACACACACTTCTCAGGCACACACACATGTGCACCATACATGTACATGACATCAGCACCCATTCCTCACCCCCCCTTCATGTCCAGGAACAGAGACAGCCATGCTTTCCGCATGGAGCTCCCCATATTGCATTAAAACACATGCACCAACCATGTGGTTCAAACATAACTGGTCTCACATGCATGACCATGATGTCCCTGCACACACACATCCATACATGGCCTATGTCACACATACAGGCAAGCATCAGACTACCAGCACACTGCAACATGCCCTGTCTCACACAGCAATGCTTGGCCACTTACCGCTCAACTCCAGATGGGTCTGCCTCCGAAGGATCTGGGCGTGGAGTGCTGGGCCTACGGGTTCCAGGACCCTCATCTGGATGTTACTCAGGCGTGCCCGCCCCCCTCCGGAGGCGCCGGGCCTTGTGGAGGGCCCTGGACCTGAAGTCCTCCCAGCGCTTCTTGACGTGCTTGATGTCGTGGGTTGCCACCCCCTGCGCGTTGATGACAACCACTACCTCATCCCAGATCCTCTCCCGTCCTTCCTTGTTGGCGCGTGATGTTCCGAAGAGGGCATCATAATGCACCAGGACATGCTCCACCAGGACACCAACTTCAGTGGCAGTGAAGCTGGTGGCCCTCTGCCTCTCTGGCTGGGGGTTGCCAGTGGTGCCAGATGGAGATGTGCCCGACATGGCAACCCCAGAGGCAGGAGTGGGTGGGCAACTGCGTCCTGGGGCTGGGCTGTGGAGCGATGGTATCCCAGTCGGGAGTCTTCTGTTCCAGCAGGGGTGGACACAGCAACTGGACCCCTGCAGATTGCTGATGTGCAGGCACCAAATAGCAGGGCACGTGGGCAGCAGACAGTCAGGCAGCAGCAGATGGCATGTGGGAGCGTGCTCGGGGCTCTGGGGGGCAGGAAAATGGCCTTCAGGGAAGGAGCGTGGTCTTCCATGTGTGTATGCGTGGCCAGCTTGATACGGAGTGATTTGGCACGTGAAAAAATTGCACGTCAGCGTGTAATTCGAGGAAAGAGCCTTAGTGAGTAAGCGTGTCAGCACACGCACATCATTTCATTGGACCAAAGGCCCTTAGCGCGTAAGCGCGTAAGTTACATTACGCGCACTGGCGTTTCCCTCATAGCACGTGATGACAGAGCACACGTGGAAAAACTGCACGTCCGAGTGTCATCGCGTGTAATTGGAGGAAAGGGCCCGCGTACACACGTGTATGACGTGTATGTGTGGGCCGGTTTAAAAGCTACGTGTAGGACAACATTTCCTTGTACGTGCTTTTCGTGGAGAGCGAGTGGGTGAAATCTGTACTTCTTGTCGGTTCACACGCGATTACTTCACAGCATTTCTAGTTCGTACTTCCTGTTACCTCTGACAGCTCTTTTCTGATTTTTTGTTGGACCTGTTTCCTCAAACAGAGTTCACTTCTCCTTTTGTCCTGTGTCCTCAGACAGCGTACAATTCTTCTTTTGGCATGGGTGTTGCCAACGCGCACACGCGTGTTTTTTTCACGTTCTTTTTCCAGGCAGACGGTGAGTTCTGCATGTACTTAGCAACTGTGCTTGCCCCGTGAGGTCATTGTAGGCTGTGTGTATTACACATACGCTTATTTTTGTGTATCTGGGAGCCACAGCGTAGTGCGGGTTCTTTTTTTCACGCACGTGGTCTATGAGGGGTTACGTGCACGTTTATTTTTGTTTTTGGGCTGCCTGTGCGTTGCGTGACCTGTCATCTTCCCCCAGGGTTCGCAGACAGACTTGTTAGAGCACTAGGGTACGAATTCCATCTAGTATCCTACACCTTTGACCCCCAATTGCCCAGGACAATAGTTTACTGCAACTCCCATACGCACAACAACATCAGTGCCATGGTTGGGAGGCGACCAAGCGGTAAGGGAGGCAAAGGTGGCGGACCTTCAAAAGGTGGGCATGGTGGGTGCGGTAGGGGAAGTGGCCGGGATTTGCAGGGTGCCCCTATACCCCCATGTGTGGATGAACAATCAGGGACACCCATGCCCCCCCCATGGTTGAGGGAAACGTGGCTGACACCATCCCAGCTCAGCCCCTGTTGGACCAGCCCATTGTGGCACCTGACCTGGCACAGGATGACTCCTAGGCTGACTTCCAGGTCAGCAAGTCTAGGCCATGTGTGGCGGTGCAAGTTGTTGTCACCAATCCACGTGTATCTGGGGCAGCTATGTCATCTGCTGCACCAAGTATGCAGGGTGGGGAGGCTTTAGGCTTAGCTGCATCGCCATCCGCCACAGCTCTGACTCTCCCAGCCAGGACAGTGTCAGTCCAGGTCCATCAAACTGATGTTCCCCCTGCCAACATTACCCTGCAACCAATGCCTGTATCAAGACCTATGGTCATGGTGCATTCCCACAATCCTACTACCCAGTCCACCGGTGGTTCTGCCCCTACTGACCAGAGCGGCGTAAGCCACTCTGGCTCCGCTCCACCTTTAAAGAAGAGGGAGAAGGGGGCTCTGGCACGACAGGCTGAGACCCCAGACACGGCTACACACTCCGGCACATCATGGAAGCCTTGCTTTAATGATGCGGAACTTGATGCACTTGTGTCCTATGTGTCAGCACATAGCCGCGAAATGTTGGTGACTGCAGGGTGCAAGACCACACCTGGTCAACGTAGGGCACACTGGCAGACCATTGCGGACCGCATAAGTGCCCTTGGATTTGTGAGGCGCACAGCTGATGATTGCTACAAGCGGTGGAATGACCTGAAACGCAGAGCAAAGAACTAGCTGGCCTCAAATCATGCCGCTACTCTGGTGACTGGCGGTGGGTCTCCACAAGAGCACAACAAACTCACTGAACATGAGTCTGTTGCTGGGGCCTTCGTCACAGAGGAACAGATCCAATGTGTGGGAGAATTACCTGATTATAATGCATTGTCCGGTGAGTGCCCATGCATGTGTGTGTAATGCATGTTTGGGTGACGGGTTCTGATTGAGTGCCAGGTGAGGGTGTGTGTGCCTGGGTGGTATGGGTCACCCATGTACTTCATCCAAAACATTCAGCGGCCTTGGATTTGGTGTGACAGTATCCCTTCTGCCCACAATATTAATTTAGCGCAACATTACGGCAGTTGCCCTTGAAGTGGCATCTTGCAACAACATTGTTTGTATTTTTCAGTGTTCGTTCAGGCTGATTGTTTCAATTCTCCCACTTTTGCTACTCATTCCTCAGCCCTATTGTCACATTTGTGACATGCTTCTGTCATTGATGAACCCCACATTGGCCCACATGTGTTACCTTGTTAGATGAATGATTTGACCATTCAGGCTGATTGAGTATTGGCCTGATCACATACATTTTTGGGGCCTGTTTGAATGTGGAACATGACAGTTGTTTCCTTTCATGTTGAAGTGCACAACCATTGATGTGTACATTAGCCTGCAATCACTGTATTTTTATACACTGGATGTGTTGCAGTGTGTGGCACATGCGTATTTTGTCACACTATGTAGCATTTTTGATCTCATCATGTCCATCTCACATGGATGGCTGACAGTACTCATTCACTGACATATGGATGTACTTGTGGAATGTACCATGGCTATGGTAAATGCCATCTGTGTGATGGCATGTGTCATGTATGTGTATTGGACATGCCACTCACAGGCCAATGCGTGATGGCAGTGCTACCCAGCATGCAGCAAATGTGTTGCTCTTCCATCTTGGTGTCATCAGTGTCTGCCTTTTGCCTCCCCTTCCAACTCAGTGACAGTGCATGCATGGGAGGGTTATAGTCATGTGGGACCTGTGTATATCATGTACTGGTTCTGTAGCTTGTCAGGCCTATTTGTGTGCTATGGTGCTAATGCCTGTTTCCATTTTTTGTCTTTCATGTTTTTGCAAGGGATGACGCACTTGATGCTGTTGAGGTTGAGGAGATGGTGCAGACCCAGGAGCAATCTCAGGCACAACCGGGCACGAGTGGGGGACGTGGTGTGGTGGTGGGTGAGAACCCAATCTTGCTGCAGACCATTCTGTCCAGGGGTGTCTCTGGGTGCACCTCCGCAGACCTCTATTCAGGTGCTGATTCGGATGATGAGACCTATGTGCCGTCACAGGTAAGTGTTTCTGGCAGGAATTCTGTTCTGTACAACCCACCTGCACCAGGGGTAGAACCCTCTATGGGGATGTCAGTGTTGGTAAGTCCGCCTTTGGCGGTTATGGATGCAGGGTCACACTCCACAACATCTGATCCTGTTCCTGGGTCAGCAGATCAGAGGGGTAATGCAGTCCTGCAGCCTCAGGCAGTGCCGGCACAGCAAGCCGCAGATCGCCTTGCCCCAAACAGGTGTGGTACCCGCCGACGCGGTGGCCGTACGCCACCAGGCAATACCGTATGGGAACAACCCATGTACGGTATGGCATGAGATGATGGCTCAAGCAATGGAGAGGGTGGCCACTTCCATTGTCCCCCCTGAAAGGCAGATGGAGCAACTACAGCAGGCAACAGACTCCATTTGCTAATCACACAGGGAGGACATGTTGGCGTCCAACAGGGACAGACGGGCGGCACTGGAGACTCTACGCCAATCGATATCAATAGAGTCCCAGGGCCACAGGGAAGCCCTGAGGGTAGAACTCCATCACCTCAGGGAGACTCTTGTTGACCTTGAGGCTTCCACTAACTTGAGGACAGAACAGCAGCTGGAGCGGCTCACACAGTTGCTCTCAGCTGAGATGCAGGCAACTCGGCAGGAGATCCGGGCATCACGTCAGGTGCTGCATGGGGATCTCTGCACTATAATCCTCCAGAACGAGACCTTCCACACCCGCATGCTTGCTGCCATGGAGGACCATACCAGGGCTTTGCGTGGGCTGCCTCCCATAACACCACCACCTCGTGATGCAGCAGCAGAGGGTGATGAGAGCGACAGCAGCAGTTCTCCTACATTAGCATAGCCGTGCAGGCCATGAGCCCATGGAGGTGTTTTTTTTCTCCAAATATCCACACAGGTGGCTGTTGGTGCGAACCCTGTCCTCGGACCTCCTGGGTGGCCTCCCCTTACCCCCGGCCCCCACATGGCCATTTTTGATTTTTGATTTTTGATTTTCTTTTTACAGTGTGTTGCCTTGTGTGGCTCCCGTGGGCATCCACTGTATTCCGGCTGGGCACATGCAGGCTTGTCCTGAGTTTGGTTAGATGCTTGGGTTCGTGAGACACACACCCCTCCTGCTTCCCATTTCCATGGGCTTGCAAAGGGTGTGCCAAAGTGACAGTGACTTACACAGTGACGTTGGACTCCCATGAGCTGTGTGGGCAGTCTATACTGTGTATACATTCCTAGTGAATATTGTTGTTATATTGTACACTGCATGGCGTATTGATATGTGCTTGTGCATCCATGTCTTACTCCTAATTTGCAGGTTCATTCATCATGTCTTCACAAGGCCGTCTACTTTTGAGATGGAGTTCATGTTGTAAGCAGTGCACTTACACATTTGCGTGGCAGCAACACTGTACAGTTGGAAGGGGTCGATGGGCTAGCATAATCAGGTTGTAAGACTACCACTACTTTAACTTAGTACTGTCATGTTTTTGCTATGTTTGAGGTTGTGTAGCTGCATTGTATTGTTGGTAAGTATTTGGTCATGTGTGTTGTTAGTTCTACATTACTGGGAGCATATTGTGTGTGGCCAGTTTCCATTAGGGACACTGTACTTTGTGACACTTGTGTCAGGTTTTGGGGATTGCTTTGTTTGCTCTCACATAGCATGACATGCCATGGTGTGTTGGGTGGCGGTGCTGGGGAGGGGTTGGGTGACATGGCACTGTTGTCATGTTGTATTTTGCAAGGGGGTAATGAATTTAGCAGCATAGAAGTGTGTCTTTTGATGACACAGCATTGGTGGTGTTTGTGTAGGTAGGGATGCACACAATGTAACACTTCCAGGTGACCAATCTCAGGCTGGTATGGTTGTGACAGTTGATTGTCCCTTATCTCATCATCATTGATTGTCAGATGGTATGTGCCAGGGCTGTGTGCACTCCACAGGGGTGTGATTTTAGGTGAAGTAATTAGCCACCAGCTGCGTACGGGCTGCCTCACCCCGTGCCCTGTCCCCTCGCAGCGGCCGTGCATGTGGTTGGGGATGTGGGGGCACCACCATGTCCATGGGCAGGCCCCGGCGTGTTGCTACGTTGTGCAGGACACATGCTGCCACTATGATCCTGCACACTACTGGGGGAGTGTATAACAGCTGCCTGCCAGAACGGTCAAGGGAGCGAAAGCGTGACTTGAGCACTCCGAATGTGTACTCCACTATGCCCCGGGTTGCAATGTGGGCTGTGTTGTATCTTACCTCGGGTGTTGTAGTGGGGTTCCAAATTGGCGTCATCATGTGGGTGCTCAGAGGGTAGGCACTGTCCCCTGGGGAGGTGGTGATGGGTATCATTAGTGGGGTTGTGACATTACTCAGTATCTGACATGCATGCATGTGCTGTGGCATTTAAACTCACCGAGCAGCCATGTATCGCTATGCCGCCCAGCTTCTAGGTCCCGGTTTAGGGTTGACATTCTGTAAATAAAACTGTCGTGGGTGGACCCTGGATAGTTGGCATATACTGAGGTGATGATTCCCTTAGCATCACATACTACCTGGACGTTGATGGAATGCCAGTGCTTGCGGTTTCTATAGATGTGCTCTGATGCCCTGAGGGGACGTAGAGCCACATGGGTGCAATCAATGGCACCTAGGACTTTGGTAAAATTGTGCCACCCCGTAGAAATCCTGGTCGGCAGCCTGCTCTTCTGCAGGTGGTCTGGGCAGTTACATGTGCCTGCGGACTGATGGGCGTGCAGTCATGATGGCCACGACCTGGTGTAGGCAGCGTGACTGCGTAGCCCGTGACCCCCCCCACTATAGCACTTGTCCGCTGAAATGATCCAGTGGCCAACAAGTTCAGTACATTGAGGACCTTCTCCAGGGGGCTGAGTGCTTGGGAGCACAGGGTGGGTGATATGAGGTCATCCTCCCACTCACTCACCAGGTCGAGTATTATGTGAGGTGGAAACCTGTACCTCCCATACACCTGGTTATCAGGCATCCCAAAAAGGCTGGTTCTGGGTGTGAAAATTCTGGGCCTGACTATCCTCCTCCTCCTCCTGCGGTATCCCACGACCACTGCTGCTAGGAACGGTATATTCATCCTGGCGTCTGAGCTTGTTTGTTGTTTGCGTGCACTTTTATGCGGCGCGGGTCCACGTATGCCTGCTTCCTGCTGGCGTACGTGTTTCCGGATTAGCGTGTCTTTTTTGGCGCACGCGTTAGTCCCGTTCGAATCCACAAATACCTGTTTTGAATGTGCGTGTGGGCGTTCCGCGCATTTGCCTCATGTACTTCCCCTATGACGCCCACATTTTCACGCATTTTTCCCCATTCCGCGTGTCACGCCCTCTGTTCCTCCTACTTTTGTTGTGTGCGCCACACTATGTGCGATTCCGCTGTGCACGTAGCGCATGCTGTTTGGAGACGTGTGCACCAGCGTGCGGCACGCAGAATTTTGGTGCACATCCTGGGATTTACACGCGCACGGACTTCCATGTATCGCTGTGCGCGGGTTTCGCTGCGATTTTCGCACTGGCACTGCAATTCGCACGCTTTCGCACGCTTTCGCACGCTTGCGCTGAAAATTTCAGCGCAGATTAATTACATGAAGCGGCCTCATTATGGTATTATAAATTTTTTCATAACTTTGTCCACTGCTATGGATGGCAATTGTGTTTGTTTGGTTTTGTTTGCATGCTTCTTCATCAAATATGGTTCTGTGCTCGTGGTGTGTCTCCATTCACCTCCACAGATATTTAAGAAGTTATTTTGTTGACATTCCGTTTATTGAGAAGTTTTTTTGTAGTTTAGTAGTTAGTTTTGTTAGTGGTTTCATCCTGTTTCAAACTAAAATACATAACTCCCTTTTGAGAAGATTTGCACTGTCTACGAGAACTTCTAGGATTAATTTCCTACGGTAGGTTTTAAGGGTTGTGCATGATTTCTCTCCTGTTTTTATAAGATTCTGAAGGACTCTGTGGCGTAACATTTTTGCTAAAATACTTTTTTTGGTATTTTTACTTGCTAGTATATCAAGATTTATAGGAGCAGTTTTAGCAGTAGTTGTAGCCGAATTCTTATTAAGCATTTTTCGTTTGGTTTTCCATTTTGATAGAGGAGGCAAAGTTTCTGTACCAGAAGCGTGTTTTGTTTCGCTAAATGACTGCATTAGCTGTGTTGTTTGAACGTTTTGTACAAACTCTGATAGAGATGGATGCTTATTTTGGACAGTTTTATTTTCATTTGCTCTATTTCTGCGTTGGTTTCTACAGACTTGCTTTTTGGTAGGCATTCTTTGGGGTCTGTTGAAAAAAAAAAGAAGGTATGTGTTGGTATGTTTTGCAATGTATTTGTGCTATGTGCATGAGTGTCTGAGTATGATGGGAAAGATGTATGTGGTGGTGTGTGATTGTGCATTGGGCAGTTACAGTTAGTTGGGAAGGCTATTCTTCTATTTGTGTGTTACTAAACTGCGGTTCAGATGAGAGTAGAAAGTGAGCTAGTGGTGAGGAGAAGCATTAATAGTAAGCATAATGGTATAAAATTAAAACAGTTCTTTGTTTTGTAGTATTAACATTCTAAGGGTTGAGTATGTTATTTGTGTTCCAAACAAACGGGGATTTGTGTGCCTTCTGCCTGCTAATCTCTGTTTAATAAATGGGGATTTGTGGGCAGAATGGTTCAGAAATCGCTGTTATTTTTGGTGCGCAAATTAAATGAATGAATCACACAGTGTCTTTGAGGAACAGTAAGAATATTAAGGTAGTATTGTACTTACTCTTTTTTTGTGGAATGAGCAGGTTTCTTCAGATATGTTGTTTGTAGTTTAGATGCTGCTGATTTTCAAGAGAGTGGTCTTCACTGCAATTGTAAAAGAAAGAAGTTAGTAATTTTGTGTGTTTATAGCACTGATGTTAATGTAGACATTGATTTTTATGTTTTAGGGGTACTATTCTTGTTTGATATCTGAACATAGTGTATGCATGCATTTCATTTGACTATGTGCAGCCTTTATATTTTATTTACAATATGTTAGTTCAACATACTTTGCAAATGAGTATAATTTTAAGTGCATAAAATTCACTTGGATTTTTAAAGCTGTGTTGTAGATAGCAGACAGGTTTGGAAGTGATAGTTGATTATAGTAGATGGGACAACTTTCAATAAGTTCATTGTATAAATAGCCATGCCAACAATCGGGAACGCCTGAGAGGGAGATTTCACCACAGCAATCGGGAACATTTATTTTTCTCATAGGATTGCATGGGGTTTAGCATTCATTGAGGCGGGAGACAGTAAAAAGAAATTGCGATTTTTCAATGAAAAATCGGCAGTCTTGCACGTAAATTGGGAGGGTTGGCATGTATGTATAGGTTATGCGTGAGACAGGAAAAAATAGTGCGATATTTCAATGAAAAATCAGGAGTCTTGCGCTTAAATCGGGAGAGTTGGCATGTATGTATAGGGTATGCAGATTTAGTGGCATTACTCTGTTCATATGGATTCATAAGAGTTGTACATGTACTCTGAATAAAATATGCATACCTGTAGTTTGTAATCATGCATGTGGATATGCATGGAGCTGTAAGTAGAAATCTTCGAGACTTGTACAGTAGTTTTTGTAGTAGGTGATTTCCAATGATATGAGACTTGTACTCAGAGTGATCAACAGTACATTTGAAGTGCGTAACTCTGATGATGGTGTTAGATGTAGAGGTCTTGGATGTGATTGGTGGATGGTTGTGTGACTGCTTAGCTGTACCCAATGAGGGAATGAACCGAGAGTGATGTGGAAAGCATAGAAGGGCTGCCTAAGAGTTACGTGCCGCACGGACACCACAGCTGTCCGTGGGTATGGCGTGCCACATGCTGGGTTTTCCAGCAAATCCAGTATGGAAAGGGGACTGGAGGAATCAGCCAATCAGATGTTGATGTTGTGGATTTGTGTAGAAAGAGACTGTGTGTAGTGAAGATGGCAGAGGTGGTGAAAGTCAGGGTGTTAGTGCTCGGAGGTATGTTTGTCCATGGTTTACTGCAGTATTCTCAATGTAGGCATGTGGCAAACAATTTTGATATTAAAGGAGTGGAGATGGTGTGGAGCGCTGTGCCTGATTGCAATGTAGAGGCAATTCTCCAAGTTTGTGAAGATATGCGTAGGATGAACAGTCCCAATCTGGTAGTTTTGCACTATGGTGCTTTACATTTGGGCTAAGTGAGTGCCACTACTTTGTTGGCAGATTTGGAACAGTTTGTTCAAGCAGTAATGAACATCCTTCCAAATGCAAAAATATTTTTTTCTGGATTACTACCTAGGGCAATATGGGACAATAGTTCTGTTTTTTGTCCTCAGCAAAACATTGCTAGGTGTGCAATCAATCGAGGCATGCATGCGTTCATGCTTAGAGCTGGTATGTTTTTCTGTAACAATGAGAATATTGATTAGAGTAATGCTGCTTATTTTGAAGAAGATGGTGTTTCTTTATCTTTTTTGGGAAATGCCATGCTGTTTTGGAATGTAAGGGTTGATTTGGAGAAGGTTATGTGAAGATTTTAGTTGTAAATTAAGAAGAAAAAAAACCTCAAAAAATACAAAATAACAGGTGCCTGTCAGGCATCTGCAAAAAACCCACAAAAAAACATTCTTTTCAGAGCCCACCTCAAAGGGGAAATCTTTGATATGTCTGCGGACATGGTGGTAGTCTGCAGACAGCGCATATTATATATAGGGATTCTGCGGTGGAGAGGCATGCAAATGAGAATGAGCGGAGCTAGGGATTGGTCAGTAAAGTTTAGTGGGTGTCTTGTGTCAGGAGAGATTATGTGAGAACGTCTTTTTCCTGAGAGAAGAACAGATAGCTATGGCTGTGTGTATTCGAAAACAGATTATCTGGATTTTGGGAGACTCATGGATCCATTGTTTGGAGGTGCATGCAGAACGTTGTGGAGTAGCTGCAGATCTTGGATTCCCTCATGTGGAAGTGCACTGGCATGGAGTGCGTGGAATGAAGTGGCTGGACTTGGTACCTCTCTGTGCTACTTTAGAGACAGAGCATCATCCAGACATAATTATAATTCATTGTGGAGGGAACAGTTTAGGATATGTGTCTGGAATTTCTCTGCAATTTGCAATGAAAGAAGGACTTGAGAAGGTCATGGACATGTTTCCAAATTCTCAAGTAATTTTTTCTTGTATTTTGCAAAGACAAATGTGGCTGCGTTCTTCTTCATTTGGTCCACAAATGGAGAAAGCGAGGTGCGATTTCAATAAGGCTGTTTGTGCCTTTCTTAGAGATATTGGCATGTCCTTTTTACACATTGAAAATATTATGTTTCGTAGCCCTACATTTTTTGCAGAGATGGAGTCCATCTTACATATGATGGCAATCAGATTTTTATGAGAAATATACAAAATGCATTGCAACATTTTTTGGACTTACAGTCATCTATTTTGCAGTAGATGTTGACGAATCCAAGTTTTTCAAACACACAAAAACACTACCAAAATGCTCATTTCAGAGCCACCACTTCCTCCCAGAGAAAAGTGCATTGGTTTTACTAGGGCAGCAACCCAAATTTGTATCTGTCCTAGGACTGTACGCAGACTTTCAAAAAATGCACAGGGCCCTGCACTGTTTATTTGACACTTCTATTTTTAAACTGTGAAAGGCAGCTCTGAAAAGAGCCTTTTTTGGGGGATTTTTGTTGTTGTATATTTGTTTTGTATTTTTACACACGACACACTAGGAGAGGAGGGTAAGGAAGGGACACCAACCACGGGGATAAGAAAGGGCAGGTGGAGAGAGGAAGATGCAGGGTGAACCTTATTTAGGAAGGTAGCAAAGCACTTCGAAGACTCTCCCCCTGCAGAGTACTGCATCGCAGTACATTCACAATATTGTGACCCTCGAAAGGTAAGGGTCAACAGCATTGCGAATGGCCAGTGAAGCAGCTGGAGGGATGCGCTCTCCCACAGGAGTGTCTCTTGTTGTGAGAGGAGTGGAAACGGAGGATGCTGTAGAGGAACTCACCCTACTACGTTTATCACAAGGTACAACCTTGCGAATGTCCGCACTGTGGAACGAAGTTAGGTGTCGCTTCATGGATGTCGTACCAAAGCTGTACGAACCACGTCTCCCATGACTAATCACCAATTTGCACTGGTTACAGGTGACCTTGTTCACACGTGCTTTTGGTACGTTACCATAAACTGTAAACAACCACCACACCCAAGACTCCCGGCGAGTGGTTGTAGTAGGGAGTTCCTCGACCTCATTCTCTTCATACTCTTCATCCTCTTTCTCTACATCCTCACACGTGTTCCCCTCTGCAGGCCCTTGGGGAGGTGGTGGTGGTGGAGGGTTTGGGGGTGGTGCTGAGGCAGATGTAGCAACAGCAGCCAGGGTTGATGAGATAATCTCAGCAACAGCAGCAAAGACAGCAAAAGAGAATCTGCAATAGCCAGAAGTACAATGAAGATCAGCTATTGGGTGTGGCCTTTTATATGGGTGGAGGGGTGTGCCTCGCGAACATATCGATCACTCAAAAGCGTTCAAAAAGTTACAGAAAGTATGTGGAAAGCCAGAGCCATTGACTGGGACATGTGAAATGGTGAATTTTTACTGTAAAATTATTTGGAGTGTCTGAAGAAGTTCTTTTAAAATGTTGGGGATCCGGAGAGAGTCCGCAAATTAGGACACACGCTCAGCGTGGGTGCAGTCACATTATGATGTTGGGAACACATCGTGAAGGGAATAGTATGTCTCTGCAGGACACCAAATGTTCAGGAACGGTCATGCGCATGCGCGCAGCTGTTCTACGGACAGTGTTCAGGTCCTCAAACAAATTACAAGTGCGACACAATTTAGATGGACAGATACGGACAGGCGCGATGTTAGCAGTATTTACGGTGTGGTGCGCATGTGCGTAGATGTTCTCCAGACTGTACAGACAGGTATAGTGGCCTTAGGACACCTTCATTTTGTTTGATTACGGACATCCTGGACACCGCGCGTGTTCTACGAACAGTTCCATCTTGGTTGCGAACGGTACGGACAGGTATAGTGTCCTTAGGACACCCCCATTTTGTTCATTTACGGACATCCCGAACACCTGGTGTGTTCTAAGAACAGTTCCATCTTGGTTGCGAATGGTACGGAGAGGTATAGTGTCCTTAGGACAGCCCCATTTTGTTCATTTACGGACATCCCAGACAACTGGTTTGTTCTAAGAACAGTCCCATCTTGGTTGCGAATGGTACGGATGGGTGTAGTGTCCTTAGGACATCCACATTTTGTTAATTAAGGACAGGCAGGACTTGGTGTTGAGGGTTTGGGGATAGTTCACTGGGACATGCAGAGGGGGCACAGGTACAGGTGGGACAATGGTATTTAATGTTTTCTTTTATGTGGTCCTCCACTAACTTTTTCAAACCATTGAAATGTTCCTTGAGCATGTCTATTTTCTGTTCCAGGTTTTCCAGAGTCTTTTTCAATGTGTCTTTTGGTGATATATTTTCAATGTTTATATGGTCTGTTTAAAATAAATATATATATATATATATATGTTAAGTACACATAAGGTAATGATTATTAATTTGCTTATATAGAGAATTGTCTACCATTATTGTCACTGTCTTCAGACATTTTCTCATGTGGAAAATGCTATACAAGCCACTCCAAAGTACTGCACATTTCTGTGTGAAAAATAAAATTGTACTGTACCTCATAAAAAATATAGAAATATATAAGAAAAATTAAGTTTACTTTCCAGTTACTACAGCGTGGCTGTTCACGGACAAGACATGCTACATCTGGGGTTTCTGAGCATGAAGTGGGAGTGTATTTTGAGTGTTAGCCAATCAGGCGTTGAGGTTCTGCTTCGTATTGAGATAGGCTGTGTGTAGTAAAGATTGCGGAGGTACAGAAAGACAGGGTGTTGGTGGTTGAAGATATGTTTGTGAATGGTTTGGAGCAGTATGCAAAATATAGGAATGTGGCTAACAATTTTGACACAAAAGAGTGGATGTGGTGTGGAGCACTGTGCCTGATTTGAATTTGCAGGCAATTCTAGTAGTTTTTCAGGATGTGGCTAGGTTTCATAGTCCACATGTAGTTGTCCTACACTGTGGTGCTGTGCATTTGGGATATGTTAGTGGCCCTATTTTGTTGCAAGATCTGCAAAACTTGGTTCAGCCAATCATGAAAGTCCTTCCAAATGCCAAGGTTATTTTTTCTGGGTTGAACTAGGGCAATATGAGACAATAGTTCTGTTTTTTGTCCTCAGGAAAATGTTGCTAGGTGCTTAATGAATCGAGGAATGTTTGGTTTTATGACTAGATCGGGCATATTGTTTTGCAACAATGACAACATTGAGTCTGGTAATGTGGATTACTTTAAAGAAGATGGCATTTCTTTACCTTTTATGGGAAATGCTGTGCTGTTTTGGAACATAAGGGTTGCTTTGTAGAAGCTAATGTGAAGATTTTTGGAGGAAATTAAGATAAAAAACCCAAAGAAAATAGAAAATAAAAGGTGTTTCTGAAGCATCTGCAAACCCCCCGCCCCCAGAAAAGTCTCTTTTCAGAGCCAAGCTCAAAGGGGAAATGGGGCAGACTATATAATTTTTCATCCCCCATGCTCAGATTTTTCGATTTGCCCGCGGGCAACGCGGTTGTCTGCGGACAACGCGTATTACATACAGGGATTTTGGGGTTGAGTGGCATGCAAATGAAACAGCAGAGCAAGGGATTGGTCAATAAGGTTTACTGGGGGTGTTATGAAAGGAGAGAGTTTGTCAGTACATTTTGTTTCCTGATAGAAGAGCAGATAGCTATGGTTGTGTGTTTCAGAAAGCAGATTGTTTGGATTTTGGGAGATTTGTGGAAAAATTGCTTGGAGGTGCATGCAGATCGCTGTGGAGTGGCTGCACATCTTGGATTCTCTCATGTGGAAGTGCACTTGCATGGAGTGCGTGGATGAACTGGGTGTTAGTCTTATGATATGATATTATATGATATGGCATACATATACACAAGTGTTTCAAGGCGCGACGAAGCAGGAAGGGGGGACAAAGGGAAGACAGACAACAAACTTACTAGGCCAGGTGTCATTCAGATCATGCAAGTGCATGGGAAGAGGGGAAGGGAAAGTGCAAGGGGAAAGGGAGAGGGGAAAGTTCAGTACAGGGGTAGCAGAACAACACGATAAATAATAAGGGCCAGCTGGTGGCAAGTGCAAGGTAAGTGCAGACAAGTGCTGGGAGGGGGGCTGTAGGGATACAGAGACAGTCCCGCAGTGCAGGAGTTGCCAAGGAGGCAGAGCAGTGGGAAAGTGGCTGGCCAGGGACCGAGAACAATGAGAGTGGCCCAGTGCAGATTTAATGCAGTTTCAATCAGGAATTTAGCAGGGGAGAGGGGGAGAGAAAGCAGAATAAAAGAGGAAGGTTTTGAGGTTCTTCCAGAACCGGAGATGGTTCTCCTCAAGTTTCAGGGAGGCAGGAAGGCTGTTCCAGAGGGAGGCCCCAGCCGAAGAGAGAGATCTACCCCCAACTCGTTGCTTGGAGAAGCGGCTGACCCTGAGGGAGTTGGAGGCGGATGAGCGAAGAGCTTGAGAAGGAAGATATTTAGGAAGAGAGAGTTGAAGGTATTTCGGCCCCAGGCCCCAGAAGGCCTTGTGGACAATTCAGAGGGTTTTGAACTTAATCCTTGCAGCCACTGGGAGCCAGTTCAGAGATTTCAGTCCTGGAGAGATATGGTCCCTGGGCTTGAGGCCAAGGACAAGTCTCGCAGTCCTATTCTGAATGAGTTGCAGACAGCAGAGAGTAGAGGCAGGCAGATTTAGATAGAGGCTGTTACAGTAGTCCAGCTTAGAGAGAACCATGGCTCTGGAGACAGTGAGCTTCTGGGGGAAGGAGAGGAGAGGAAGAATACCTCTGAGGAGGTGCAGCTGGTAGTGCCACTTCTTAGAGACATCAGAAATGTGAGGGGAGAAGGAGAGTGTGGAGTTGAAGATAACCCTGAGGTTTTTTGCCTTGCAGGTAGGATCAGAAAGAGGGTGAAGAGAGGCCGGCCACAGAGCTGCAGGGAAGGAGGGAGTTGGTGTGCCGATGAGTAGAATCTCAGTCTTACTGGCATTAAGGCAGAGGTCATTGGCGGCACAGCACTCCTGGATAGCAGACAGACAGTCAGAGATGAGGGAGGGAGAGGAGGAGGCAGAGGGTAGCCTGACAATGAGTTGGGTATCATCATCATAGCACTGATAGTTGGGGCAGAGAGCGGTGATGTGGTGGGCAAGGAGTGCCAGATATTGGTTGAACAGCCAGGGAGAGAGGTTAGATCAGGTAGAGAAAAAGATGTCAGAGAGGAAGGACCCAAGTTGGATCTGGGAGGGACGATTGGAGAGGAAAGAAGTCAGCCATGCCAGAGCCTGACCAGTGATACCCAGGTTATCATGGAGATGGTTGAGTAGGATGGCATGGTTGACAGTATCAAAGGCAGAAGAGAGATCAAGCAAGATGAGAACACATGGAATGTTAGAGTCAAGGTTGGAGAGCAGGTCTTCACAGATGTGTAGACAGAGCAGTTTCCATGCTTCTGGCAGCTCTGAAGCCAGACTGATGGTCATGGTCCTAGCAGTGCATGGTGGTGGCACGAGTTATGGTTGATTAGCTTACCAATAACTGACGAATTTCTGAATTTTTCGGTTTCAATTCTAACCATAATGTCCCTTTAACAAAGTTTTTTCAGTGAATTTGATAGTTTTTTATTAGTGCATCTTAACCATAATATCCCTTTAAATACATTTTTTTCAGTGAATTTCATAGATTTTTATTAGTGCACCTTAACCATAACGTCCCTTTAACAATGTTTTTTCACTTCGTTTCATAGGTTTGTATCGGTGCATGTCCCATCCATCATACTGAACCCCCCCACATGACAGTTCAAAGTCCACAGACTGCACAAATGTCTACGGACGGTGGACAGCATTCACACTGCCAAAAGCACAGGGGTCATTTTACACTGTTGTATCCTTCAACCAACAAAAACATATACATAAAACAGCAAAAGGTATATGTTCTACCCACAAACATAAGTGTGCACAGAAAATCTTCACTTCACAATGTACAACTATGTTTTCATTTAGCGCACAATATAATGGATGCACCAGCCACAACGCATAACTGTGCGCCTAACAGTATCAGCTCAGTACAACTCTGCTTACAGACTGATAGACATGTGGCACTCATGTTAAAAGTAGCTCTTAAAAAATATTAAGTACACTGTATTCATGACACTATAATTACCATTTGTTATATATACATATATTATAAGGAAAAATCACAATTATTTTATTTTAAGAGAAATGGCAAGCAGACTGGAATGGTTAGAGGAAAATTTCCCTAAAGAAGAAACATCTCTAATGGTATGCAGTTCATTTTTTAAAACAAATAGCTAATTTAATTTGTTGAAATCTCGCTATAAGATTCTTTTCTTTTTAACAGTACATACTCGTAATGACAAAACCACGTAAGAATTAAACAGAGAGCCACTAACCACAAATGTACATAATGAACTAATGAAATTATCAGCAAAAATGGATGAACTAAATAATCCTTTTATTCAGCTCCTAACATTTGTTAAAAATCATGTCAAGGTAAATGTTCGCTATCACTGCTCTACTTGTACCTGTCCCCGATCACCTTCTCCCAACAAATCATCCCCATCAAATTCCCTCAATTTAAATAAAAGACGCTATGATAAAACCTCACTCCCTTCCTCCCCTCATAAACATTGTACAGAAATTCCCAATATGCCCATTTATATTTTCCATTCCAATTCCCCATCTCTGGTACCTTTCAAAGCGAGGAGTGGGCTGACACCCTCTACCCCATCCTCATCATCTGCTCCTGTCACCACAATAGGTACTCCTGTGCAGCAGAGGATCCCAGAGGCTGACACGCGGGCCATACAAAACACTGTTGACCGTTAACACACCGCTCTGTATGGGGCAGCAGTTTTGGAGTGCTTTCAAGGCTACGGTCAAGGAGCACGAAAAACACTGCCCCGTACCTGATAAGGCCCACCCAACATCTTCCTCTCTCCACCTACCCATCCACCACTGTGGGTGGTGCCCCTCCCTCGCCTTCCCTCCCCTACCATGCCTCTCCTGAAAAACAAAAACAAAAATACAAACAAAATACAAAATCACAAAAACACAACAACAACAAAAACAGTTCCTTTTGGAGCCACTGGTTACAGTAGAAAAAAGAATTAACAAAAAAATTCACAGGCCCCTGTGCAGCCTGCATAGTCCATGGACATCTACAAATTTCAAGGGGTGGGACAATTGAGATAATTTGAATTGTTTTGCGTTCAAAAAGTTTGGCTCTTTAAGAACATTGCTTTGAGAGTTTTTGGCTTGTATATTTGTTAGTCATTTTTGGTTTAACAAACAACTAGGAAAACATTTGACAAATGTTCATTATTTCTTCTCATTTTCACAAAAACTGCTTCAAAGCATTTTGAATGTTTTCCAGAAACATCTGATTACCCACATCAGTTAGGTGGACACCATCTCACCCAAAAATGTTGCTCCTATCAAATTGAATGGTCTCATTGGGAAACAATGTCATGCCAACATCACAAACAAAAGCACACACAGCGTTATTGATATTGTGCCTCGCTTTTTCCATGCGCGGACCAAATGAACTGAAATACATTCACATCTGTCTCTGTGCCATGCGTGAACAAATTATTTTAGAATTAAGGAACATTTCCTTCAACTTTCCCTATGTCTCCTTCATTGCAAACTGCAATGATATTACAGTCACATCCCCAAACTGTTCCCAGCACAATGAATGATAGTAATGTCCAGATACTTCAACTGAACCATATTTACATAAAATGGGAGCAAGTCCACGCTCTTCATGCCGTACCAGAACACTTCCATTTTAGTGAATTCAATATTTTTGGCTATTCCACAATGGTCAGCATACACTTTCACCCAGTGGACCCAAGAGACCCCCAAATTCCAAACACTCTGCCTGCTGAAAGACATTGCCATGGCCATTTTATTTTCAATCCTCTCACAACTCCTACTAACACAACTCCTGCTACCCTCTCTTCCTGTACACCACACCCAGGAAACCTGATTGGCTTCTCCCCCGATGTCTGTGGACACCTCGACTATCCTCGACCTCTGCAGGCCATTTTCCATGTCAGGCAACCTCAAAAGACCTGTATGTGGCACATACCATACGCGGACTACCTCAGCATCCACAGACAGATTGTCCAATTGAACAGGTCGTGGAGGGTAATTAAATACAATGTATGTTATTTAATCTTTAGTGGTGGCTATGAAAAAAACCTTTTTTTGGGGGGGCTTGTAAACAAACACCTTTTTAAAATGTATTTTGTGCTTTTATGTTGTTTTGTCCTTACAGGAACCTCTTCAATGCATTCCTTACATTATAAAAGAAAATTGCATTTCCAGCATTTGTGAAGTGAATTCCATCCGGACAAAATAAATTCACACCCTGTGAAATGATATTATAATTCTCAAAAGATGGCATTCCAAAACCATACAAAAAGCAGATACACCTTTATTGACAATCTGTCTTAATTGTTCACTTTGAGGACTTAAAAAGTTGGTTGGACATCCCCATGTGCGTCTCTGATTTATTTCTGAAAAAATAATCTGAGCAGCAGGAAACAGTTGCATTAGGCTTTCAAAAAAATCTTTCAGTGCAACTTGCAAAGACACTGGAGTCACAAACCCCAATCTGTCCCCTGCACAATGGACAATCACGATATCTTAAAATGAGCCATACTCTCACAGAATGAAAGCAAGATTGCCCAGTTTGAGCCACAAACTGCATGCCAGTAAACTTCCATTTCTGGCAATCCAATATTTGCAAAGATTGTATTTTTTATTTTTTATTTATTTATTTCATTTTTGACTTTTGTTAAGCGCACCCGGGGGCTTTTGGGCACTGGTTACATGGAAAGCTTAAGTGCAGCAGGTTGCAGGCAAGGAAATGCAGTAGGTACTTTCATTATATTGTGTACATTAGTTAATTACATTTACATCAATAGCATTAGTTACAGTAATGGTTGCAGGAGATGGTAAAGTAAATAGTGCATACATTTTGTCTATCGTGACATAGCTAGCTTGAGTTAAGTTAGATTCAGAGGTCTTGTGAGAACAGCCATGTTTTAAGGCCTTTGTGACAAGCCCAATAGGAAGCATCTGATCATAAGGCTAGTGAGAGAGTATTCCATAGGTTGGGAGCAATCACCAGGAAGCTACTTCCCCCAGCTTTCTGCCTCTTGTATCTGGGGATGACAAGTGAGCGGGAGTAGGTGTCACGGCTGGGTCTAGTTGACTGGGCCTTAGTGATTTTCCTGGACACGTAGGTAGGTGCAGTGTTGGACATACATTTGGGGTCAGTGCTAATGTTTTGAATGTAATGCGTTCTCGCACCGGGAGCCAGTGTATGTTGCGTCTGGCTGTGGAGATGTGGTCTTTTTCGAAATGTTTGAATAATCTGAAGTTTTTATATTGTAGGTATTGGTACCTTCAAAAAGAGAGTTGCAGTAGTCAATCCGGGATAGGATGAAGGCTCTGGCAAAGGTGATACAACTGTCGGTAGATAGGAAGGGTCTGCAAGCTTCGATTAGTTTAGCAGTGTATGCTGCTGCAATGTTGTTGACCTGTCTGGTTATGGAAAAAGTGGAGTCTAGATATACTCCTAGGGTCTTTACCTCTTTTGCAACAGTCCTTTGTAAGAGTTGTTGAGTGTCTTTATGCGTGATTGTGTGCCAATGAGGAATAGCTCAGTTTTTTGTCAATGAGGCATATGCCATGTTGAGCATCCAGGCCTGGATGGTAAGGTAACGTTTGCTGAGTGTGATGGAGTCTGTATTGTAGTTTCTGGAGACGGGTAGGAGGATTTGGGTGTCGTCAGTGTAGTTTGTGTATGTGACGCCTAGGGCATCAAGGCAGGGATTTGGTGAGACACATGAGCCTTGAGGCACACCACAGGTGACTGGTGAGGGTGGGGCTGCCACAGAGGTGGAGAACACTCTCATAGTGCAGTTAGTAAGGAAGGACTCAATCCAGGCAATGGCATCAAGCAAAAAGTGGGCAGCTGAGGAGAGGTGTTGGCAGAGAACCATATGATCGACCAGATCAAAGTCTGTCGAGAGGTCAAGGAGGAGCAGGATGGCTAAGTTGCCATTATCTTTGATCTCGTCCATTTGGATATTTAAATTCAGGAGGCCGGGTACCATTCTGTAGCCAGGGTGGAAGCTCAATTTGCGTCTGCCGAGGAAATTGTGGGTTTCAAGATGATTTTGAATTTGCAGGTTAGCTGCTGTCATTTATCTTGAGGAGGAAGAGTATGGTCGTGATGGGGCGGAGGTTGGTTGGTATGTTGGCATCTAGTGTGGACATCTTGAGGAGAGGGAGTACCCAGGCTTCTTTTAGATTCTGGGACTTTGCCAGTGAAGAAGTAGTAGTTAATTAGTGTTGTAATGAAGGGGGCAAGCTCTTTGGTGCAGTCCCTTATAAGGGTGAACAGACAGATGTCTCCTTGACATTTTGAAAGATTCAGTCCTTTGATGATCTTGGTGGTTTCGATAATATTGATTAAGGTGAATTTAAGACAGGGTGTAAAGGGGGGGTGAGGGTATGTTGGTCAGGGGACTGGATAGGTGTCAGGAGTTTTTGGTGGTGATTTTAGTTTGGAGTGGGGTGATTTTGTCAAGGAGTGTGTTTTGGATGTTTTTGCACCAGCTGAGATCTTTGGTGACATTGTCTGGAGGGGGAACTGTTGTAAGATGGCAAAGAGCTCTCTTGTGCCAGAGTTGGCTTCTTCTATTCTCTTGTTTTAAATGGAGCTTTTGGTTTGCAAGATGGCTTTTTTGTATTTCTTGGAAAGGGCTGTGAAGTGCTGTTTGTTCTCAATGGAGGGTGTTTTTGTGCAGGTATTCTCAGCTACTCTTTTAGAGGAGCGTAGGATTTTGAGATTGGGGGTATACCAGGAGTTGAGGTGGGCACTTGGTTTGGGCTACTTTGTTGATGGCTTTAAAGGGGGGTTTGGTTATAAATCTCGGCCACCGAGGTTGGGTCTGTGTTTGTGTGTGTATGCGCTGTTAGTGAGAGAAGTAAGGGGAGTATGTTGGCTGATTATATGTTCTGTGAGTTTCTTGAGAGGGATGCTGGGCCTTGTTGTTTTAGGACCTCTGAGTGGGCTCTCTCGATGATATTGAAAATAATGACATTGTGGTCTGACCAGGGGCAAGGAGCACTGGTTACAATGGTGGTTTTGCAGTTGAGATTTGCTATCCAATTTAGAGTGCAGCCTTTATTGTGAGTGAGGCTTGAAATTAGATGTGTGAAGCCTAGACAGTCAACGGTGTTGCCAAGTGCAAGAGCTTTCGGGTCTGATGGGTCATGAACCTAAGTTGATATCTCCCAGGATGATGATTTCAGAGGTGGGCTTAGTGTTGGTGGAAAGGAGATGAGCAATGTCTTCCTCGAAGGATGGCATGTTTTTCAGCATATACCTTCAATGACTGAAAGTAAGAGTCCCCCAGAATGCACACAGTCTGTCTTCTGAAACACACAGCCATAGCCATTATCACTGCTCTCAACTCCTGCAAACAAAACTCCTACTACGCTCTGGAGCTGTACACCACACCTAGCAAACATGAATGGCTAATCCCCATAGTCCCCTTTCCATGCCAGGCCTCTTCAAAAGGACCGATGTGGCATGTGCCATCCGCGTACTATCGCAGTGTCCGTGGACTCCGTAACACAGGGACAGCCCTTCTACCTTTTCCACTTTCATGTTCTCAACACTGCCTCATTGGCTGTTTTCAAAGAGTCACACATCCATCCACCAATCACATCCAAAACCTTAACACCTAACCCTGTCATCTCATTTTAACACTTCAAAAGTACACTTAAACTCTCAGAGTACATATCTTCTGTTATTGAAAGGCATCTGCATCACAATCTACTGTGCAACTGTCCAAGATTTCTATTTCCAGATTCAACAAGATCTGCATCTAATAAAACATAGTACAGGTATGCCTATAAGTAATTTTTTAAGCGTCTCAATTAACATATTCTCTTTTGCAACCTCTCTACTAAAGGCCATGCATTGCATCATTCAGCACACACTTAATTGCAATGCTGTACATGTACAAATCTTTCTTTTTACAAAATGCATATGTGCATTTATAGCAGCACTGTGTGCTACATAAAGTGTGTGCTACATAAACAAAGGAAAATCAGTTTGAAAATATGTCTGAAAATATGTCTACAACATTTTACAATGGCACTTGTTAAGTAGAAGTTTAATATGTTAGCAGTGCATTCATACCAACAAATATAACACATTCCAATCTATCGGTGGTTATGAAATCATGTATTTGTTCTCTGCATTCAGTGACTTATTATACCACTTCAGCCATTACACATCTTGGACTACATCTCCCAGAATGTAAACAAACAACAGAAAAACACAGGACTACACTAGAAGATTCAAAATTATAACATTTATATGGAATGGAAAATGAGGTGCATTAAGAAAATATATTTTTAGCACCATTTCAATTCAAACTGAAAAATGCATATATGCATTTCAAACAGCACTGTTTATAACTTATCTAGAAAGGAAACTAAAAGCAGATATAAAAGATTTCGACAACATTTTTAACTGCCACTTAGTGTGTGCATGTTTCATATTTTGACAGTGTAGCAGTACTGATGGGACAGAATTAGATAAAGATATATTATTAAATATGTATTAGTGTACTTAAGTTAACTGAACATATGTATAATAAAAGGGGGATATGGAAGGAGTCTCTGAAGGGAGCTGCTTCAGTCTCTCCAACCGTCTTCTCAGTGTCCACACTCCATCTTCACATTCTCCTTCCAGAATCACTGTAGATTCCATATCAGTGTAGCATATGATGTACCATGATACACATCCCCTTTCTTTCTAAACAAATCTTCATTCTCTATAGTACATTAAACATTCCGGTCTTTGGTATCTTCTGCCGAACCTTGACACTGGCAGCTGTGTTACTTTCGGTGCATGTGTGGAGTTCATTGGTAAGGAAAATTCTTGGTTCCCTCAACTGTCACCAACATCACTCTTGTCTGCACTTCCACCATCAACCTTGCCATTCACACCCATAACTCTTCCATTATTCCATACCCTTCCATCACTTGTTCTTATAGCATGCTTAAACACCTCAATAACTTGAATGGGATCAGACCACTTACTGCCTCTCACTCTCAAAGCTTCCGGAAGCTTCACTCTCACAAAACATCCTACTTTAAGTGTTTCATTACACCTAAATCTTTTCTTTTAATGTCCTGCTTTATTCCTGAATTGTCTCTTCTTAATCAGATCTACGGCATTGCTAGTTACAACTTCCATATTTATCACTTCACCCATCCATCCAGGGCAAAGCTTGGTGATAGCCTTTCTACCCCTGCTCATTTCAAAAGGTGATATACCTGTAGAACAGTGCGGCGAAAATCTGTGTGCCATAATTACATTTCTGACTGCTTCTTTCCAGGCCATACCATTGGCCCATGCCCACCTAATGGCATCCTTTAGAATTCTGTTGTACCTCTCAACTGTCCCATTGGTTTGTGGGTGATAGACCGCGCTGGTCACATGCTTAATCGATTTCTTCTCTAAATAATCTTCAATCTCTCTCGAGACGAATTGGGGGCCATTATCAGATAGGATAACTCCTGGATATCCTTCCCTACCACATACCTCTTCCATGAAATTAATAATGTTTTTAGTTGTGACACTAGGCATCATCTTTACCTCTGGCCATCTTGTTAAAATGTTAATCATAACCACACAAAACGTTTGACTGCCTTCACTCCATATGGGACCCATAATATCAATACCAACTTTCAACCACAGTCTGCTCGGCACATCAGTCATAACCATCGGGCACTCACTACTCACACAGCCAGTATCAGATTTATTACAAAGGATACAGTTTCTTATGACTCTCTCGATTTCTGCATCACAGCCTGGCCACCAGTATGTATTTCTTATCCTGGATTGGTCTTGGAAATGCCTTGGTGGCCTTCATGACCTAGATCAATTATTTTCTTCCTTAGATCTTCAGGTGGAATTAACCTATCTCCTCTGAGCAAATATCCATCTTTTACACTCAATTCAGCCCTGATACTCCACAGTTCTTGCACATCTGCCTCCTTGATCTTATTGAGGGGAACATGTTTCCTGTTTATATTTTCCATCACGAACTGCAACTTTGTGTCTTTACTCCTTCCTTCAAACCATTCTTCCTTGGTGACAGCTGTGTCCTGTAACACACATATCATTTCCTGTTGATTCTCTTCACCATTACTCCCATTATCTTCTTGGTTATTCGTAAGTCTAGATAAACAGTCTGCAACATAATTCCTCACTCCTGGAATATACTTGACCACTGCATTGAATTCCTGCATTCTATGTACCCATCTCTGTATCCTTGCTGATACTTTGTCCAGTCCTTTGTTCATGAATAGTTCTACAAGTGGTTTGTGATCTGTGTTCACTTCAAATTGCGTTCCCCAGACAAAACTCCTGAACTTGTCCACTGCCCAGATAATTGCTAGAGCCTCCTTTTCAATAGTCGCATACGACTTTTCTGCCCCTTTTTTACAGCCTCGAGGCAAACGCAATTATCTTCTCCTTTCCATTATGCAGTTGCGCCAATACCACACCTAGGCCCACATTACTGGCATCCATTGTGATTACTGTTCGCTAACCTCTTATAAAATTCTTAAGTGCTGGTGCAGTTGTAAGAGCATCCTTTATGTAATTGAATTCTTTCTCACACTCCTCATTCCACTCGTATTTGGCATTCATCCTGGTAAGATCCCTCAATGCAGCCGTATGATCGGCAAACTTTCTAACATATTTAGAGTAATACTCAGCCATTCCCAGGAATGTTCTCAGTTCTTCTTTGTTGCTAGGTTTAGCCATCTCATTAATTGCAGACATCAAGTAATTCCCTGCTCTGATATAACATGGCCTAAGTATTCAATTTGCTTTCTGTAAATCTTTGATTTCTCTCTGCTCAATGTCATTCCCATCTAATGTAATTTCCTTAATGCTCCATCCAGAATCCTATCATGCTCTACTTGGTTCTTAGCAAATATGAGAATGTCATCTTGAAAAAATATGGTGCCCTTGTCGCCATCAAATATGTGATGCATGGTCTTCTGAAACACAGAAGCTGCCGAAATAAGGCCAAACGGCATCCTCTTATATTGGTACAAACCCTCCGGGGTTATGAACGCTGTCAAATGTCTTGAGTCCCTGTGCAAACGAATCTGATGATATGCTGAAGTGAGGTCAAGAGTTGAAAACACTTTCGCTGGCCCCATCGTTGACAACAACTCATGAATGTTGGGAAGTGGATGTCTCTCTGGGATGATACACTTGTTCAGTTCTCGGAGGTCGATTCACACGCTCACCTTTCCAGAGCTCTTTCTCACCACAACCAACGGTGATACCCACTCCGAAGCATCAATCCTTTCAATTATACCCTGTTCTTCCATTTTCTTCAATTCACTTTTGACCTCATCTCTCTTTGCTAAAGGTACATTTCTAAGTTTCTGTGCAACTGGAGTACAATCCTTTCTGGGCTCTATTTTGTGTGTAATCCCTTTTGCACAGCCTATTTCATCCTTGAACACTCCTTCTTGGCTGCCTCTGTAGACATCTCATTGGATTCAATCATATAAACAGACTCCTCAGCACTAGCTTCCAATCTAACTTTCAACCATGCCTGATGCGTCCAGCTGAGTAGAGGCGTTGCTCCTCTTCTTGATACATGAACTTTCCCTCTTGCAACTCTATCTTTGAAGGCCAACTTCGCCTCAAACCATCCAACAATGTCTATCTTCACACTTCCATAAGCACTTGGGTTAATGTCAGATTCATTAAGCCATCTGGGACCAATTTTCACCCAGATCTTTTCAGGCAACAAAGTATATTTCGCTCCCGAATCAGTCATCATTCTAACTGGCATATCATTTATCATTATGATAGTCTTTGGACTTTCCAATTCCATGCCATTCACTGTGTCGCTGATGGCAAATACACATTGCTCCTCCTCAAATTCTTCTGCACCACCAATCCAGTTCATGCTTGCCTTGTCCATTCTACAGCATTTGGCCATGTGACCCTTGCCATTACAGTTCTTGCATATGATATGGATAGCTGGACACTCAGGACTGTTAACCCAGTGCATGGGACTGTCACACCTAAAACACGGCCTGATTCTTCCTCTACCTCTCTGATACATTTGAGGGCGTCTATTGCTCGTGAAACGTCCTCTATTGTAACTCCCATAACAACATGCAAATCCTCTGCCTCTCATATCACCACTGTATTTGTACATGCCCTGTATTCTACGTTTGTCTTTCCGTCTCGCCACAGCATTTTGATTATTTAAATTGTCACCTTCCGCCATTTGGACTGCATTAATAGGACTTTCAGGCTTATTTTCAGGTTTTACAGTAGTGCTTTTCACTCTTTCTTCCAGTGTTTTGACACAATTCTCCATATGCTCAACTTCTTTCGCTATGCGTAGTACCATATCCAAATCAGGATCATCTTCGGGCCATAGTCTCGCCCTGATTTTTGTACTATTACACTCCAACATGAATTGATCACTGAGTCTTTCATCCAATTGTGGTCCAAATTTACAATTCTTTGCTAGTTTCCTCAGGACTGTTATGAATTGCTCCACACTCTCTCCACTTTCTTGCAACCTCTTGCCATACTTATACCTTTCGAGTATTGTACTCAGTTTCTTTTTATAGTGTTTTTTCAACTTAGCAATACACTTTTCGTATTCATTCATATCCCCCTCATCATCATCAGGCAAGTTTGGCAAGTCCTCATACTTTTCTTATCCTGCTGGCCCTAAACAGTGAAGCAATAATGATTTCTTTCTCTCCACACTGTAGTTTGTTCCACAAACTACTGAAGCATAGTGCTCAAACAACTTCAACCATCTTTTCCATGGTAAATTAGGCTCTCTAGCCTCCAATAGAAACATAGCTGGTGGTGGGACAGTGTGCATTGTCATGTTGCCAGCTAGGGCCTGGTCACCCACTCCTCTTTCACCAATGACTGTGTTACCACTTGATAATAACCTCAGTATAACTCTCTTGTTCTCACAATGCTTTGTTTATCCGGTGTATAACTCCCTATAGATGCAGTTCTTCAGTGCGTGTCACTTTTCTATGACTGTAGATGTAGTGAGTGACTACTGTATTGTACTGCGACGAGTAGGAATTTTTTTTTTTTTTTTTTTGTGCAAATAGTTCAAAGCGCTTCCACAATTACTCTGCCGACAATCAGTTTATTAGCGCTCTCCGTCACTCCAATGCAACAGTGTTTCAATCCTGTGAAGCACCGTGGTTGCGACCGTTACCCTACACAAAATGGGCGCTTGTGCATGACGTACATCACGGCGTAGTAGGTCCTTTCCTGCTCGCGAACGGCACTTGGAGAGCAATGTTTACTTTCAATGCAGAGCGCAAGGCGCTGGCGCGTGTTGTAACCGGAATAGCGAGTCTGCTTACCAATTACATATAATGATTTGCGCTCTGCAAATTAACTTGCCCAACATTTCTCAAATAAATATAGGGGCAGGGTGGGTTCCAGCTCACCTGCAGCTTCAGTTTCCTCATTCGCTTGCCCAGGTGACTGGTCTTCTAGGTACCTCGTCGCCAAATGTAGCAGTAATGATGGGACAGAATTAGATAAAGATATATTATTAAATATTTATTAGTGTACTTAAGCTAACTGAATATATGTATAATAAAAAGGGGGATATGGAAGGAGTCTTTGAAGGGAGCTGCTTCAGTCTCTCCTACTGTCTTCTCAGGGTCCACACTCCATCTCCACATTCTCCTTCCAGAATCACTGTAGATTCCATATCTGTGTAGCATATGATGTACCATGCTACAGACAGTACATGCATACTTGTTAACATAACCCGTTCCAATCTATAGGTGCTTAGCCAGTCCTATATTTTTCTCTACATTCTAGTACTTGTAGTCCAACTTTTCTAATGAAAAAATGGTAACTACAACTCACAAAATGCAATGCAAAAAAGCAAGACATAATAAGAACCTACATATTGCAACAGACCATGTTTGCAAGTATGCATCCACTGCCAACATATTAAACCTCCACACACCAAACACCAAGTAGCCCACTTTTCTTTTCTTTTACAAAACAGTTACACACAGTGCTGCTATAAATACTCATATGCATTTTTTATCTTTCATAAAAATGCTCCTGAAAACAAAGCTTTTTTACACGCTCATCATTTTCCAATTTTCATTCCATATTAATGTCACACTTTCGAACCTCACTCATTACAACCCACCATTCTCAACCTGCTTACACATATGTATGTACTGACAAAGTATCTATATATGACACTTCACCTTACATATAAAGTATTCTTCTTTTCCAACCTCTAATATAAGCCACCAAACATTGCTGCAACAACAATCCACAAGGCCACAGTTTCCCTATTCGTTAATTATTCTGCAAAACCTTACAAATACATTGCACCACAAACACAGCATTTCTTTCATTACATTCAGGAGCATTAAAGTAGCCTACATATACATTGTTTCCTTACACCCATTGTTCCCCTTTCCTTCTAATCTCCCAAAAAGCACTAATCATACTTCAATTGTTCGAACAACATTGTATTGTATTTGGTGATTTATATAGCGCTCTTTCCACACTTGCCTCAATGCACTTTTTCTCGGTTCGAACGTCCTTGGTGACCGTAGTCGATGTGGTGGGAAATTCTAGGGAGTTTAGCTTAGGAGATTCGTGTGTGCATGTTGCCGTTCTAAGACTTGGGTGACTGGCAAGGCTCGACTAAGCAGCCAATGCCAGGTCAGACACATGGGTGGGTGCTGTTGAGTGTTTGAGATAGATTGCTATTGTACAGAGAGTCCAGCTATAACGGGTTCCTTTTGGGTAGTAGTCGCTGTGTGCTAGTGGCAGGGGTGTTGAGGTACATCAGGTGTTTCACTCTGCTCGGCTATGTGTGATGCTAGACCGGATGTGCATAGCCATAGCCATATTCTATTGTGCATGGATGCTTGGCTGTGCCTGCGGCCTGTGTCCACACTAGTGGTGTGAGAATATACGTACTGTAAACTGCAAAATTGTTTGGCTGGGGTGATAATTGTCCAGGTCTAGAATTGGGAATCCTATACCAATATACCAGTATATTTAACATACTTCACTAGACTATCCAAAACACACCTTTATTAACGCTATTTTACAACAACTCCTCCTACATTCATAGATAACAACCACTCTTACTGAACATACTTCACCATTACCATACATGCCCACTACAGCTTTTTAAGCCATGTAGAAAAGAAAATAAGAAGAAGTATTAGGTAACCATTACTCATTTGAAACTGCATTCATTACAAATGAAAGCAGTATAACAAATGTCAATGTCATACAATACAAAGAAAAGTTGGACAATGAACATCAACAAGAGGTAGACATTGAAGCTCAACTAGATAAAGACACTTCGGAAGGCGGTCAACTTCCCCTTACAGGAAGCCAAGAAACACTTGGAGAACCACTCATTCTAAATGAAGCATAAATAGCCAAGATTGAAGTAGAAAATACCATATTTCAATGTAAACAATCAGAGGAAGACTTGTCAGTGGAGAAATCACAGCTAAATGATGAGCAACTCACCATTTATCTACAAGTCACTGAATAAATAGAACATGATTTTAAACATGACACTAAAAGTTGTAGCTGTAAACATTTTTAACCTCTGCTCCTCTATGTAACTGGTGAAGCTGGTTCTGAAAAACATTCTCAATTAAAATCATCAGCACATTTCTACAAAACTTAACAAACAACAACCTTTCAGCTTTTGTAACAGCCCCCACAGGTTTAGCTTCCTACAAAATAAGGCATGTAACTTGACACCGACTACTGCTCCTTGCAGTAGAACTAGAACACCAAAACAAATTAGAATACTACAAATTATCAGCAGAAGTTGCTACTGAAGTACACATAATTCTGAAACACATAACAGTGCTCCTAATACATGAGGTAAGCATGGGTTCCGACCTCATGTTGGCATTAATTCACCTCAGAATACAAGAAGTCCTAAAAACAGACTACTAAGAACTGTTTGGAGGAAAACACATTATTGTTTTCTTAGACCTCCTACAGTTAACGCCAGCAAAAGGTGAACCTATTTTCGTAACATTAGAACACAAACAATGCTGCAACACACTCGGCAGCATAGGAAATGTAAATCTCGGACAACATTTTCAGTACAAAGAACTAACTCAAAACATGTGTCAGTCTGCATGTGGCAGTCTGTTTCCTAAAGATTCAAAATCCATCTTAAATAGTAGACTAATCCATGAGCTATATGGGCATAACAAATCTGTTCCTGATGTCATAGAACAATTAACTCAACAAAATATAAAATGCATGTCCTTAATGCCAACCCTAGCAAGCTGTAGTCAATTCAATGAGACAATGTTAAAAAAAAGAAATTCAACCCATACTGCATATTAGCTCCACAGACACACTGGAAGTACACAGCATGACACTCCCTATGTGTCAACAAGCAACAGCGCAATTAAATAGCTTAGACAAATATATCTCCAACACAGCTGGATTGGAGAACATGTTAATAATGTGTCCAAATTGCAGAGTAATTCTTAAACGTAACCTTGATGTAGAACAAGGTTTAGTCAATGGAGCAATAGGTACAGTTGTTGGCTTCCAGACATATCCACATGACAACAACATTCAGTTTGTCAACATACACTTTGAGAAACTTGCAGACATTAAAAGAATAGGGTGCTTAGTAGCACCATTCCTTCTTTTCAAAGACATGTATGTACAAAGAGAACAATTCTCTGTTTCTCTTGCATATGCTGTCACTATTCACAAATCACAAGTTCTAACCCTAGATCAAGCATTGATTGACAATGACATTGGCAGCACAGTCTTTAAAGAAGGTATGAGTTATGTAGCACTTTCATGTCCATGTAAACTCATAGGACAATTCCTAGTAAATTTTGATGCAAAGTCAATGCTAGCATTCCTAGAATCCTAGACTACAACAGACTCTGCACACTTGTTCCTCAAAAAGCCAATAGTTTAAAAAGAAAATTAATGCAAACAGAACTTGTACAATATCTCCCAACAATACCAGCAAAGAAACAAAACCACAAAACTGTCTAGCGCAAACAGAACTGCACATCCATCAGAAGATAAAAAGATAAATATTTATTCTAAAAAACAAGTGGCGGTCCAGCAAATGACACAGAGACAGAACTTTCTGGTCCATTTACATTTTCCAACACACTTGGTGTGAATTGCTATGCAAATGTAGTGATCAATCTTCTCTTCCAATTGCCACCAATTGTTCAACACATTTACTTGAATGGCTCAGACCAGTTGTGTTTGCAAATGCTTGTTCTTCATAGAAATGCCACAAATAATCATGATAACACTTACAGTGTCTCAGGAATAAGCCAAGAATTGGATTATTGTACAGTAATAATAACATTCACCATAAACACACAGGAAGATCAACAGGAATGTCTAAGGTACTTACTGCAAGTACTGGAAACCAAATACATACCTATTAATGAAATCTTCCAGATTCCATACACGTGGAAACATCTGTGCAGTCTATGCAACCATGTTTCACAAGAGCACATCCGATTTGTGTATGTATCTATACCAAATTGTGAACCCATCCCATTTCATAGCGGGTGAAAAATGCAAATCATGCCATATTATGTACTTTTTGCAGTTCGGTCAATTGTTCCACCATGCACATAAATGCGCATAGCCAATATCTGATACTAATGCTTTAAAACGCAGATGGTACCAAAAACAACTGCAAGTTTAATAGCTTCACACATGGGCAAGTATCTCTTGGCAAGAAAACCTTCACAACAGTAGGCATAATCTACCACACTGGTGCCACAACCACTGCAAGTCACTATACTGCATATATTAAAAAAAGAAGTGGTTGGTTTGAATGCAATGACACTTCCGTTACTCTAAAAAACAGAGATTACCAGCAAATCTAACAAATGCCTACTTAATATTCCTTAAACCTAAATTTAGTCACTGACCCATAAAACTATCAACAGTTACAATACGCCAACTGGGATCTAACTACATTCATAATACTACAATGCTACTTTTGAAAAGCAAAATAGTTGGAATATGCCAACAGGTATCAAACTACTTCAAAAATACCCTTCAGAACTATAAAACAATCAACAGTTAGAATGCGCCAACATGTATCTAACTACATCTACTGTACTGCAATGCTGCTTATAAAATACAAAACAGTTTTAATATGCCAACAGGTATCTAAGTACTTCAAAAATACCTTTAAACATAAATAGTACAAAGGTACTTTTGAAAAGCAAAATAGTTAGAATGTGCCAAAAGGTATGTAACTACTTCAAAAATACCCTTACTTAATATTCCTCAAATCTAAATTTAGTCACTAACCTGCAAACTATCAACAGTTAGAGTATGCCAACTATTATCTAACCACATCCATAAAACTACAATGCTACTTTTGAAAACCAAAATAGTTAGACTACGCCAACAGGTATCTAACTACTTCAAAAATATCCTTCATTACACTTCAATTCAAATACCCCCTCACGATTATTCTTACTCCAACACTGCTTGTAACAACACATGCACTTTTCTGTGCACTTAAAACATTACCTTATACCTCAAGTATAGCACACTCCAAACAAACATTCTGTCGAACATAAACTCACATAAATATAGTAGGGTTTTTAAAGTCCTGTATGGATTTATTTTCTCCTAATGACCCAATAATTATACTAGAAACAGCAACTGTGCAGAACAGACAGTAATGTTGTTCCAAATATAGTACTTAGAATGTACTGATTACACCACTGTAAAAAGTATATGAATATGTGAGATTGTATGCAGTGAAACATTTAAAACTATCCTGCCCAACATATTATGCTGTGTCTTTTTCACAGAGAAAGAAGAAAATATTTCTCCTTCATTACCATGTACAGCACACACAACCTATACCCTCAACTGTACAGCAATCATGCACTTCAATTGTATTATGTCACCATGTTCCAAATACTGTATACACCCCTAAACTACCTAGAATTGCTATACACATATTATTATAATGGTTGAAACCAGTGCCTATATTCTATAACTATACACATATTATTATAATGGTTATGTCCAGTGGCCAGATTCTTGGGTACATGGCCTACCGCCAAGCACCCAAGAATCTGGCCACTGGCCACAACCACCATACATAAGAAGGCCATAGAATAAATATTAGAATAACACAACTCGCCCTAAACTCCCCCAACCGCCAAACCAATTCATCCCCAAACACCCCATATCATCTATATTCCACTCCCCTACCCTGACCAAGACCTCTTTCAGTCACCAAATAACCCCTAATGTGTTTCTCAAGCTGTCCGTCCAGGACTCTGCCCGCGGACTTCTGTGGTGTCTGCGGACCACCGTGCCAACCGAATGCTCTTTTTCCACCACTGCAAAGAGCCCAAAATCATCTTTTTCCACTCCCCCACCTTTCCCAGTCCCTCTTTCCACATCCAAATAACCCTAAATGTGTTTCCCAGGCCTTTTACCCTTGCTGCGCTGTCTGCGGACACAGGGCTGTCCGTGGATCGAACATGGCGGGCGTTTCCGAAATGATGATGCATCTCAAGCTCTTCAGCATCCAATCGGAGAGCACATCTGGTGTCCGCAGACCTCAAGTCAGCCTCTGAGCCAATCGGAGGCCTGTCCGCGGAGTGAACAGGGAAGTGAGTCAGCAGACTGAACCCAGATATCACTAATTTTTGTAACTACCTTTTGACCATTTTTAAGAATAAAAAACTGGATGGATATACAGCAAATATTGCCGGTCCTACCACAAATTTGGGAAAATCCATCCAGCGGTTTGAGCTGTAGGAGTTAGCAAAATGTATTTTTCATTGTGTCTATGGAAAGAACACACATTTTGGGGTCCCCCCTTATAACTTTGCACCCCAGGTACCAAGCCTCACCAAACTTTGCAGAATCAATCTGACGGGCCATAAACTTTTTTTGCAAAGTTTTGTACGGATTTGTTCAGGGGGGGGAGTTATAAGCCACACAAAAAGGAGTTCTTCCTATGAGTTGAGCAACTTAACCATAACTACAGGGCCACTACCACAGGCCCTGTAATATATATATATATATATATATATATATCGAGGGGTGCTGTGATTTTTTGCAAAGGCAAATATTTAAAAGATATATCTCTCTATCTATATATATATAAGGGAAATGTGTGGCTATGTGAGTGTGTCTGTTTGAAATGTTCAGCATACTTCCCAACATGCTACACACCTGCAATTTGGCATTTGGGTAGGTTCCATGGTGAAGGCAGTGTAGAAAGTATAAAATATACACTTAAAAATAAAAGAAATTGAAGCCTTTTTTTAACCAGTCTGCAATGTTTGGATGTGTTTGTGTGTGTGTATGTTCGAAATGTTCAGCATGCTACAAACCTGAAATTTGGCATGTGGGTAGGTTCCATGGTGTAGACAATGTAACAAGTATGAAATAAACCTTTTCTGTACGCTCCAACTCAAAAAAGCTGGAACCAATTTAAGGGATTCATGCTTTTCTCATGGTCAGCTTATGCGGCTGGCTCCAGAGTTGGAAACAAAGACAATTTGTTCACACTAGCTCCTACAGGAAAGACTAGCAATATTGTCTACGAAGAAGCATTGGTTTGGTTCCTTAAATAAACTTCAAACTAGGACTGAAGTAGGAATTACTGTGCAAGCACAGGTACACCTGCTAGTATCTATATACATATATATTAAATGAAAAAACTTCAGTTAAGGTAAAAAACATATTGCAACAAAACCCTGGAAATTCAGCTAAAGCCACCTTAACTTCACATCCCCTGGTGGGCAGCCTATAACCACAATGATGACATCTCAGATGACTTCACTGATGACATCACTAATGACATCATATATGACAACAATGTTTATTTAACTGATAGTATCAGACATAAGATCACTCTAGGTATTTGCGCAGATTTAGACCATGGCCAGTGGGCACATCCTTCAGCCATGCCCACTCTATATTTTAAAACACTTGCATGTTCCCATTGATCTCCCCTACAATACTATGTCACCCATAATGCCATTTTGTATAACATTGTGAATCCCTTCTCTTCTCTTCTAACAAATATGTCCTCTTTGGCCTTGAAACACGAGCGTGCTGAGTTAAGTCAGTCCTGAGTTCCCCAATGCATTGCATTTCAGGGTTGTTGCAATAGGTTTCTTACCTTAACTGATCATTAACTAACGTGTTTTCATTGAATTTCAAGGGCTTTGTTATTCCATAGATGTTTTGGCTGTGGCCACTTGAATTTTTTTTAAATACTATGTATAAAATAGGGCAGACTTTGAGAACTCACATTTCTTTTATGCAATGGCCAGTGAGATTAAATGATTTGCCAAGGATCACAAACTTTGGTTAAGCAACATGCTACAAGCCCCCTGTTTTCTATCCAGTCTCTTGGTGACTGTTGTGATACATCGCACAACTCCAACTAACTGCATTGAAGCAGCACAGAAAAGAGAAAAAAAGAACCGGCTGTAAGAATAACTTTTGCCCCCATAGTGAAAATCTAAATCTGGCACCCATGAATATGCACACAGTAAGTAAACATATATCTTAAAGTGCAATATTCAAATGTAGTTCAATTGACATTTGCCTTAGAAGAAAGTGTGCAAGACAAAATGGCATTGGATTTTGAAAAAAGTAATGAACACCAGAACAATACTTTGAGAGAGGAAATGTTCCAATAAATATGCTGGCAAAGTATAAAAGGTGCATTGAGGAGTGCTGTTTGACTGCTGGCTACTTTATTGCTACGTGACTCCTGAAATGCTGGATTATCGTTGGAATACAATTGGAAGCGGTATGCAGCAAAAATAGAACTCACGTGTTAGAAAACCGAACTTGGGTCATAAGAACACATAGCAATTCTATTGTTTGCCCATTGTTTTCTATAGAATATGGAGTAAACCACGCCCCCTTTCAGCATTAGCATTTAACCAAGCACGCGCGTGCAATGGAACGAGTACATCGAAGAGTGCTGTTTGATTGTTTAGCTGGCTTAGCGGCACAGCACAGCAGGCAGCAGTGTCCCCTCGCACTTGAAACATTCTGACCAGGACAACTTTCCTTTCTTAGCTTTGATACCCACGTGATCGATGATTACATGTGGAAAGAGGGAACTCTACGGAAAGACTGGTGCGACAGTGATGTATAAACTAACGTCCGCCATGCCAGCACATGCAGCCATGTTGATAGTAGCTGTGGAGGATGTCCCAATTGACTTAGATATTTTGAACATCAACAAATTGCAAAACGAGCTGAAGAAAAAAAAAACGATCCAAATCCTTAACGATGGACCTCCGACGCCTATGGGGTGTGAAACTAGTTGTAATGCCATGAGTGAGCCCATAACTATTCCCCAAAATGTGCTTGATAAACATTAAATTTGCCAATCTCTCACGCAGATTTACTTACAGTAAGAACACAAAGCGGTTTGAATAGTGTGATCAATGAGTTTAATGATAACCTTGTAATCCCTATAATACTGTGTACGAAAATGGTTAATTCTATGGGCATGGGGAAGAAAGTCTGATAATGACAAAGGTTTTATTCCACTCAGCTGAAGATGCAAGAAAGCCTCTGTTATACTCCCAAGCAGTGTCCCAGAAACATGGACAAAGCCAGGACAGGGTGGAATTGCTTGGTGTGCTAAATCAGTTAGGAAACCAGAATGAGTGTAAGGTTCCTATGCAATACGATAATAGTCAAGATAACGAGGCAGCATAGTTTCTGAAATGAAAATAGAGATGCAGCCAATGAGGACTGCTTTAAATTTGTCACAATCTCCAATTTTGTAACCAAATCAGGGCCATTTGATGATTGACACGTCAGCATCTTCTCCATCGTCATTTGCAAAGCCCACACCTGGACAGTGCTTTGGGTTGAGACCTCCCATTTTGCTTTCGCAAGTGGTCACTTTGAATGGCATAAATAATGGCTTGTTTGCCATAACAAAATGATATGAAACACTACTTATTAAAATGTCGGCACAAGAAAATATTTGCAAATTACTATACGCAAAGATGGACTGGATGGTGTATGAAATAAGCTAAGATAGAGGCTCAATGAATATGGAAAAATTATTAAATAGCATGCAAGGGTGTAAGTCTAACCTTAAGTACTCAAAGAAGGTGAGCCAGCAAACTCAGAGGCTTGGATAGTGAATGAGGTCTCAAATAGCCCTCAAATTCCCACAGAGGGTGATTTGAGGAAATATATAAATAACTGTCAACATATAGTTAGTTGTGCAACAATCATTGCTCGAAATTGTGAATGATTCATCCACAGCAAGCAATGCAATTATGCTTGAGACTGGTGGAGAGCTACTGCTCCAAGTGTTTCAAGCACGGAAAGAGCACAAGAGAAAATCAAAAGCACTTGAGAACAAGAATATACACAAAAAAACATAAAGGGTAAAACAAAACAAATCTAATAATGCTAAAAGATTCATAGACCAACTGACAACCTCAGTACAAAAAAAAAATCCAAACGTAAAGTTCAGAGTCCCCCTAAAAGCATTATAGCGATGGAATCAAACAGTATGCAAATAAGTCTCAAAGAAACAGTAACAAACCAAGTGATGAGGTGGTAATCATGAATCTCTCCACAAATTCCATACCATCCCAACCTCCCTGAATTGATGAAAAAGAGGGAATTATAGAGGGAAAATGCCCATTAAACAACATGTATGCATTGGATGACCTTATGATTAGTAACCTGAATGATTACCATGAAACCCAGTTCGCACCCTGGAAGAGAGGAACAATCTTTCAAAAGGAGTCTCTTCAAAAGAAATCCCAGTCCAAAAGACTTGAGTAAATATCCAGACACCCCATTCCCCCATAGAAAAAGCACATAGCGAAAATGATCTAAAGCAAACAGATACTTTTATCTTGACAATGAGTAACCACCATAGAAGAGACCCCTTTCCAAATAGAACAACTCTCATGACCGTATTCAAAACATTCCCATAATTACAGTTAATTAGATCATGTGACATAGAGAGTTTATGTTTTCAATGCAATAGAGATATGTATACAGTCATTTTAACTATACCATACATGATTATTAAATAACTAATCGGGAATGAAAAGCAAAGTCTAAGTGAGGCAGGGTTTCACCTAGAGATAAAACAGATCTCAATGGCCGTAAAAGAGGGCTCTTATTTTTGAAACAAAAATAATCAGAGAAAAGTGGAGTCAATATACATAAATTGCAGAGACGATACAGGAAAACTGACCAGAGGTGTTCATTTTGAACCAGATAACCATCCGGGTAAAGCTCAGCATGGGCGTGGCTAGCCAAGGCAATTAACGATTCAAATACTCATGACAGAAAATAATGGCAACAACTAGATGAAGTGAGAACGATTAAAATGGTTAGTTGGAACAAAAGCGGTCATAATCACCTACTTAGACTGGCTGTCACTAATCCCTTGTAAAATGTTGAAATTATCACCCTTCAAGAAACTAGGCTGCTAACTGAACCAATATTGCCAGGCTATGAATTAGTATGGATTCCAGCAGTTCAGAATGGGAAAGGTAGACCGTCAGCAGGTTTATTGACAGCTGCCAAGTTAAACATGATACATTGATAGCATCAGCTTCTCTGCATCCATGCTTACAGCTGTCAAAATGAATGTTTAGAGATGAAAAAAGTGTTATAGCATCACAAATACCAATATTGAATTTATATTGGAATCCAGTGATGGTATCTGAAATGCTCTTTTTATGGCTAACTACAGATATGCCAGATTTAATTTCCCAGAATAGTGAAATAGGCATGTTCTTAATTGTGGGTGACATACATTTGAAATGTATTGGAATTCCCTATAACAAATTATCAATCTGGGCAAAATTATGGTTGAATCTAATGAAGGAGAGAAAATTCAAATGGTAAATGGTAGTGTACATGGCCAAGGGAAGCATCTAGAGCAATTTTAGATTACGCATTTGACTCCGGACAGGCATTAGCCAGGGTGGTTGACTTTGTGATTCTCCCCACAGTAGCTAGTGATCACGACATGCTTCAAATCTCGTGGTTAATAGTTAGCAAAAAAAAGGACAAGTTTTATGAACCTCCTATAGAGACCCGTGGGAGAAACAGAATTCGATGGTATCCATCTAACCTTGGAAAATTGAGAGAAATCCTGTCTGATGATTTGCAAAAAGGTGTCCAGACCCAACATCAGACTTACACAGACACTTTACAGATATTTCAGCAGGTACAGAGGAGGGGTTGTTCAACGCAGATAATACATAAACATATACATGCTCCCGTTGTTCAGGAATTAAAAAATGAAAAATGGAGACTTGAATGACAGATCAAGCGATTGCAACCTTATAATATGAGTGTGATGCTGAGTAGCGTTTGTACTAAGTTCAAAAATAGCTTGCGCCATTATAGAGAATTATAAAAACAAGATTCTGACAGCAATAATTTCCAAATCCAGCTCAGAAATATGGAGGTTACTAAAATCATCTCCTTCCAATGCTCTTGCTTCTACTGCCTTGAATACCATTAATGAGGCAACATGGATAGCCTACTTTTCAGGAGTTTTTGCTATGAATGATGACAATGTTGCCTTGTTGGCAATTGAGTGCGTAGATTTCAGTACAGTTACGTTTGATCATGATGATATTATGATGTGAATTAAGAGATTGAGCTTGTCGAGGGAACCAGGTCCAGATGGGTTAACGAATGTCACTCTAAAACCCAACCCTCAAGAATGGGCCAGGATATTATATTTGATTTTTCCCCAAAAAATTGTACAAGTATTATCCCAGACACATGGAGAACATCGGTCATCATTCCTCTCTTCAAAAAGGGCAATAGGAACGAGTCAACTATCATCCTATTGTACTTCTTGATAATCCGGGAAAGATTATTCACCCAGCTACTCTTGGCAAGATTGACAGAATGGTTGAGAAATGTTCGGATATTGAATTTATGTCAATCAGATTTCATAACTGGGATGGGAACAGGTGTGAATGTAATAATCATAACAGCGCTAAAACAGCAAGCCTTAAATAAAAAGCGGAACATTTATCTGTAATATGTTGATTTTAAACAGGCGTTCAACCTAATTTCCAGAAATGTGTTGTGGATGAAATTGAAGAATGCAAATTGTCCTACTGATCTTCTTTACTTGGTTCAGCAGTTTAAATTCTAACACTTCAGTTAGAGTAAAACTGAATCAAGAAGGGTTGTTAACAGAGAACATTCTGACATTATACTGGTTTAAACAAGGTTGAGCACTGGCTTCGACGCTTTTTGATTTTTATATTCATGATATAAGTAAGGCCTTGGGATGCGCCAGGATCATTTGCCCCAAAAATAGGTCACACGAGAATTTCACGTCCGCTTTTTGCTGATAATTGAGCAAACGCCAATTGGGTTACAAAGGCAATTAGATGCACTAAAGGCGTATGCGATGGCAAACCAATTTACCATCAATTCCACCAAATCTAAAGTTCTAGTCTTTTCGCACACTAAAAAGTCACAATCTTTGAAGCATAAATGGTGTATAGGCAATGAGATGTTGTAAAGTGTTAAAGAATATAGGTACCTTGGAGTAAATATCAACACTCGCATAGGAGACACTCCTTATAAAAAGGATGTGAAAAATAAGATGATTAATCTAACATCCCAGGCAAAATCATTACTACATCATTATGGCAAGTTTTCTTGTAAACCAATCTTAACTTTATAACTGCGGAAAGGGATTCTAGTTATAACTTATAGGGCACAGTCTAAAATGCCATTGGAGCAACCAAAATTGGATTACTTGGAAGGAACATTTTGCAAGACTATCCGGGGTATTCCGGGAGGCACACCAATCCAGGTAATCCAGTTTGAATTGGGGTTGACATCACTGCACACAATAGTAGAGTGGAAGACTGTGTCACTATATCGGAAATGCCTAATTCAGGAAGATCACAAAGCCATTCTAATTCCAACAATAGTGGCTGCCACAACTGCTGATCATGAGAATTTTTTTAAAGCTTGAAAAAAAAAACTGTTTATCAATATTGGTGAAGGAGGATATTCAGGAAAGGCAATTGTTAGAGAATCCAGAGTGTGCCAAACATAAATTATATCAATCAGAATGTATTAAATTGTGGGAGACGTGTGAAAAATATAGAATCATGAAAATTGGTCAATTTGTCCCCAAAGCGATAGTTTCCGGAACATCTATCAAAGTTTCCTGACTCAGAATATCGCAATGCATTGCTTTGAATTTGACTTGATCTATTGCCTACAAGATCAGTATTAGCACTTTGGGCGCAGAATTATGAATTGCAAAGTACATGCCGCTTTTGTAATGATTCTACAACTGCTGAAACCCTAAAGCACCTTTTTGCAGTATGTCTGGGCCTTTTACAACTAAGAAAAGTTCGTTTTTATAACTTTTTGGGAGATTTTAGATTGCTTTCGCAAAATGAGAGCAAGGATTTTTAATGCAAAACATATTTCGTTGAACAAAGCCTCTGTAAGAGTTTTGGAGAATTTGAAGCTGATATAGAGTGGTGCACAAAATTGTAAATAGAGGGATATATATCCTTGCAAGATAAATTAAGTTTTAGCAGAATTATTTTTTAAAGAGTTTTAACAGATTGTATTGTAATTCTTATTTAAGGAATTGTTGTGAATGTACATTGAAATGTTTTACCAAAGCTTTTAAAGTTTTGCATTTTGAAAAGATTGAAAATGTTTTTAACCAAAACAAATAAAGTTTAATTGAAAATAAATGTGCTCACCTTTTAAACCTAGCAATCTGTAGTGAAATGATTCATCTTTGATGTCCTGGGTGCTAGTCTTAGCAGTGCAAAGTGGTGGCACGAGTTATGGTTGCTTAGCTTACCATAACTGGCGAATTTCAGGGGTTTTTTCGGTTTTACTTTGAGCCATAACGTCCCTTTAACAACATTCTTTTTACTGAATTTCATAGGTTTTTAGCAGTGCAACTTAATCATAACATCTCTTTAAAAAAGTTTTTTTACAGAATATACATTTTTATAATGTAAATTTGATAGATGTTTACAAGGATTCCCTTACTTTATATACATGTAACATAGAACATACCGAACACCCCGCTAATGATTTTGATGTCCACGGATGGTCAGGGACGACATCAACACTACCCAAACACGCAGGGGGTATCTGAAATGGTTCTATCATACCGTATAAACACTGCAATAGTTCAACAAGCAACACATAAACTCATTATATATAATAATAAATAAGCAGTGGAAACTACATATCTAAAACATCAACCATCCATTTAAATACCATATGTAATAAAATGGATTATACCATAACAAAAAAGATATGCCTCCAACATAATTACTTGACAGAATCTGCAGAACTAGAAGCAAGATTAGACCTACACAACACTACGAATACAATTTACCAGAAACTAGTAAGTACATTTCATTTTTCTTATATATTTCTATACTTTTTGTATGAGGTACAGTACAATTAAAATATTTTTGTTTTTCACACAGAAATGTGCAGTACTTTGGAGTGGCTTGAAGAAAATGTTCCACATGAGGAAATGTCTGAAGACAGTGATAATAATGGTAGCCACTTCTCTATATAAGCAAATTAATAATCATTACCTTATGTGTACTTAACATATATATATTTATTTTTAACAGACCATACAAACATTGAAAATATTACACCAAAAGACACATTGGAAAAGACTCTGGAACGCTTGGAACAGAAAATAGACATGCTGAAAGAACATTTCAATGGTTTGAAACAGTTAGTGGATGACCACATTAAAGAAAAAATTCAATACCATTGTCCAACCTGTACCTGTGCCCCCTCTCCATGTCCCAGTGAACTATCCCCAAACCCTCAACACCAAGATAAATGTTTTGATGAGACTTCCATCCCTTCATCCCCTCCCATCCATCCTCTCCAAACCCCTAATTCACCTGTTTTTGTATCAGTTTCTGCTTCCCCCTCTCTTTCATAAATTGTGTATATGTATATAATTAAAAAAATGATGTTTCTTTTAATGAAATTCTTTGTGTCGTATTTCATTTTTTTTAAAGCAGTTAAAATGTCCGCGGACAGCACATCTCTCTAGTCTGTCCTTAATTAACAAAATGTGGATGTCCTAAGGACACACCTGTCCGTACCATTCGCAACCAAGATGGAACTGTTCTTAGAACACACCAGTTGGCCGGGATATCCGTAAATGAACAGAATGGGGGTGTCCTAAGGACACTATACCTCTCTGTACCAATCGCAAACCAAGATGGAACTGTTCTTAGCACACACCAGGTGTCCAGGATGTCCGCAAATGAACAAAATGGGGGTGTCCTAAGGACACTATACCTGTCCGTACCGTTCGCAACCAAGATGGAACTGTTCGTAGAACACGCACGGTGTCCGGGATGTCCGTAGTCAAACAAAATGGAGGTGTCCTAATGACACTATACCTGGCCGTACAGTCTGCAGAACATCTACTGACATGCGCACCACACCCGTAAGTCCTGCGAACATCACGCCTGTCCGTAACTGTCCGTCTCACTTGTGTCGCACTTTTAATTAGTTTCAGGACCCTGTCCGTAGAACACCCGCGTGCAGGCGCACAACCGTTCCTGTGCATTTGGTGTCCTGCGGACACCCATTCCCTTCGTGGACGTGTTCCCAACGTCATCATGTGACCGCACCCACGATGAGCGTGTGTCCTAATTTGCGGACTCTGTCCGGTTCCCCAACATTTTAAAAGAACTTATTCAGACAATCCAAATTATTTTACAGTAAATATTAACCATTTCACAGGTCCCAGACAATGGCCCTGGCTTTCTACATACTTTTTGTAACTTTTGGAATGCTTTTGAGTGTTCAATATGTTTGCGAGGCGCACCCCTACAACCCTATAAAAGGCCACACACCAGAGCTGATCTTTATTGTACTTCTGGCTATTGCAGATTGACTTTTGCTGCCTTTGCTGCTCTTGCTGAGATTATTTCATCAACCCTAATGGCATTCATGGCTGCTGTTGCTACATCTGCCTCAGCACCACCCCCAAACCCTCCACCACCGCCACCTCCCCAAGGGCCTGCAGAGGGGAACATGCGTGAGTATGTAGAGAACGAGGATGAAGAGGATGAAGAGAATGAGGTCGAGGAACTCCCTACTACCAGCACTCACTGGGAGTCTTGGGTGTGGCGGTTGTTTACCGTTTACCGTAATGCACCAAAAGCATGTGCGAACAAGTTCACCTGTAACCGGTGCAAGTTGGTGGCAGACATGGTTCATACAGCTTTGGTACGACATCCATGAAGCGACACCTAACTTCATTCCACAGTGCGGACATTCGCAAGGTTGTACCTTGTGATAAACGTAGTAGGTTGAGTTCCTCTATATCATCCTTCATTTCCACTCCTCTCACCACAAGAGACACTCCTGTGGGAGAGCGCATCCCTCCAGCTGCTTCACAGGACATTCACAATGCTGTTGACCCTTACCTTTCGAGGGTCACAATATTGTGTATGTACTGCAACGCAGTACTCTGCAGGTGGGAGTGTCTTCAAAGTGCTTTTGAGACTACGGTCACGGACCACCAGAAGACCTGCTACCTACCTAAGTAAGGCCCACCCTACATCTTCCTCTCTCCACCTGCCCTTTCTTATCTGCATGGTTGGTGTCCCTTCCTTACCCTCTTTTCCCCTCCTCTCCTAATGTGTTGTGTGTAAAAAAGCAAAACAAAATATAAAACAAAAATCCCAAAAAAAGGCTCTTTTCAGAGCCGCCTTTCACAGTTTAAAAATAGAAGTGTCAAATAAACAGTGCAGGGCCCTGTGCATTTTTTGAAAGTCTGCGGGCAGTCCTAGGACAGATAAAATTTTGGGGTGCTGCCCTATCAAAACCAATGCACTTTTCTCTGGGAGGAAGTGGTGGCTCTGAAAAGAGCATTTTGGTGGTGTTTTTGTGTGTTTGAAAAACTTGGATTCTTCAACATCTACTGCAAAATAGATGACTGTAATTCCAAAAAAGGTTGCAATGCATTTTGTACATTTCTCAGAAAAATCTGAATGCCAGCATATGTAAGATGAACTCCATCTCTGCGGAAAATGTATGTGCTACGAAACATAATATTTTCATTGTGAAAAGAGGACATGCCAACATTCTCTTAGAAAGGCACAAACAGCTTTATTGACATTGCGCCTTTGTTTCTCCATTTGTGGACCAAATGAAGACGAATTGAGCAACATTTGTCTGCGCAATACGAGAAAAAATTACTTGGGAATTTGGAAGCATGTCCATGACCTTCTCAAACCCTTCTTTCATTGCAAATTGCAAAGAAATTCCGGACACATGTCCTAAACTGTTCCCTCCACAATTAATTATAATTATGTCCGGATGATGCCCTGTCTCTAAAGTAGCACATATAGGTACCAAGTCCAGCCACTTCATTCCATGCACTCCATGCCAGTGCACTTCCACATGAGGGAATCCAAGATCTGCAGCTACTCCACAACGTTCTGCATGCACCTCCAACCAATGATTCCATGAGTCTCCCAAAATTCAGATAATCTGTTTTCGAAAACACACAGCCATAGCTATCTGTTCTTCTCTCAGGAAAAAGACGTTCTCACAAAATCTCTCCTTACACAACACACCCACTAAACTTCACTGCCCAATCCCTAGCTCCACTCATTCTCATTTGCATGCCTCTCCATCCCAGAATTCCTGTATGTAATACGTGCTGTCTGCAGACTACCGCCATTTCCGCGGACATATCAAAAATCTGAGCGTGGTGAATGTAAATTTAAATAGTGTGCCCCATTTCCCCTTTGAGGTGGGCTCTGAAAAGAGCTGTTTTTTTATTTTTTATTGCAGATGCCTGACAGACACCTGTTATTTTGTATTTTTTGTTTTTTCTTCTTCTTACTTTACATCGAAAACCTACACATAACCTTCTCCAAAGCAACCCTTACATTCCAAAACAGCATGGCATTTCCCAAAACAGATAAAGAAACACCATCTTCTTCAAAGTAAGCAGCATTACTCGAATCAATATTCTCATTGTTAGAGAAAAACATACCAGCTCTAAGCATGAAAGCAGGCATGCCTCGATTGATTGCACACCTAGCAATGTTTTGCTGAGGACAAAAACAGAACTATTGTCCCATATTGCCCTAGGTAGTAATCCAGAAAAAATTACTTTTGCATTTGGAAGGATGTTCATTACTGCTTGAACAAACTGTTTCAAATCTGCCAACAAAGTAGTGGCACTCACTTAGCCCAAATGTAAAGCACCATAGTGCAAAACTACCAGATTGGGACAGTTCATCCTACGCATATCTTCACAAACTTGGAGAATTGCCTCTACATTGCAATCAGGCACAGCGCTCCACACCACCTCCACTCCTTTAACATCAAAATTGTTTGCCACATGCCTACATTGAGAATACTGCAGTAAACCATGGACAAACATACCTCTGAGCACTAACACCCTGACTTTCACCACCTCTGCCATCTTCACTACACACACTCTCTTTCTACACAAATCCACAACATCAACATCTGATTGGCTGATTCCTCCAGTCCCCTTTCCATACTGGATTTGCTGGAAAACCCAGCATGTGGCACGCCATACCCGCGGACAGCTGTGGTGTCCGTGCGGCACGTAACTCTTAGCCAGCCCTTCTACGCTTTCCACATCACTCTCGGTCCATTCCATCATTGGGTACAGCTAAGCAGTCACACAACCATCCACCAATCACATCCAAGACCTCTACATCTAACACCATCATCAGAGTTCCGCACTTCAAATGTACTGTTGATCACTCTGAGTACAAGTCTCATATCATTGGAAATCACCTACTACAAAAACTACTGTACAAGTCTCGAAGATTTCTACTTACAGCTCCATGCATATCCACATGCATGATTACAAACTACAGGTATGCATATTTTATTCAGAGTACATGTACAACTCTTATGAATCCATATGAACAGAGTAATGCCACTAAATCTGCATACCCTATACATACATGCCAACTCTCCCGATTTAAGCGAAAGACTCCTGATTTTTCATTGAAATATCGCACTATTTGTTCCTGTCTCCCGCATAACCTATACATACATGCCAACCCTCCCAATTTACGTGCGAGACTGCCGATTTTTCATTAAAAAATCGCAATTTCTTTTTACTGTCTCCCGCCTAAATGAATGCTAAACCCCATGCAATCCTATGAGAAAAATAAATGTTCCCGATTGCTGTGATGAAATCTCCCTCTCAGGCGTTCCCGATTGTTGGCATGGCTACCTATACAATGAACTTATTGAAAGTTGTCCCATCTACTATAATCAACTATCACTTCCAAACCTGTCTGCTATCTACAACACAGCTTTAAAAATCCAAGTGAATTTTATGCACTTAAAATTATACTCATTTGCAAAGCATGTTGAACTAACATATTGTAAATAAAATATAAAGGCTGCACATAGTCAAATGAAATGCATGCATACACTATGTTCAGATATCAAACAAGAATACTACCACTAAAACATAAAAATCAATGTCTACATTAACATCAGTGCTATAAACACACAAAATTACTAACTTCTTTCTTTTAAAATTGCAGTTAAGACCACTCTCCTGAAAATCAGCAGCATCTAAACTACAAACAACATATCTGAAGAAACCTGCTCATTCCACAAAAAAAGAGTAAGTACAATACTACCTTAATATTCTTACTGTTCCTCAAAGACACTGTGTGGTTCATTCATTTAATTTGCGCACCAAAAATAACAGCGATTTCTGAACCATTCTGCCCACAAATCCCCATTTATAAAACAGAGATTAGCAGGCAGAATGGCACACAAATCCCCGTTTGTTTGGAACACAAATAACATACTCAACCCTTAGAATGTTAATACTACAAAACAAAGAACTGTTTTAATTTTATACCATTATGTTTACTATTAATGCTTCTCCTCACCACTGGCTCACTTTCGACTCTCATCTGAACCGCAGTTTAGTAACACACAAATAGAAGAATAACCTTCCCAACGAACTGTAACTGCCCAATGCACAATCACACACCACCACATACATCTTTCCCATCATACTCAGACACTCATGCACATAGCACACATACATTGCAAAACGGACCAACACATACCTTCTTTTTTTTTTCAACAGACCCCAAAGAATGCCTACCAAAAAGCAAGTCTGTAGAAACCAACGCAGAAATAGAGCAAATGAAAATAAAACTGTCCAAAATAAGCATCCATCTCTATCAGAGTTTGTACAAAACGTTCAAACAACACAGCTAATGCAGTCATTTAGCGAAACAAAACAAGCTTCTGGTACAGAAACTTTGCCTCCTCTATCAAAATGGAAAACCAAACAAAAAATGCTTAATACGAATTCGGCTACAACTACTGCTAAAACTGCTCCTATAAATCTTGATATACTAGCAAGTAACCATACCAAAAAAGTATTTTAGCAAAAATGTTCCGCCACAGAGTCCTTCAGAATCTTATAAAAACAGGAGAGAAATCATGCACAACCATTAAAACCTACCATAGAAAATTAATCCTAGAAGCTCTCGTAGACAGTGCAATCCTTCTCAAAAGGAAGTTAATTTTAAACAGGATGAAACCACTAACAAAACTAACTACTAAACTACAAAAAAAACTTCTCAATAAATGGAATGTCAACAAAAATAACTTCTTAAATATCTGTGGAGGTGAATGGAGTCACACCACGAGCACAGAACCATATTTTAATGAAGAAGCATACAAACAAAACCAAACAAGCACAATTGCCAGCCATACAAGGGGACAAGGTTATAAAAAAATTAATAATACCATAATGGAGCAAGAAACACTGGTTACAAAAATATCCCCAGAAAACTCAGAATTACCTCTCCATTCGACTGAACCAGAACGTCCAGTATACAAATGGCCATGCACGTCAATGTGTAACATTCCCAAAAAATCTTTCAAATCTTTACACCAGTTCCTCAATCAGTATGTGAAAGGTAAAGACAAAATCGAAATGAAAGTGCTGCAAAATATGGATACCTGTCCAGACCGCAAATACACAGGACTACAAGGACATTCATTAGCCTGCATTTCAGGACCTATTTGCAAAAGTACCTTCCATGATATCAAAATGATATCAACACATCATTCAACTATAAGAAATCTAGTCTATAAACTGTACTATGCTAAAAGTCCTGCTTTAGAACTAGCCAATTTGAATAACACTATTCTACGTATCCAGAGAAAATATTTTGGAAGTGAAAGCCACTTACAAAATGCAATAGCTTTACAACAGACTAGCAACTGTTCTGTACATGGTAACCTTCTACTACAAACACACAAAAAGAAATACTAAAATTTAAAAGTACTGAAGTACCAAACCATGTGTGTGTGTGTTGCTGCAGAACTTTTTACAAAAGTAACACAAAAACTATAGACGTAACATACAAAATAGAAGACAATAAAGATTCAAATGGTTTGAGCTAGCTCTCTACCTTATAGCAGAAAACAAATACGAAATAACTGACCCCTTAATACTTTGCAGTTACTACACTACAAAACTTGACAACAACCAAACTCCTTCACGTGCTATCACAAATAACTTAGACTTACTCCCACTACCCAAACCCCTGCAACAACTCAATTTATATGAGAGCATCATAATTCAAACAGCTCACCCATTTCAAGGAATAATACGCCTTCAACCATAAAGAGCAAAATTACCTCCCTCTGAATTGGTGAAAGGCATTTGTGGCAAAGGAGTGTTTATTTACCATTAGATCTGACAGAAAATGTTCACACTCTAGTGCAACGTCCAATAGAGCAATCTTTAATTGTCTTAGTAAATGGTGTACCAACAAAAGACAAAAACATTTGGCAACAACTCGTGGACTTACATTAAGTTAGACAAGCCTTGCAATATCTAAAAGACAATAAAGAATACTACAAATAAATAATTATTGAAGAAAACTTAAGGGAAACAACTGAAGTAATTCAAGAGTCACCAGAAACTGGTCAATTTGATCTTCTAGATCCTGCTACAGTATCCAATATTTTAACTATTATACAATTCATCCATTACACTCTAATGACACCATAGATGATGCACTAGAAATGTAACAAATGCGAAAAAACCAAAGGATCACCAATGAACATATGGGAAAAATGAATAGAAGCACGTCCTTTTCCTCTACTATTTCCTACTGGCAAAAAGGAAGGTATGATGATAGACCCACTCAGATAACAGCATCAGAATACTGCTCATTACAAATGTATTCTGAAGATCCCAGATTTAGACACCTACTCTTTGAAAGTGAACTAGCAACTCTATGTTACTGAGTTGCACACATATTGAAATCATGAATCCACTTTCAAAATATGTCAGCTACGCAATTAATACATAAAGTGCAGGAAAAAGATGAGGTTTTACAATCAAGCATTACAAATCTGTTTGCAAACATGCGTGGTACGAAAGAGTACTGGTTTCGCCGTCACAGAGATGTACGTTGTATGATCAGAAACCTTTCCCCACCCCCTTGGTTTTTGTTACATTAAGTTGTGCAGAATATGCATGGGTAGATTTACATGATTTCCTACGCATATCAAACAAAAACAAAACAAACATAGATATACTAACACCTGGAGAACTTTGCTCGCTAGATCCTGTTAATGTTTCAAGATATTTCCACCATCGCTTCATTGTTATGCTACACTTTATTTGTAATAAAACGGTTCCCCCCCTCGGAGAAGTGCAACACTTCTTTTGGAGAAAAGAATACCAAGCCAGAGGACCAGCACATATCTACATGCTTTTATGGATTAAAGATGCTCCTAAATTTGGTCAGGACAGTGATGCCACTGTTTTGCAGTTCATCCAAAAATATGTCACTTGTGAAATCCCTTCACAAACAAGACATAGTGGACTCCATGCGCAAATTGTACAAATTTCAAAGATGCAAATGCGGCAAATATTGTCGTCGCAAATACAAAAATAAAGGGTAATACTACACCTAATGCTGCTTTGGTTTGCCTAGACCAGTTACAGAAACAGGTTAAGTGAACAGCTTCATGGGCCTGATCATGACCTCGGTGGTAACGCTAACGCTATTAGCGCGGGGGCTATTAGTGCGACTGCCATAGCCCCCGGCGCTAATAGTGGGGGATCACGAGTTGGGCGGACTTGGAAGTCCCCATTCCCCATTGAGCCCATTCAGGAATACCCCATTCCCCATTGGGCTCAATGGGGAAAATTCATGCACTTACCACCGGCGGATTTCCCGCCGGCGGTAATAACGCACATTTTCGGCGGATTTCCCCCCAGCCAAGAGCTGGGGCGAAATCCGCCGAAGCCCTGATTCGGCGGACCCTTAAATCCGGCGGTAATAGCGCTACCGCTGGATTTAAGGGTTACCGCCAAGGTCGTGATCAGGTCCCATGTCTTCAGTTAGACAAAGGGCCTCATTACACGGAAGGCAGTGAACCATGGCGCTATTAGCACCATGGTTCATGCCTGTAAAATACCGGCACCACCTTGGTGGAAAGGGGAATCACTGCCCCATTCCATGGTTGGTGGGGCGGTAATTCCCCCTTCCACCATTGCCCTTAGCCATTCCCATTTTTGCCCCATAGGGCTCTATGGGAATGGGGATGGCGCTAATTACGGTACCGCAAAAAGCAGGTGTTAAATTCCCCAACCCGCAAAGGGACCTCGTAGTAAGGCGGTAAGGATTTACCGGTACCGGTAAAATACTGGTACCGGTAAACCCTTACCACCTACCATGTAATGAGGCCCATAGTGTTAAAGGTAAATCACCTAAGAACGCGTATTACATAAAAAGAACAGAAGAATCAAAATATATCAATGATTACAATGCAATCATTGACCTCTTATGGAATGCAAACATAGATGTCCAGTACATTGCAGACAATTCCACTGCAGTTGCACGGTATGTTACAGCCTACTTAACAAAAGCAGAAAAAATAGAGCTTCAAGACCTCTGGAATGACCTATCATCAGACAAAACACTATCTCAGAAATTGTACAGCTTAGGCATAAAAATGTTCTCTCATAGAGAATGTGGCTCCTATGAAGCTGCAGATCGTTTAACCGGTACTGCTTTGTATGGAAAATCTGAAAATATAGTATGGCTAAGTCTTGGTCCTGCTAAATCTAGAAAAAGAGTTCTCAAATCATATGAGGACATAGAAACAATAGCAAAAAATGATCCCAACAGCCAAGACATTTTGAAAAACAATTTACTAGACACATACTACCGAACAGGAGCACCACTTTGGAAACCATGTGTCTATACCACATAGCCCAAAACTTTGCATGCAAAAATAATATAAAACCCGATGAAAAGAAAGGTAGATATAGAGTGACAGATTGTGAAGGCAGCTTAGTGAAATTTACCAAACAAAGCTTAATTCATCATATCACATTGTCATAAAAATTTCCTCAACAGAAAGAATTATATTACATTTCCCTGCTACAACTTTTTAAACCATGGAGAAAAGAAGAAGAGATACTAGATAACTATGACTCCTATGAAGACGCTTTCAAAGCAAATGAAATCACTATCACCGATATAAACTTTAAGCAGTACAAAACAATGTTACACAATGAACAGCAACACGATGAAGAGCTCCAGGCCCAACTAGATAAGGACACTCTCGACAGTAGTCAACCTTCTGTAACAGGAAGCCAAGATCCACTGGGACATCCACTAACAGCAAATGAGGCAGAATTAGCTATGACAGAAGTAGAAAACACCATGAGCCTCATTACGAGTCCAGCGGTAACCAGACGGCTTTACCACCTCGATTACCACCGGACCCGTATTACCATTCCGCCTCCGTGACTCCTGGAAATACCAGGGCATTACGACCCTGGCGTCCCGGGAATTCCGGAGGCGGAATTCGGTAAATCCCCATTCCCATTGAGTCCCACAGGACTCAATGGGAATGGGGATTGGGGATGGGAATGGGGATAGGACTCAATGGGAATGGGGAAGTGGAAAAACCTGCACCATCTCGTGATGGTGCTGGTGTTTACACGTCCGCCTGCAGGCCGGCGGTGTTAAACCCGCCAGGTCAGAACTGGCGGGAACATCACCTCCCGCCTGCAGTAGTTGGCATCGGGCGGTCCGGAATTAACAGTGGCGGCGGGTTTACCACCACTGTTAATTCCGGACCGCCCGACCTGTAATGAGGCCCATGTGTCACTATGAAAAAGATACAGAAGACTTAACTGTACTACAATCAAAACTTAACAAAGACCAGCGCACCATTTTTGAAGAAGTAACAAAAGAAATTGCACATGGTGTACAACACGAAAATAAAGAACGTACCTGCCAAAATTACAAACCTATACTACTATACGTCACGCAAAATATTCTTAATCAAAATCATCAGCAAGTTCCTTCAACAATTGACAAACAACAGACTGTCAGCTGTTGTAATTTCCCCCACAGATTTAGCTGCCTACAACATAAGCGGTGTCACTTTACACTGATTACTACTCCTTCCAGTAGAACACCAAAACACATTAGACTATTACAAACTTTCTACAGAAGCTGCAATGGAACTACGCAGAGTGTTAAAACAAATGAAAATTCTACTAATAGATGAAGTGAGCATGGTCTCCAACCTAATGTTGGCTTTGATTCACCTCAGATTGTAAGAAGTACTTAAAAAAACTACAAAAAGCTCTTTGGAGGAAAACACATTATTGTTTTCGGAGATCTTCTTTAATTGACACCAGTGAATGGTGAACCTGTTTTTAAAGCCTTGGGACACAATCTCTGCTGTATGTTGGCAGCAAAGGAAATGTCAACCTTTGGCAACATTTCCAATACAGAGAATTAACAGAAAACATGCGCCAATCTGCAGACCTCACTTACGCCAACATTTTTAAAAGTATTAGAGTTGGTGTACTATCTCAAGAAGCACAAGCAATATTAAAAACCTGGCACAACCATGCACTTTATGGCGATAACTCATGTGCTACTGATATTATGGAACAATTGGCGCACAAAAATGTCAATTGTATATCCTTAATGCCAACTCTTGCAAGCTGTTCCAAATTCAATGAAACAATGTTGAAAAAAGAAATGCAACCAATAATTGAAATTTGCTCCACAGACAAACTGGACTTACATGGCATGACACTGCCCATGTGTCAACAAGGCACAACAAGACTGAATACCTTAGAAAATTCTATCTCCAACACAGCTGGTTTGGAGAAAATATTAAAATTATCTTTAAACTGTAGAGTAATGCTTAAACGTAACCTTGACGTGGAGCAAGGACTAGTTAATGGAGCACTGGGTACAGTTGTTGGCTTTCAAACATACCCACGTGACAACACCATTCAGTTTGTCAATATTCTCTTTGACAAACTTTCAGAAGTAAAAAGGATAGGGCGCTCAACAGTTCGATTCCTTCTCCAAAGACATGTATGTACGCAGAGAACAATTTTCTCTAACTCTAGCATATGCAGTCACCATTCCTAAATCCCAAGGTCTTACCCTAGACAAAGCATTGATAGATATTGATAACACAGTCTTTAAAGAAAGCATGAGCTACGTAGCACTATCACACTCACGTACACTTGAGGGTCTATTTCTAATCAACTTTGATGCAAGTAAAGGAAACGCTGATGTTCCTTGCATTTTAGAATACAATAGACTACGTTCACTATACACCCTCCATCTAAAAACATATCCTGTTCCACAAAAAGGAAAACGTTGTAAGAGAAAACTAATTCAAAGAGAAATGCAACTGGATCTGACTGCAAATCCACCAAAGAGAGTAAAAGAAGCTAATACTCCATCAATCACCACAACCACAGAAGAACCTATTACTCAAAGTAACTCAGGTACTTCTTTAAAGAAGCAACACACACTCCGAAAAAATGACTTGGACAAAGAACTATCTGGTCCATTCAATCTTTCAAATATAACTGGTGTAAATTGCTTTGCAAATGTAGCAATGAATATTCTATTTCAGTTGCCACCAATTGTTGACAACATTTAGTTACACAGTACAGACCAATTGTGTTTGCAAATGTTAGTCCTTCATAAAAACGCAACAAACAATCCTGACAACAAGTATAGTGTTCATGGACTAAGACAAGAATTGGACTACTGTGCTGTGTGGGATGTTTTTACCCATGCATACAAGCCCTACCATAAAACTGTGCAGTACTGGCATGGAAAACATCATGATGGCCAGAACTCCCCAGAGTGCACAGGGAAAACATGAAGAATAGGCTGCCACCCATTTTTGCCTATGTTGTGAGCACAGGAGGCCACTGCCTAAAACCACCATTGGGCTACACACACAGTAGCCTGAAACCATTGGGAATGGCAATGCTGATTGCCAAAAAAGCAACTCAGAACTGTGGGGAATTCATTTTCCTAATCCCAAAAATGGTTGCATTACCACTACTCACCACTATCAGAAAGCCGGCGTTTTAAAACCACCAGACTTTTGTGTAAAACTGAACAAATGAAACAAAACCAGACCAAGGAAAGACTTGCTAAGAGGTGGATACAATGTAAAACTATATTCTGAAATGACTTGAAGGAAGTAATTATTTAATATATATGTAAAAATTGTAAGTGATTTAAACTGGGAACAAAGAGTGACATTTAGCTGAAACCTGGTTTAATGAAACTGGATTCTGCCTGACAACTAACCCCGACAGGAGTTGAAACCTGCTCAGCCACTCTTCCCCTTGCCAAAAGGATTTGTCACCTCTCTGATTAGATTAGGGGTGGAGCAGCTGGGGACTACAGGGAGTTGAACAAAGGCCTTTCCTGGACTCAGGCAAATGCTATATTGGGGGCGTCGTAAAATAGCTTCCTCTTTGGAGAAACTGGGGGGCAGCTGTGCCTCTGTGAACAAGCTGGCTTGGGGGAAGTGGATAAACCAGTTATTCCACCCTGTGATGTGGGAAGCCACACCCCTTTTTGACCAGAGCATAATTTTAAAAAGATAGATAACTCATAGTGCTGACTTGTCAGAATTATATAAGTAATATCATTATTTTTGTGATTTTTCTGTGAACATTTTAAGAGGTGTTAGGACCCTGTGGTGTATTCTGGGGGGTTGCTAGCAAAAAATAGGGTCTTACTCCAAATGTCTGCATGTTAAAAATCTGACACTTTATCATCTGTAACCCATATCCCTGGTGCACATTTGTGTAAAATCTGGAAAGGTTTAAAGGTCGTTATCTGGATGAAAAGGGGAGAATTCTGTCATCAGTGGACACGACATCGTACAAAGACAGGGATCGGATGGTTTGGTACTACAGAAAATATGTTAACTGGACCTATAATATTAGAAAAATGGTACATAGATAAATATGTATTTGGGTCAGAAATAGATTTGTGTGCAATCTCACAAGGGGAGGTTCCTCTGACCTTAAAACCTACAGCATCACTATGACTCACATTTCCTTCCCCGAATCAAGGGAGAGAGGAGGAATTGGCCAATGATAAGTGAGAGGGGCAGGTTTAGTTATGACCAACGCACACACCCACTTTCCAAAACACATAAAAAGAGACTGCTGGGACAGGTAGAGACATTCAATTCCATTTGCTGCGGAGCATGCTGACCGACGACTTCACATCCAGAGATCCAGACTTCAAATCCATCAATCTCCAGAACCTGTGGCAGAAATTAACTCCGGAATTTGTAGCAGAGAGGCGTGAATCCACCAGCTGAATCCTCTTCAGCAGGCCTCAAAACTAACCAAACTATTCAACAGCCGGGCGAGCTGTTTGAAGTTTTGCTAAGAATTTTTGCAAGAACCTGTAGCAGTACCCAGAAAGCAGTGTTACATCCAGAATCCAGAGAGGCTAGACCAGCAGAGCAGAGCTGACCCAGATCGCTGTGAGCAGAACCGGTGCCTGATTGACCCGCCAAGCAGACAGAACCGCAGCCGGACGTGTTGACCAGATCCGTGACAAGGCCTAGTTCAAATTTATATTGTGAGTACCTAGCAGAACTGTGCAGAACCAATCTCTATGCAGAACCAATCTCTTAGTTAAAATAATCTAATCCAAACTATTTTAACCTAAGTAGAACTGCCTCCTAGAAATCGTGTCATCTGTCATTTTTAAAGCTGCACAACTGTCACCTGTCAATTCTGCAGCTGCAAGCTGTCACCTGTCATTTTGAGTTACTTTAAATCCGAAAAACTACCTTTATTTAAACGTCCATATCTCTGGAACCGTTTGGGCTAGGAACGAGATTTAACTTTCCTCTGAAAGTTTAGAATCCAAGCCTAGAACCGACTTCCTACTCCTTATACTTTTTCCGCACTCGCGAAATTTACCGCGATTTGCGATTTTGGCTCAATTTCTCCACTTGTCAAAATAGCAGCACCATTCTTTCTTTTGTTAAAATCCATTGCAACTTGGTAATAACTCATAGAGCATTGCTAAAGTGAGCCTGAACTAATCCCAACACGCATCTCCCACTCACCCTGAATCTCTAGAGGGAATTAAAATCAGTTGGCACATTTTCCCATCCTTTGCCATCACATTTAAAAAGCATTTTGGGCCTGTGTTTCAAACTCCTACCTGTTTCCTCTAAGCTTGCTGGGGGGGAACTGAATTTCGTATTGTATTTGATTGCATTCCTGAGAACTGTGTGCTCCTCTTTCCATCTCCTTCCATTTCTTACATTGCATAGGGGAGGGGGGTAAATTGCCAGAGAAAAAGTGATTATCTTATCTTTTGCTAAAATCATATCAAGTATTTCTGTACCGCATTTTATTCCTCATTGCTTTTCCCTTGAAATCATAAAAGTATTTTTGCTACTTTATCCATCCTATACTAACTCCTCATTGATTGTAAAGAAGTGTGCTAGTGCCAGATTACCCATTGTTGATCAACATCATATGTCTAAGTGTACTATCAGATATTAATTTATTATAAAGTGTGATATATATTGTTTAAATTCTGAAATAAACCTTTTAATTTGTAAAACAAACCTACTTCTTGGATCAGTGGGGTCAGGGGGATTCTAAGAGGGGGGTGTTATACAAGGGTGGTCATCCAGAGTATTGAACTAGACATAAAAATACATTAATAAGGGTTTTCCTCAGCATCCCCGACTAGGCATTGACTTGGCTGTAGTGTTGATTGAATATCGCTTACAGCTGGAATGGTGAAATTCACTATAAACTCACAAGCAGATCAACAAGAATTTCTAATGTACTTACTACAAGTACTGGAAAACAAAAACATACCTATAAATGAAATCTTCCAGATTTCATACATGTAGAAACATACATGGACTCTCTGTAACAATGTGACACAGGAACAAATCCCTAATGCGTGCTTTTCGTGTATGTATCCATACCTAATTGTGAATCCGTTCCATTTCAGCAACTTGTAAAAAATGCAAACCATGGTAGATTATGTACTACCAGCAATTCAGATAATTGCTCCACCTTACTAATACAAACACATAGTAACTACGTAATACTAATGCGTCTATGTTACAATGCAGATGGTACCAAAAACAACTGCAAGCTGACTGGATTCACACATGGTCTAGTATCACCTGCTAAGAAAACCACATGGAGCAAGGGCTAGTTAATGGAGCACTGGGTACAGTTGTTGGCTTTCAAACATACCCACGTGACAACAACATTCAGTTTGTCAATATTCTATTTGACAAACTTTCAGAAGTAAAAAGGATAGGGCGCTCAACAGCTCGATTCCTTCTCTTCAAAGACATGTATGTAGGCAGAGAACAATGCTCTCTAACTCTAGCATATGCAGTCACCATTCATAAATCCCAAGGTCTTAGCCTATACAAAGCATTGATAGATATTGGTAACACAGTCTTTAAAGAAGGCATAAGCTACTTAGCACTATCATGCTTACGTACACTTGAGGGTCTATTTCTAATCAACTTTGATACAAGTAAAGTAAATGCTGATATTCTTTGCATTTTAGAATACAATAGACTACATTCACTATACACCCCCATCTAAAAACATATCCTGTTCCACAAAAAGGAAAACGTTCTAAAAGAAAACTAATTCAAACAGAAATGCAACAGGATCCGACTGCAAATCCTCCAAAGAGAGTAAAAGAAGCTAATACTTCATCAATTACCACAACCAAAGAAGAACCTTTTACTCAAAGTAACTCAGTAGAAGTAAGCAAAGAAGCAACCCACACTCCGAAAAATTGACTTGGACACAGAACAATCTGGTCCATTCAAATGTTCATGCCTAATTGTGAATCTGTTCCATTTCAGCAACTTGTACAAAATGCTATTTTATTTCTGCCATGCACCCAAGACTCTAGGCTCTGCCCACAACCACCTGATAGATATTCTTTTCTATGGGTGTGATCTACGGGTGTGATATGCTGTGGTGGTTGTGGACAGAATATTTACTCCAGTTACCAAACTCATGAAAAAAATATATCCATTCACAACAAATCAAACAGTAAGTATATTCTAATAGAACGCATAAATACTGCTGCATAACAGAACCATTGAAACAAACATCTAACCATACACCACAATACAAAATGTTCACTTCCATGGATATGTTATATTACAGTGCTTGTTACCAAACTCTACAATCTTAATGACATGACATAGCCAAAACTTCACATACAAACTATACAAATCAAACAGTACAGAAACTGTAGATTTCAAACATTTGATAGATATTCGATTCTATGGGTGTGATAAGCCCTGGCCACAACCACCGCAGCATATTACACCCATAACCACCGCAGTATATCACACCCATGCTGGCTTATAACTTCAGTGCTTATAACTTCGGTCTTGCCCTGGCTACAACCACCGCAGCATATCACACCCATCGATCACAACCATAGAATCAAACTTTTTAACTGTCTATATGTGCCCACCCATATCACACTTTCTGCAAAGTTTGATGAGAATTCATCCAGGGAGAGCGAAGTTCCAAGCCACCCATGGAGACTTATAACTTCAGTGCATATAACTTCAGTCTTGAGTGCATTGCCTTTGCCCATGCACCCAAGACTCTACGCCCTGGCCACAACCACTGCAGCATATCACACCCACAACCACCACATCATATAACACCCATGCTGACTTATAACTTCAGTGCTTATAACTTCGTTCTTGGGTGCATGGCCTTTGGCCATGCACCTAAGACTCTAGGCCCTGCCCACAACCACCTGATAGATATTCAATTCTATGAGTGTGATCTATGGGTGTGATTTGCTGCTGTGGTCATGGCCAGGGCCTAGAGTCTTGTGTGCATAGCCTACGGCCTATGGCCTTTGCCCATGCAACCAAGACTCTAGGTCCTGTCACAACCACTGCAGCATATCACAACCACAACCACTGCACCATATCACACCCATGCTGCCTTATAACTTCAGTGCTTATAACTTTGGACGCAAGCCAATTAGCCAATCGGTGTCCTGCCCACGGAGCAAACAGGGAAGTGTCTCTGCGGAGCGGACATAGATATCACTCATTTTTTTAGACCTACTTTTTGATCATTTTAAAGAAATCTACTGGATGGATTTTCACCGGATTTACAAAAGCACGCTTTCGGGACCAAGCCCCTGCCGCAAATTTGGTGAAAATCCATCCAGCGGTTTGGGCTGTAGGCGTGCACAAAGTTTTCCCCCCATTCAGTCTATGGGAAAAAAAGAAGTTTTGGGACCCCCCTATAACTTTGCCTCCCCTGCACCAAACCTCACCAAACTATTCAGAGTGGGCCATATACTTTTTTTGCAAAGTTTGGTGAAGTTATAAGCCACACAGAAAGTCCTCTTCCTATGGGATTAGCAAGTTCACCATAACCACACAACCACTAGCGTGGCTGTGTAATATATATGTATATATATTGTTTCTTGGTTACACCCTTGGTTATTATTTTGCTGTCCTTATACCCAAGGTTATCAGGAAAAATGGCTAAACCCAAAAATGCTTTCCTGCCCTCCCAGGCCCTCAGCAATTTCCCCCCTCATGTCTGCTTGTTCCCCAACTGCTCTGATAGCCTCCTCTTCTCAATTTACCTGAGATATAGCTATTTATTTTGGAGAAGGCGGCACCCCCTTCTCCGTCAAATATTTTAGAAAAAAAAGTACTTAACAGAATAACCCCAAACCACAAAGGATCACAAGTCCACAATTCATGCCCAAGTTATTTCAAACCTGGTTCAAATCTGATATGCAATTTTGCGTGTGCCGTCCGGCAAAATGTAACCTTTTTTGTCTTTGGGAAAATGAATGGGGACAAGGCCTGAACTGTGTTTTTTGATTTCTTAATAACCTTTTTATTTTTCAAATAATTTTGCCAAAACCTTGCAATCTGGGGGGGCGGGGTGGTGGGTGGTGCTGAATGCATGAGAAACCTTTTTTTTCCAAAATGTCAGCCAAATCTGTTGCACGAGTCAAAGGTTGTTAGCAATTTGTTTTTGGGATCTCCAAAGTAACTCCGTTTTACCTTAACTATAGGACGGCAACCACAGCCCTATAATATAATTATACTAACATTATACACCTAGGGCCTTATTACAAGTTTGCCGTTCCGGGAACTACGGTACTGGTAAGCTTTCCGGTACTGTAGTTCCCAGACTGACAAACTACGAGTTGTACTCATGGGTGCCTTTCTGTCCACCAGGTCAGACCTGACGGGCAAAAAGGCACCCCATTCCCATTGAGCCCTATGTGACTCAAATGGGAATGGGGAGTCATGGATTCCGGCCCCTGGAAATGGGGACATACAAAATGCAACTCCGGCGCAGCCATGCCTGTGTGACAGGCACGTCTACCGCCAGGGTTGTAATGAGGCCCATACTCTTTTCAAAATTGTACAATATGCATTTCTAATGATCACTTCCAATATATCTTGTAGTCATAATAAGAATGTTACAAATGTATAACAGAGACAACTACATTATCAAAACCTACAATAACCATAACTAATGTTATGTTACTATGCTTTTGAACTGAACCAAATTACCTATGAAGTAGCTTCAAATCCTTGTCCAAAGCATACTATTCCCCCACCAGGGGTTCACCAAACATTCGTCTGATCTGTAGAAGAGCATGAGTAAGGGTGAAATATGAGGGAGTGGAAAAGAGGTTTTCAGGCACAGGGAGGGAGCTAAACAGGGCTAAATGCGTGTTTGTTTTTGTTTGTTTTATTCATAATTATATAGCGCACAACAGCCCGAGGACATTGTGGCACTTGTTATAGTACAAAGCTTAGTTACTTAGTTACATGGTCATTAGCAATATATACAGGTTGCAATATAGTTATATTACATTTGTGTTATATTACAATATACATGGCAGAAGTGGAGGAGGCAGTCCTCGACTTGCTAGCTGAGGAGAGTGGCCTTGCGGTTGTTGCGGAAGACAGAGATGGAAGTTTCAGATCTAAGGGTGGCAAGGAGTGAGTTCCAGAGTTTTGGTGCAATATAGGAGAAGTCTAGACCTCCCGCTGTGGCTCTCTTTATGCGTGATATGTGTAGCTGGTTGGTGTACTGAGCTCTGGTGGGGCGAGTGGATGTGGTCCTTGATATTGCTTCAGATAGGTATGCTGGAGCGGTTTTGTTGATGCACCTGTGAGTGATGGTGAGGATTTTCAGACTAATACGGTCTTTGACCTGGAGCCACCGTGCTTCATGTTTGGCGTGGGATATATGGTCTCTTCTAGGGATGCTCATGGCGGCTCTGAGGGCATTGTTCTGTGTGGTTTGCAGTCTGCGAATGTTTTTGGTGGAGGTGCCAGTTAGAAGGGTGTGGCAATAATCGAGTTTGGCTCCTATAAATGCTCTAGCTATGGCCAAGCGGTTGGGGGTGGATAAGTAGGGTTTAATGGCATTGATGAGTTTGGTGCTGAACGCTGATGCAGAGGCTAAGGCGCTGACTTGTTTGTTCATCTATAGATTTGCATCAATGTGAACACCTTGAGTCTTGACAGAGGATGATACAGAGATGGTTGAGTTGTCTATGTTGAAGTTGATGTATTGGGGGCTTAGTTTGGATAATGTGTTTGTCTGGCCCAGGATGAGACAGAGGCCATTGATTGCCATCCAAGCTTGGATAGTGGCATAGATGTTGTGAAGGGTCGTGGCGTCTTGGTGATAGAGTCCAGATAGGGGTAAAAGTACTTGAGTGTCGTCTGCATAGTTTGTATATGCAACACCCATGGAGTCAAGTAGGTCGAAGAGGGGTTTTGTGAAGAGGTTATAAAGGGTGGGGGCTGTACAAGATCCTTGGGGGACACCGCAGTTTATGGTGGTAGGATCTGCGTTAGCTGTGTCGGAGTAGACCTTCATGGGTCTTCCTTCAAAGAAGGAAGTGATCCAGGATGTTGCTTGATTAGAGAAATGGGCTGCATGGGTGAGGTGGGTGGTGAGTGTTTGGTGATAAAGTAGCTGATAGATTGAGGAGGAGGAGCAAGGCAGGTTTGCCTTTGTCCATGATATGTGAGATTTGATTTTTAGGTCTAATAAGGTGGATTCTGTTCCATGCCCGACACGGAAGCCAGATTGTCTTTTGCCTTGTATGGAGTTAGCTTCTATGTATGATTGGATCTGGATGTGAGCTGCTTTGTCCAGGATTTTTAGAAGTAACGGGGCTGTCGTTATCGGTCTGTAGTTGTTGGGTTGTGCTGTGTCAAGTGTGGCCTTTTTTAGAAGTGGCCGCACCCAGGCTTCCTTGAGATTGTTTGGGACAGTTCCTGTTTGGAAAGATGCGTTAATGAAGGCAGTTATCAGGGGTGCTAGGTCATTGGTGCATTCCTTGATGATTTTGGGAGGGCGAATGCCTGCTTTGCAGAGGGATGGTTTGAGGTTTTTGATGAGATTAAGGACCTCAGGTTCAGTGACGTTTCTGAAGGAGAATTGAGCGTGATTGAGATTACTACGCTTGTCTTGTGTAGGTGTAACACTCACCTGTTATCCACGGGGACATCACTCAGCCTGTTCTGATCTCTTATGACCTCGAACCCTTCCCTGGAATCTACTCAACTGGAGACTGGATTGGTAGAGTTTAACTCCCTATTGTCTCTGTGTGCTCGTACCCCTTCTTCCCCTGTGTCCAACCCTTCCCTTTGATCCAAAGCTCACCTTGTTTTCTTGGAAAGAGTGCTCTCCATCCTGCTTTCAGTGCAGGGGCACGTCGATTGATGCGGGTCGTTGCTGCATCGTTACTTCACTGTCAAGAGTCTGACAGGTAAGTATAATTAGTCTTTTCAACAGTTCTCTAACTTCGTTCCTTTCCTTCCTTAGATGATGGCCGGCGTCTGGGGATGGCGACGTGCGGTGCCTCTAGATGTTTCCACACCAACCTGGAGTGTCTTTTCCCTCTTGCAGATGGATGAGACGTTCTGGAGACAGAGTTCCCCCAGAGCGGCTGGGATTCAGTTAAGCTTTTGAAGCTTATACAGTCTTTAAAAATAAGCAAAGATTTGCTGAATGCTTACTAATGCGGTGTCATTCCCATCCCCGCGCGCCGGGATGGGACTGACACCGCCGAAGATGCCCGCAGAACAGAAGGAGCGATGAATGATGGGCAGAAGTGCCGCAAGGTAAGGCTGTTCCTAACAGTGTTCTTGTTCTTGCAGGAGCTGAGCGCAGAAGAAAGATGCAGGCCTACTGGAGACCGATCCGAACATGGTGTCACGCTGCAGGTGCAGAAAACACAAAGCATGTTTCTCAGCCTGGGCATGGCTTAAATAGTCTCTGGGTATCCCAGGTGACTCTGTGCTGAATCACACCCAAAAGACTAGACTGCACATGCAGTTCTGGGAACCGAAATATGTGGGGGAATCCATCTCGTCCCAGCCTGACATCTTGGAGGGCTGGGGACATGAGGGGCAGGAATCATGACAGTAGGGCGGTTGTTTGCAGTGGTTTTGGATTTTGTTCTGGAGGAGTTTTATTTTGTTGAGCATGGCGGACTTAATGCTGGCACACCAGGCTTTGTCTTTAGTTATCTCGTCAGCGGTAGCCGGAGGAGTGACTAATTCATTAAAGATTGCTAATAGTTCTTTAGCTTGGGAGTTGGCCTTTGAGATCCTATCATTGAAGTTGGATTTTGCTGCTAAATGGCTTTTTTTATATTGGAGGGCTATTTGTTTGAAGAGGCTCTTATTTAGATCACCCGGATCCGTTTGCCAGTTTTTAAGCGACTGGCTCTTTTGAGCTCGGAGGGTTTGGAGTTCTTCCGAGAAGAGTTGCAGTGAAATGATTTTTTTTTCCTTCTTGCTTTCAAGTGAGGCTATAGAGTGCATGGCAGTGGTGAGAGTATCAATGAAGATAGCTGATAGTATATTTGGGTCCTGAGAGAAAGGTGGTGCTAGGCAGGGGCTTTTAAGGTGGGGACGCAAGTTGTCTGCGTTGAGTTTTTTAGAACTTCTCATTGTGGCAGGTGGTGCGGGGGTGAGAGTCTTAAGTTTAGGGTTGGTGGGGATGAGGAATTCGATGCATGTGTGGTCCATCCAAGGAAGGGTGGTGTTTGAGGTAATGTTGGATGCACAGTTGTGATCCATGACCCAGTCAAGGGTGCAGCCTTTGGAGTTAGTAGGGGTGAGGACTCTTTGGGAGAAACCTAAGTCTGCGAGTTCTTTAGCTAGGGCTGCAGAGGATTTATCTTTAGGATCATTGTATCCTAAATTTAAGTCTATTAATAGAAGGATTTTGGAGGACTTTTTAATGTTGTTGCTGAGTCATTGGGAGAGGTGCTCTTGGAAGTCAGCAGGGAGTCCGGGAGGTCTGTATAGGATGTGGATGTTGATTAGTTTATTGAGGGAGAGCGTAAGCTTGGCTGATAGGATATCAGCATTACCACCCCATATACTATGGTCTGCTAATCTGATGCATAGTGAGTCTTTATGGATAAGGGTGACTCCCCCTCCAATCTTATCACATCTATCTTGACTAAGGATGGTGTAGCCTGTGGGTAGGGCTAGTGCGATGACTGGGCAGGAGGCATCATTGAGCCAGGATTCGGTGATGCAAAGTAAGTCCAGATTAAGTGTGGATAGTAGATCATTTATCTTGATGGCATGTGCAGGTAGGGAGCGTACGTTCAGTAGTGCACATTTAAGAGGTGGGTGTTGTGTGCCTTTGATGTTTTTGTTTGTACTAATATGGGGTGGAGTGTGCTTGTTGTGGTGTGTGGTAGTGAGGAGCTTAGTGTGAAGTAGTGTAGAGGCATGTTGGGGTGGTGGGGGGAGAGGGGCAGTGCCTATGCTCATATTAGTATGGGGTAGTGGTGCAGTGTGGGTGCCTAATCTGGTGTTTCTAGTTGTGATAGGTGTGGGTGAGCAGAGTAAATACCTAGGAAGTGATCGATTTCTGAGATTGCGGAGTCTGGTGGCTAGGCTAGGTGGCCGAGACTGTGTGATGTTGTAGTCTGGGGCTGCGGCATGTTAATTTAGTGCAGGGCGCTGGGTGAGGTGTGCTGGGAATATGTTTTGAGGCGTAGAGGCCATTATAATGAGGGCTATAAGGATGGCTGTTACGCTGGCTGAGCGGAGTGTGGCAGGGAGAGTGCGGGAGAGTGAAACTAAGCTATGATTGGAGGTGCATTCTTGGGCATCATGATAGTGGAGAGTGGCTGTGTGTGTGCAGCTGGTGTGTGCTGCTGGTATGTGACAGAAATGACAGGGGGATCGTGCAACTAGTGCTAGGTAGTTCAGAGGCAGGGCATAATAGGTAGCAGTTCATCAAAATACAATGCCTAATTCGATTTTCTAAGTGGGGCAGGCAGAGGCTAAATGCTGGCAGGTCATAATAGGTAGCAGTTCATCAAAATACAATGCCTAGTTCGATTTTCTAAGTGGGGCAGGCAGAGGCTAAATGCTGGCAGGGCATAATAGGTAGCAATTCATCAAAATACAATGCCTACATTCGATTTTCTAGGTGGGGCAGGCAGAGGTTAAATGGTGGCAGGGCATAATAGGTAGCACTTCAACAAAATACAATATCTAAATTCGATTTTCTAAGTGGGGCAGGCAGAGGCTAAATGGTGGCAAGGCATAATAGGTAGCACTTCAATAAAATACAATATCTAAATTCGATTTTCTAAGTGGGGCAGGCAGAGGCTAAATGGTGGCAGGGCATAATAGGTAGCAGTTGGCTGCACAATAGGATACAGTACAAGCGGATAAGCAATACTGGTAAATGCGATAAATAGTATAGTGAGATATTATATATCAACAATAGACCAGGTGATAGCAAGCAATTGTCCAAAGTCAGTGAAAAACATAGGCACCCATGAGGTGTACTGCATGGAGGGATTAGGTGCAAAGGTAAGGTTCTGGGGAGGTGTGGGGAGGCTGCAGGGTCAGGGCAGGTTTACCAGAAAATGGGCAGAGTCCTTAGCCCAGGCCTCAGGTGCCTCCGGACACGCTCCAGACAGGAAAAGTTCCTTGTGATGAGGATCCTTTGGATGAGGGGGCCGGCGTTTGCCTGCCCGCGCCTGATTGGCCTTTTGTAGTTGCAGTTGGCCAATGGGGGTTCTCCTGGATATCATGTGGTCGCTTCTTGGCAAAGAGGAGGTTGGCGGCCATGTTGAAGCATGAACACTTCATGTGTTCCAATGGAGGCACAGAAAAAACGCTCGAAATGCACTTTTTAGGTTGTTTTTCAATAAAAATATAATTTACACTTCGCATGTGTAATTATGGGGCTAGGAGGAGCACTTTTCAGTGGGTGGGATTTTCGAGCCCAGGGGGCTAAAAATAGGCAGGCAGCCGACCTTAGGGCGGATGCACTCTGGTGGAAGGCTAGCCCACTGCTCCTGCAGTGTTGAGGGCTCCTGCACCTTGGTGGTCCTCTGAAATAATGCTGGTACAGGCTCCAGACAGGAAAAGTTCCTTGTGATGAGGATCCTTTGGATGAGGGGGCCGGCGTTTGCCTGCCGGCGCCTGATTGGCCTTCTGTAGTTGCAGTTGGCCAATGGGGGCTCTCCTGGATATGTCATGTGGTCGCCTTCTTGGCAAGGAGGAGGTTGGTGGCAATGTTGAAGCAGGAACACCTCATGTGTTCCAATGGAGGCACAGAAAAAAGCATGAAATGCGCTTTTTCGATTTTTTTTTTAGTATGGATGCATGTTCATCCATTATATATGTCTATCATGTAGAGAGAGGTGCCACAGAACAGTATTTGTTGAGCTATTATACACACTCGAATTCAAAATTAGTGTTGGGGTATGATAAGACTGAATAGTGTTGTGTGTTCTAGGGGTTCAAACGCATGCTTAGGCAATCCTGCTAGATTTGTAGACCAAAAATAGCAGCAGTCCATTTTTTTGTTACTGCAGTTACATTCCTGAATAATAATTCTGGGGATGCCATGCCAACTCAGAAGCCAGCCCAATCCAAGACTAGGGCATCTGAGAGGTGAATGTTGTTGGCAGCAAAAGGCAAGGAAACACGATGGACATAATTAATAAGGTAAACATGTTATATCTAGCCCTAGATGGAAAGTCAGTAATGCTGGTGTACTGTATAGCGTTTGATGCCACAGAATGGCCACCTCACAGCACTGAGGAGCAGTGATGGAATTGTTATTTTATATCCACAATGTAAACTGCAACGTGCTCAAAAAGCAGTACCAAAGGGTCCCATAGCCCTGAATGCCCACAAACCGCTGATCTATAGAAGGGATGTGTGGGTGACTCTGTAGACTACTCCACTTCAGGGTGACTTCAGTAGGCAGGTTTCCTGTTGAGAAGACAGCTGGTATGTCATTGTGCAATCAATCATACTGCCATACCAGCAAACCTTTAAGAATTCATGGGTTGTTGTAGAAACTGTGAATGTCTCCTCTTCAAATACATTGCATATGAACAACCCTTTCCCATTCCCTTCTCCTAGCTGCAGCTGCCTAATTAATGGGTATCACTGGCTACAAATCAATCAAACAATGGTAGTCAGTTTTCTTGACAAGCCGCTTTTTCTAGATCACTGAAAAGTGCTCACTCAGGCTCAAAGTCCCAGGGCAGTCTGCAGTCCCAGAATAAAGAGAATGTGCTTCACACACAAACTAATTTGCTCCAAATACGGACCCAGAGAAATGAGAAATTGTAGACAATTGGAGTCCTTTTTAAAGCAAAGAACGTGTTTGCATTAAAACGTGTTGCAACATAAATGACTTTACTGCAATGCTGACTGCATTTCTAAGCCCTTTGCGAGCAACAGGATAAATGTAGATATGGGCAGTGGATGGTCTGAGAAATTATGCAAAAACCCGCTCAAAACCATGTTGGAATTACTTTAAAGTAACTGGAAACACATATAAATGTGCACCAACACTGACCAACGCCCAGACCGAACATTATCCAGCAGCAATGAGAAGTATATCTTAGTTCATGCATTAGATTTTTTTTTGATAGGTTATCATTCCAAGATGGGTAGTGCACTACACTCCTTTTGAACTCTTTCAAAATACCCATATAAGAAAAAGACAGACGACCAGTAACATCAATGATGGTTGCAGCTTGAGCTGCTTTGAAATCGAGCAGTTTTGGATGATACGCATGATCACACGTCTTTACATTTGACAAATGTGTCTGTGATAAAAGGCATATGCTTCAATCGCGAAGTACATTTTACACACTGGCTTTGGTGTGCCTTTCATTTTTCACAGCATTTACCTTAGCATTAAAATGTTTCTATTATTGTAGCGCATCTATACTGTACTGTTTCTCCATGCTCAGGATTTCGATGGGAGGATAGAATCGATGTAACATCAGTTATTCCATTGGGGCACTAAGGTCATCTGGGGATAATGTGTCCTTCCACAACATAGAATTTGAGTGGATTTCAGGTTAAGGATCACTATGCACATTATCACTTCCCAATACATAAACATACTAAGAGAATGATATACCTATAGAGTATTACCATGTTTTCATTTGCCACTTCCTGCCACATTCCTCCAGCTTCATATTTATGAATGGTAAAAGGGTGAGTCAAATATGATATGTACAGGCTTTCCCTATGTCCCGGCAAGCACTTAACACTCAAGCTATCCTCCCGAACAAAGCATGTCATTTATGTGCTGATGCCCGAAAGCACATGGGCTGGTCCCAGAATATTTGGGGAAAGTGCTGGATGGTTATCTGGGGGGAAAATAAATAAATATAATTTCCAAGAGGGTGACTATTTCACCAATTGATCACTGGATAGCAGGTAGAACTATAGTTTCCACTACTAACCTACTTCCTATGTTTTGTATTATAGATCCAGCATGCAGCACACAACAATATCACTTTACGTTGTTCAAACGCGGAACAGATGGAAAGAAAAGGAGAGTGGAGCAGGGAAAGGGAAATATATGGAGGTAAGAGGTATACAGACCTCTCATGCATGTATGATGCAGGTTTACATTGCTGAAACTCAGGGGCAGGAAAAGAGTCTAGATGAGCTCTTAAGTTACCCCAAATTTTCATTCTCCCTTAATGGAGGAAATACTCAACAACAACAAAAAAACAATGCTGGGTGTTCATTTGAGCTGGAAGGCTCTTACAGCTCTAATGGTGTAGAGCTTTTAAAAGTAACAGTTTTCAATATTTCTTGCTAGGGTGGGTCAGAGCTATATTGCATTGGAAGATCAAATTATTTGATTCAGCTTGTAGTGGGCAATACCTTGTTCAAATATGTCAGAACCTTTGTCAGTATCACTTCATGGCTAATCCTAACCGACGACATGTCTAAAAATAAAAGCCTGTTTTTTGACTGCCACTCCATTCTGGTGCAAGACAGATACAATAGCACACAGATTCAGAAACAACAAGTCACCTTTCATTCAGCGCTCACATTAAGACCCCAAGTGAATGTTATAGGTGAGGCAGGAGTGTACAACAGAACCTTTACAGTCTGGAGTCCAAACAGTGGATGACCTATGATGCGCTCATCTTGTTCAGGCTTGACTTCTGCAATGGTCTCGTTGGAGTACCTTTACGCACCATAAGACATCAACAATTGGTACAGAAAAGGGTCGCACAATGTGTCGTTAACGTAAGAAGAAGAAACAATGGGTCTCATTACGAGGTATGCCGGTAAGGTAAAAACGATGCCGGTATGTAAATACCGGCCTCGTCCATCGTCCCATTGCATTCCGACCCGCAAACCCGGTATTAGCGGCACACTAAACAACGGTGCCGCTAATAGCGGCATAGCCGCGTACACGCGCCCCTTCAGGGAGCAAATACCGGCATCCCGGTAATAGGGGGAAATTCCAACCCACGCATACATGCAAATACCGGCATCGCGAAGCCGGTAATCACGGGCAGCACAATGCCGGTCTTACAGGCATCGTGGACCACCCGCAAACAGCAAGCAGGATACAAGGCAGCTGCCAAAGGTGCACACAATCACCACAGGTGGAGCCAATGGAGGCTGTGCTAGTATAAACTGAGCACACCCACAAACCACAACCCCCCCAGGTGTAGGCAATGTAGAGTGGCCCAGTACAAAATGAGCACACCTACACACCACAACCCTTCCTACACCAAAATGCTACCACTAGCAGTTGCAATCATGGCACTGGAGGACATGCCTATACTGCTACAACTACAGCAATAACAGCAACAATAGCAACAACAGCAACAACAGCAACAACAGCAACAACCACAACAACCACAGCAGCAAGAACAGGCAGCACAGAGGAGACGCAGGAGGAGAAGGAGGGAGAGACAGGCCCAGCAATTAACACCAGGGCAGCCACCACTGCCTCGCAGGCAGCCACCAATTCCTCGCACCAGACCCAGCCCATTCAACCTAACCCCTGAGCAGATCCACACCCTGTACCGGCTGGATCGTGACACCATCACCATCATAGTGGACATGATACAGAACGAACACTTGAAATTGTCACCTCTAAATGATTGCGCAGCCCTGAGCAAATGGTAAATGTCCTATTCAAATTGAGTGTGTAACTGGACAACAGATACGGTGAAACAAAGAGTCCAAAGCAAGTAGATTCTTCAGTCAAAATACGCTGTCGAAACAGATTTTATGAAATTATGCAAAAACAAGACTGCCGACACGTGTTTCGACCCAGAACAACGGGTCCTTTTCAAGGCAAGACGTATGTTATTCAAACTGCGTTGGAAAACCCAAAGCCCTCCTGGGGGGGCAGATATATGGGCCAATTCTAAAGTAGTTGATTCTCCTCAAGAAAATAAGCGGCAAATAACTGAAGCAGTCTCTGTTACTGATACAGTGTGGTACATTCCCAGAACATGGGAGTTTGTTCAAACGTTGCAACTGTGAGTTCAGGGGCTGGTTCCCCACTGTGGCCAAAGTCCAACGACATTGCAAGCCACATAGAAATACGCACTGCCACCCCCCACTACTAAAGGTGGTGTCCGTGCTACACTTCCTGGCCACAGGCACTTACCAACACACAGTGGGCCAGCTGCATGGCATTTCACAACCACTATTTTCACGCATGCTAAACCAAGTGCTGGATGCCCTCCTGAAGCATGCAAGCACCCATATATCCCTACCACGGACTGACCAGGAGATAGCCGAAACCAAAGTAGGCTTCCATGCACTGGCAGGCATGCCCAATTGTGTTGGTGCCATCGACTGCACCCATGTAGAATTGGTAGTCCCCTATGCCATAGAGGCGGTGTACCGCAATCGCAAGCAATACCACTCCATCAATGTGCAAATGGTATGTGACTCCAGCAAGATCATCACCCATTGCTGCGCCCGATTTCCTGGATCCACACATGATGCCATGGTACTGTGCAACTCCATGCTACCCTGTCGCATGGAGCGAAATGCTGGACCACGTGCCTGGCTGCTCGGTGAGTTGCACAACAGGCCCATGGCCATGCTGTGGGGTACAGATGTGTGCGGATGCAGAAGGGGGGTGGCCTACTGCACCAGGGTGCGAAAAGGGGGGGGATAAAAGGTCACCAGGGCGCCAATAGCCAGTGAGTGGAGAATGCATGCAGAGCTAAACACTCCTCACCTGAACCAGCCAAACGGAACAGGACACATCGCTGGGCCACATTTCACAAATAATGCATATGGATGATAATAAGTAAGAGGCACAACCAGGGCACCATGCTGTTGGCAAGCAATGCATGACTGAATAGGATGGCAACTGTGCCAATGCGGCTAGTGTGACCATGCATAGCAAACAATATCCTGCATGAATTAGAGACTAAACATTGTCGCAATACCACAGCACCACAATACCACAGCACATCTGCATCAGCATGCAGGAATATACCCTGCATCATCTAGTTAATCCCATCCAGTGTACCACACCTCATTACAGTATACATTGCATCTAGGTGATTATTTTCTACACGTACAGGGACATGTGCATGCCCACACCAAGTAGCTGCTGCCATGACTGTGCTCCCTGAAGGTGGCAGTTCAGAGTGACACACACAGATTTGTTTCTTCTTGCAGGTGATGGAGGATATCCCTTGAGGCCTTGGCTACTTACCCCTGTGTGGAACCCGCAGAACAGCCATGAAGAGAAGTACAATCGTGTGCACACACTAATTGACGAATACTTTTGAAATGCATGGACAAAATGTGAGTAATGTGTCTACAACACACTGGCTGAATGTGGACATGCACACTTTTTTGTTTAGAATTGCCCTGCTGTAAACCAACACACAATAAATGAACATGTACAAAATGAACAATGGCCAACCAATGGTTTGCTAGCACACAACGGTGTATTTTCAGCAGACGTGATATGGTGAACATAATCCCCTCACAACACCCAGTATACTCCCTCACCCACCCCACAGATCCCAAACCTGCCCATATGTGCAACAAACAGTGTTCCCTTCATCAATGTAGTTCTTCTAAATGTCATGGCAAGTTTTGGGTCTGGGGGTGCCATGGCCGAGCGCCGTGCGCTCCTCCACGTGAACCGCACAGGGCTCGATTGCGCCGAGGTGGAATGGGTTGTTGTAGTGGAGGTGTCAATTGTCAGTCCCATGGCTGGCCCAAGGTTTGGCCGCTGCATTTGCGGGAGATTTGCAAGAAGGGCCTGTGTGAGTGACCCCATGCACTCCCTGAAGGCACACGTAGATGCCTCCACAGCAGCAGTATTGGCTGCAATGGCCGTGACAATGGCCCTCATGGCCTCATTCCCAGCGTCAACCTGTTGCCGCATGAGTTGCAGCATGGACTCTTGGCGGCCTTCTACCCTTGCCAGGCGAGCCTCGAAAGAGTTGTCGGCCGCAGGTGTACTGGTGGCTGGCAGGGTGGTGGCTGGCAGGGTGGTGGCTGGAAGGGTGGTGGCTGGAAGGCTGGTGGAAGGCACCTGCGTGGGGCCCTCGTCCAGGGCACTGTCCTCCACAAAGATGGCAATGTCTGATTCTCCGAGGTCCGAGTCATGGAAGCACGGATCGTCCAGGCTCTCAGACTCCGCAGGGGGGTGGGGGCTGGCAATGAGGCTTGGGGTGGGTGTGCCAGACATGATTCCAGCCTCATCATCCACCACTGTGGACACAACGTCCATGGTGGCTGGCGGAACGGCTCCCACTGTTGTGGGTGCCTGCTGCTGTTCTGTGGCTGCAGGTGTCCCCTGCAGGGTTACTGCCTTGCGTGGCACACTGGCTGTTGCTGCAGGCATTTTCTTGGGCTGGAGTGTGGCGGGGGCCCTGGTCCCTTTGCGTGCACTGGATGTACTTGCACCCCTGTCCTGTGTTCCACCTTCCTCATCGTGCCTGGGGGATAGAAGAGATGCAGGTCTTCAGTGATGTTGTCAAATGGCAGCTATGATGTATTGCAGTGTGATATGTTCATACATTCAGGCATCATTTCATTTCTGGGGGGTGGCATTTGGTGTCCTGAGGGGACATGTGGCCAATCAATGCATGGCTGGTGGCATAGCAATGGTTTGGTGTCTGTGCGGTGGGTTCCATGGGCATGGTTGGGTCATGTTGCACCTCTGTTGGGATTGGGATTGTCACTCAGCATGCGTGTGGGGCAGGGTGTGGCACTCATTCTTCAATGGATATGTTGATGTAGCCTTGGGACATGCATTACCTTGCCTAGTCTCACTTCCACAACACTTGTGCCACATCATGGTTTGGTATACGTGGATGTGATGGTTCACTCACCTTCCTCTGTGGTAGATGCAGCGCCAACCTCCTGGTCTCCTATTCCCTCAATTGATTCCGGGTCAATAAATGCACTTGCGGTCTCCTCCCATGCTGTCAACTTCACAAGGGAGTGTGGGCCACCGCCTGTCGCCACTACGGCCCTCCTGTTCTCCGCCAGGATCTTCTTCACCCGGAGGCGGAGGTCGTCCCAGCGCTTCCGGCAGTCATGCACACTCCTTGGGGTGCTCCCCACTGCCAACACCCTCTGTGCGACCTCCTGCCAGACCTATTTTTTTTTTGTTTGGGCCGCATGCTTGAGGTCTGTGCTCCTGATTGTATCTGCATGCTGTTTGAGGGTGTTGGCAAGCATGGTGAGTTCCGCGTCAGAAAAATGCTGATTTCTCTTCCTTTGTGGAGGATTTCTGGTGGCCTTCGACATCCTGCTTCTGTTGTGGCACACTACAACACGAGAGTAGTGGTGGTTATCAAGGATGGCAATGGATTGTGTTTTTAAAGATGGCCGTCGGCCCATTTCCCATTCCTGCGCGATGACATAATTTCCGGGTCCTTTTTTTGTGAACACCGTGCCGGTATTACCATGTCAGTATTTAGTGGTTGTTATGACGTGGTTACGGAATTGGCGGTTTCGCCAATACCGGCATGGGGGAACGCGTGTTCTCGCGCACTCGTAATCAACAGCTGTTAGCAGGTTCATACGAGCACGGACTCGCACGTTCTGGCATGCCGGTATTGAACACGCTGTTACCAGGATACTCGTAATGAGGCCCAATGTCTCTGCAAGGTTGGAAAGCCTCCACTTGCTGCTTTTTGAACAAAAAGTGGAGCCTAAACTCTTGTGCATGACAAATTGATTGATCTAGAGACATGGACCTAAGTACCTTATTGAGGGATGAGGTGCTATATACATCTGTGGAATATAGGGTCTGTCAAAATTAGTCTTGATTACATACGCAGTTACAAGTGCATGAGAAGACACAAGGTTAGACGTGGCAAGTTTCAACTCATGGAATGAATTGCCTCTGAGCATTAACTATTGTAAGAGAATCACACCAATTTTTGGAAGAATCTGAATTGCCTACTCTTGCTGCAGGTCTGCTCTGAGTAAGCCAAGTTGCCCTTGAAACCCGTTCATTTCCCAATCATCTCAAAAAAGGAACCCTTTAATCCATGCTTCAGACAAAAAGAGGGATAACTACCAATTATTCCTGAAATAGTAATCTTTCCCAAAATCATTACACTTCTTTATAGGTAAACCCAGATACTCTACAACTTGTACCCCTTGCATTAATGGACACCTGCTGTGGCACTATTACCAGAAAACAGCTCACTTTTTTCCGCCGTTCCTGGTTATTTACAATGCAGTCCCACCATATCACCTGGTCATCTATCATCTCCACATAAGAAGTGTGCAAAGCACACTTATGCACTAAAGCAAGCCAAGGGTTATAGTCCTGAGTGTCTGATTACCAGTGGGTAATCAGACACTCAGGACTATAACCCTTGGCTTGCTTTAAATATTGCACTCTCTTATGTGTCTCCTACTTATCCTACATAAGCCCCACTCTTCCTATCCTATCCAGGCTATTCCTATCCAGGCTAACTACTCCATTAAATATTGTCCCTCTCCTGCCCTCTCTTGCCTGATACTCTGAAGCATTGTTGTATAGAAATCCTATGTATGGTGGTGTGGTAAAAATGACTGTAAAGTGGCAGTACTTGTATTACTGACACTTTACTACCCAATTGCCATACTACTGTACTATGCGTATGCAGGTAAAGTTGAGTATCTACCACCAGCCCTGCGATGGAAGTATATCCTCCACTTTACCACCAAAACATGGGGAATTTACCACACCTAATTACTGCTCACAGTAAATCCAAGACAAGTTCCCGTGGAATTGTATGGACTACAAAAATGTGGATTTACACCATCAGACTACCACTCATAATCACATGTTAATGCCACAGTACAGCGAGGTGGTAACAGTAACATGTTTGGCATATTAATGCTAAACTCCCAATGAGGCTGAATGCTATTACGGTGGAACCGTTCTATACAAATGGAGCCCTCAAGGTATATTTAGATCTGGTATGATATGATTCCAGGACTTACGTCCATTGATCAGTCTTTCAGCCTTAATTGTGGTGCTTTGCAGATGATTGATTGCCTTGTTGGGAAGGACCTTTTACAGGCCATTGCAATAAACAATATTCAATATCCATGTTCATTGAAGTGGGAAAGTAAGCATCATTGTACTAGACGGAGACTTCAATGTTGTGTTGCTGAGAACTGTCTTTGTTGTCAGGGGACTGGAACCTCTACTTTATATGAATCTTTAGGCTGACAATTTGTTTGTGCTCAGGATCCGATTGCAGGAGTGGAAGATATAAGGTGTTGGCTACAGCTGTAGGCATCTGGTGCAATGGTGTATACTTCATCAATCTCACCTTCCGGTAATCTATCAGTCCAATGTAATTGTGCATAGATCATCACAGTCAGGCGGCTCAAGACATTTGACTGGGTCAGGAGGACCTTTCTGGTTAGGATTTGAGTGGGAACGATGCATAGATGTGTACCAAAGAGACAGTGTTGTGTGTCTGACATAGACCGGTTTCTCTGCCAGACAGACAGCAACTAGCATAATAACATGCGTGGCTGCAGCACTAGAGGTGGGCAGGGGCATATATCAAGGAACACAAACACTAAGGAGAGGGAAAGATAAAGAAAAACATACAAAAGAAATGTAGCCTGAGAATGTCACTGATCAGAGCTCCATCAGTTATAACACCAAAATTCCATTCAGGAAAAACAGCTCAGGGTCTATTTTTTTTATTTGGTAAGCCTTCATCCACACACATGTACTTTTCTAATGCCAACAGAGCACTTCACTGGATTGCATAATTTAGTATAAAAAATATATATATTTATAAAAGTGGAAATGTGTGGGTTTGTGGCTGGGTGTGTGGCTTGCCGAAAAGTTCTTCCTTATACAATTCCACACTGTTTCACCAATCTTCACCAAATTTTTCATAGGTACCCTTCGGACAATACTGTCTACACGACATTTGGAAACCCCACCCCATTTCCGGGATTTCGAAAGGTCAAAATGTGCTTCTGGGTTTGTGGCTTGGCGAAGCGTTGTTCTTTATACAAGTCCAGACCGTTTCACCAATCTGCAGCAAATATTGCATAGTTACCTGTTAGGACCCTCTGGACATTACTGGCTACATGACTTCGGAGGCTAGCGCAGGGGAAAAACGCTTGTCTTGGAAGCAAGATGACACAGAGCAACACAGGTTCGATCCCCGTGTCCACATTTAGAAACCTCTTGGTATTAGCACGTTACAAATAACCAATTACAATTACAATGTGAACATTTCACCCCTTTCCCTGGATTTCAGCACAAATGAACATTTGTTTGTGGGTTTTTGGTTTCACGAAGCATGGTTCCTCATACAACTCAACTTCGTTTCACCAATCTGCACCAAATTTTGCATTGTTACCTGTTAGGACCATCCGGACATTACAGGCTACATGCCATATGGACCCCTGAACCTTTCCACGGATTCCAGCAAAACTCCAAATTTGTTTGTGGCTTGGTGAAGCATTGTTCCTTATATAATTCCACACTGTTTCACCGATCTGCACCAAATTTTGCATAGTTACCTGTTACGACCATCCGGACATTACTGGCTACATAACATTTGGATCCCCCCCTTTCCCTAGATTTCAGCACCTTCACACTTGAGACTGTTGCCCATAATCGGTGAAACATCAATGTGGTCATAGAAGGACTGGTCCTCAATCCTGGAATGCCCGTTTTCTGGGACATTTGTACTTCAATGCATCACAATGAACTGCACCACACCTGGGTGAAGCAACAGGTGGGGAGAGAGCACTGTAGGTCCCAGTATGCAGCAGCAAACAATCTCTTGCCTCCCCCAACGTCTGCTCTGGGGTAAGTCAGCCAGCCACAAATGCCCATTCTCACTGCAGTTTACTTCAGAATGCAAAGTACATCCAGCGATAAGCGAATCCGAATTGAGACCTACAGGACCTTTTATTTTCAACAATTCATGAGAGTGTTGTAATAAGAGAATGGGTACTTTTTGCAAGTATACTCTAAAATAGTATTGAAAGAATACAGAAGACAGGTGAGATTCTCTCTTCTTCTTTATTTAAGAGCGTATCTACGCCCCAGTGGCTTCCTTCAAGTCAGCTCACTTTCTGATTCTCTGTGCTTCTTAAGATGCACATTCTAATGGAAGATGCATCTTGTTACCATTCGACCTGAAGTGCACTACATTCTAGTGTTATAGGCTCAGATGTTACATAATGCAGAATGTTACACATCTCCCTTCTTTACAGATTTTTCTCACATCAGAATAACCTTCATTCACATGGCTTTAAGATAGACAATGTTAGCTATATGCACTGACATAAGTATTTACAAATGGAGTTATTTACCATTGAAATGAAGTCAAAGCGACCAACAATAAACTACAGATGGTAATCATCAAACATTGTTGTTCACATATTCCCTCAGTCCCTTCAGTGGTGGTGAGAGAAATCACTCTACATATTCCCTCAAGTAAGATGGCTTGCCACATTCACTTCTTGGCCGACCTGTAGCTTTACTGCTAGATGTAGTACTAAACACCATTTTATTATTCCTTTTCCCTTGGTCAACCCGACTGCAACACACACTATTTGTGCTCCAAACTTTACCATCAGTTCACCCATTTCTGACAGCACCATGCAGCACCTTTATAACTTTGATCAGTTCTGACCAACTCACCACACTCCCTCGAGGCAGTCTAATACACACTGCATCACCCACCACAAACATCCTCTCTTTCACAGCTTTCCGGATATCAAAACACTTCTTATTCTGTATTTGTTTCTTACTAATGTTTTTTCTAATGTTCTGTAAGTCCACGATCTTCACCTCTGCTCTACTAAGGAGGACAACCTCTTGTATTGGTCATCCTGACCGTGAGCATCTCAAAGAATGAAATGCTGATAGTGGAATGAGGAGTGAACCTTTATGCTACCACACTTCAACCACACTTCATCTGCAGCTTTCTCCAATCTTTCCCCTCAGCAAAGGCCCCTCTAATGATATCCTTGATGACACCATTAAATCTTTTTACTATTCCACTGGTTTTGGGATGATAGATAGAGATAGAACTGTTTCCATCTCCTCTGACACCAATTGCACACCATAATCTGTAATGATACTTGACGGATATCCTTCTCACTTGAACACCTCATCTAGGAATTTAACAATGTCTCTTGTACAAATAATTATTACCAATGATGTCTCCACCAAATGAGACAACATGTCACCTAATACAATACATACTTTAAACATGTTTGACCTCGCACCAGTCCCACAATATCCAGACCTACCCGTCCCCACCGAAGTCTAGGAATGAACATTAATGTCATTGGCTCCACCTTCGTGACAGAGGTTTTGCCAGATTCTTCACGGATATAATATTCTCTCACCAACCTCTCCACTTGTACATCCATGCCCAGCCACCAATAATCTTGTCTCACAACTGCTTAGGGCCTCATTACACGGAAGGCTATTAGCGCCATGGCTCATGCCGGTAAAATACCGGCACCGCCTTGGCGGAAAGGGGATTTATCGCCCCATTCCAAGGTTGGAGGGGCGGTAAATCCCCCTTCCGCCATTGCCCTTCCCCATTCCCATTTCTGCCCCATAGGGCTCTATGGGAATGGGGAAGGCGCTAATAACGGCACCGCAATTTTGCGGTGCCGTAATTAGCCCCGAGGTCCCTTAGTGGGTTGGTTTTTAACGCCTGCAAAAAGCAGGCGTTAAAGCACCAACCCGCTAAGGGACCTCGTAGTAAGGCGGTAATGGTTAACGGTCACCGTTACCATTAACGGTGGCCGTTAACCATTACCGCCTTCCGTGTAATGAGGCCCTTAGTCTTTGTCATACCCTGATGGCCTTCATGTGCTCTTGCCAGTATTTTGTTCTCACACCTTGAGGAGGAACTAGCTTGTCTCCCCTCATCAACATAACTCCTTTCAAGCTTAGCTCATCAAATACTAGTCGGTTATAGGCCAAAGTACCGAAAACAAAGGATCGAAGCACAAAAGGATCGAAACAAAAGGACCGAAAGTCAAAGGATCGACAACCCTTACACATAATGTAAAAGGGTCATTTGGTCGAAACAAAAGGCTCGACCATTGAAATAGGTAATGAAGCTAAAGAAAGGGTTAAAGGACAACATTGAAATAAAGAGTAAAGTACCTTGTTTTAAAACAATAAGCACAGCTGACGGTTGAAAACAAACTGTCAGTGCGTGAGGGAAGGTGACAGAGAGAGCAGCTGACAAATACAACCGAGTGAATAATGTGTACGTGACTGGAATAAAGCGCTAAGTAAAACACATAAAAATAAGAAAGTTGTTTGCACATTATAGCAGAATAGGTCAATTAATTTATAAAATGTACTCTTTCAGATACAATTTCATACAGAATAGGAATTCATAAAGTTGCAGATGGGAGCTTAACAATTGGCTTATGAGGGATATGTGTACAACAGAGAATGTACAAGAAATTAAAAAAGTTATTGGAAATGCAAGGATTACAGAAAATTAAACTGCACCGGCAGAGCTATAACCAAAAGGGAGAATATACGGTTAAATGGTGAGCATAACCATATGCCGGACAATACTACAGTCTTAATAAAGAAAATGATAAATGAGCTAAAACAAAATGCGGAAATGAATAAAAATGAGGCGATAAGCTCACTAATAAACAAAGCTTATGAGACATTACCACTACATGTAACCGCACAGATGCCAAATACAAAATTAATGACACAGAATGTGAACAGGCAGAAACAACACAAGGAAAACGTACCAATGGCACCTAAAACTTATGTAAATATGATTGTACTGGGCATTTTACAAAAAACAGAAAAAGGAAAGCAATTTTTGTGGAAAATGTTAGATGTGAACAGTGAGAAAATGTTAATTTTTACAACTTTAACACACGTAGGGGATTCAACTACATGGCATGGCGACGCTACTTTTAAATCATGTCCAGCACACTTTCTTCAGTTTTACAGCATTCATGGGACAATCAATGGGACAGTTATACCTTCAATTTATCTTTTAATGCCTGGAAAATCAGAGGAACTGTACAGATGTATATATAAATTAATTAGAGAATCATTGCCAGAAAAAACACCAAAAACAATAATCATGGATTTTGAGCAAGGACAAATAAAAACATTTTTTAAAATATATCCGGACACTAATATTCAGGGTTGTTTTTTCATTTTGGACAATCATTATGGAAAAAAATCAGAAATTAGGATTACGGACAATGTACATAGAGGACACAGAATTCGAACACCAAATCAAGAAATGATATGCGTTAGCTTTTGTAAGAGAGGGCATGGTTGTAAAATATTATGACACTTTGATTTCATCAGAATACTATACAAATCATGAAGAACAATTAAGCAATTTAATGGACTATATGGAGTGCACGTGGATTGGTCAACTAACAAGACATGGTCCCAGAAGAAAAGGAAAATATGAAATAAACATATGGAATTGCTATAAATCCATAAAAGAAAACTGGCCTAGAACCAACAACGTACAGGAGGGATGGCACAGCAAAATAAATAAGGAATTCAACACCTACAATCTGAATTTATGGCACTTTATTAACAACCTGAAATCTGAACAAAATACGCAAGAAATAAAACTGTCACAAACAATATCCATGGAAAACCACCCAACAAGTAAAAAAAAATACAGAGACTACGAGGAACGAATCACAAGCATTGTAAGCAGTTTTGAAAGTACAGAACCTATGCAATTGCTGGAAGCAATAGCATACAACTTAAAATGTTGATAAAAAATAAAAATAAACTCACCAAGAAACGCCACTTCTGGACACCGAAAACACACACCAAATGCTGGAAACCATATCCAAATAGTAACTCCAATGCTAAATCCATCCATTGGAAACAAAAACCCAAATCCATGAACGTGTAATCCAAGCCATAGAATCCATGAAAAAAACAATCTTCGATTCAGTAAAAAAAGGCATTCATGCAGAAAAAAATCCACCCAAAAAAATCCATCCAATGGAAAAAAATACAGAAATCCATTAAAATTGCAAGCGCGAGCAACAGAATCCGAACCGCGATCGAAATACGTCATACGTTACAAACTGATAATAACAAATATACATTACTTTAAATTTCAAAAGTAATACAACAGCACCACCTAGTGGTCAAAATGTAATATGTTCATAATACGTTTGTTTCCTTGTTGCAATGCAATACATATATTTAATTATTTAGTAAAACAAAGCACATTTCATATATTTATTTAAGAATGTTAACTGCATACCTATTTAAAATGTAATATGACTACATATACATAAAAATGTTTCAAAATAAATAAAAAATGTTGAATATGTGTAACAATAATAACTATAAGTCAAATAAAGAACATTTAAAAAAAACATAAAAGTGCAATTATTACATTTCGAACATTTTCGAATATATTTCGACCCTTTGACCATTCGACCCTTTTGTATTTCGATCAAATGTAGTCAATCATTTGTCTTTCGATCCTTTGACAGTCGATCCTTTAACTGGACACCATACTAGTCTCATGGCATCAGGTAAAGAACCACCTCTCCTTATTGTGTTGATTTTCATTCCGCATTCGATACGTTCTTGGTGTCCCTCAATACCTCATCTTCTGCCATTGCTTCCTGCCATTCTTCCTCCAATACAACATCCTGATTAATTTCAATTACCAACACTTAATCATCTATGTCTTCATTGTTTGCACCTTCCTCAACCACATTGGTCAATCGAGAAGCACAATATGCAGCTTTGTTTTTGACTCCTGGTTCATACTCAACCTCCCATACATAATCCTGCAGGCTGGCCACCCACTTTATAATCCTGGAGGATACCTTGTCTAGACCCTTGGTGGTTAACATTTCTTTTAAAAGCTTATGGTCCGAGCAAATCGTAAATTTCATGCCGTGCAAAAATGGCCAAAACATATCTATGGCCAATTCAACTGCCAACAACTGGTACTCAATTGTTTGTTTTTTCTTAATTTTTTATTTTTTATTTTTTGAAAATGTTATTTTGCTTACAAACAAATACATATGAAAAACATTAAAAAGAAAAACAATGTCATTCATTATAACAATCATTGAATGATATGCATTTCACCCCCCCAGGATTCACTACACAGTCATTGTTCAAACCTAATATAACAAAAGAAATGTACCCCAGATCTTGTTGAATAAATCATTTTTCTTCTCCCTCCGATACAACACTCTTTCCATATCCGCCAACATATGCATCTCTGTAATCCACATCTCAATAGTAACAGGATCAGATGATTTCCAATGTCTTAAAATCAGTTTCTTCCCCACCATTGCACCCAGAAAGATCATTGTTTTCTGATATGTAGCCAAATTTTCCAACATGTCATCACTACCTAGCACAATGGTCTTGAAATCCATACAAATCTTTGCATCAAGAACTTTTTCACAAATTGTGTCAAATTCAAACTACAGACCTCTTACACCCGAACAATCCCACAGCATGTGTTCTAAGGTACCAACCTCATGTATGCACATCCAGCAGTCAGGGCTGTCATTCAATCCCCTTTTCACCAATCTCGCAGGCGTCCAATACACTCTATTTATAATCTTAATTTTACGGGATCTTTCAGCTAGCCCTAAAGAACATAACTTGACATTCTCACAAATACGTGACCAATGATCTTCTGTAATGTCTTCCCCAATCCTCTGATTCCAGTCCAATCCCAATGAGTCATTTCCTCTATAATTTGACACAATTAGTCTGTAAACATAGCTGATTAGACCACAGCCACTCACTCCTGGTTTCCATCCAAGCATATCCACATTAATCCTAACTTCCATAGTCACATCGCCCACTGCCTTTCTTGATCTTCCGATAGTCTGCCAAGCAGAAGTTAGAAATATCAAACTTTGTCTGTATCTCCTTAGCTGTCATCCATTTCACACTATTGAAAAGATCCGCTATCCATTGCACCCCAGCAAGAAACCATTCATGCCAGAACAAAACTTTCCCTTTATGTTTAACATTCAGATTCATCCATACTGAAGCACTTGGATCTTTTAATGCATCAAAACCCAAATATTCATTCAAAAGCAACCAATAAGTTCCTCCATCATTGGTCTGTTTGGCTTAGTTGTCAACATTGCTCTAGGCGACAATGGACCCATATGACTAGACTCTGCACACAACCAGTCCTCTTGTTCTGGTTTAAGGAAGGCAAATAAAGTTTGTGCCATATAAGCCATATGATAGGCTCTGAAATGTGGGACCCCCAGACCACCCTTAGACAAAGGCAACTGCAATTTACTTATTTTAGGTGCGGTGGTTTCTGATCCCATAAGAAATCGTGAATGAGCCTGTCCAATTCATGCCAATATTTCTGCTCAATATCTAACAGGATCATACTCAATACAAAGTTTATTCTAGGAGGCGACACCATTTTCAAAGCATTCACCTTCCCCCACTGGGAAAGGTGCAACAAGTTCCACCTCTCTAGGTCCAGTTTGAAAGTAGTACACACCATATTCATATTCTCTTTCACAAATTCAATAACATTTGGCAAAATACACCCCCCCCCAAATATAGTAGTTTTTCAGCACACCATCTGAAACCCAACTGCGTGAAGAAATGTTTGTCTCAAATTGGAACAAATGGTAGGATTTCCGATTTTGCCCAGTTTATTTTATATCCAGAGCATTGGTGAAAGGCTTCCAAAATGTTCATCAGTACAGGTATTGACTCACCAAGATTCTTGAGGACCAATAACAGATCATCAGCGTATAACCACATTTTTTGTTGTAAACCCCAATAAGTAATGCCTTGCAAATCCTCTTCAGCTCTCAGTCCAATAGCCAATGGTTCGATTCCAATTACAAACAATAAAGGTGACAGCAGGCATCCTTGTCTCGTGCCACGTTCCAATTCAAATTAATCTGATCTCTGTCCATTAGTTTTAACATCCGCCATTGGTTTAGTGTATAGCAGACTAATCCAAGATCTAAACTGGATTCCAAAACCCATCTTTTCAAGTACTTTAAACATAAATTGGCAATTTACTCTATCAAAGGCCTTTTCGGCATCTGATGAGAGGACAGCCGAATCTTCAGACTGTTCTAATGCCATAGTAATTGTACGTGGCAGTTTGCTCATATTACTGGATGTCATCCTTCCTTTAACAAAACCAGACTGATTTTGATCTATCAATTTCGGTAGCAGGTTCTCCAGACTTTTAATTAAGCTAATCGGTCTATAACTGGATCCCAAAGTTTCATCTTTGTCTTTTTTTAAGAATACAGAAATTGCTGCATGTCTAGTAGTCTCCGGAAGCACTCCCCTAGACTTAGAAACCTTAAAAATCTCCGTCAGCATGACCAACTCTGAATTTGGTAGCCATCTATGGAATTCAACTGGCAGACCATCCGGCCCTGGAGTCGTTTAACCTCATCTACTGTTATAATTTCTTCCAGTAACTCGGATTCGTCCTCTGAGATTGTTGGAATTTGAATATGCTCTAGGAAGTCCCCACTAGACGCGTCAACCTGTGGTTCATTTTGATATAATTTTTCAAAGAACTTTCTGAACACCTCATTTATTCCTGTTGGTTTAAATGTAATTTGACCATCAGAGTCTCTGATTGATGTAATTGAGCGTTCCGCAGTCGAAAATCTAGCCAGCGGTCACATTCCTCACCTTGTTCAAAATAAGTTACACTTTTGTTGAAAATATCTTTTTTCCACTCGAGTTGATATTAATGTTTTCAACTCTTTTTTCAATTTGTTAACTTCGGGACTCAAGTTCACTTTCGTAGGATCCATCATCAAATCACAAGACATATCTTTAATTTTTTATTCCAATTCTATATGTGATGTGTCAAACTTTTTCTTTAATCCACTCACCAAACTTATAAGCATACCACGTACAGTGCATTTGAATGCCTCCCAAACTATGTCAGATTTAACTTCTCCATTACAGTTCTCCTTCACAAAGTAATCTATTTAATTTGAAAGTTTGTTCATCTCATCTTCATTGTCTAATAACATTTTGTTTAATCTCCATGTATATTGTCTATTCATAGCAAAGTCACACTCTAAATCCATAACAACATGAGTGTGATCAGCCAACACAATATTTCCTATGCTGCTAGTTTTATAGTTTAGCGTAATTTCTCCTGCCATCAACAGCATGTCTTTTCTGGAGTATGTAGCATGTGCACCGGAACAAAAGCTGTATTCTCTCAACAAAAGAATTTTCGTTCCTCCATCCATCCTTTAAGTTATGTTCCTCCATCAGGTCTTTCAGTGCTCGTGACTGCATGTCAATCCTCTACAATGTCTAGTGTTACTCCTATCCATGGCAGAGTCAATGACTGTATTGAAGTCACCACCCAAGATTATGTTACTTGATTTTAGATCTTGGATTTTTTGTGCCACTTTTCTGAAAAAAGTGCCATTATCTATTGTTGGTGCATAAATATTGCAGAAAATAACTTCTCTGCTCTGAATATTTGCTAAAATAGCAACCATTCTACCCTCCTTATCAGTTATTTCTTTAATAACCTTGATCAGGGAATACTTCCTAATTAAAATGACCGCACCTCTAGACCATGACTCAAAAGATGATCCATATGCTATTCCAACCCAACCTTTTTTCAGACCATCCATATCCGTCTTAAGTAGGTGTGTCTCCTGAAGAAAACATCTCCCTTTAGACCATTCAAATAAGACATTACTTTTCTTTTTTTCTGTATTTTGCTCAAACCATTCACATTCCATGAGATTACTCACAATTGATCAGCCATTTTCCACTTCAAATCATCCACCCCTATCAATCCCAAGAAATGCTCACCCAATAGATCTTGATTTGTGTTTGTGACCCCCAACATAAAGCCTAACCCACCCTTTCTGAAGCAGAAAGCACAAAGAACAGCCTAAAAGATAAAATTCCAAAACACATTCCAGGTAACCTAACGCCCTGGACTCCTCTCCTAAATAACTTGAACTCCACAAAAAATCAAAGAATCAAGTCCCAAATAACTAATGACCAAATTAGAATACACAAATTAACATATTGGAACCCGTGTCATTTCCATTTAAAAAAATTGAAACTATTTCACCTACACCTTAGTTATTAAATCCCATTGCATTATTTCCTGACACACCGTTATAACTCAAACCCCGGACTAAGAGACCAACCCCTATCCTCACAAAAGTTAACCGATTAGTGTTCACGCCTAAACTTAAACTATAAAAAATGTCTATAAATTATCTCTCATCAGATATACTCGCACCAAGCCCCCCTAAACATCCATTACCATATAATAAACACTGTAATATCGTTGTCTACTGCTATTCTAAATAACCTGCTCTCTAACATGTGAAGTATCTCAAGGATCTGCTCCATTTCTCAACACTTTGTCGTCCACATGTTCTTGAATCAATGAACAACTCAGGACTCGCGTTTCAAACATGCAGACAATTTGCTGAAAAGACTCGTCCTTGACATTCATGGCACTCATAGACTCCGGGATGGTATGAAACAGACCCAGAATCAACCAAAACAGAGTTTCAAATATACATCACTTCACTGCTTAACAAAACGGGTGATATGAGTACCAACCCCCTGCCAAAGACAATCTACTTAAAACTCTGTTGAGCCTCCAAAGATCTAAAATATCGCCCCGGCACTTCATATTAACCGTTCGTTGCTGATCTAAGAAGGACCTGCTTCCAAGCCCAATGCAACTGCTCTTAAAAGACAACAGGTACTGACCATCTTAAGTACAACCTGTACGTACAATATGAAATGTAACTCATCACCTTAAAGGAAAGCAACCCAGTAATGACTGCAGAATTGACACTGAAGTAATTATACACTCCCTACATATAAAACATACAACCTCTTGGCCATTAGAGGCCTAGCCAACCGCTTTGATCACACAATGTTCAGCTCTTCCCAGGGCGTTGTCAAGGCATCACAGAAATATCTCCTAGAGTCCCCATTGTATATCACCATCCCCCATTCTCATTCATAGTCATCACAAGCCATGTGCTGTATCATTGATTCAGACGCTGGCATCACATGCCTAATGCTATTTGAAACATTTGAATAGTGCCCTCTTATGTGCAGCACCGACTCAGAACATTGGGAATCGGTACTTTATAGAACAATCCGACAGACCCATTAATATGTGTAGTCATTAGAGTCAATTTCTCCTATGCAATAGATGCAAGGGTTTGAAATATGTAGCTATCCTCATAAACCTACACCCCAGAGAACACCAGGGCAAACATCTAAATACAGAAACACTCATACAGGATGAGCAGTGTGTGTTTGTTTGTTTAAACCTGCCTACACATAAAACGTCCCTCCCCTCCCCCCCGCCCTGCGTAAGGACTATTCAGTCATAGCACAAGGGTCTTGCATACTGCACTGGCTGACAAAGCATTTGAGGGCACGTTCAAGATGTTATAATAAGTGGAGAACCGCAGCACACCACCATTCTCCTCTTGGTCTTTGCCTTTTATCAGGTCTATCTCCAGCAAATCTAACTTTTGCACCAGCACATTGGTAGAACTAGAGCATTAAGATATTCTTGCTCTAATGAGCATATAATGCTACTGGCCATGGCACACCACATTAACTCGACTTTGTAGTGCTTTTCACATTAGATTGCAATGAGTAGCAGTATCATGAGTACTAGAGCAACACAGCATACCGTTCAATTTCAAGGTTCAAGAATCCAGTCTCTCAAAAAAAGTGCATACTTTCTCCATGTTGACTCAATATATACAAGTTCTACCCCGTTCTCCCCCACCCCGTAATCCCATTCATATGAACTTGGAAGGGAAGATGAGCAGAAGCATTCAGGCACTTCCCAGACCCCTGACCGCATTGCACGTTCCCCTGCTCTGCAATTCCGCTGGGATCACAGGGACAAGCAAAGGTGGGGCGCGAACGGAACACTTCAATACACATTCCATTAAGAGCCGGGGTGCGCCTTGAAGTGTTCCTGCACCACGCCTTTGCGCACAGTAGTCCCATTCTCAAAAATGCCATTGTCGCATGCAAAAACATTTCTGTTTTGCGAATCAGGGTCACAGAGTTTGCCGAATGGAAATGTCGCCAAAATAGTTTTGCCACATTTTGCTCTTTTTTTATCCACAAATATATATATGGCAAGCATGGTAACATATAGAAAGGGGAGTAGGGCACAGGGTGGCAGATGCATGAGGGCGTCTCCCCCCTATTTTGGTGACAAAAAAATAAAAGTGTTAAATCAACCAAGAAAAATTTGGAGAAATTGTCATTAGGCAAAAACAAATGTGTAGACTGTTCTTAGGCCTGTGTTGGGGTTGTCAGTTCCACGGGCTGTAGTATCGTCCACAGCCACCACCATCTGAGTGGAGGGGCGACAGGCTAAGCCTCCTTCTACATTCACTTCCCAGGCAATTCGTGTTCGTGTTTGCGAAACAGAGTGATGGATATTGACTACCGTCAGGTCACAGTCATGTGTAAATTCCTGGGCTGAGGGTGCAGTGTGGCGCTAATCCACCGAGGAACAAGGAAACGTAATAGCTCACCTCTGCAGTCATGTACAAATAAAATCCCACTTCAACAACACGAAACGGGTGTTCTGAGTTGGGGGGATATTCTCACATTACATTGACCTTCAAGGCACCATTTTCTCAATTGTTGAGTAATTGTTCTCTGCTTTTTTTAGCACTTGTGAAGCAAAATACACAGTAGTGTCCTTATCCTTACGCACTTGTGTTAGCACAGCTCCTAAACCTTGATTACTGGCATCTGTTGTTTCTATAGATCTCCTACTGGGATCATAGCTACTGAGTGTTGGGGCTTTGTACAAAGAACCCTTCATAGCCTTAAATTCAGTTTCACAAGTATGATCCCATTGAAAATTGGCACCTTTCTTCACAAATTTCCTCAAATTCACAGATTTTGTTACTAACCTCAGAGCACATTTTGAGTAATACCAAAGTCTTATCGTGGGATGAGGAAAACCCAAAATATTATTCACAAGTTCCAATTTCGGTCTTATACCATTTTCAGAAATGTCATGTCCTAAATATTCAATTATGGTTAATGAAACTTACACTTTTCTTTGCTAAGAGTCACACCATGTTCCAGGAATATATCAAGAACTTTCTTTAGTCTCTTATCATGCTCTTCCCTTGATTGGGCATAAACGAGCACATCATCTTGAAAACATAGAACCCCCTGATGTCACTAAACATTTGATACATCACCCCCTGGAAGACCGCGGCAGCAGACACTAAGCCAAAGGTCATGTGTTTACACTGGAATAGACCCTCAGGTGTAATGAAAGTGGTGATATTCCTAGAATCTGGATGAAGAACTATTTGATTGTAGGCAGATCTCAAATCTATAGGGCTTGTTATTCTGGTCCCTTTTATTGTGCCTCACATTTCCGTAATGTTTGGTAATGGATGCCTATCAGGTATAACTGAGCGATTCACCAACCTCAAATCGATACAAAGTCTTCGTTTTCCATTGGGTTTATTTACAACTACCAGTGGTGAAACCCATTCAGATAACTCAGTCCCCTCAATGACACCATTCTCCATTTCTTCAAGTTCATCTTTGACTTTCTGTCTAAGATTTATGGAATAGGTCTAGCCCTTGGTACTAACGGAAGAGAATCCGCTTTCATCCTATTGTCGTGCATGTCATTTTTTTTTAAACAAACTTATTTGTCTCTAAAAAACTCAGGAGATTTGCAAATCACCAACTGAGGATACACTGCCCAAGCATTCCTTCAACTACATACACCATCTCTTCAGAATGGGTGTCTAACTTTATTCTTAGTCTCTTTTGATGAGACCAACTCAGAAATGGAAGTGTGCCTTTATCGGATCTGTATACCCTTCCTTTGGCCATTCTGGCCCAAAACCAACCTAGTAACCTAATTTGTTCCCCACCATGAACTACTGGCTTAATATCCACCTTGTTGAGATGAACTTTCTTGAATGATTTCCTTTTAATCATTTTCTTCAGCATTAAGGTGTATTTAGCACCCAAGTCTATCACCATCTCAAATGCCACATCATGAACTTTTATTGTCGACATGGGGTTTCCTGCATCAGCATCTTCATCAATAATCTTATATATTTCTTCTTCCTCTACAATACAAGCACTCTCTCCTGAGTCATCACATCATTCCTCAACACACTCTATATTGTCTTTCTTTGTTCTGCACCAGTCTGTGAAATTACCCTTCCTGTTACATTTCTTCCAAATGGCCCTGACAGCAAGACATTTGTCACTATTAGCAAAGTGATAAATATTATCGCAAAAGATTTTTGTTTCTATCTTTCCCTTCTCTATTTTCTTTAAACCTAGATTATTTCTTTTATTAAACAGATATACTCTTATTTGGTTTCTTGCTTTGTACAGCTAGAACCTCCATGACCTGTACATCCTCAATTGTCTTGGTATAACCTTCATATTCCTTCTCTAATTATCTTACACAATGGTGGGTGTGCACAACCTCCTTTGCCACTCCAAGTTACACCTCAAGGGGAGGATTGCTTTTAGACCACAAGGCCTCACATACTTTACTATCAGCACATGCCAATATAAACTGATCATAGAGTCTCTCATTGAGAGTGGTACCAAACTCACCAGTAGTAGCTAAGCCCCTCAAAGCAGTGATATATGCTCTACAGACTCTGTGGTCTATTGTTTACTTTTAACAAAATGATATATTTCTAGTATGATGCTTCTTGATTTCTGATAATGTGTGCCATTGATTTCTCATAATGTGTGTCCAACATCTATACACATGAACCATATTCTGACATGCCATTGGATTCATCAGAGGATAATTGAGGAAGATTCTGGAATTGCTCCTGTCCATAATTTCCCAGGCAATGTAACAATGAACATTTATTTCTCTCACTAGCAGAATTCAGCCCAAGTACAGCCAACATATAATGCTAATGATATGTACACTATGCAGACATTATATGCAATTGTCCTCACAGTTGTACAGTGTCATGCTATTAAAATACCAATAATGTTGACTTTGCATCCATGTGCTGTAGCAGCCCTGCAACATGGGGTATTGCTCCCCAAATGTACTCACCTGATTGACTTTGCATCTTGGTGTTTTAGCTGCCCTGCAACATGGGGTGTGGCTCCCTAAATGTACTTACCTGATTTGCATCCTGGTGTTGTAGCCACCCTGCAACATGGGGTATGGCTCCCCAAATGTACTTACCTGATTTACTTTGCACCCTGGTGCGGTAGCTGCCCTGCAACATGGGGTATGGCTCCCCAAATGTACTTACCTGATAGACTCTGCATCCTGGTGCTGTAGCTCCCCTGCATCATGGAGCATGGCTCCCTAAATGTACTTCCCTGATTGACTTTGCATTCTGGTTTTGTAGCTGTTCTGCAACATGGGGTATGGCTCCCCAAATGTACTTACCTGATTGACCTTGATATAACTCTACTCTGTTGCACCTCAATGTAACTAATACTTGTAACCACTGCCACTTACCATGTAACATATGCACTATAACCAATCTCTTAAGCTCAAGCACCTAGATACCTCCGGGTTTGATGCGCTATATAAATACATAAATAAATACATAAATAAATAAATGAAGTTATCCCATAGAGGACCAGTATCCAAGCTTCAAAGTATACACGGTCAGCATGCAAAGAATATTGGGCACTATCCAGAGCTGGCGACTAGCTTGAGGTGTTTCCCAATAATTAACAGCAAATTAGGAGAGTCCAAGTAGTAGGCACACGCATTTTCAAAAGCTATGGTCGTTCCCATTGACTTCCAGTCCAGGATTCCAAGTAGAGCCTTTAGGAGGCTCCTGGAAATTACTGCACTCACAGTTAAAGGGGTGCGGTCTGCCTGAGCAGGGTACTTGACACACGAAATACAAGGTAGAATTAGTAATAGTGTTTTTCCACTATATTGCTTTGTACAGGTCCCTCTCTCCACTCTCACCAGGCACCAATATTAATAAAGCATTGTACAAACGAAACAGCCCCTCTTCCACTATCTTTGCACAGGCCCCTCTCTTCACTCTCCATGGGTGCTGATATATAGCACCCCACAGAGGATTTTTCCAGTAACTGCCCACTGCAAGCTGCACACAAGGCAATTAGCAGGATTCACGGAGTGTAGGGTCCACATGGCAGGAAACACGGTGCAAGCCAGCATACTCCTTACTTGAAGTGAGAAGCACTTTTGCAGAAGTATAGCAAGCACAGCTCAGGGTAACAGTAGGTCCACAACGCCAGTACTCAGTGGGGGCCCAGCGTTGTCCAGCTCATCGCCACTGAAAGGATACAGCAGACTGGGGAGTTTCCTTCTTCTTTATTTAAGAGCTTATCTTTTCCCCAGTGGCTTCCTTCAAGTCAACACTCTTTCTGTTGCTCTGAGCTTCTAAAGATGCAGATTCTGATAGAAGATGCATCTTGTTACCATTCTACCTGAAGTGCTCTACATTCTAGTGTCCCAGGCTCAGATGTTAGATAGTGCAGAATGTTACAAGTACACTGAACAAATAATTGTAAACACATGTTTTTGTTCAAATTTACAAAGGTAATGATTTGCAGGTGCAATTTACATAAAACACAAGTTACTTCTAAATGTAATTGTCCCTCTTCTTGGTGTAGATAACGAAACATTGCCAAATACTAGAAACTAATGTGTGCTAGAATTGCCTTCTGTAATGTTTCAATTCACAACTAAGGTGCACTAAGTCCAGAATATAGGTTTTTTAGTGTGTTTACCACATGCAATGTTTACAGTATATATGGGGAGGCGGAAAAACACAGGACTACATATTGATTTCATTTTTTTGATGACAAGTGATGAGTGGTGGTGCTCAGACTTCTCATAATGTGACCTGCATAAATATTGAACTTTCTTGGTAGGTTTTCTGGGTTACCACCCCATGATATTAACACCAGTTTTCAAAGGGTCCCATTCGACCATGGGTCTTAAGTAGGAAAATATGTTTTACATGATTTGTCTTAAGATTCTGCAACTCCCAAAGTTGTACTTTCCTGTTTCTCTTCAGGTCCAAAGAAAGCACTTTGAATGTTATCAACAACCTCTAAGATCCCTTTAACAGAAACCATTACTAATCGTCCATGTATTGTTCAGCCAGACTATTTGCAAGATACTGTTTCCTCATACTTTTTGGAAAGGTGCACAGCAAGCACCTTCACGTGATGAAAACTGCTTTCACAAGAATTTGCTGACGGACAGGCTGAAGAGTTTGTATTATTAATATCAGGTAAAAATGAGTAAAGTAAATGTGTAAAATGTTAATCTTTCCTTTGTTAATGCTCTTTACATAGTTTTTCAGAAATAATCTAAACACTTGTATTGAGAAAGCAATAATATTACATAGTATAACGCTTTTCCATTGGTAACAAGATCAATTCATCCGACTAATGGATCGAAAGGCTCTTTAGCCATGAATGCTCCTTCTACTATTTAATAATATTTACCATCAACATTCATGAAGGTAGGATGTTTTTCGTGTTGTTGATAAGCCTCCTCGTCAAACAATTGTATGAATTGGTTCTGTGAATTCAGCAGTGAATTTTTTATTCCCTCTAACGCTCCTCGCATTATTCAATTAATTTGGTAAATGGTTTCATCCTATTTAGAATTAGAATGTAAAGCGTTCTTGACAACTCCTTTGCACTATTACTGTTTAAATTGCCATTTATTCTGTAAGACACAAATTTGTGCCAAGACGTTGTTTCTTTTTTTCCCGAAAATAATTTAAGCCATGTCTACAGATCGTTTTTGAATACAACGTCTTTTTTTGGAGACATGCTGCCTACGTCATTTACAGGAGAGATATGGGGTCTGTTAGATGGCACTTTCTCTTCAAACGTTGAGTCCTGTTTTAGTCCTGTGTTACTTTTATTTTATTTTTCTGCAATAATTCATTATAATAGCTTCCTTTTCCCTTCAATGTTTTTATTTGTTGTGCAATGAACACATTTGCTACAAACACTTTCAGATTTTATTGTGTAAATTTAATTTTTCATACTTTACCTACATATCACTATTTTCACCCGACCCACTTCTTTTGGGCTTTAGTTAGAATGTTGTTTTATTTGTTTGGAAAGAATAACAATGCACTGTAAACAAGTGTCACAGATGATGGCTTCAGAGACAAACCAGCATTCTATTCTTTTTTTAATAGAAGAATCATTAAGGTGCACGTTAAGGGCCATACCTTCTCACTCATTTAGAGTGGGCCTTTCCCTGCTGGTAATGGGCCTAAACGTCGCCCTCATAATTGTGACAACCGAAATGTCCGACTTTTTTTTTAATACCACCTTACACCACATATGGATGTGGGGGTGTATGTGATATTATAGTAATATGGGGGGAGTGGAGGTTCTCCCGCTGCATATGTATGTGGTGTCAAGGGAGTTAAAAAAAGAAATTCTGCATTTTCGTCCGTTGCAATTATGGGGGACGCCGTGATTACATAGATCCTTCCCTGCCTAAACCAGGCATACATCAACCCCAGGGTTGTCTGTAAAGATCAGTAACCCCTTCTATATAACGTTATTTCTTCCTGGTACTGATGGCCTAAGCACAAACACTCTGCCTAACCATTTCCCTCAGGTAACAACCTAGGTGGTCCCTAATCTACATTCACCACATTGTGAGGCAACATAAGTATAGGTACCATACAGGGACTCCGGTCCCACCTGGGTATTTCCTCTCACTCCTTATATTCCTCTCCCTACATCTCCATCTCCCTCCTTTTCCCTATCCTACTCTCCTTCATACTACTCCACCACCATCTCTCCTGTTCTTCCTCCTCTCTCTGTCCAATGTTACTATCTCTTCCATTCTAATATCTACCTCCAACCTTCAACATTCATCTCTACTACTCTCTCTTCTCCCTACTAATAATAGTTTCCACGCTCCATACCACTACTCTTTCTACACTGCCCTTTCCACACTACTTATGTACTCTGCATTCCACACTATTACTACTACTGCTACTACACTTCCCTTTCCACACTAGTACTATTACACTTGTCCTCTTGCCCTCTCCACACTAATACTCTCTACTACACTACACCCACAGTGACTCTTCTTTCACTCACTCAGTCATTTTCACATTCACCCTCTACTCTCCTTATATTAGTCTCACTCACACATCTTGCACGCACACTCAATTGCAAGTGACACTTTCTCCCACCAATCAGTACCTCACCTTGCATACTTCTTCAGCAATTCTCCCCATGTTCATCTACACAAGCATGTCTTTGCTAGCTCTGTTGGTCCTCCTCCTTGTTTTACTTCAACCGAATAAACAATACCTTCCTTTATCCTCCCCCTCTCTCCATTGGTTATCTTCCTCACCTGGTCCCCTGGGCCAAAGACTGCCCTTGTTTGCCCTACTGTAGGTGTTACAGATGAGCAAACACATACAATTGATTTTAAGCCCTGTTCATTTCTGTATGCAGGTCCTCTAGCCCTGGCAGTGGTGGCACATGGTAATTTCAAGTAATAGCCCAGTTTGTGTAAGGGTTCACCGTAGTGTTTGAGATGCCGATTTGTCATGGTGATTGCTCTGCGTCCCTGTTGCAGGAAAGAATATTGTGTTTGTGAGTTTTACTGTGCATGTTGAGATGGCTGGAATGCTGAGTGGTCTGCTCCACATATTCACTATTGCTGGATTTTCATTTTTGTGCTGGCCCATGTCGCAGTTTGTGTTTCCTCTGCTGGGCTGCTGGCGGAGTTGCTCTGAGGCACGGCTGGTCACTGCTGTCTCTCTCAGTGGAAGGGTGCTCATTCATTCTTCTACCACTGAGCATGCATGATGTTGAAGTAATGTACAGAAAAAAGGCTGACCCGCATTATGCAGTACAGGCATGAGACCAGCAAATGTAATCTATTCATGAAAGAAGGCCCAAGTAGAAGAGACAAGATTGAGATCTTCCCAACCCGCAAACCCCAAACTCCCAAACCCAAAACATCTTTGCACTCACACCTTTCCTATTTTTAAAATTTGAAAGTATCCATGGGTATCCTCAGATATGCACATATTTGTTGGCAATTCTCAGATCTCACCATTTATTTGTATTTTATTGATTTATAAATCGCCTTATGCCAAAGCGCTGTACATAGAACAACATGATACATAAAACATGAACGATAAACTGTTGAAGCATAACAATATGAATCAATCAAACAACAAAACAATGGAAAGAGCAATTAGCTGAAGGGGAGGGAGGAAATAAATGTAAACACATGTTTTTGTTCATATTTACAAAGGTAATGATTTGCAGGTGCAATTTACATAAAACACAAGTTACTTCTAAATGTAATTATCCCTCTTCTTGGTGTAGATAACGAAACATTGCCAAATACTAGAAACTAATGTGTGCTAGAATTGCCTTCTGTAATGTTTTAATTCACAACTAAGGTGCACTAAGTCCAGCATATGGGTTTTTTAGTGTGTTTACTGCATGCAATGTTTACAGTATATATATGGGGAGGTGGAAAAACACAGGACTACATATTGATTTCATTTTTTTGATGACAAGTGATGAGTGGTGGTGCTCAGACTTCTCATAATGTGACCTGCATAAATATTGAACTTTCTTGGTAGGTTTTCTGGGTTACCCCCCCATGATATTAACATCAGTTTTCAAAGGGTCCCATTCAACCTTGGGTCTTAAGTAGGAAAATATGTTTTACATGATTTGTCTTAAGATTCTGAAACTCCCAAAGTTGTACTTTCCTGTTTCTCCTCAGGTCCAAAGAAAGCACTTTGAATGGCGATGGGACAAGTTGAGGGTGGAGTGAAGGAGGAGGAGGGCAGGAGGGGGAAAGGGAGGGAGGACGAGAGGTGGGGGTAGAGGAGGGGAGGGGAGAGAGTCAGGGAAAAAGAGACAAGAAGGGGGAAGCAGAAGGATTCAAGGAGGAGGATGGAGAAGGAGAGAAGGGAGGAGAGATAAGCGGGGGCAAGACCATGAAGAGAATTGAAGACAAGACAGAGAAATTGTAATTTAAGTAGGGAGTGAAAAGGAAGCCATCCATTGTAGGAGAGAGAGGAAGAGATGGAATCACGGGAGGTAAGGAGACAGAGGGTGCGAACAGCAGAGTGGTAGATGGATTTAAGAGGGGCAAGGTGAGAAGTAGGAAGCCCAAAGAGTAAGGAAGAGCAGTAGAAGAGGCGGGAGAAGATAAGGGAGGAGATTAAGAGTTTACTAGCGTGTAAAGTGAGAGAGGGCAGATTTTGCAAATGTTGAAGAGGTGGAAGCCGCAGGAGCAAGAAGTGAGGGAGATGTGTTGGGAGAAGGAGAGCGTGGAGTTGAAGAGAACGCCTAAGTTACGAGCCTGAGAAGAGATAGGGAGATTGGAGGGAGGGAAGTGAATGAAAGGGGGAGGTAGGGGAGGGGGAAGAGAGTTAGAGGGAAAAAATAAGACTTCTGTCTTGTCGGTGTTGAGAGAGAGAAATCGGGAAGACATCCAGTTCTTGATGGCAGTAAGGCAGGAAGAGAGTTGTAGGTGGAGGTTAGTTGAGAAGGAGGAGAAGGAGAGGAAGAGTTGAGTGTCGTCAGCATAGAAGTGGTGAGAGATGCCAAATGAGGAGATAACAGGGGCAAAGAGGGAGGTGGGTAGAGAGAAGAGGAAAGGGCCTAGGACAGAGCCTTGGGGTACGCCATATTCAAGAGGATAGTTAGGAGAGGACCGGCCACCCCAGGAGACTGTAAAGGAGCGGTAAGAGAGGTAAGAGGATAACCAGTTGAGTTAGGAGCCTTTGAAGCCAAAGGAGGAGAGAGTGTGAAGGAGGAAGGGGGTGATCGACAGTGTCAAAGGCTGCAGAGAGATCAAGGAGAATAAGGATAGAGGATTGTTTAGCGTGGCGGGCAGTAAAAAGGGAGTTCAGAATAGAGGTGAGAGCAGTTTCAGTGGAGTGTTTAGGACGAAAGCCTGATTGGAAGGGTGGTAGGAGAGAGGAATTAGTGGTAAAGGATGAAAGTTGAGAGTATGCCAAGGGTATACCATCCTTAGACAGGACAGGATCGCCATCTCAGGAGGGGGGTAGCCCTTATTCACAATGAAACACTTTCTATCAGAACCATACTCCACCAAGAGGAAGGGAATGTCGACATTCTATCAGTCAAACTAACACTCTCACCAAACAGTACAATAAATATCCATATCATATACCGATCACCTGGCACCACCGCCAATTTCATAGGGCAAGTCAATCACCTCCTAGGAAACAATATTAGGAAATCCACTAAATCACTACTTATAGGAGACCTTAACCTAGGATTCAACGACCTCAAAGACACAACTGCTATCTCCCTAGCCAAAGACCTCCATGACCTAGGCTTCTCACAAAAAATCACATCACCCACTCACGCAAAAAGACGCATCCTAGATTGGATCATAGATCACAATTGTAACACAGCCATCACGTCCAATACTAGCCTCCCTTGGACAGACCACAACCTTCTCCAATTTGACCTCCCAGTCTCAATAAGCACTAAAATGCCTACCACAGCACCGGCTACCTTAACTAGAAGTGCCAAAAAACTCACTGCGGACAACGTCAGTGCACATCTTAATCTGCCATGCCTAGCCCTCGTTCTCCTCAGACCCTAACATCCTCACTGAAATATTCAAAGACACCATTACCATGGCTGTCAACGCAGTTGCCCCACTGGAAAACAAAAAAGAGAAAAAATCCTTCCACTCCAATGCCTGGTTCACAGAGGAACTCCAGACCCTGTGCAAAGACAAACTTCTGGCCCCGAAAAATTAGCAAAGCAATCCCTGTGACTCCACAAAAGAAAACTTCAAATCCATAGCCAAAAAATACAAAGAAGCCATCTTCATTGCTAAATCTGAAGCCTTCAACCACCGTATCTCCGCTACCAACTCCCACTCGAAAGAACTCTTCAGTATCTTTAAAGAATTAACTGTACCACCCACATGCCCTGACGAAATCGTCAAAGACGAAGCATGGTGCACAGGCATACAATCAGCCAAGCTTGCAAAAATAAACCTCCTCCAAAACAAGATATCTCACCACTACAAAACGCTACCCACGCAAAGCCCTCATGTACAGACACAACCTAATGTAAAAATAAGAAACATGCCTAAATCTGCATTCACCGAGGTCTCCAAAGCCAATGTCATTGACATCCTCAGACACCTCAAACCTTCATAATGTAAAGGTGATGTGTGCCCCCCAAAAATCATCAAGGACTGCGCAATACCGCTCACCCCTCTTCTCAAGTCATTCATTAATGCCTCATTCAAAACAGGCATAGTCCCAGACAGCCTTAAAGAGGCTTGGGTGCGCCCTCTTTTTAAAAAAACAACGCTAGACCCCACCAACCCCAATAACTACTGACCCATAACAACAGTTCCATTCCTTCTGAAAATACTGGACAAGGCCACCCACAAACAGATTCAATTATACCTAGAATAGAACGCGATCCTAGGAAAAAGACAATCTGGGTTCCGCAAGGGACACAGAACTGAAACCAACCTTCTAGACCTAAAAAACGAAATCACCAACATCCTAGACAAAGGCAAGCCCGCTCTCCTCCTTCTCCTTGACCTTTCAGCAGCGTTTGATCTGGTAGATCACACCACTCTTACCAGTCATCTGACACATGCAGCACACTTCTCCAAGGACGCAGCATCCTGGTGACACTCAGGTTCTCCTTCCCCTGACGGGGCATTATCATCAAGACGCCACTACCCTACAGCAAATCTACGCCACCATACAAGCGTGGATGGCTACTAACGGCCTCTGCCTAAACGGGGTCAAGACCGAAATCCTCATTCTAGGCCAGAAATCTACACTCTCCAACCTCAACTCACTGTACATCAATTTCAACATAGATAACTGTGTCATCCCTGTATTATCTTCAGTCAAAACACTGGGGGTTCACATAGACGCTACCCTATCTATGGACAAACAAGTTAGCGCCATAGTCTCAGCCTCCGCACTAAAATACTAAACTCATTAACGCAATAAAACCATTCCTAACTAAGGATAACTGCCTCTCCATCGCTCGAGCTACCATAGGAGCCAAACTAAATTATTGTAATGCGCTCCTAGCCGGCACTTAAAATAAAAACCTATCTAGGCTCCAAACAACTTAAAACAATGCCCTTAGGGCAGTCCACAGCATTCCGAAAAGAGACCACATCACACAAGCCAGGAAGACAGCTCACTGGCTCCCAGTTAAGGACTGCATCTCCTTCAAAATTCTCACTACCACGCATAAATGCATCAACCACTCAGCACCCTCATACCTATCAGACACCATATGCAGAACTCAATCCACCAGACCGACCAGACTCAAATACACCAATCAACTTATGATACCTCGCATCAATAGGACTAAGGCAGGAGGTATAAGCTTCCCCTTCATTGCACCTAAGCTTTGGAACTCTCTCCCCACTGACATCAGAGCCAAAACATCTCTCTTCTCCTTCCGCAAAAAACTCAAAACTGCCCTCTTCAACTAACCATGCTCTCCTAATTACCTGTTTTTCTATGTATGTATGTAACAAAAGTATAATATCATCCTATGTAACTACAGTGGACTTTAAATATCTGTAACTAAGTATAAGCAACACTGTAACAAGCGCCACGATGCCTCAGGTCTGCTGTGTGCTCAACAAATGGGAATAAATAAATAAGTATGCAAGGCGTTCGAGAAGCTTGGAGAGGAAAGGGAGAAGAGATTTGAGGTGAGGCATGGGTCGGCAGAAGGTTTCTTTAGTATGGGGATGATCGTGGCATGTTTAAAGGCAGAGGGAAAGGTAGCGGAGGAGAGACAGATGTTGAAGAAGGAAGTGAGGTAGGGGACAAGAAGAGGGTAAATCTTAGGATCTAAGATGAGGGAAGGGAGAGGGTCAGTAGGGGCAGACGTGGGATGGGCTTTGGATAGGAGGGTGGAGACTTCAGAGGGGGAGACAGGCGAGAAGGAGGACATGCAGGAGGGAGGAGGGGGGAGGAGTGGGGGAGAAGAAAAAGGGAAGTCAGAGGTGGAGGTGAGAATTTTTTGCCGAAGGGAGACAATCTTAGAAGAGAAGAAGTTAGCGAAGTCAGAAGGAGAGAGTGAAGAATTGGAGGAGGGATAAGGAGTAGGGGGAGAGAGGAGTCGAGAGAGAGTTTGGAAGATACAGCGGGGTGAGTCACTTGAGATTGGAGTAGGTTAGAGAAGTAAGAGGGTTTAGCTGAGGTCAGACACAAGTCGTAGATGGAGTGATAAGAGAAGTAAGAGGTTTGGTTAGATAGCGAGGGAGTTTTGAGCCATAGTCTCTCGAGACGTCTGAGAAGCATCTCATAGAGAGGAGATGAGGAGTGAGCCAAGGTTGAGAGGGTTTCCGGGTTGGGCGGAAGGACGAAAGAGGGTAGAGATAATCAAGGGAGGATGAAATAGCAGATGAAAGGGAGGAAAGGGCATCATTCGCCAATAATAAGGAGTAGTCATGGAGAGATGAGAGAAGAGAATTGCAGGTGTCAGTGAAGAGGGAGGGGTCAAAGTTGCGGAAGTCACATTGTGAGTAGACTGCAGCGGAAGGGTAAGGAGAGGAGGAGTGAGGGATAGGAGAAATGGAAAATGAGGGTAATGCATGGTCAGAGAGATAGACAGGAAGCGTAGAGATAGGTGAAGGGGGAAGGAAGAGGTGAGGTCAAGGGTGGAGCCAGAGGAGTGTGTAGGAGAGGAGGGGAGAGGGGAAAGGAGGTAGTAATCAAGGATAGAAAGGAGGGGAGAGGATTAAGGGGGAGAAGGGAGATGAAGATTAAAGTCACCAAGTACTGACAGAGGAGAGGGGGAGGGAGAGATTAGCGAGAGGAGGTGATCCAGGTCTTCATAGAAGGAAGAAAGTGGGCCAGGGGGTTGATAGATGATCAGGAGAGAGATAGGGTGGGGAGAGTAGAAGGATTTATAAAGGAATTCAAAGGAGGGGAAAGAAGGGCGGGCTGGAGAGGAGGGGGAGGAGATAAACTTGGGGTGGTAGAGGAGGCCAACACCTCCACCACGGCTAGTAGCACGAGGGATATGAGAGAAGGAGTAGGAGGAGGTGGTTAAGGAAGCTGGGACAGAAGTGTTATGGGGGGATCCAGGTTTCAGTTAAGCATAGAAAGTGGAGGTTGAGGTGAAAGAATAAGTCAAGAATTGCTGCGGTTTTATTGTAGATGGATCTGGCGTTCCAGAGTGCCATGTTCATGTGATTGGAATGGTGGGCGAGAGGGGGATAAAGAAGATTAGGGCGGTGAGTGAGGGAAGGTGAGGTGCTGGAGGGGTAGTGTGGGGAATAGGGGAGAGGACGGGGCATAAGGAGGAGGGAAAAGGAGAGAAGGAGGGAAAGGAGAAAGTGGGAGTGGAGAAAGGGGGGGAAGGAGGGTGAAGAGAAGATTTGGAGGATTGCATAACAGAGGCTCAAAAATAAGGCAAGTCAGGAGGGCAGATACTTGTGAAGGTGAGGACAGAGACCAGTGCGGCAGTATCGAGATGGGCCAGTAACTGGGTACTGGGTAGAGGTATGAGGGGCAGTGTAGGGGCCACACAGGAGGGGCTAGGGTCATAAAAAGGGGGGGAGTGGGCAGGTACGGGGATCTTGAACAGCTGCTCTCTCTACTGGGAGGGGAGGATCTAAGGAGGCAAAGGCAGGAGTGCAGTGGAGGTACCAGTAGCATACCCACAGTACAGGCTGTAATTGGGTTCTTGGACAGTAACACTGTAAGGGCTTCAGGCAGCAAAGGTGGTAGAGTGCCAAAGGAGAGTCTGCAGTGATCTGTGGGAGGCCCAGGCAAGAGCAGGGAGAGTTGCAGGGGTGGACCGGGGCAGAGGCAGGTGTAATGAGCAGACACTCTGGTGGGGTATCAGGCAGAGGTGGTAGAGCTGGGGAGGGACTGTGAGCGGACGGCCAGGGGAGTCAAGCAGGAGAAGTGGGCCGGAGACAAAGGGTCAGGGCAGGTATGAGTCACTCCCACCAGTCATAGCCCTACAGAGCCCAGAGAGTCAGTGTGGAGAGAGAGAGGATCAGGATCAGAGTGGAGGGAGCTCTGGCAATCTACTCCCCGCAGGCTGCAGCCAGGTTGTTGGTCAATCCAGTAGATGCAGTACTGTGGGAAGGCAGGTACCAGGGTAGGACACGTGCAACAGGGAGAAGTCACAGAAGGACCATGGAGTGCCAGAGGAGACAGGTTGACTCAGGCGGGTGATGTTGGCTGTGGGTGGCCAAGATGGCTGACACCAGGGTGGTGGACCCCCACGTAGGTGCAGCCCCAGGGTTAGACAGAGGAGGAGACAGGTTTACTCAGGCGGGCAATGTCATTTGGGGGTGACTGAAGACGGCCCACTTCAAGGTGGTGGACCTGCACGTAGATGCAGCCCACGGCAAGATAGGTGCCGAGATGATGTTCAGGTGCCGGGACAATCCCTACAGGTCAAATGAGCGCAAGAGGGATCTGTCAGGTGCCGACGGGTGGAAGCAGCACAGTCCCCCACTGGTCCGCAAAGCGTCTGAGGGACCAGACAGGTACCGGCGGGTGGAAGCAGCGCAATCCTCCACAGGTCCACAGAGTGCAAGAGGAACCAGACAGGTGCCGGCGGTGGAAGCAGCACAATTCCCACAGGTCCGCAGAGTGCTGGATGAAACAGACAGTTGCCGGTGGGTGGAAGCAGCACAATCCTCGATAGGACCATAGAGCGCTGGAGTGACCAGTCGGGTGCCGGCGGGGGAAGCAGCACAATGCCCAACAGGTCCGCAGAGCGCTGGAGGGAACAGACAGTTTCCGGCGGGAGGAAGCAGCACAATCCCCCACAGTACCACAGAGCGCCGGAGGGACCAGTCGGGTGCCAGCGGGAGGAAGCCGCACAATCTCCCACAGGTCTGCGGATGCAGGACAATTCCCCACATTTATGTGGAGTCATAATGTTAATGTTTGTACCATGTTCACCCTTTCATTACCTACAAAGTTTCAAACCAGAAAATTCCTTCCATAACTAAACCACAAAATATATCATTACCACAAGTTCACTTTTTACCAAGCAAACATACTAAACATGATTTACAATCCACTTGGGCAACAATATTCAAACAGCTTACTATTTATTCACAGAGCTTCATATGATAGCAACACACTTTCAAATGCCATTCATATAAATCCAATGGCTGGTCTACTGAAGAATAGACAAGTAGTAGATTCTCTTCAGAAACCCAAAAACTAATCATTTTAGAAACATACGTAAAGGATTAGCATACTGTGAAGGCATCATGAAGTAAGACACAGACAACAGATTCACTTTTCTACAAAATGATGTATTTCTCTTAATTGTCAGGATGGAGTAAAGCCTAACTTGCTCTATGCTAAGGTGGGATTTCTATACATAAAGAAACTAAGGATGGTCTGTGTCATTGAGTTCAACTCAAAAGTCTGTCTGTGTCCAAAACAACTAATGAAACACAATGTGTAGGGATGTGAGCAATAAAAGAAACAGTTTACAGGCGTAAAATTCCAAGCTTCTTCCAGCTCTTGGTTCACTTTTCAAATTCCCCTTCCCCATGTCCCAACAGTTCCACAAAAGGCTTTGGGGTTCCCTTCCCCAAGTTCAGCATGGTTCCAAAAGGCATCGAGGCTCCCTTCCCCAAGTTCAACACAACTCGAAAAGGCCTCAGGGTTCCCTTCCCCAAGTTCAACACAGTCTATAAGGCCTTGGGATTCCCTTACCCAAGAACCTCAGTTAGTTAAAATCTCTCAACTTTCAATAATGATTCCAAATCAATTCTGTAACCTTCTAGGCTTTTCAACAGTTCACACAGATAGCTATTTTCTTCAATCATTTTGGCACTTAAAATTCCACCGAATTTCTGTTTCATCACTTTCCTTGGTCCTTTCAAGTAGGTGTTACTCAGTCTAGGCGCAGTGTCAAACCGAACGGTCCACCCACCACAGATCACACAACCAATAACCCTTGGCACTTTGTTATATTCATATGTTCTCATTGGACTTTCTTGCCAACAGAGGTTTTCCCTCTGAACATGTGTCATTAGTCCACAATCATTTCTGTTTCTCCTTGGCTGTCTCTTGACCATGCCACAACCTGACTTTCACACAACTCACTTCATGGTGTTTATTCCTTGTGACCACCTTACTTTCACACTGTCCGATAGTGATTATCATTTGCTTTCCACTTAGTTCTTAAGTGCTCATTATTGGTTTTCACTGTGTTCATACTTTCACATTGTTCATCAATGCTCATTACTTGTTTCCACGGTGCTCGTCAATGCACATCACTTTCATTTCACTCATTCAGCATTTTCACATACTTTGCATATCTTTTCCTTAGTTTGCTATTCAATCATTCAAAAAGTACTTTGCATCTTATTCAGTATTCAAAATGCTTCTTTTCGGCCTCCAAACCCATTCAGAATAATTCTCTATTTGATTGGTATTTCCATATGCCCATTTCCAGCCCCTGGAGTGGCTCGGTATGAGTGTTCCCTTTCTTTCACTCACTGGTGACGAGCTAATCTGCTGGGCATCTTCATTCCCCTCTCTGGTTTTCTCTCGTTCCCTGTGTGCTTTTCGGGAGCACCAGCGAGATGTGCCTGCCTCTCTCAAATCTTGCTGCTTCGGTCAGCGGCATACTGGAGTCTTTTGTGTCCCACAGCTCCAGCTGTGGACGCATGGCACAGGCAACTGCAGGGGTCTCGACCTACTTGCGGCCTGTTCTGGCCCCAGCATTTTACTAAACTTCTTTGCAGCGTACAGCATCCTTTTTTCCTGCTTCTCTCCAGCCTGTTCCATGTCGGTTTTGCCTCGTTCTTCTGCCCAGGCTGGTTTCTCTCTGACTCTCACCTCTTTCTTCTTTTATGCACCTGTAGCCTCTCAATTGGCTGCAGGTGCAGGTCCTTTGCCCGGTCATAGTTAACTTCATTAGTGGGACAACACTGCCCATTGATGTGGGGTCCATAGTCCTCTTCCTCATCTCAGTACCAAAGTGGTGTGCATGAATGTAAGTGTGCATAACTCCCAGTGCCTTCTCCTCATCCCAGTCTTAAAGGAATATGAATGTGGGTCAGTTTGTGTCTGTGAACAAGGGGATGACTGACAATAACCTACAAAGGCAGGGGTAGGGTAGGGTGCATTCTGACAAGGATAAGGGGATACCATGCCTCACCTAAAGGCATCCTCTCCCCACACCCCTTGGTCCCTCCAACTAGGTGATCCTCCTTCACATATCAACCCCCAGGGTCGGGATCCACAGGTGATGGCCTTTCTCTGGCCACCTGAGAGGAAGATCCAAGGGGAGTAGATGGGAGGATGCCCTTAGGTTCCTCACAATACCAGAAAAAAAAGGCAATACTGTTTACCATTTTCTGAGAATAAAAACATACATACATATGTTTTTGTTTATGACTTTTCCAAAAAAGCAAGACAGAAAAATGACATTTCATCCGTACGATTTTTAAAGTGCTTTTTAAAATATCTGAATTGTGTAAAAAGCTGTGCTAAGATCACTAAAACAAATAAATCATGAACAATTAGCAATGTATTACACTTTTAGAAGACAGTTATGAATCCTGGCTGGAGGACAGTTGTCCCAGAGATGATAAAATAATAAGAGAGAATGGCATAACAAATAAGTTAGTATTGAATTGTTTCTTTACAAAACATGTATACAGTATTACAATTCACTGTCATTTTTACAAGAATTACTTATAATAAGTATGATTTGTAAAGGAGGCCCATTTTTATAAAAAGGAAATCTGCCACTATCCACAAATTAACTGTACAACTTCAATTATCTTTTCATACTAAATACATTAATTACTATTTATTTGACTTCCATTCCTAATTAAGGTGACCAGTCATGCAGAATGTTTGGGCATAGTCCAGAATTGTGCATCTTGTTGGCTCCTGACCTATGTCCCTGTTTTATACTTCGCTCACAATTGAGTGCTAAAGCGCAGTAAAGTAAAGCAGGCCATCTCAAAACTGTCCACCCCACGTATCCCGGTACCTCAACCATGGTCTCCTTCCTTCATTCTCATTGAATGATTTAGGAATTTAAATATCTAAACATGCATGGGCAAACAGCTGCAGCTCTGCTGTGCTCCTCAACATTTTTTTAAGTGAGTACACATGTTATTTCATGTTTTTTGCTTGATTCTGACTCTGGACTGCTTTTTTGGATGTTCTGTGTCTTTATGGATTGCTCCTTTGCGTGTGGGATAGATCATCTGGTACTTAGATCCCTGCCTGTTTGAACCAAATGTTGTGATATGATTTTGGAAGTCGGACTTTTGTTTGTATCTTGTACTCCTCAGAGATCTAACCTGAAGGGGACCTTTTCCTCTGGATTATTTGATTTTGTACTTTCCCCAACTCAACAGAACCATGCCATTTCTGTGGATTACCCTGTTTTCTGATCTTTACTTCCTTCCTATCCAGGGCATACCTGTGCCGTCAGGGTAGGTCACTGAGACTTGTTGCATGGGAAACTTCTGTTTTTCCGATGGGTGGTCTCCTGGGCTATGGACTTCAGCGGCTGAACCTTTGGAGAGAATCGCAGTTCTAGGAAAAGAGAGTCAGGTAGGTGTGTGGATTACAAATGTTTGTAATCTGTGGTACGTGATTGGTTTGACATTCCTCATTCCTGTTTCCCTTTTGGCCTAATCTGCTGAAGGGACTAGTTATAGACACATAGACCAAGGGAAGGCTATACTCTCAAGAGGGGTGTCAATGTGGGTGTCAATGTGATCCATTATCAACCCAAATAGCAATGTAATACAGTCAAAAATAAAAGAATGTCCAATTAAGTTTCTTCCCAAAATATATACTTTAATTAAACACACCATGTACAATAATAACTAACTAGAAAACATTGTAAAAACACACCTCTGTAGAAAGAATATAGAGTATGCAACATTTCAAGAAAGATGCAGCCCTCTGGGTAATGAAGCAGGGAAAGAAAAGGCAATAACAACCACCATGTTCAAATGATATGTTCTTGAGTTATAAAAAGGTATTAATATGACATAGCCAGTCACTTGGGCCCAAAATGTACCAGGCGGGTGGGGGTGGGGATATCAGTATCTTTGCAGTTCAACAATGGTGAAACAAGCTTCTCAGTGCTGTTTGCAGTTTGATCTGGTTCATAAAGTGCCAGTCGCAGTGATCCAATGAGAAGCAGATCGCGAAGTGGGGTCAAACTGAAGAAAGCTGTGGTTCGAAAATATTAGTCAAGTGACTGTGGATCATGGAGTGCATCAGGTCCAGTTCGGTAGTCGAGATTCTGCAGCGGACAATGTGATTTCTTTTGTGCAGAATAGTGGTCCACCACCAAGTTATTGCCAGAGGCACATATCATTGCTGAAGGTTAGAAAGGGTTTTGATCCCAAGCAATCATAATCCTTTTGAGCTATAGAAGGCTATTAGCAGATTCTGATGTTCTACTAAAATGAAAAAGGGACCCGAAGCCTTTGAGTTAAGAGGCAAACCAGTGCCTTTGGGCATACCACATAGATAATATGCCTCCCCGAGATTGTCGGGTCTTTTGGATGATCCGCCTGCTGAGAACTTCAGTGAGAGAGGAGTCTGAAAGAAGCGGCGACACTATCATTCACAATGAGGCACCTAAATGTGTCCTAACATTCTTTTGAAATTATGCAATCTGATTTGGTGTGAATCCCAACGTCAATCCAAAATATTAGATCCGCGGTGTTTGGACTTAAAAGTGAACCTGGGAGCATGTAAAGTGCAGACGAATATTTTAAGCAATTTAAAGGTGAATTTGGAGAGTGGAAATGGCAATCAGATGGAATCTATGGTGATGTAACTACCACAGGAAGTGGACAAGGAGAATGAGTTTGAAGAGTGGACAGCAGACTCTTTTTTTATCAAGGAAAGCATGCCGGAAATGCAGTAAAAGTGGCAAGTACAAAATGTGGCCAATAGAAATGATGGTTTAGAGTCACCAAGGTTGCAGTCACATGAAAAATCCATTCAGGTAGTGGTTAGACCAAAAGAGTGTGGGAAAAATCAGCTTGCAGGCTCAATCATGTGACTAACTGGCTGCTAAAATGTGATTTAAAAAAGGTGGAGAAAATGGCTGTGGCTTCTAAAGTTGTTAAAGCTCTTCCCCTTAAGGACTTTTCTGACCACGGGACCATGTTAGATTCATCTAATATATCTATACTAGATATGACAGAGGATTTGGAGGTTGATATGATGGAGGCTGGTAAGACTGATGATAAGGAGAAAGTGCTCCCCACTTCTTCCAAAGCAAAGGAGTGCCTGTCTCCCATAGTTATTACTATTTGGTTTGTACCAAACCTCCAGGAATATCTTAATAAAATTACAATAGAGTGTACCACATGTAAGACATTCAATTCAGGAATGACACTCGGAACAATACAGGGAACATTGCCATGCCCCATGTGACCCTTCTGTGAGCTGCACATAGACTATGCAGACATGGGAGAAAGGTGCAATGGAGCTACATACCTGATTGTGGTGGTTTGTCCCTTTTCATGCTGGGTGGAAGCAGTGCCCTGTGCCCACTCAAACACGAGTGTGTAGCAAAATTCTTAGTGAGAGAAGGTTCCTGGGTTGTGGAATATGTAATGTAATACAATCCGACAACGGAACACATTTTGTAAATGATCGCTTCAAAGAAGTAACTGCACTATTAGGAATACAACACAAAATATGCTCAATTTACTACCTGCAAGTGAACAGAATTGATCGTGAAAATCAACGGCCTCCTCTAAAGTAGACTGTCTAAATTATGCATACTTTGAAAAAGAATTGGGTCTATTGTTTACCTTTAGCCCTATTCCAGTTGCTCACACAGCCCAGCAAAGACCACCACTTGTCCCCTCATGAAATAGTAACTGGTAGGTGCATGCAAACACCACTGTCACCTGTAAGGAGAATGTCAGACACCCATAGAACAGCAAAAGTATTGGGCAAGGAATTTAAGGAACACCTCACCCAACCAACGAAAGCAGTAAGATGCATTGCCATACAAATTTCCCCACCCTTCACATGAGAAAATTAAACAGCCACAACCAATGCAGCACCTGACAGTCCAAAGAAACCTCTACTGCCTGGGAACTAGTATATGTATGCAGCTTTGTAAGAAGGTGGAACTCTCCAAGGTCCCACAGTCCATATGAAGTAATATATTGCACCCCTCTAGCAGTAAAAGTAAAAGGATTAAAATACTGGGTGCATTTATCATATGTGAGGAAAGCACATGACAGTGTAGTACCAGAAGCACAAACAGAAAATGAAACAGAAGCAGCAGTGCCCTAAATAGATTTTTCTTGAATACTGGAAAACATATCTGCACCAAAGATTGAAGTAGAAGTGGAAATATAAAGATGAAAAGTAACATACTTGAAGTAACTGATTATACTGTTATGTGAAAATATCTCGTTGCTCCTATTTTTCCATGGTTTTTCTATCTCCCTATTTGACCTTACATCGTATTCTGCATCTACCTTTTATTTACCACTGTCAACGTATATTATTTTCTATAGGTGCAACGATGGTGGAAACAATGCCATTTACGACTCAAAGAGCTCAGCTAGATAGTAGAAGAAATAGAATAAGTGGCACAAAGGCATACAATTATGATTGCAGACTGTACTGTGTAGCCATTGTGTTTAGCATCATTATGAAATGACTGGGGATTTATTGAGAAGCATCTTTTATTATGGGAGACATAAAAGAAGGGGGGTGTGGGGTAAAGCTGATTTGGGTAACACAATGCTGCCTAACCTCAGTACTTCGCACACAAACATGACCAGAGCAACTTCAGAGACTGAAATATGTGTTTATAATGAAAATAAGAGTGTTTCTAATGTCGGAATAATTATGCGACCAATGTCCACTTTATTCACACTTCAAGCCACCTCACAACCTGATAGCATAACTACCTCATGGCTTACTGAATAGTGTGATAGGTTCTCTACTACTGCTCCAAATGTCTTATCAGATACCGCATATTGGCAACAAACCACTGATCACAATGTAAATATAGATACTGACTGATTCCCAAAGTATCATCCACAACCCTTTTATGCAGAAGTAGAAAAAGAAGGGAAGTACAAGTATGATGCCTATCATGGTTTGGGGTTGGACATGATAGAAGACGTCTGCCATCTGGACCAGCCTAACAAGTGGTACTCAGATATGAGTGCCACTGGAAGGCAGGCCACGAATGGTAGCTGCTATGTATGTTCACTGATACCTCATGCGTCAGGGATGCTTAAGGTTTTGGTACCTCAAGAAACTCCTTTAGTGGAAGCCAAATGTCTCATTCATCTTGCACTATGTAGAATCAGGAGCACCTTCCAGGCACACACAGTGAAGATGCAATTGCTCCCGCCAGATGAAAAAACATGCAAGAACAAACCTGATGGTGCAACATGCTTCTAGGAGATGTTCTTCCAAATCAAAGGGAAAATGTTTGCAGAAAATAAGTGACAAGAAGCAACAGTTATGTGCAAAACAGAAGCACTCTGTGGCTTGCTGGATAAGAGGCTGCAATGGATGGAAGATACATGTGCCCAGACACGGATCCAACACATCACCAAGCTGCCATGGGTCACATCACTCAAAAAGCTGATCAAGATCCAACATGAAGAGCAATATCAACTGTGCTTTCTTGGGGAAGGAAAAGTACCCCTGGGGTCAAACACACATTGCAACAGGACGCTCATGATTCCAGATATGAGAAAAGGAACTGCTGCTCTAATGGACCCCTACTGGTTGTGTGGCAAACAGGCATACTTGCATCTCCCATCATCATGGAGGGGCTATTGTGCTCTGGCAGCACTGCATGCTGCACTGCTGGTGATCCTGGAAGAGCATGTCTTAAGGGAATGGATGCCGAATAGACACCCACTGGCATCCAACCAACGAATGAGGAACCCACCATCTTCAGCATACTATCTGAAGAAAAATTGAAAGATCAAGTGTCACGCAAAAAGACAACATCCAACTACCTCTCTAAGGAGTTGTCCTACCTTTTGGCACAGATGCCCAATGAATGTAAACCTTTCAACCCTGTTGAGACATTCTTTGCATCACTGATCCCCAGTATCCAGACACGAGCTAATGCCAAATGGTTGCAGATTGTGTGCTGGGAGCTGATCCAGCTGGCAAATGACACTGAGGAGGGGTTCAATGTCATCAAGGTAGAACTAAGAGCACTGAGACGTATGACAATGCAGAACTGGTACGTGTTCGGCCTCCTCAGAGCTATGCAGGGTGATGTCAGCCAAAAAATCGGGAGTGCATGTTGCACTTTCATACCTTTTTCAGATGCTGAGAATGGGACACTTTCACACGTAATAACAGCAGTGCATGAACTCAGAGTAAGAATGAAGAAAGAATGTGGCGTACAGCAGAATGACTGGTTCAGTGCAGCATTTGAGTGGGTGCCATCATGGCTTTGGGCACTGATGAAAATACTGGTCCCCATCATCGTCTTCTTTCTGCTGATCTTTTGTGTGTGCCAGTTAGGGGTTCTATACTGTGCTAAAGCGATTCCTACTAGTGTGATGATGATGATGGTGACTATTGGTAGCCAAAATAGTACTGCTACTGTCACAATGCTAGGGAAGCCCAAGTATAAACAGGAGAAAGTGATGAGCCCAAATATATTATGGTGGCAATATACCAAACAGGGGACATAGTGGACAACCTCTACCACACCACAATCAAACAGCCCGAAGATTTTGAAAATCACAGGGAGGCGTGGGTGGACCTAGTCGGGGATAGGGATTGTATATACATGTCATGCACTCCTGAAGAGTATGCCCACCACGGGGAAAGCGTAAGAAATGTATGCAGAGCTTGGATGTGAATAAAAGCTACCTCCCTGGGATGAGGCAGTAAGAGTGGCAGAGGAACGTAGACGGAATGGGACAAAGTATTCCTTACATTAGTAGTAACAAAAGAAGGGAATGTTGGGGGAGAGGTGACATTGTGCCACCCCGCATTAGCATTCCCGCAGCAAGTAGACCACGTTTTAGCAAAGGGGGGGAGGCACCTCCACACCCTTTGTACATATTCGCACAATATGACATTGACCAGTATGCCAATAACCTAATTTATGCATGTGTTTAGAAACTCCTTTTTTTATCCTGTCGACTGCCATCTTTTACTATGCCCAAATTAATTCCACTGAGATGTGAGCTCTCCCTTCCCCAGCAATGTGCAGAGACAGCCCACGGCACCTCCACCCCCTTTTCAGCTCTGTGCGAGCCTTGTTCTCAACAAAATCCAGACATTTACTGTTGCAATTAGTTAGTACTGAGTACTGAAAGAATGTTCTCACTGCAGAGTGTGAGACCAGGGCTGTGCCCATCCATCTCCGCTGACCTATTCGTGCCCTCTCTACCTCCTCCCTCCCGACCATGACATATTGTCTCCCTGCCCTCCACTCTCTTTGAAGGTAACTGACTACAGAATCCCTACATTTAACCACACCAGAGTACCCACCAAATACTTAATCCTGTGCAGCAGTATATTCTCCCCAAAACTAACATCTGTCTATATATTTGTTTAAATCATGAGGCACCAGGGAAGCATACATTACAGATCAAACCCCACAGATTAGGCACCTAGGAGAAGGGTCCCATGCCACCATACTTCCATAAATGCAAGGGTCAGAATGCCCAAATATCTATATATGCTTTGCAAAGGCCCTCCTCCACATAATAGTTTATGTTCACCATTATTCTCTGTATGCCAATGATTGTTGTTTAGTTTAGATTAGTCAGAAATGCAAGTGGGTGGCATGCAGGTGAATAACGATCTTAACCATCGGGCTGGACTGAAAGGAACTAAACAGCGATTAGATATATGGAGGAGATCAAGATTGATCATGAGGACCTAAGAATGCGAGATTATATGACAAATTGTATACGTGTGAACACCAACAGATTTCTGTGCCCGCAAAATTTTAAAGTAATAAAACTGGATGGTACGCATGTCCACCCTTACGATAGTACTATTAGAGATAAAAAGAGAGAGTTACGTCAAGCTTGGAGGAGGGTTCATTGTTTATCGCGGGATCTTAGTATTAAACAAAGGAAAACGAGGTGTCCGTAAAATAATCATAGGAACTGGATAAAATGGGCATGGCAGATACTATATAGGGTAATTAACATCCTTAATAAAAAGGGTCACTTGTCAGTGAAAGCACTTAGTTGTATTAATAGTGATGAATGGGCTGTCTTCCTAGGTGATAAGTTTAAGGCCACTGCTCCAGTAAGGTTACTTTCTAATCATCCTTTAAATCTAGAATTTACCAGAGAGCTCTTGGTTGAGCTTATCTCTGGCCATATAACCCCTAGAGCCCCAAGGCCAGATGGAGTCTGGAACATGGTAATGCGGACAAATCCTGCATTATGGGCTAATATTCTGGAATAGTTGTTTAGACGTGTGATTGAAAGTAATAGCATCTGCCGCTCTTGGCATCAGTCTCATATTATCCCAGTCACTAAAAAGGTGAGCGGAGGGGAGCAAAGTAATTATAGGTTCATCTCACTTTTAGATGTGTCAGGATTTATTTTTGCCTCCATCCTCCTTCAGTATATCAATAAGTGGATAAGGGATCATTCGTCTTGAGCTGCTTTTAAACAGGGTTTAGGCGAGGGATGCCCCAACTCACAATATATGTCTAGTGAATGACTTAATAGAGCATACACATTATAAAGTGGCACCTCCACTGTATGTCATTTATAGATTTGATGCTATTGATCGCTCTACACTATGGGCAAAGTTGGAATCGTTACATATGACAGGAAATTTGCTCCGTGCTTGCCAAATGCTGCACGAGAATAACATGGCGAGGATTTGACTGAATGGGCAGGGTGATTTATCGTCCCCAATTTTGATCCAAAGGGGTGTGAAGCAGAGGAGCATGCTCGCCCCTGTTTTTTTTTATCCGTTTATGGAGGATTTGGATGACTGCCTATGTGATAAGGGTAATTTTCCTCCCTGCCTGGGTAGTCGTTCAATAACTTACCTTGCCTATGCAGATGACCTCACAATTTTAGATTCCACTTATATCGGAATCTCAAGAAATGCAGCTGTAATTATGGAGTATGCTGAGATAAATTAAATGATGGTGAGCATGTCTAAATCAATGTTCATGAGATTTGGTAAAGTGTTGAGAGATTAACAGAACGTTCTGCTGAAAACCAGTCAAACAGACTGAGTAGAGTATTATTGCTACCTGGGATATGAAACATGTGCCCAAAAAGGGCAAGTAGTGCTTTTGGAAAAGTGACAAACTAAAGCCTTTTCTAGAATGCTGTGAATTAAGAACTTTGTCTCAAGTGATTTTGGATACAGCCTTAGTGGTGTAATCTTCTTATATAAGCAAAAGCTAGTAGCTAGTATTTCCTTTTGCTTTAGAATGTTACTTTACCAAATGTGATAGGTGGGCTAATTGCCTGGCGGGTACAATCTGGTGGCAAATTCTCAGTCTTTCTACGGTGACCCCTATTGAAGCGGTACCATTGAAGACAGGATCGATATCTCTAGCATCTATTATAAAAATGAATAGAGGGAATTATGCATACACATTATGTGTGCAGAATCTGATACATTGTTGGGGATTCTGAAGGATGCTATGGTGAAAAGGGTGAATTTGGCCATGTTGGAATTTAAATCTTTAAATGATCTGTTTTTTGTATTCAATTGCTTGGTCTCCTATTTGGAATGATGGTGAGGGTGTACTTCCGAGAGGTCTTAGGAAGGAAGTATCGGAATGGGACTAGATTGCTAACTAGGATCATGTATCCAGGCTTCCTTCTCTGAGTATCTTCTCGAAAAGGCACTTTACTATTGGTAAGCCCCATAGTGCAGTTTCCGTGCCCGGTATTGTGAAGGATGTTCATGCTATTAAGGCTAAATAAATTGCCCATTATGGATGGGCTAAAGGTGCCTGGTTAGGTATTCCTAAGAATAAACGAGTTTGTAGGCTGTGGGGTGACCCACAGGATTTACAAACGACCTGCTATGTCATCATGTCTAGCAAAATTATGAGCAAATATCATGTTAGCTGTTATATGAAACATGTTGGTGGACACTGTGAAATTCGAAATGAATTGTTCTGGCTGAACTGTGTCTCGAGCTGGAGTATATCTTTATCATTTGCGGTTGCCAAGATATGACAGGCCTTGAAACGGGAAATTGCTTAGAAAGAGTAGTGTTCTTTGACATGTAAATGATTGCCTATATGTAACAGGTTGTCGAATATGTGTATGTATGGTGAAAGGTATAATTTAATGTTTATATTGACGTTTGAAATAGTAATTATTTTATTATGTTGATATTTTTGTTTTATATAATGTTTTATGTATGTGAAAAGTTCTATATTGAACTGAATCGCATTAAAGGAATAATAATAATACAACTCTGCTTCCAAACATTCTGATTGGGAATAGATCTAAATGCAATTCAGAGGATAATTCTCATTATACTACGCAGCAAAGTAGACAAAGGATGTCACTATGAGCTGGGAAGTTCTTTTGCAGAAACACTGCTGGCAGAAAACAACACCTGTGCAGGTGTTATTTCTTCAAATACACCCCTTTCAGTGGTTATTACTTATGGAGTTGATATTTCTGGAATATGCCATGCATGGTATTCCAGCAATACCACCTACACTAGCTGTAACTTTAAAGTGCATATTTGTATTTAGTTTTTTCCTACTCATTCCCACCTTTAATTTGAAAGTGGAAATGGATACTATTCAGTGTTGGTTCGTTCCATTCATAAACATATATGTTTTACATGGGCAATGATTTTAGACGAGGGCATCATGATGCCCACATTTTCACCTCTTGTCCATGCTCAAAATATGAATAAGTGTCTGCACTTCCTTTCTGTACGGTAAGAAATGAATTATTTGGAACCTTTTTAAAATGTTTCCTGACATGTTTAACACTGATCCGCCAGCAAGAGGTAATTGCATGTTTATCCTTTTTACCTTATAGCAGACCAACAATTATACAAACATACAAAAAAAACGAAAATATCAAATAAAAACTTCCACATGTCAAAAAACAACAATAACAAAAAGAGATACTCTACTGAGAATATGCTCATGTGCTTCTCCGGGGTTTCGATAAAAACAGACACACACTGCTGTCCAATGCTGATATATTTTCTGTGCCATGTGCATTGGGTCACAGTATTTTCCAGCATTGGTGGGCTTCTTTCCTGGGCTGCAAAGATATCTTAGGACATATGCTTCCCACAGACATGTCTGTGAGTCCTCCACCAGTAGATTTCTTGTCATGATCATGACATTTATTTCCTCTCTTGTATGCTCAAACTGCATTCTTGTGCCTTCTTTTCAGGTGTTTCCTTGTTGTTAACATGCTGTGGGACTAATTGCCAGGTTTACCCTGACTCTTCAGGAAGTCAGTTGTATGACACAGCAGGTGTTCCAACCTCTCCCTAACTACAACACGACATCATCCTTTTTCTGACTAGTCTCCTTTCTTTCCATTGTAAAAAATCAATATCAATATTTCCCTTCATCCACCCTCTTACCTCTCCCTTGTCAAAGAACAATGAACAAACATTTCCCAAATTAACCACAGCCCTCTTTGCAGTGAGTCAATAATGTCAATCATTAAATAATCTAATGCCACTTAGGTGTTCCCTTCTATAGGATCAGCCAGTAGTAGAGTGGCTCTGAAAATATTCGTAAGTTATGGGGGGTATCCAGTCTTCTAAGGGTATTGTGTTGGGGAGCTTCATTCTGAAATGTTTGGGCCCCCAATCTTTTATTTAGATGAGGCAATGATCAATACTCTTCACCATCATGAGCACTGTGGCAAAACCCAGGATGTTGTCATTGCTTCCAAAGGGGGAGCGCCCATTCCCATGAGGCCAGTGTGATGAGGTTGTTACCTGATAGGCCCCCTGAGGGTGTTATTCAGTGGGTGGATCTCATGGGAGGGCAAACCCCCTTCTGGACCAGTGACGACCATGTCAGGAGAACACAGTATCCCCACCAATCACATGGCTTTAGACCCTCTCACCACAACAACCTCATCGCTCCTTCACCTCCTCCCTCTCTACCCTGTCCCCCTGGGTCTGGTACTCAGCGGGTGGATGTCATGGGAGGGGAACTCCCCTTTGGACCAGTGACGACCATATCAGGAGAACGCGGTATCCCTGCCATTCACCTTACCCTAGACCCTCTGCCTACAACAGCACCATCTCTCTTTCGCCTCCTCCCCCTCCACCCCTACCCTCATATACAATATACTTTTGTACCTCAGCAAAAGTAGAGGGTACTGAGATGAGGAAGATCTCTAGTGAGTTTCAACATCATAACTCACTCAATAGTGAGATGAGGAGGAGGCGCAGTACCGAATACTTACCAGAACCACTTTTCCCACTTTAGTGGTTCTTGACAGTTGATTGGAAGAAGCTGTGTTAAAAGCAAAGAAGGACTTGACAAAGTGTCAAGCCTGCCCTGGAGGAACTGGGAAATTGAGAATTCTCAGGGAAGAAGGAAGGCAGACCAGGGACCCGAGCAAGGAGATCATCGCTGTCAGGCTGGTCCGGTGTGCATGCACAGCATAGTGAGCAGCAGGGAATATGCTCATTGCATCCTCAGTTGGCAGCAATGGGGGAATGGTCCTATGCCACCGAGAGTGAAGCAAGGGGCAGCAGATGTGCCGAACTCTGGAAAGGAGAGAAGGAAGCAGGGGAAGCCCCACAGGTGCATAGGACGTCCCACAAACATGGAAGACCACAAACCGAGGTGTGTGGATGAGCAGGAAGTTGCTGGGGGCCCTGTAAAGTGGCATAGACAGTCCAAGGGGGTAAGTAAGCCCTAGAAAAAGTCAAAAGACATTTGGAAAGCCTAATCAGGTGAATAATAATTGGCAGAGCAGTGAACTAAGTTCAGGGAAGCACTAGCAGAAGCCAGCAGTGCAAGTCTGGGACCTGCACCCATATAAAGAGAACTGTGAAAGTGATGGACAGTAAAGGCAGTATTTGGCAGGTGAGTAAACCAAGTCTGTGTGTGACACTAGAGCCTGGGACTGCGTCCAGGCTTTTTTTCTTCATCGCAGTAGCTGGTGGGAGGATACCAGGACTGCCAACCACGGTCAGGGACCCACCACAGCTTGTGGGTGCATCCAGGATGTTCTTCTTCATTGCAGTAGCTGCTGAGAGGAATCCAGGTCTGCCAACCTGGGTCAGGGACCCACTACAGCTTGGGGAGTGCATCCAGGCTATTGTAGAGGGGAAACAAAGTCTGCCAACCAGGTACAAGGACTCACTCCAGTTAGGAAACACAGCCAAACTCCTTAGGTTTTTGCAACTGCTCCTGGTGAAAAGGAGCCAGGTCTGCCAGGGATAGAAAAGGCCAACAAGGGGATTGGGTTTTTCCCAACAATTGGCAAACTTTACAAGGAGCCTGAACAAGGCCAGGGAAGGGGGGTATTCCCCAATACTTCAAGGTCTGATGAGGCCAGAACTGTATTTTGTAGAGGGGAAGGGCTTCACTTCCTTTGGGCTAGAACAACCATCTTTTCATTTAGTTTAAACCTAGAGTGTGAGGGACAGAGTTAGATTTCTGACACTGGACATTGGGACTTTTGCTTTGGACATTCTGACACTTGTTATTTCAGTTGAGGCAGGGAAACACCTCTTAGAGTTAGGGCAAGAAAGGTTTGCTTTTCCTTTTTGCATTTGAATAAAGGTTTCTAATAATCACAATGACCCCTCTATGTCAGAGTATTACTTTTGCACCCTTATAGCACCCTCAGCATTTTTCATCATCTGTTCTGTAAACTGCTTGAAATTGGCATAGACTAGACTATTATTTATTTATTTACATGGTAGTGATTAAAGGTTACACCGAAGGGGGATTCCCACCTGCATTTAATGTTTTTGCTCCATAGTCAATTAGCAAGAACACACTATTCTCATCTCTTAAAAAGTTTCTTATTGGATAAATGCTGGAAAATATGTGTAGAGGAGGAGCCAAGTACCCCCACTCCAACTGCCCCGCCTACATTACCTGAAACGTATGAATCAAAGTATGTGATGTATACTGAACAAGTAAACCAGCAAAGAGAAGAGCAGGGACTCTGCGCAGTAGCCATAAGAATGTCCATACCTAAGAAAATATGGGAGGTAAAGTACCCATTGAGGAAACCATACTTGCATTCAAGACAATATGATGGCCATTTGAACGAGATTCCTGAAGAGGCAAAGAAACTAAATGACGTGGATGATTGGTGATGTCATATAAAGTTGAATCGGCACCCATATAAAAAGATAATCGGACCAGAGGGGCAGACGACTTATAAAGTACAAGAAGGTGCCAAGGGTAAGTGACATCTTGGGATCAAGATGAAGAGACTTATGCCACAGACCGAATGAGGATAAAGTTAGTTAAAACGGCGGATTTTGGCCTGGTAGATGTGTGGAGAGCGAAACACCCGGGCGTGAGGCAATACTCACACTATTCGGCTCCGCATCTACTGCACACGAGGCTTGATTACTTTTTCGCTACGCCAGACATAGTCGCGGAGTGCGAACATATAGACTACAGGGCGAGAGTCCTCTCTGACCACTCGCCCCTGGTCATGCGATGGCAGCTGTATTCCCCACGAGCGCGTATACCAACATGGCGCCTCAGGGCGGAGGCGCTCAAGGACCCTGTCTTCAGAGAGGATATGAGGGAAGAGATTACTGCTTATTTTGAGGTGAATAAAGGGAGCGTTAAGTCGGCTGGCACCTTATGGGAGGCCTTTAAGGTCGTAATGCGGGGGATCGCCATTGCGAAGTCTAAGGGATTGATGGCGGGAGTCCTGGCGGATCTGCATAGAGCTGAGACTGAGCTGGAGGAGGAGTTGAAAGGTGGTGGGACAGATGCGGAGGCGGTCTCCAAATTGCAACAGGAGTGTGCGGACCATTGGGATAGGCTCTGTAATTTGAACTATAGAAAGTATATCGAAAGATTGCATGCGGGGGGAGATAAAACGGGCTGACTCTTAGCTTGGCTGTACAAGAGCGAGACCCCACGATCCCCGATCAGATTGGTAACCAATGAAAGGGGGGAGGAGGTAGACACCCAAGAAGGCGTGAACAGGGCATTCGTGGAATACTATAAGGTCTTATACGAAGATTGCGAAGGGGGCAGCCAGGAGGAAATAGACGAAGTGCTGGAAGATATAGGCTTGCCTAAGGTCAGCGATGAGGAGCGAGAGGAGCTGGATGCTCCGATCACCCTGGAAGAGCTGAAGGAGATTGTGAGACAGTTGCCCACTAGCAAGGCCCCAGGGGCAGATGGGTTCCCCAGTGAATTTTATAAAGTATATGCGGTGGAAGTGCTCCCGCCCATGTTGGAAATGCTCAACGAAGCGTACGAGATGGGACGGTTGCCGGAATCACTTAGGGAGGCGATTATAATACCGCTCCCCAAGCCAAATAAACCGGGACATGACTGTGGCTCCTACAGGCCCCTGTCGATGCTGAACCAAGATAGCAAGATCCTGACAGCTGTCCTGGCTACTAGAATGCGTAGAGTGATCAGCAAGTTGATCCACCCTGACCAGACGGGCTATGTCCCTAATAGGAACATTACTCACAACCACAGACGCCTCCACAGGGTGGTCGAGTGGGGCTGTAGTGATGACAGCGAAATGGCGATAGTGGCATTGGACGCGGTTAAGGCGTTCGACTCTGTTCGGTGGCCTTGGCTGCTGGCGGCTCTGAGATGGTACGGGATGGGACCAGGTTACGTTAGGTGGGTCGAGATGTTATACAGTGCACCACTAGCCAGGGTCCGCACGGGTGCAGTGGTGTCAGAGAGATGGCAGTTGTGCAGAGGCACTAGGCAGGGGTGCCCCTGGTCCCCAATGTTGTACATCCTGGCCCTAGAACCCTTAGCGATTTACCTCCGGCAGCAATATGACCCGGTCGGCATCGATGTAAGAGGAGAGTGTCACCTTATATCCCTGTATGCAGATGATATGCTGCTATACCTAAGATACCCAGAAGAAAATTTGCAGTTTGTCTTAGAGGTGATGGGGAGGTATGCCTGGTTGTCCGGTATAGCGGTAAACCCCCAGAAATCCTTTCTATTTCCGCTAGGGGGCTATGTGGGGACTCCGGTAGACAGGTTGCCAGTGTTGCAGATCCCGTGGGCGACGAGATCCTTTAGATACTTGGGAATTGACGTGTATCACACGACTGTGGAAGAGCACAAGCATAACACTGAACTTGCTGTGGGGAAGATCGAGAAATGCATGAGGTTCTGGGAAAGATTGCCACTGGCGATGATGGGCCGGGGAGCTATGCTTAAAATGGTGGTACTGCCCAGGCTTCTGCATTATTTTAATAACATCCCTTACATGATTCCTGGGAAGTTTTTTGTGAGGCTACATAGTGTTTGCAGAGAATTCCTGTGGCACGGCACGCGCAACAGAGTTGCACTGTGGAAGCTGCAGAACTTCTACGAGAAGGGCGGAGTCAAACTGCCGAACTTTGAAGCCTATTATGTGGCAGCGCAGCTACAATATGTGTCCAGGTGGCTCTCTGACGACGAGACCCCTGAACACAGGCTGTTTGGGAGGGATTGCTCCCCTTTTTATCTGCGAGAGGTGATCTGGGTGACTAATGCATGCATGAGGGAGCGGCCTAGAATGCTGGCTTTGGGACGGAACATGTGGAAACGGGCCTGCCGGATGATGGGTAACCCTTTGCCGTGTGTGTCGCAGTTCCCATTGGTTGCACTGGCGAAGGGAGATGGACAGCTCAGAGTAATCATCCGGATATACTGGGAGTCAGTGGGGTTGGTCACCATGGGAGATATTTGGCAGGATGGGACCATCTTGGAGTTCGAAGAATTAGAGGCAGGGTCGGGATTGCACAGGGGTCAACATATGACATATCACAGGATAGTGCAGGAGATCCGGAATAGGTGGCCCGAAACTACCCTGGCTGATGAACCGGACGCCACGGTGGAGATACTATATGACACATCGGAGGGCGGGCATGAGGTCTCTAGGTTGTACGAGATGTTGATGACGAAGGTTGGGAGCGATTTAGTGCACTTGAGACTGGAATGGGAAACGGAGATGGGGGCCCCGATGGCAGATGGGTTGTGGGAGCGAGCCCTGGGGTATCATAAAAAAGTATCGGGAAACGCCAGGTTTAAGCAAATACAGCTTTATATAACGCACAGGGCATACATGACCCCCTTGAGAATATCCAAATTTCGGGATGTTGGACGCCAGGCGTGCCCCAAGTGTGACGAGGAGAATGCAGACATGATACACATGTTCTGGGCGTGCCCAGTAATTGCAGGCTATTGGGGTGAAGTGGCGCAGAAGCTGGCAGGAAAGGGTGTCACGCTCAAAGTGGATTCAGCCTGGGCCTGCTTACTGGGGGGATATCCCAGAGCGCGTAAACTTAGACATGTCGAGAAATTGAAAGATTTGGCTTATGTGCTTGCTAAACGTAGGATTGCCATGGGATGGAAGGAGTGTCATAAGCCACGAATGGAGGTCTGGTGGAGGGATCTCCAAAAATGGGCGGAGGCCGAGACGGCTGTGTGGCGGGATACCAGTATTGCAGGGGAGGAGGAGGAAATGTGCTCCCTCGCGGCATGGAAATTGTTGATAGCTGAACTGTTTGGAACGGGGTCGGCTCCAATTGAATCTGAGAGCGATGACGCCCCCCCGTTCACAGCGGATACCGATGGCGAACACCATACAGGCTCATAGGGGGGAGGGATGGGGATTGCAGTGCTTTTTGTTGTTAAATGTGTTTATTTATGTTCAGTTGTATTGTTGTTTGGTTTATATATAAAAGTAAAAATATATTTAAAAAAAAAAAAAAAAAGTTAGTTAAAACGTGCACAGATGCAAGGAAACGCAAGCAGAAAAGGAATCATGAAGCTAGCCATATGCCTTTAAATAGATTAGACCGTGGCAAGCGCCAACATATACATATATATCTCTATAGATACTTATGGACAAGTGAAGGATGAATGTTTCTGCTATGTATATAAGCAATACTGAACAAAACAGAAGGCCTCTGTTCAGTGTCGCAGTTAAGAAAAGCAAATGAATTAAACAGAATAAAAGTTCAGCTGAGGAGTTCACTGAGCCAAGAAAGCCAAGGTCTTATCAAACTGGGATCGGCTGACATTTGATACAAGTAACATGAAAGAACAGAAGCTCCTTTTCAGAGAGGTCAAGTAAAAACAAAAGACGTCCGAGGACTATTGAGAATAAAATCAAATACACAAAAAGGCTCAATTTCATGGTGTCCAGTCACGTAATGGAAGAAAGTTAGACGAGCGAGATGATCATACCTACGCACGAAGCCGGCTAGTGCCCATACTCCTTAAAAATTCTCAGAGAACAGTAAAAACTCAAGGCCAACTTCAAAGTACTAATTGACACTGGACCATTGAGGTGATGATGGATGATATTTTAATTGGTGGGAAGCTAGTGCTAGGTCGAGCTCACCCGCACATGGTTGTTCAGTCTGCGTGCTGCTAACATAGGTAGGAAAAGTACTGACAGGCGGGTAGAAGCCAACCAATTGTAGGGGACCATGTAGTTGGGGGTCCTATAGTGTGTGTAGCAAATGTGACGTCGTACATTTAGTGACGTAACTCATAGTGGCCATTTTGAAGGTAGCTCTTAGTTGCCCGACCTGATGTTAACTATCCAATTACCTCTTTCCGTTTCTCCATACAAATATAGAACCTATGGTTAGTTATTCACTTAGATCCAATCCCACACCCCGATAGGTTTTTGTAGTTTTGCCACGTAGGATGACGTTGGTAATGACGCAGGTCAGCACGTCAGTGATGACCACTTTTTGGTACAAAAGCCCAGCTTTTTATGAAGTAGTTAGAGTCAGAGTATCGAGCGATTGCTGATGTTAGTTGTACTCCCTGTTTTATATACCTGATATTAAAACAGACACACCTTTGCCAAACTATGTGTGTTGTCTTCATTATTGATGTATGAATAAAATCTGCATCCCCATCTATCTCCAGGGTACCGCTACTCATCTTAAAGGGCTGGACGGAGCCTCCAGTTCACTTGGTAGCAGAGGATGGTTAGATAAGATAAACCATTGACGGTCGACATAAGTAACTTTTGAGTCTCTGCAATATCGCACGACCTTTGCAATTCGGCTGATAGGACGTGAAGCTTTCCGTAGAAGTGGTTAGAATTGGAAAACTCCTTGCAAGGGAAGGTTTGACGGAATCCTTATTTTAAGATAGAAACCCCTCCCACATCTACACGAAGCGGATCGGAAAGCAGCTTGAAGAGGTGGTAACGAAGGCGGTGAGCCCCAAGACGAAAAACATGCAAACGGTGAGTGAATACACCAAAGCGTGTGGCAAAGGAATGCATGCATAGTGAATAGCGGAGAGTAACGGAGGGAGGTGGGATAAAATATAATGTTAGCGCACGAGTGCAATATATATGTTTATATGGGAAATAAGATATTGACTTGAGTGTGGCCAAACAATATTTGGGGAAGAATAGTCATGAGTGTGGCCACGCTATGAGGATACGCCCTGTTTCTAGAAATTAAACAATGTCACATCCTTACTGTTCATGGCCTGTAAGAATGTCATTGTTTTTTTCCCTTATTCCCTCCCTCGCCTTGAAGCGCTTTGAAACACATTGTTTATAGGCGCTATATAAATAAGCAATCATATCATATCATATCATATCATATCATATCATATCATATCAAAGAGTGCTAGCAGAAGCTTTAATTCAGAGCTCTTTAGCGGGACATATAGAAGACGAGACTGGTTAAAGACAATCTTAAATGGATTAGCTTAAGTTCCAAATCGGAGCAGATTTAGAGGGTAAGACAAGTCTTAAGAAAAGATTGTGAGTAGAACATGTGGCCGGTCAAGTTTGTCTGTTTGTTTTATGTGATACAAAGGGGTGTGATGATGTCAGAGTTGAAACAAGAAAAAGTTATGTAAAGGAGAAGCGTGAAGTTGAGACGCAAACATTGATTGTTTTATAATTGAACTTTGATGGCTGTTTTTTAGCAGGATTAAAGTAAAAAAATTGTGTTGTGACGGGATTGGAGCTTGCGACTATTGGTGCTTGCTCATAAGTGTATTTTGATTGAGACGTAATTTGGAAACTGTAACTAAAACATAAGCGAGTGGTAGAAAAAAGAAAAGCGAAGGTTGGAAATGGAAGAGGTTACTCCATTAGTGCATCACTGCAAACAGCTACCGAGACACGCGCTTAAGCTTAAACAGTACAGTGAAGAGTGGGTTAAGGGGACCACAGACAAAATGTTTATGCCATGGCCACAAGGCGGATCATTATAGAGAGCATTTTTACAGCACATGACGACATATTTGCATGCTGTGTACACAGGAAAAAAGTTAGAAAAGCGCCTAGCGAGTTTAGAACTTTGGAAAATGTATGAACACGAAAAGGAAGAGGAGCTTCCTTTAGATTGGATACTCAAAATATGCAAAGAGGGGGGTGAAGAGCCTTTTGCTCCGCCCTCCCCATCTGAAATAAAAGACAAAACTAAAAATGATGAAGGATTATACCCATTAAGGGAACTTAAAGCAGCGACAGGACATAGTAATCCGTCATATAAGTCACCTACACAAAGTAGTGACGAGGGCCCAGCGAAAGATACTGAAAAAGTTATAACCTCCAAAGTCCCGAGGGACAAGGAGAGACGTGATAAGGAGAGAAGGGATCGAGCAGGTACATCTCTAGATATAAGTAGAGAAATAAAGAGATGGAAAGGAGACAAGGATAAAACTGATGAGATGGTGCTCTTACATGTATGGGAGGTCAGATTTCACGTAAACTTGATGGTAAAGGCATCGAGGATGTAAGACAAAGGGTCGATCAAGACAAACAAGGTAGAAAAAACAAAGAACGGCAGGAATGATTAAAAGATGAAGGAGTGAAAAGAAAAGATAGACAAAGACAAGAACAGTTATATCAAGATGAGCAAGCTAAAAAACAGGAGAGAGCAGAAGAGCAAAGAAAACGTGACAACAGAAAAAGAATAGAAGATGATGAACAGGAAAGTATAAGAGAGAAAAGAATGCAGAGACGAAGGGATGAGGAAATACAAAGGGCATATGAACGAAGGGAAATATAAAAAAGAAAGAGTAAGATAGAGTATGAGAAGAAGCGAGAAAGCGCAGAGAAGTCAATGACGACATGGAACGTAAAAGAAGACAGAGAGCACACAATCTTGAGTATTTGGAAAGGGAAGTAAGAAATCCCAATCCACAGGTAGCATGGGAAGACATAGAAAAATTCTTTCCCGAATCCGAGTCATTACCAGGCACGTCTAGAGTAAATCTAGAAGACGAATTTGACTCATGGAGTATTGGGGAAACAATTGATAAAGTTTACCATGAAATGCAAACCCAGAAAGAATCACAAGGGAAGGAAAAAAATGAACGCCTCAAAAGCACTCAGTTGTATGACACGGAGGAAGCCTGCTGCAGTGGCGACATAAGGAGCTGTCTTTAGACAGACTAACATTAGATAGAGATGACGATGAGAGAAGTCGCACGAGTTGGGCACAAGAAGTATCAGACGAAGAAAGGGAAACCTTCCCGAGGGAAGAGAGAAGTGATATATGTGATCTAGAGGGGTATGCACCTTTGGATAAAGGAGTAAGATGGTCAGATTTATAAATACCTATGTCTAAGGCATCAGAGCCACTGACACAGTCAGACCGACATAAGGGGCAACCCCATGGTCAGAGGGTGGAGTCTCCGCCTTATGTAAGCAGGCTAAGATCATTACCAGGTAGACGGCATTGTGGTAATATTACCCCGGCGGTAAATAGACACATGATGAGAGATGAGAATGAGTTTAGAGTGTCACCATTCACCATGTTAGAAAAGGGAGGGGGCAGGCCGCAGTATATAGAATGGCCCCAGATGGGCAGGGATCATTTAAAATGTGAACTCCTGAGTTTAACTTCCGGCGCTGGAAAATGGATACTTAAGTTAGAAAAAATGACGGGAGGCAATACATTAGCTATAGGGGATATTAAAGGTCTTCTAATCGCCATACTTGGTGAGAGAGCTGATAACGTATGGACACGGGCAGGTTACCCTGGTGTAACTACAGTCAACACTTGCAAGATAGAGCGCCGTTAAACAATTGTAGAGCAGTAATTTGGAAAGCACTTTAAATGCTATATACAGACACATCCGATATGGGAGCTATAATGACAAGAAAGATGAAAGAGGGAGAAGATCCGTTGCTTTACATTCAAAGTTTTCAAGATGGTTGGACGCTTGAAACTCGCAAGGCTTGGTGGAAATCTATACCTGTATTTTACCATATATTATGCCAAGGGCTGCCAGAGCAAGTACAGAAACAGCTCAAGAATTTAGTGGGGATTGAAGCCAAACCGTGGTCGGGAATCCAGTTAACCATTGCACATCACTGCAGACTCCTGCAGGAAAAGAATCACAAAAAGGACGATACACGAAAAGGTGAGTAAGCAAAATTAGTTCAGAAAAACTGGCCAAGTAAGCCATTAAAGGGGCAATGTTAACTAGCATAGGCAGATCAAATTTGCAGCAGACAATTAACATGCCACAGGTAAATAACCAAAGATAGTTTGATCAAACAAATAATGGATATGCTCCACAAGGAAGGGGATATCAAGGAAGAGATTGGCAAGATAATCAAGGGAATTGGCAGAATAATCAGGGAGGTTTTCAGAATATGCAAAGCGGTAATCAGAACATGCAATATGGGCAGATGGTGAGACCACTGCCCATATGTTGAACATGTTGAATGACAGGACACATGCCTCTAATGTTTTGGAGCTAAGGGATAGTGCAGAATGATACATTTTCTAGATTGGGAATGCTAAATCCACCTGCATATTTGCAGTACAGCGGAAATTGATTGATTTTTGATATTTATTTGCATTTTCTAAAGCACTCACACAAACCTGGGGCATTGAGGCACTGTTACAGGAATATGTCTTAGTTGCATAATTGTAAATAGCTTAATACCCAGAGGTTTCTAAGTGAGGACCTGGGATTCGAACTTGTGTTGCTTCGTGTTGTCTTGTTTCCAAGGCGAGCACGTTGCCGCTGAGCTATCCTCCCAGGATTTGCGCAAGATCAAGCAGTGCAGCCGAAAGTGCCGAGAGTGCAGCAAGGCTTGCAATCACAGCAAGTGACAGGTAATCAACCGCAAGGACAATCGCAGCAATCTCCAATGCAATTTCAGCAGAACACAAACATAGAACCGCCTATGATGTGGAGAATAGGAGGCGTCACTCTTGATGGAGTAAATCCATTCACGAGTGATGGAGTGAGACTGTACCCAAAATAGGAAATATCACTGGGAGACCTGATGTTTTCAGTCCTATCGGTAATGCCTAGTCCTCATGAGAAATCGAGGATAGATGTAAATATGGGCGGCAAAGCTTTTTCCTTCTTAGTGGACATGGGTGCAACACGCTTGTGTATACGTGAGGGCACATTTTCAATGTCTGGCAATGTGATGAATACTCAGGGCTTTACAGGAGCGACGAGTTGAGTTCCTTTTACAGACGAATTACCAGTCTCCATAGGAGAATTCGATATGAAGGTGCCACTGCTTTATTCGAGGCAAACACCTGTCAACATATTAGGACGAGATTTGATGACAAAAATGAATATGACCATTTTGTTTACAGATGAAGGCATAATATTCTCAACATCGGGAATGCATTATTTGAACGTGTGCAAAATGATCATGGCATTCACAGGGCAAATAGCACCTAGAGCGATACCGATCGAACCCGAGGTGTTCCATTATGGGATACATATTCTATTAACATGGCTATCAGTTCTAGTAGGCAGAACCATGAGAATACCAGATGAGTTTCTATTCAGGTCTCAGATACCCATGGACGAAGAAATGGGGTACATTTTTCCCTTAGCCATAGAAGCAGCTATAGGCTGAGGAAATATGGCTTTGTTTGATATGCAACTGATAAGGGTAGACGATGGAGCACAATAATTGCCATTGAGGAAGGCTGCAGAGTGACTAATGTCACTCATGAGGAATTGTTTGGAGATGACCTATCTGATGACTTTGTAATATTTGAAATGTGCATTACTTATTGGGTAAAGGCAACCAAGAGAGAAGTTCTGCAGAGAATGATGCTAGCAAAGACGCGTCCTGGATATTTTGATGAAGATATGGTGAAAGTGCCAGTTTCACTATGGACCACTGGCCCCTATGACGTAGGCCTACTGAAAGGGGTTGGGGAAGTAAAGATTAAATTGAAACCAGGAGCAATTTTACCTCTAGTACGGCAGTATCCCATGTCGCGAGAGGCAGATGAAGGCCTTTTCAAGATGATTTCCGCCATGATGGAGCAAGGTATCTTCGTGACATCAGAGTCACCATGTAATACATCAGTTTATCCTGTGAAAAAAAGTAAGGGGGGTCTTGGAGACTAATACAAGATTTGAGGCCAATAAACCAAATTGTAGAGGCCGAGTTCCCTTTAGTCCCAAACCAATCTACAATTCTATATAATATACCTGTTGATGCACGATATTTCACGGTGATTGACTTGAAAAATGCATTTTTCTCAATCCCATTGCACAAAGACTCACACGATTTGACATTGCTTACCTTTAGAGAAGTGTGATTGAAAAGCACAAGGCTGCCTCAGGGGTACTATGAGTCCCCATCAATTTTCAACAGAGTCCTCCAGATGGACTTGAGCAATGTTGCTTTAGAAAGTGTTGTGCTGCAAAACATTGCTGACATTTTAGTTTGCAGCACCACGGAGGAAGAGTGCAGACACTAATCTGTTCAGCTGATGATTATACTTGCTGACAAAGGATATAAGGTTGACAAGGACAATATACAATATTGTCAACAAGAAGTGTGATACATAGACCAATTGATTTCACATGAGGGAAATAAGCTCACTCCTGAAAGAGCTAAGGCGATTCTGAAAACAGCTAAGCCACACACAATAAAACAGAGTTTTCTAGGATTATGCAATTATGTCAGGGCATGGGTCTTTGACTACAGCTCATATACACAGCCTCTCTTACAGGCAATGCAAGAAAAATGTGTGTGGACTAAGGCAATGGAAGAAGGGTTTGATGAATTGAAAAATGCAATTTGCACAGCCCCAGTTCTAGGGATCCCCAATTATGCAGAGGAATTCTTTGTATTCTTGCATACAGATGATACCTTTATGACAGCAGTAGTCACACAGAGAACCACACTGCACAAGCCCCTTGCATATTACAATGGAATTTTGGACCCACTGATGAGAGGTCACTTTCCATGCGAACAAAGTTTGGCAGCTGCCGCGTTTGCCATAGAAAAGGCTACAAGCATAGTGTTTGTTGAACACGCACTATTTGACATTTTGGAAAAACAGAAAGGCATGTTGACTTCTCAAAGGGTTTCTGCCTATGAGGTAGTCATATCAAATCCAGCGATTAAAATAGTTTGATGTAAAATAGTGAACCCAGCTATGTTTATAGCTGAGCCAATCACAGAAGGAGAACCTATGCATGATTGCACAAGCTATGAAGAGTTCTGTGATGAGCTCCATAGAGTAAAGGAGAATGCACTCGCAGGGGGAGAGACTGTTTTCATTGATGAAACATCTGGAAAATGGAGAATGTTGAGTGCTTGTGAGTACTCGATTGCCATATCATTATTCAGCGCAAGCTGTAGAATTATTGGCATTGATACTTGTGATTGAGAATCACGGAGACCGGGAAGTGACAGTGTACAGTGACTCCGCCTACGTGACGTTGACGGTAAATGCAGGATTAGCGTGCTGGTAAAGGAGGGGCTTCCTCTGAGCGGAGGGCACGCCAGTGCAGCACGCAGAGTTATTGAAGAGGCTTATTAACCCAAGAAGTGCTACGGGCGGTTCTAATCGGCCCTGCTCGGAATTATCAAATGTTCGGGCCGATTTCATCGGACAGAAGCTATACCTTTCAGAAGGAGGGGTGTTCTGTTGTCTATACCTCTCCTAAACCAATTAATTCAATTACATGTTGCTCCTCTGTGATTAATATTTTACTTAATTTGTTTTCTGTCTCCAATGTACAACTTTTATTAGTGTTCTTATTAAAAATAAACAGTTATACAAATGGTTTCCACTGCACTTGGACCAGTTCATTTGTTGTACACCCCTGCTTCATTTTCAGTTTTTCCTGCTCCCACTGTCAATCAAATAGCACCTCCCTCCCTGTCCAGCCCCTTTTCTCCTAGGTTCTATACGTGCAGTCAGCGTGTGTCCTCCGCATCATGCATTCGTCGTTTTCTTCAAATCTGTGGCTGCTAACCTTTAGTGCAGCTTTGCTGCCTGCTGGCACAGGGTTCTGCTTATCTTCCCCTCCTTTCACAGTGCTGCTCTGCTGTGCATTCATTTTTTTTTATTTTGAAAGTATACCGAACTGACTTTGCACACAGGGTTCTGCTTATCTGCCCCGCAGGGCTAATCAGAACCCTGTGTGCAAAGTTAGTTCGGTATACTTTCAAAATAAAAAAAAAACAAATGCACGGCAGAGCAGCACTGTGAAAGGTGCTGCTCTGCCGTGCATTCGTTTTTTTATTTTAAAAGTGAACCGACGAGTGAGAGGATTCTTCAGAAGAACGGGAAGGTAAACAGCATTAGTTATGCTTATTCATGGCGGGGAGTGCTTGTGCGTTTATGTGTGTAATGTATGTTATGTGATGAGTGTCTGATATGTATATCAAAGTTTAGTGAGGGACTGTGGCTGCAAATATCTGTTTTGCATGTTAAATGTGTTAGTGCGCATGTGTCTGAGTGAATGCATGCAGAAAGTTCAGGCGACTGTATCGTATTCTATGGATGTTTTCATCAACGAGAGAGCAGGCCACGTGGTTAGGTGCCCATCTGTCTGGATTTTGCATTTTACAGCGCAGGCCATTTTATCGACATCCAGGTTTTCAACGAGAGGGTTTAATTCTGGTTAACCTTGCACATGGTATTACGGAATTCAAAAGGGTGCAGGACTGGTTTGTTTTGGATGAATATATATTGATCCACTATTAAAAGTCGACATTCTGACTGATGGACATAAAATGATCAGCGAAAAATGTTCACCAATAACAAACAATGTCAATGTTTTTGATGCTGTAGTGCTTGGAACAGATCCTCATATTCACCACATGTCCAGGCCTGGCAAGGCGGATCCTCCAATAAAAGACTTATTACTGTGCCTTGAATGGCAAGTGCGATCATTTAATCCTTATAATGTGGTATGGTAATTGAAATGCCCTGGTGCCATCTCTAGGCGCCAGGGCCTTTCAATCTATGAATCCTTCTTTGTGAGCAAGTGGCTGTTGTGGAGGAACCAGTCTTGAAAGGGGCAGTGATTGCACTTCTCTTTTCCCCAGTTGAAGTGACAGCCATACAGGCTTGGCAAACGCAGCTTGTAAAGAGATTGCCACTAAGTGCACACTGTAAGCCCCAGAAAAAAAGTTATATATGAAGTATTATTTTGCTGTGTTATTAGACTGATGACTGGCAATAAGGGGCAGTTGCTGGGGGCCTCCTTTCTGAGGCTCGTGGTGCCTGTCATTTGAAAAGGTTGAAATGCCGTGACACAGTCCCTGGAGGTTCCCTTGTGTAATCTACTCCATCTCCCCTATGCCAACTGCCTTTGCCCTCCTCTCAGTGTTGTCTGCCCATTCTGTGTTCCCAGCCCCTTCTGTTCCATGCCCCTTCTCCCCCTCACAATTGCCCACTTCTTCCTCTGTCACTTGCTACTTCGTCCTCTGTCACTTACCCCTTCTTCCTACAACATGCCCGTTCTGCCTGTCATCTGCCCTTTCTCCCCATGTCATCTGCCCCTTCTGCCCTGTGTTATCTCCTCTGTCACCTGTCATCATGCTCTCCTGTCTGTTAACTGCCCCTTCTTCTCCCTTCTACTAACACCTGTTCCTTCACATCCCGAGCCACAGCTTCTGCCCCACCCATGTTAGCTGTCCCTTCTCCTCAATGACTCTAACCTCTTCTTTCCCTGTTCCTTTTCCCCATGTCCATGCCTTCTTAATCCATGTCAACAGCTTTCCCTCACCTATGTCATCAGCGCTCCAATGTCATCTGCTCAATCACACCAAGTGTAACCTGCCCTTCACTCAATCAATGTGTGGGGACTTCTTGAAAAGAAATGGCAAACTTGTGGCTAAGGGGAGGCATTCAGGGGTACCACCCATGCCTCTAAACTACTGACCGTTATCTTATCTCTGTCCCTGCAGTGAACGAGTCTTCCCCTTATTACAGTTGAAAGCTGGAGGAGAGGAGCACCATGAGCAGGAGCAGCTTCCAGAACCTCCTTGTCGACCTCAAGAAGATCCCTCTGGACCAGGAGTCCAAGTACAGCCAGGTAAGCAAGCGCCCCGACGGGTGTGCCATGGAATGTGGGGTGGAAGGTGCAAGAAGAGTGCAGTGGGCCAAGGTGGCAGCAGAGACCTGCAGTGGGTGGGGGGCATGTGCAAGGTAGGCTTGTGGGTGCATTTGAAGGATTGGGATTGGGGACACTGTGCTTTTGGATGTCATTCCCCGACCCACTTGTTCTCAGGTGTGTCCTTGAGCACGTGACCTGTGTGTGTTCAGTTAAACCCTACTGTTTTTTTCAGATGGGTTGTGTCGTGGAGACATCATGAGTGACCCTGGTGTAGGGGGCATGTGTGAATTGTATCCCCACCATTTAAATCCAGTTCAGGAGTAACACCACATTGACTTTTTTTAGTAGACAAGAAAGCACTGGATACAACAGAATAGGAAATAAGCCACTAATATATGGTCTAACAGTGATATTTCTAAACCGAAGCATATGAAAGACAATGGCCATTCTAAACATCTGAGTATCTTGAATGTGTGTATGTATGTATTATATTGAATTCAGTTAATATTTATCTGTTTTGGGCTAGCATGTCTCTGGTGTGTTTGAAGCTGTTAATGTGTTCCCCTATCTTGTCTCTGAAGAAGCTGTTGCTGGTATTGCACTTGTAGGTGGATTGTGGTGTTGCAGGGTTTGGCAACAGGCTGATGACATGCTTCATAGCTTGGAAGATCGCTCCGCTCTTGTTGGGGGCTTCCACAAGAATTATGTTGTGGTTTGCTTTTGCTGTGGTGATGAGTGTCAAATGTGCTTATCTGAAGGCTCTCAGGCTTAGGGGCTCTTCTAGTTTGTGGGACTTTCTGTGGAATTTGTCTTTCCTGCTCATGCCATGTTTTTTGCTGAGTAACAGTGCTCATAGGTGTGGCGTGCATGGCATGCTAAGGGTTGGGAGACACTGGGGGAGACCAGGAGACCAATGACAGCTGGGTAAGGGAGCACCCCTATGGCCCAGTGTGGTGACTGCAGTGTGCCAAGAAGTGTGCAGTGGAAGGTGGGAGTAGAGGCCTGCAGTTGGTGGGGGGGATGCACCAGGTAGTGCATGCATTCAGAGGATTGGGGTTTGGGGGGCATTCACCCAGGTGTGTCCTTTAACATGTGACATGTTTGTGCATGTGTTACACCCATGTCTCCAAACCACTAACCTTTGCTCTTTCTTTGCTCCGGCAGTGAACAAGGCTTCCCCGTATCACAGTGCAAAGCTGGAGGAATGGAGCACCATGAGCATGTGCAATTTTCAGCACCTCCTCGTCCACTTCGAGAAGACCCCTTTGGACCAGGATTTCAAGTACAGCCAGGTAAGAGGGTGCCCCTACGGGTGTGCCATGGAGTGTGGGAGTGGAAGGTGCAAGAGAGTGCAGTGGGCCCAGGTGGCAGCTGAGGCCTGCAGTGGGTGCAGGGATGTGCCAGGTAGACTGGTGCATGCATTCTGGTGGATGTGCTGATTTCAAAGCAGTCCCTTGTTGCTATTTTCGTGACATGTGCTGTATTGAAGCACATTAATATAGCCGGTCCAATAGCACAGCAAGTAGAGCGCTCGCCTTGACATTAGTGCAGAGCCCGCTGACGCAGGTTCGTATCCCAAAACTGCCAAACTCAGCCTTTCATCCTTCCGAGGTCGATAAATTAGCACCACACACCGTGGGTGGTAATAAGCAGCGCACAGATACATGAGGGTTCGTAGCGCTATAGAAATGCTAAATCAGTCATCATCATTAAATCCACAAGAGAGCTGCAATTATCAAAGAGGCGCTAAGTGCTGGTTTGATAACTGGTAAACTTAGAACCTCTTTGATATGCTAAGTAAGGGCAGTTGACCTTACTGGCTGCACGGTGTCCCGTGGAGTGCTGATAGATAACAATAATGTTCAGATGTTAGCAAACCTTTGGCTAATCAGTGATGTATTTATTTTTCAAAATGACAGATGTGTTAAAAATGCTTATTAGTTGCCCTTGTCATTACCTGATTATTTGTCTGGTGTTGATGTTTAAAGGCACATGATTATTTGCCTTGTGCACTTTCTTTGATTGGGGAAAGACCAATTGAATGTATAAAGATATCCATTTACGATCTGCTCACTTGCATGTTTTATAGGGTTCCACACTTGTTTTCTTAAGGCTTTTGCCCTTAACGGATGCATACATGACAGCTGGCAGTGCAGTGCACAGCGAGTTGCTTTTCGTGCACACATTGGCACGCTTTGGAAAAACGTTTGTTCTCCCACTAAACAGTAGATTATAAACTGTGCTTAGAAATATGTTTTAAATATTTAGGGCAACCACGCAACAGTCATTGATGTCATGGCATTAGGCGCTCTGCCAGAGCTGGGGCTGTGACTCAGTCTAATCATGGAGGGATCTTCCCCTCGTTTCCGTGCCAGTTCAACAAATTTCAGTCACTTTAGTGCTCTATAGTTGTCGTTTTGGGTCATACTGGCATAGCCAGTAGGAAACACTCCCTTTGCTCCTCCCCTGTCTGCCATCTTCAGATTTTATACTGCATGTTAGTGTGGGAGTCCTCTAAAATATTAATTAATGTTCCCGCAGTGTGTTTACAAACCTGGGCGTGGTTCTATTACCAGGTGGCCTCGTGGTCCCAGCGTTCATTTCTTTTGCAGGTGGTCGGATGGTATTTATGGAGGGAAAGCTGGATGTATAGCGGTCCCAGGCCACAGACAGCCTTGTGGATGATGCAAAGGGTCTTCAATTTGATCCTTGCAGTCACCAAGAGCCAGTGGAGAGATTCTAGGGCTAGAGAGATGTGGTCCCTGGGCTTGAGGCCATGGATAAGTCTTGCAGTTATATTCTATATTAGTTGAAGGGGTGTCGAAAGGGAGGAAAGAGGAAAAGGCTGTTGCAGTAGTCCAGCCTAGAGAGAACCCAGGCTCAGTGGTCCAGCCTAGAGAGAACCCGGGCTCTGGAGATGTTGGGGAAGTTGAGGAAAGGTACAATGCCCCGAAGGAGGTGCAGCTGAAGGTTGGACTTCTTGACAAGGTCTGTGATGAGTGGATAGAAGGAGAGCGAGGAATCAAAGATGATCCCAAGGTTTTTTGCCGCACAAGTGGATGAAGGGGACACAAGGAGTCTGGCGAGAGCGTGGGGAACAAAAAAGGAGCAAGCATCCCAATGAGAATGATCTCTGTGTTACTGGTATTAGGGCAGAGCTCATTGCAGAGCACCATGCCTGAATAGCGGCCAGGCAGTCGGGTATGAGGGAGGAGGATACAGAGGATGGCAGCTTCAAAGAAAGCTGTGTGTCGTCTGCATAACACTGGAATTTAGTGGAGAAGTTGGAGATCAGGTGGGCCATAGGGGCCAGGTAGATGTTGAAAAGCCATGGTGATAGGATAGAGCCCTGAGGGACGCCACAGGCAGAGAGTGAGGTGGAGGAGAGAAAAGGACCCATTTGCACTTGAGATGGTCTGTTTGAAAGGAAGGAGGAAAGTTCCCTGTCCGGGAATCCTAGGGTATCATGGAGACAGACGGTTTATGAGGATGTAGTGGTTGACTGTGTCAAAGGCAGAAGAAAGATCGAGGAGTATCAGAAGCAAGGGAGTGTTTGAGTCCAGATTAGAGAGTTACTGACTAATAGGATTGACTGCAGGAATGGTCGGATATGATTTGTTTGCCTGTGATGAGCATCTGATGAGGCAATGTGATATGCGAGTGCTGGATGTGGTGACAGTGGGACTAATGGCCTAAGTGAGTCTCTGATGGGGTTGTGTGCCTTAGGATGTCTTATAGTTGTGTTAATTGGGAATATTTACCCCTGGGTACATCGTCTGCACCTGTGTCCTCTGTTTCCCCTCCATTGCCTTCTTGCCACTCTGCAACATGCGTGTGACTCCACCATCTAGTCTTCTCTGGTCTGGTGCAGGAGAATGGGTCTTAACTCTTCTGGTAAAATGGGTGTCTGATGCAAATGTCTGGAATAGTGAGGACTCCTGCTGATGTTTCTTTGCAAGAGGTTGAGCTGTAAGCCTGCTGAGACATGGAAATTTGACAACTGAAGTCGGCTGTAATGGGTGGGGGGAGGGACTGTGCCTCTTTTGCATGACTGACTTCTTTTCATTCTATGTTTTTGGAATTATGTCATCGAGAACGGTGGCTACGGATGTCTACGCACACTACCAGATGAATGTGCAGGCAAGTGTTGCAGATCGGTGACTAGCTGGGTATACCTACGCTGTGGGCACTGTGTGGTGATTTTCCAAGCAGCATGGTATGTTTACTAGCAATCCAAGTTTATTACACTCTTCTTGTTCTATAAATGTAAATGATTTTGTCAGGTTTATCTCCCCATGTGATTTGTAAATGTACACATGGGCTTGCTAATAGAATAGGCCCATGCAGTTTGCATCTATCCAACCCGCCCATCAGAGCAGCTGACGTGCAGTGAGTCCTATCCCTTGCGCTCTCCTGGGCAGCTGGTTGATGGCAAAATTCTGCATCTCTCTTTTTTTTGCAGGTGGACCCGGGCATCGTCTTCTCTACACCCAACACAGTAGACCGGGGATCGCCACTAGATTAGGCCCATGCAGTTTGCATCTATCCAACCTGCCCATCGGAGCACCTGATGGGCAGTGAGTTCTCCCTCCTTGTGCTCCCCTGGGCAGCTGGTTGACGGCAAAATCTCTGCATCCGTCTTTTTTTTGCATGTGGATCCGGGCTTCGTCTTCTCTACACCCAACACAGTAGACCAGGGATCGCCACTAGATTAGGCCCATGCAGTTTGCATCTATCCAACCTGCCCATCGGAGCACCTGATGGGCAGTGAGTTCTCCCTCCTTGCGCTCCCCTGGGCAGCTGGTTGACGGCAAAATCTCTGCATCTCTCTTTTTTTTGCAGGTGGACCCGGGCATCGTCTTCTCTACACCCAACACAGTAGACCAGGGATTGCCACTAGATTAGGCCCATGCAGTTTGCGTCTATTCAACCTGCCAATCGGAGCACCTGATGGGAGTTAGTTCTCCCGCCTTGCGCTCCCCTGGGCAGCTGGTTGACGGCAAAATCTCTGAATCTGTCTTTTTTTTGCAGGTGGATCCGGCCATCGTCTTCTCTACACCCAACACAGTAGACCAGGGATCCCCACTAGATTAGGCCCATGCAGTTTGCGTCTATCCAACCTGCCCATCGGAGCACCTGACGGGCAGTGAGTTCTCCCGCCTTGCGCTCCCCTGGGCAGCTGGTTGACGGCAAAATCTCTGCATCCGTCTTTTTTTTGCAGGTGGATCCGGGCATCGTCTTCTCTACACCCAACACAGTAGACCAGGGATTGCCACTAGATTAGGCCCATGCAGTTTGCGTCTATTCAACCTGCCAATCGGAGCACCTGATGGGGAGTTAGTTCTCCCGCCTTGCGCTCCCCTGGGCAGCTGGTTGACGGCAAAATCTCTGAATCCGTCTTTTTTTTGCAGGTGGATCTGGCCATCGTCTTCTCTACACCCAACACAGTAGACCAGGGATCACCACTAGATTAGGCCCATGCAGTTTGCGTCTATCCAACCTGCCCATCGGAGCACCTGACGGGCAGTGAGTTCTCCCGCCTTGCGCTCCCCTGGGCAGCTGGTTGACGGCAAAATCTCTGCATCCGTCTTTTTTTTGCAGGTGGATCCGGGCATCGTCTTCTCTACACCCAACACAGTATACCGGGGATCGCCACTAGATTAGGCCCATGCAGTTTGCGTCTATCCAACCTGCCCATCGGAGCACCTGATGGGCAGTGAGTTCTCCCTCCTTGCGCTCCCCTGGGCAGCTGGTTGACGGCAAAATCTCTGCATCTGTCTTTTTTTGCAGGTGGATCCGGGCATCGTCTTCTCTACACCCAACACAGTAGACCAGGGATTGCCACTAGATTAGGCCCATGCAGTTTGCGTCTATTCAACCTGCCAATCGGAGCACCTGATGGGGAGTTAGTTCTCCCGCCTTGCGCTCCCCTGGGCAGCTGGTTGGCGGCGAAATCTCTGCATCCGTCTTTTTTTTGCAGGTGGATCCGGCCATCGTCTTCTCTACACCCAACACAGTAGACCAGGGATCACCACTAGATTAGGCCCATGCAGTTTGTGTCTATCCAACCTGCCCATCGGAGCACCTGACGGGCAGTGAGTTCTCCCTCCTTGCGCTCCCCTGGGCAGCTGGTTGACGGCAAAATCTCTGTATCCGTCTTTTTTTTAAAGGTGGATCCGGGCATCGTCTTCTCTACACCCAGCACAGTAGACCAGGGATTGCCACTAGACTAGGCCTCAGCAGTATTTTAATTAATGCATTTCTAAATATGTCTGTAAACTACTGGTCGCTCGCAGTAATCTTAGTTTGATTTTCAGCATCTATGTTTCAATTTGTAATTTCTTAAAATAATTTGGTGTTGGGGTATGAGGGAGGTGGGAGAGCATGGGTGAGGTGGGATGGCATGATGTGGGGAGTTGAGGGAGGTGGGAGGGAATGAGTGTGGGGGATTGATGGGTGTGTGAGGGCTAATTACTCAGTTTCTCACTTGTTTTACCATACACTGTTACTTAAAGTGTGCATACTCCTCTAGAGACTAGAACAACATATGCAGTCTCCCACTGGCCTTCCAATGTGCTGTGGTTAAGGTTCGCAAAACGATTTTGCCCTACTTTCACCACCATTTGGACATCGCAATCGTCTATTGATAAGTTTGTGGGGGAGTATTTTAGTCTTATTGTGGGTGACAACCAATTCTTTGTGTGTTTTCTTTGCAGCATGGGAGTGAGCACTGCACCAACCACCTTCACCCCCCTTTCTGCCTGAGCCGCCTGGTTGCCGTGTGTGATATCTTATCACGGACGCCGTGCTCTCAGGAGGAAAGTCACCCTGTTTTAGGAGACTTTACACTGTAGTAGTTTCAGCGGCCTGACATGTTGCATACAACACTATTGATCTTGCTTCTCTATTGCTCTGTTTTTTTTTGTAGGTGAATATATATATATATATATATATATATAAAAAAACTAGGAGGTGCGGGGCGCACTCTGGTTCCCAGCTTAGTATACCTTCCACAGTCCAGTTGATCTTCTGCTCCAAGCGCTTTCATGTCTCTTGTAATCTTCAGGAAGGCAGTCTGTTCAGGTGTTGCTAGTTTATACCAAATGTGGCCACATGGAATATGTTGAATAAAAGTGCATACCTTTTATTCTCGTTTACATTTTCTGTATGCAAAATGTGCTTAATGATCTTCCCAACATGTTCGGTCTTAGGGCTGGTGCCATAAGATTTTTTTTATGTTGAAGTTAGAGAAGCAGAAATTACCACCATAGGAGGTTTTGCCCGCATCAGTGATCCCAGCTGTGTCTATGGTTGGCCAGGCTCTCTTAAAATTATTGTTTGTGGTGCTTATTACCGAAATGGAAGGCATTTAAAAGCATGAAATGTGTTTATAATTAGGAGGTAACTAAGCCCACAGCAGGGGTCTGCAACATGTGGCTCTCGAGATCGTACTTATTTTACTACAACACCCATAATTCCTCAATATAATCAATATGTGTCGTGGTGGAAGGATTTTGCAGCCCACACGATCTGCAGTTTGAAAGTTTGTACTCCCCTGGAACCCTTTCTTTTTCATGCCACACTTTGATTGTACTACAGCATTTTTCCAAGCAGGCTGTGCCCATAGTGAAGTGGGTGTTTTAAAAGAGGAGGAAGTGCATTAATGTCATGTTTTTACTGACATTCATGATTACTAACAACATCTACCATTTCTCCATTTAAAAAGCATGCAATATAAATGACCAATGTGATATGGTTACTCTTATTCATGTGCACTGGGTGCTGCTTGCAAAAGGGGCTGAGCTTGCAGCCATGGAGAGCTGAAATAGATACATTTACCTGCTTTCTGTCAGCAGGCCTTCTGACAGGGCTCTCTGTTTGAGGCGAAGAAGACTTTTTTTTCTCCAATGTTTGTGACAGAAAATGTAGATCTATTTCTTTGTTTATAAGTGCTTTTTGGTGTTAAATTATAATTTTACCACACACTTTACAGTAATAGATTGTAGGTACTGTTCAAGAAAAAGGCTCTCCAAAAACATTTTCTGACAAGACAGTCACACACAGCCCATTCAGCTCTTTTTTCTCTCTTCTCTAAGAAAGAACTGATATTCTTCAATAAAATAACCAAATCCACCCACAGCCCCCACATTTGACCACATTATAAAACATGTCAAGTATTCTCAGAAAGGCTCCTCAAAGGGGTTCATGTGTATAACAAATGTTAGCTATGGGGCATTACCAGGCAGCAGGGGGTGCTACAGTGCCCAGACATGTCCATTGTGTGTGACCTTTGCTAATAAAGTTCAGCCTTGCGGCAGTGAAGGGGGAAAAAAAAAGGTACATTTAGCCTCTGATTGACTGGAATCTCTCTTTGAGGGCTTTGTGTGTGAAGGAGAGAGGTTGTGTTTTTACTGCTCGTGTGAAACCAATTCTTTGTCAAGGAGATTGATTTCAAAGGTGAATTTGGAAGTTTGGGTGACTAGGTGATTGAGTTTTTGTAAATTCTACTTCGTGTAGCTTTACTGGGAAGGACATTTTTTTTTTTTTACCCCTTCCTGAGTCTTTCTAGGACACAGTATACCATCTCTGTGTGTTTTTGTTTTGTTTTTTATTGGCTGAAGTTTCTTTGTCTCCATCCTGTCATTAGACTTTTTTTTTCTGAGAGGGTTAAAAGATTGTGAAAAGGATCAATTAATTTAGAAAACATTTTGACAGGATGTTTTAGGGGAAAGAAATGGCAGCAAAAAGATTTAGAATTGACAATCAAGATGCTTTATTTGAGCTGATGGCAGAGGCACCAGACATTAGCTCAGAAGGGGAGAGTGATATTGAGTTTGAGCCTGAGGGGTTGCCAGAGACAAGCAGTGGAGAGGATAGTCCCTCTGAGGATGAGTGCAATGACGACTCTGGGGAGGAGGGACTGTCACAGGAAGATGTTTGTGAAGCCTATTGGGATGAGGTTTTGCCTGGCGCAGATCCATACAGCAATGGAGTGGAGTTCAGCGTCAGGAACCCAGGGGGTCACAGTCTTCCACTCAGAAATTCCCCTCCTATTGTGTATTTTAACTTGTTCCTCACAATGGACCTGCTAATCCACATAGTGAGGGAGACAAACAAATATGCAAGTGATCTATTAGCCGCAAAGGCAGAGTGGATCCAAATTCATCCTCATTCACGGCTGCGTTGGTGGATGAATGGAGGGCTGACTGTGGCACTTCTAAAAAAATGGATTGGCCTTTCTATAAATATGGGAATTATTCGCAAGAAACATGTAAAAATGTACTGGGACCTTACACACCCTTCTCAGGCCACACCTTTCTTTGGCCAAGTCATGCCATTGTGGCAATATCTCATTGTCACACGGATGATCCACTTAAATGACAACGCCACTGCAAAGGCACGAGGAGAGGAAGGGTTTGATCCCTGGCATAAGGTGCGTCCAGTTTTGGACTCCCTGAACCGTGCATTTAAAAAATACTATGTGCCACGGCAGGTGCTCTCCATTGATGAGTCCATGATTGGCATGAAGAATAGGGTCGCCTATATTCAGTACATGCCCAACAAAAGACAGGCCAGGTTTGGGATTAAAAAATTTGAGGTCTGTGACAGCAGCAACAGCTATATTTTACACGTTGACCTGTATGCAGGCAGGGATAAAACAACAGGGTGTGAAAAGGGATTTGTATATAACAAGGTCATGAGCCTCTTAAAGTCTTGTGACACTTAATAAGGGATATCACTTAATGACCGACAATTATTACACCAGTGTCGGCCTTGCTGAGGATCTCTTATTGACCACAACCCTTCTAACAGGCACAGTGAGGGTCAACTCTAAGGGTTTGCCACCCGAGATAACCAGGGTCAAGTTACAGCCGGGTGGATCAAAATATTTGAGAAAAGGTGGGTTGTTGGCATGTGCCTTTAGAGAAAAAAAAAGCCATCGCAAGCCTGTGCTGCTGCTGTCCACTGCCAGTCTGGCAAGTGATGTACTTGTGCATACTAGATGTGGCCAGTCAGACATCAAGCCCCAAATCATTCTTGACTATAACAAAGGAATGGGCGGGGGTTGATGTAAGCGACAGAAAAATATATGAGTTTGCTGCAGAGAGACCAACACATAGGTATTGGTCGAAGATATGGCGTAACCTCATAGACGTTTCCATAATGAACACCTATGAGCTTTACAAAATTAATACTGAACACAGCAAACTCCTTAGCAGGCACAGCTTTGTAGTTGATATCATAGAGGCTCTCTGCTTGTCTCAGGAGGGAACGTCCTCTGAACACTCAGCAGCAACCCCACTGCTTGCCCCATCATCAAAGGAGCATGGTTTTGCCATTTTGCCGGCAAAGAAAGAAAGGGACTGTGCCATATGTTCTGACAGAAGTAAGCCTGGTGGACGAAAAAGATCACGCCACTGGTGCCCAGGCTGCAATGTTGGCATCCATGAAAGATGCTACCCGCTTCTTGTCCATAACACCCCATGCAACATAGACCCGGATGATTCAAGTGTAGGGTGATACACATGAAAGACACTGCAAAATATTGTCTACACAAACACCTATTTGTACTTTACCTCCCATTATATTATAAAACTGATCAGGTTTTCCATGTGGGGGAGGGGATAGATCAAGCAGTTTGGGGGCTTCTTTTTTAAAAAATGTTTAAAAAGGTTTAACTCGGAAAACAAGTAAAAAATACTCAAAAAAATATAAAGTGAAAAAAATATGTTTACCATTTTTTTTGTCAAATAATTTTCCCTCCCTATTTTAATAAATATATTTCATTGTACATATATTCTGGAAAAATATAATACATGTTATAAAATTAACACTAACAACCCTTCAAAAAGTGCCCAGTCCCTAGAAATAATATACACGTAAAAATAATTAACAAATAGGCATGTCGATGACACAAATTGGACTCTGACCCATCTCCATTCCATTCCCCTGTTGATCTGTCTGCTTCGGCACCGGGCACCTGGTTACCCTCTGATTTTCGGGCCCAGGTCCCTGCCCACCCAGCCACACACCCGCACTGCCTCCTGGCAACCCTGGCACTTGGGTCTGTATCTGTAACCCTACATTCCCCTTACCTGCACTTATCAGACACCCCCTGTCTGCGCTTTAACCTTGCTCTTGCCACATTTCTGGCTGCACTACCAGTTGTTGTTGTTTCATCCCTTGCTCTGCACTTTCCACTCCTCCCCTCTCCCTTGCACCTTCCCCCTTCCCTTTCCCATGCACCTGCGCGTTCTCAATGTCACTGGGCATAGTAAAATTGTTGTTTTGTCCTCCCTTGTTCCCCTCACTTGCCTCGTCGTGCTCTGAAACACTTGTGTATGAGCGCAATGCAAATAAAATATCTTATCATAGCCTGCTCTGTCCGGAGTAGGCGTACGTGGGAGTGCACCAGCAAAACAGAGTGACAAACAGGGGGCATCGCAGCTTACTTCTTGATGGAAGAGCCTACCCCCTGCACGGGGAACACGTTTTACCAAAAATGCAGGCCTAAAGTGACAGGCAAGCGTCTCAGCTGGTTGAAATGCATGACCCTTTTGATAGAAGGGTCCACAGACAGGCTTGGCAGGCTGCAAGTGTGACAACTGCGAGACTGACCCTAAGCCATGATGAGCACTGTGCAGTCCTCATCAGACCCAGTATGTGAGGATACTGTGTACATTCCAGTGCTGTGACAGCCAGGAGAGCATTGTTCAAGCCATGTAGAAGGCCAGTGTTACTTTCAGCACTAACACACTTCTCCCAGGCTGTAGCTAACATACATTGGAGACTGATCCCTCTCCATTCTACGGCCTGCCCTGTCCAGAGCAGCCATACATGGGAGTGCACAAGCAAAACCAAGTAACGAAAAAGGGGCATCCCAGCTTAGTTCTTGATGGCATAGCCTACCGCCTGCACGGGAAACACGTTTTACCCAAAATGCAGGCCTAAAGTGACAGGCGAGCGTCTCAGCTGGTTGAAATGAATGACCCTTTTGAGAGAGAGCTTTGTGCCCATGGGCAAGCTTGGCAGGCTGCAAGTGCGACAAAGTGGAGTATGACCCACTCCACGATGAACACTACAGATTTCTGTTTAGACACCGTACATGTGCAGGGTTTGGAATTGAGATTCAATGAGCAGGAGCTAAATCCAGCTCCTGGGTGTTGGGCATCCCCCTGTGGGCAGGAGCTACCACAGGGGAACCAGGAGCTACCAGCAATGCTCATTTTTGTTCATTTTGTATGAACCATTGTGCTTAAATGTTTATTAGATGTGTTCTAATTCTTCTGTATTAACATTCCCAAATAACCAAAGTTAATGTCACATTTCCATGGTTGGAAGGCACCAGTTGGCCATATGAGCCAATGGTAGCTCCTGGTAGATGTTGGTTTTAAGCTAACCAGGCTCTACTATGCTAGAAGCAGGAGCTAACTAGCACCCAGCTCCCCTCAATTTCAAACCCTGATGTGTACCCTGGGTACACTCCACTCCATTATCTGCTAGGAGTGCATTTGAATGCAATGAATGAGGGCCACAGTTTTCTAAGTACTGGTACTCTTCACGCAGGCTGTAGATCACACAAAAGTCCTTGGTGGGTGTCACAGAAGAGGAGGCTGTTGCAGGATTGGCCAGTTCCTTACAGACTTTGAAAAGATTGGCCATGTTGTTTGATGCCGCAGAGATGCGTGCTTGATTAAAGACACTTATCTAAGAGTGGATGCAGAGTCGATATTGCCTTTGAAGAAGGCGGCAGGCCGGTTTGTCAGAGGGGCGGTCCACCTGACGCATTCCATTTCCACTCAGCTGCCCAACACATGTGTTTAAGGGCAGCCAGATCAGAGTCATACCAAGAATTGCTCTTTTTGGAAGACTTCAGTCCGACCCACATGACAGGGGCCAGAGTATCAAGGGTGTTAGAGATAGAGAGATTGAAGTTAGCGAGGGCACAGCAGGCAAGGGAGCCTGTGCAGATGAGGAGGAAGACACAGCAAGCAAGGGAGTAATCTTAGTTTGATTTTCAGCCTCTATGTTTCAATTTTTAATTTTTTTAAAATAGTTTTGTGTTGGGGATTGAGGTAGGTCGGAGGGCATGGGTGAGGGGGATTGAGGGAGGTGGGAATGGGTTTGGGGATTGATTGGTGTGTGCGCTAAGCGCCGAGATGCCTAAGGGCGATGCACGCTATACAAATAAACAACCAAACCAAACTAATTACTCTGTTCCACTTGTTTTAACATACACAGCTACTTTAACTGTGCATACTCCCCTAGAGACTAGAACAACATATGCAGGCACCCACTAGCCTCCCAATGTGCTGTGGTTAAGGTCCACAAAAGGATTGTGTCCATTTTGCACACCCATTTGGAGAGCGTGTTAGAGAGTGTGTGTTGTTATTTCATATTAGCTAGGGTTATTGAGTATGGTATGTAAAACATGTTCGCTGTCAGCAAGCACTGTACAGAGCACTATGAATTTATGTGCAACACTTTGTTCAACATAGAAATTTTTTTATATGTAGCGTAACATGATACCTCTTTTCAAGGCTGAATGTATTCCCTTGTCCAAGCTGACCCACATTTGCATTGGTAATGTGGATGGTCTGAAGGACAGAGACTGATATCTTCCAGTATCAAGTATTTTATCAATTACAAGAAAAGGTGTAAACTCCTAACTCTCCCAAAACTATGGGTTTTCTATGCCTTACACAAAACTAACTAGGGTGGTCGTCAGTAATAGTCAGTCCAAATTGAAGATCTGTTCTCCATCCAAAACTAATCTATTCTGTCCCTACCACTATCACCGGGCCTGTATTCAGGAAGAAGAACTTTTCTCATGTTGTCAGGTTGGCTTCAGGCTTCTCTGCTTCTCTTTCTCTCGCTCATTGTCCGCTCTTTCATGTGAGCGGGTCTGTGGTTTCTGCGTCATTGTTGGATTTAACAGTCCACTGACGCTCGTTCACGCCACCACCTAAGGTTCGGTATCTTCATTGGCGTTCCCTTCCTCCAGCTTCTCCAGCTTCCAGCTTCACTTGTGTCACATTCCCACGCCAGCTTTCTTCCAGGTTTGAACCCTGCATGTCCCGGTCTCTCTCATCTCTCACTGCACAGCTGACTCGAAACCCCCGTACTTATCTCTCCAATGGGACTCTTTCTGTTTTATGACATGTTGCTGGGGCTTCCAGAGCGGAGCCTCATAGTCATTTGTATCTGTTTCCTGAGTTTTCTCAATTACTCGGGCACTCTTCTTCTCAGTATTACAAGAATACTTCTCCTTATGGTGAAACAATGGTTTTATACCACAGTAACAAACAGTAGCTCGGTCTTCTTGTCTTCTTTTTGATTATAGCTGTTAATGGTGGGTTATAAGGGGGAGTCTCACCCAGTGAGGTCCCGCTTGCCTCTACCCCTTGAGAAAAGCTATTGTAAGGGATGTTCCAAAGATCACATAATTTCAGGCAATGTCATAAACATGCATTCTAGTTCCAACCTCCAGTTTTTTCTAAGAGACCAAATTCCTTGTTTTTTCCTATATGTTTTTTTTTATAAGACACTAATGCTAAATGGCTAGTCATGCTTTTTGCTGGCTCTCCCATTTTCAGGAAATGGCCATTGGCAAATCCAAGAGGTCAATGTTCAAAGAACAAATCATTCTCCAACCCATCTTACTTCCATGCTCCCCTGTCCCTCCGGTCATCGTTTCCTCCCCTCCACATCCTTTTAACCCACTCAGCTTATTCTTTTAGCTGCAGCACAACTGCTGCCGCCATTCCAGCCTCCATCATGGGCCGACGTGGAAATAGAAGAGGGACTCAGCATGGAGCCACACCTTCCATCTCCACGGCCCCCATCTTAAGTTAATATTTTGTTTGAATGGGAAACATACCATTTATTCCAACAAAATAAATTGTTATTAGAACCCAGGTTTCCGGATTGGAAACCTGAGATACTACTGGCAATAGCACCAGATCCGGCAGGCCAGATCATGGGGTAATGGCAGCTGGGCCCATTGCTGAGGTCCTCGCTGTGCTCGGGCCTACAATGTGGGCTCAGGGCCATCGCCCCGCAATGTGGCCTGCCGGATCAGGTGTTGTTTCCATATTACAGTCACATTTCTGTAATGTATGTCTGGTCTGTGGTTTTTGAACAAAATAGGAAAGTATGTACCATGGCTTTGAGATGACATCACACCTGTCTGTACTGGTTCTACGGTTTCAAAACAATTGCCAAAAACCCATTAAGAATGATTGTTCTAAAATCAAAGCTCAACAATAAATGCCACTTCACTTAGATATCCAAATCCTGGGATAGTGCGTACCAACACATTACTCATGGCTTCACATTTTTATAAATCTGCTCAAGAGTTGTGAAAATATAATCAAAAGTCATATTTAGAATATTCTGAGATCAGATGTCAAATTAAATGGCCACTCTGACTAGCTACAACATTTATGAGATAGCACATAGCATAACCTTTACAGTGATACCCCACTCATCGAAATCAAACAAATGGTTGCTGAGAAATTACAAAAAAACATTTTGCAAATGCAAATTTCAAGGTCAAAGGTCACATTTCCTACCCCCATGCCCTACTTGATGCATAGAAGACAAAGTACATGACATGACCATTCCAACAACACCTCGCTTGTATAAATGTTCTACATGGTAGCAGAACAAAAAAAAGTTTTAGTTGAATGATTTAGAGGTCAAAGGTCAAATCCCAAAGCATCTCAAACTATCTGTAACCTTTTATACGAAAGAATGTACCACGGGATTGAGATGACACCACATTTGTCTATATCAAACCCAGTTCCAAAGCAATAGCAAAACACACATTGAGAATAATTATTCTAAGGGTCAAAGGTCAACGATAATTTCCACTTGACTTATATATCCAATAGATGTGATAGTACATACCAATACATTAGTGTTGGCTTCAGCCTTTTCTAAAACTGTTCAAGAATTGTCATAATATAACAAATAAATCATATTTACAATCCTTTTTTCTGAGGTCAAAGGTCAAATAAAAAGGCCACTTTGAGTATCTACCCCATTGATGAGTAGCACATACCATGTCCATTACAGTGATACCCCACACAGCTAAATCAAATGAATGGTTGCTGAGAAATTACAAAAACACTTTGGAAGTGCTCATTCTAAGGTCAAAGGTCAAATGTCATACCCCCCTACACCCTACTTGATGCCTCCAAGTCAAAGTACCCAACATGACTGTTCCAATAACACCTCTTTTATATAAATGTGCTAAATGGTAGTAGAGCAACAACAAAAAACACTTTTGGGTGAGAGATTCTAAGGTCAAAGGTCAAATAACAAATCCTGAGGCCTAATCTGATCCATAAATTAAGAAGCACAATTCAGGACTTTCGAAGAGACACCTCATTTGTCAAAATCAGTCCCACGGTTGTATAACAATTACTAAAAAAGCACTTTGCACTTGATTATTCAGAGGTCAAAGGTCAAATGTCATAACCTCTCAACATATTAGACAATGGATTATGGAGAACATGTCATTAACTTTCAAAAGACACCGCAATTAAGATAAACAGATCTAGGGTTACAAGATATGATGACAAACACATTTAATGTAGTGCATTTGAAGGTCAAAGGTCAGATATAAAGACTCTGTGACCCATTGGCTCACATACAGAGATAACACGTTCGAAAATTGTCTGATGACTAAACATACATACCAGAACAAACCATTTACTAGACTTTATTGAGTCCCAATTCTGCAATAGAGATTCTTGCAGGGAAAACAACAAGGGAAATAAACAATGTCAGCCATTTTGAAGTGTATGTAAGACTACCCAGAATGTTTGAGAATATTTATTTTCCTTTGCATCATATTGCTACTAAGTAAAACCTGATTTCCCTAATGATGCTTCTAAATTATTGGTCTTTTCCTTTTTTCATTATATTTGTGGTTTGGAAAAAAAAGTTCACATTTGACACTCATGGGATGCACTTACGCTAAGCCCCAAAAAATAAATAAATAAAATAAAACATGAAACTTCAGTTTTTTGTCTGAGCTGCAAACATAATATACTTGAAATCTGCCCATCTACCTACTGAAAAAATAGTTTTCTAAACGTGCTACCTTTGTCGTCAGTGATATATACTTTTTACAGTGATATGTGTCCACCATATTGAATTATGTCATGTGACCTCAGGGTGTGACACAAACATGTGCTTTTCGGCTAATTTTATAGAGAAAACTATACTGAAACAACAAATGTATGGTTATCCTATAGTATTATCGATTTCTAGTGAGCTACAGCAATTTGAGATACAACAGCTAAGAATCAGAGAAAATAGCATGGCACTGAGTGTTTTCCAATGGGCACTAATAGGGTTAAGGTACTACGACTCCCAGTGGGCATAGCAGTTGTTAAATGTGCAGCTCACACGAAAGGGACAGATTTTATCTCACGCAGTAACCAAGCAGCAGGCGCTGAAGCCAAGCGCATAGCAAATACAGATACAGTGAGGATGAATATTGAAACCATGGATGTGAATGAAAGAATGAATGTGATGATGATTGTGAGTGAGGGATATCATTATATGCCAAAAACACAGATAGAGGAGCTCCAAGGGGAGGCACCGCAAGAGAGGAAAATAATTTGTGGAAGCGAAGATCGTGTTCTTTAAACCCCTCTGAAGCATTGTGGCAAGACAGCACTGGTAAACCAGTGATGTCTATAGCCTTATTAAGGGTAGCGCTAGAACAGTTACACTACCCAGAAAATACAACTAAGGAGAATCTTGCTGTAACTATTGCTGAGGATTTGTTTGTACCAAACCTGATGGAGAATGTTGCATTTTTTGTGGTAAATTGTATTGTTTCTCAACAGTCCACAGCTGGGCATACACTGCACATAGTGAGGGGAGTCATCCCAAGACCCAGTGGCCCTTTTCAGCACTTGCATATCGACTATGTCGACAGGATACAAGTTTGCAATGGATACCGATACTTGCTTGTTGTAGTGTGTCCTTTTTCTAGATGAATAGAGGCGGGTCCATGCACACACCCAGACACTACCTGTGCAGCTACGTACTTAGTGCAGGAAGTGTTTCCTAGATGGGGAGTGTGGGAAGTGATGAGATCGGATAATGGATCTCATTTTTTTAATACAGTTTTCGAGCAGATCGGCTTGTTGCTTGGTATAAAACACAAGTTTTCTTCGGCTTATCATCCGCATGGAAATGGAACCTGTGAAAAGCTCAACAGCCTGTTAAAATAAGAAATAGCCAAGTTGAAGCTTACTTTGAAAAAGGTTTGGTTGCATTGCCTACCACTGGCATTATATGCATTAAGGAACCAACCAGGCTCTGACCACCATCTTATGCCGCACATAATCATGACAGGAAGGCGAATGAGAACACCCTTAATGCACCCATCCTGATACTCAGCCTACGTCAGAAGTTTTAGGACTTGAATTGCAAAATTATTTGAACTGTATGACTTCCAATTTTTCTGTAATTTCAGGACAGTTGCAGAGACGAGGGTGTAAGGCAGTACAGAACACAGAAGGAGATGCTTCAACAACACAACCTACTGAATTTCAGCTTCCCCAATTATACCACGGAGATGTGGTCTTAGTTCGTAACCACACAAGGTAAAAGTGGGACGAGCCCAGGTTCAACAGTGCTTTTGTCGTTGAGGACGTAACACCATCTGCTGTCAAATTGCAGGGTAGGCGAGCTTGGATCTTCCTGGGGGACATCAAAATCTAGGCTGGAGAAACCTCTCTGCTTACACCCCACCGCGAAGAAGCTACAATCATCGGGGAAGAACCACAGCACGTGCCGACGAGATCTATGACAAAGAAGAAGGACGCATAACCTGACAAGTGGAAAGCGTGAAGAACTCTTTAGTGGACTGTTGCTTGATTTTGGACGCTCCCTTTAGAGCTATAAATAAAAGGGTAAAAGGACACATTCGAACATTCTGTGCATCTTAGTTGCAGGGTTAAGGGAAGATCTGCATTCTTAAAGCCACAGTAGTTTATTGACATTGGACTGAGGCATGTTTAAGCCTTGGTAAGAATAAGGATATGCCAGATTCTTATCGTGAACATAGCAATTGGAAGAGGGTACAATACCCTGATTCCTTCTACACAGAGTTCTTGTTTGGTTCTAGTCATGGTGTTACCCAGTGATGACCTTTACCTTTCTAGGCACATACTTACATATTTCGAGTTGGTGTTATGCTCTTATTCTACGTTAGTGGGGAGAACTTGCGGCATTCCAGCTTTTATTCAAAATCCTGACAATGAAAAGCTCATAAGAAGATTGCTCATACTCATTACTGAAGAATTTTTGAAGTTGTTTGAGTACAGTGAATGAAGCACAAATGCCCTTATCAAACGACGCAGTGCATAGACTGGTCAGTGTGGTGTTCTTTCGTCTAATTGAAGAATACCTGCATCTCGTTGGAAGACACAAAGGCCCTCATTACGACCCTGGCGGAAATCGACTGACCGGAGCGCCACAGCGTAAATAGCGTTTCCGCCATTGCACGAAGGAGCAAAGTGCGGCCTATTCCGACCCATCGGGCACGAGCACCACGGCATGGCGGAAGTGCTAAGTCCGCGATGGCGGAAAAGACCCCAAAACGGCCCACACCGCCGCCGTACGGGGCCCCAGGTGCAATACCGCCACCCCTCCTAGCGGTCACCGCAGTGTGCGCCTACCGGAAAGTACGGTGGCCGGAAATATACGGAAACGGAAGTTAAAACACAGGCCCGGAACGGGAAACATCCCGGCGTACACCTATAAATACACTAAAACCACACAACCACTAAAAACACTACCCTGAGACACACCCCACCCCGTCAACCACCCTAGCGAAACCAAGAAAAATGGGAAAAGCAGCGAAGAAAGCGTGCGACCGCAAGCGGCAGGTCCACTTCTCCCGTGAGGAACTCACCGTGCTAACAGAGACCCTCCAGGAGAATGCTGCCGTGGTCTTCTCCACGCAAATGACCAGGACGGCACTTGCAAACAAGAAGGCCATATGGGCTCTGGTGGCACAGCGGGTAAGTGCGGTGGGGACCGCACCCCGCACCCCACAGCAATGCCGCAAGCGATGGGACGACCTGCGGATACGCGTCCGCAGCATACTCTCTGCCAACCGCAACATTGCCACAGCCACCGGGGGAGGTCCTGAATCACCCATCAAGTTGACCCCCTGGGAAGAAATCTGTGCCTCCACCATCGGAATGGAGAGCATAGAGGGAGTCGGAGGGATGGAGAAAGGAGTGCAGACATCCGAAGATTCAGGTAGGTGGGCCAGACATAACAAGCCACACAGTCCATCCATGTGAAGTACCATGCGTCCACATAGTGCAACAGAAACACATGTCCAGGAGAACGTCCACACACATCGGCCTGATAGCGCACGTTAAAACCCACAATAAATACATAAATAATTAAAAACCCCTAATACACGCACTACATGTGCAGCAGGCACACCCTAACTGCAGGCTGCCAAACAACTGCACCCTCACTCCACACACAAATTAAAGCACCTCCAAGGCCCCGACCCAAATCACCCTCAGGTACCACCCCAAAGCATGTGATACAATGCCATTCCAATTCCCACAGACCCATCAATAACCCTCGCCCTCCTTTACTCCACCACAGGGTCCGATCCAAACGACGAGCTACAGGACACCCCTACCAGCACACCTGCAAAGAGGGCCAAGACCAACGGCCAGAGACCCTCCACCTCAGCTGCACGCATCAAGACACGGCAGCAGCACAAATCAGGTGGCAGCACAGAGGAGGGAACATCAACAGGCACCCCAGCAGCCAGCATGCCCACAACACCACCACCACAGGTCCCCCCAATGGATGCCACAGAAGGCACTGCCTCTGGTGGCAGCAGCACCATAGGTGACACCCCATTGATGGCAGCATGCTCGGACACAGAAGACGGGGATGTCGAGGTCAGATCCATCCATGACCTGTCCCAATCCCCCTGTCTGTCCCATCCCGTACAACATGAGGATACCACGCAGGGGCAGCCACAAGACGACGACTGGCCATCCCTCCCAAGCCCTGTGGCAAGGCAACATGAGGACAACAGCCCCTCTGTGACACCCCCGCAAATGGGCATGGCCCAGCAGAGGCAACAGTCCCTCGACAAGTTAATCGTCCAACAGCAGCAAATGGCCACACTCCTCAAGGACCATGCCGATGAATGTGGGGGCACCAAGGCAGACATAGAAACATCAACAGAGACACTTAGGGCAGAAATGGAGAGATGTACAGAGACGCTAAGGGCACAAATTGAGAGTAGCACCGAGAGCCTGAGAGTCCAAATGGAGAGTAGCACCGAGAGCCTGAGAGTACAAATGGAGAGAAGCACCGAGAGCCTGAGGGGGCAACTGCATGCGACGTCCAAAGACGTATGTGCCGAACTTGCCGCAGTGCGCCGTGTGCTCACTGAGCTCTCGCAAACCCTTAGGGACATGCATGGACGTGAGCAGGCAGACACATCATCCGTTGCAAGTTCCGTCCAGGGCAGCCCCCAACGTAGATCAGGGAGGAACCTGCGCTCCACAGGCAGGGGTGCCCCTGATACCCGCAGAGGGGGCTTGCAATAGCGACAGGCCACTGACAATGAGCATCTTTGGACACTGGTGTTCGGGTGGGAGGTAGGAGGGTGGAGGGGGTGTGTTGGGCTCACTTGGGTGGCGGGTCGATAGGGTGTTCAACATGATATCACATATGCCATAAAAAGTGCACGATCACCCAATGAGATGTGTGGACATTGATCTTTGTGTACTAGGCCATCATAGGCGTACAGTCCATATTGTGCATGTCCCAGACACACGCAGTGCCACGAGTCCCGTGTCCATGTATCAGCCCCCAGGCGTGAGTGCTAGAAGCATACATCAATGAGATGCTGACGGATGTCACGGCCCTCCGGTGCCTCGCAGACTCCTTGAGGTGCTGCCACATCCCCACCCTCATCATGACCATCATCCGGTGCTTGCAGTTCAGCGTCAGGGGGCATGGGCACATTTCTACGTACGCACATGTTGTGGAGCATGACACATGCCATGACCATCTTTGCAACCTTCTCATGGCGGTACAGGAGTGCCCCGCCAGACCTGCTGAGGCAGCGGAAACGAGTCTTCAGTAGGCCGAATGCCTGTTCTATGACTACACGGGTACGTGAGTGGGCATGGTTGTAGTCCTCCTCATGCAGGTCCCGTGGGTTCCGGACTGGTGTGAGGAGCCATCTCTTCAGTGGATATCCAGCATCACCTGTATGTGGACGAGAAACGTAGGATGTGGAATGCCATTGATACGTACGCACACCCCCCCCCTTCCTGCCAGTACATTGCCAAATCACATACCCCACATCATCATGCATGCAATGAGACTCACCGAGTAGCCAGGATCTGTACCCTGCGTGTCGCTCCATGTAGCGTGGTATGGTAGAGTTCCTCAAGACCATGGAATCATGGGTTGATCCAGGGAATCGGGCACAACAATGCGTAATGATCCTGTTGGAGTCACACACCATTTGTACATTCAGGGAATGAAATTGTTTTCGGTTGCGGTACTGGGCCTCCATGGCATGTGGGACGACCAATTCAACATGGGTGCAGTCGATGGCACCAATGCAACCCGGTATGCCGGCAAGTGCATGGAATCCCACTTTTGTGTTCGTAATTTCCTGCTCCGAGCGTGGTAGGGAGATGTAGTCGTCTGCGTGCTGCAGGAGGGCATCGAGCACTTGGAATAGTGTCCGTGAAAACAGTGGCTGTGATATGCCATGCAACTGTCCGACTGTGTGCTGGTAGGTGCCTGTGGCCAGGAAGTGGAGTACAGACACCACCTTCAGTAGGGGTGGGATTGCGGTTGGGCTATCTATCATGCTGACTAGGTCAGCCTGTGTCATGTCCACAATGGCGGCTATGGTGCCCCGGTCCAGACGGTAGAGGGTGTGGATCTGCTCATCAGTGAGGTTGAACGGATGTGCTCGGAGGCGTGGGATTGCGGGCTGCCTGCGTGGTGGTAGTGGCTGTGCTGGTGGGCCTTGCTGGCCCTGCCTTGGCCTCCTCCTCCTCCTGCGTCTCCTCCGTGCGGCTGGTTGTAGTTGTTGTTCGTCTTCTTCTTGGAGTCGGAGCACTTGCAGTGCTATCAGGTCCCCCAGGGCCAACATCGCGAGTCCTGCCGGTAGCATTTCGCTGTGGTTGTGGGAGGAGACTGGCTGTGCAATTTATGTGTTTTCAGGCTGTATGGCCTCCACCTGTGGTGATTGATTCCACCTGTGCAAACGGCTCTCCCCTTTGGCCGAGCACGTCCCGCGCACTACGCTGCAATTCGGGTAATGGTATCTTGCTATTGCAATCATGTATTTGTACCCGATGGGCGTGTAAGATTGGTTGATCTGTTCATTCTGCTGTGGTCCCATTGTTTCCCATACTATCTGTGCAGTCGCGAACAGACTTGTGAAGGGTCAGTGGAACGTAGTACTCGAGTAACGGTGGGCCCTCATGCATCACTGTACCGAGTTGCAACGACGGGCGGGGCGTCCCATTTGTGGGTGAAGGCAGTTGCCATTTTCACACACAGCCGCACTCGATGGAATAATTAGTGATTTCAAACGGCCACAGATGCCTTTTCGACGTGATGTTGCAAATGAGGAATTCGAAGGGCGGCGCTTTCGGTTTCCAGCTAGCGGCGAGGAGATGCCCACAGGTCTGACTGCAAATGTAACGTTCTATTGTTCTATGTCCTTGAGACAGGGCCCATGGCGAGGGAGCAATGATTGATATGAATAGTTTGGGATGCGCAATAGCTACGTGGGCGATGAGGCCGGCCATTCCCAAATACATGTTACTTCACAACACTGGATTTACGGGCTGGGGCACTGTGGATGTAGCAGGCTGCATTACGCACAGACTCAATGGACGTTTCTAATGTCATGTGAGTAATTATTCTGGCGTTTTGATCCCGGGATGAGGGAATGATGAATGGATGCATGGGCAGGTGATTTGGTGCAGAGTTTGCCATGTACAGGGCTTCTTGGGATCTATCCGCCTCCCCTACGCTATGTGATGCAGGGCTGCCATAGTGGGACCATCGTCTATCTGGCCTTGTTGAGCCCTCCCTGTCTCGACGCGCCCTCAGACACTTGTGTCCATGCACGTTAACATTCCCATCAGATGGATTCTGTTTTTGCAGACGCATGCACAGGTACACTCGTTCGTGATGGTGTTTACACCTAGGTATAGATGGTTATGAGTCGCAAGTGGCTTTGGGGTGTTGATGATCCTTTGGAGTGGGCTGGCATGCATATGGCTGTGGATTTCGTGTGCTCATTGAAGTGAGTTGTTCGAATGTAGTTCTGATGGCCATTCTGTTCTTGTTCTTTTCTTTTGGTTGACAGGTATCTCCTCCCCTTTTGCCACTGCCATCTGTATGCCACTCCTGCAGATGGATTTTACTCCCGACACCTGCTGCTTCGTGTTAATCGGTGGAGCAGCATTACGATCTTATGGGACGATCGCCAGTGGCCCACATGCCCTTACGCAGTACTGGTGGCTCGGAGCAACATTTCGGCCTTTCAGCTGGACTAGTGCCTCCCCATTGGGACGGCCCTGCGGTTGTGTGCGCTTCCTTTTTGCCTTTTCGTACGTGATTGTGGCTCTGTGTACCATGATGGGACAGGGCGTCACACAAGTAGTGGCTGGTCTTTTCTTGCGGATGCAGCCCACAATGGTGAAATGTGTTTTGGAGTTCATGGCCTGATGGCTGTATGGGCTTGGTGATTTTGTTGTGCATTAAATTTCTATTCTGATTTGGGCCGTGTAGCGTTTTTCTTTGCAAGTGATGTGGCATGTGCCTATATGTGGGGCGATGTATTGTGAGGAGATCTGCATTGGGTTCCTGCTTCGGGGTTTAGTTGCGTGGTACTGTGCTGGGCGCGTTTGCCTACTGAGCCCGTGAGGTCAGGGATGGGGGCTGCCTATATGACAGTTTGGATGTTGTCATGCTCAGGGGCGGGGGATTGGGTTTTGTGTGACAGATGGCGGTCAGCCAGGTGGACTGGTGGAATGATGTTATTTTCGGAATGTTGCTGGTCACAGGTGCCTGTGTTTGCGTGCGTTTCGGGGGGGGGGGACTGTGGTCATGTCCATTGGGATGGCTTCTGTATTCGTGCCATCTGTGCCCTGCAGCTCCCATTGGCCCCTGTTGTGTTTCTTTTGTTCGTTGGCATGCATGGGTGCTTTGTACATTTCAATGGTTGCATTGTGACTTCATTGCACCTACAGGGAGTTGTACTTTGTGGGCAGGGAGCGGTGTACAGGCACTCAGTGGGGCCGTTTACGGTTGATTCGCGATGCCGTACTTCTCGCCATGGCGGAATGGTCCATTCCGCCATGCCTGATGGCGTTAGGTACATGTCCGCTAGGGTCGGAATTGGCGTACCGTTGCACCATGGTGGTGTTTGCGGTTTGGCATGGCGCGCGCGCGCGTGCTTAGTGCAGTTAGCGTTGGCGTTCACTACGGTGTCGCTAATGGCTTCGTACTTTGCGGTGACGGGTCATAGTCGCACCGAGCGCTATTCGATGGCGGTATTGCATTTCCGCCATCGTTTTCCCCTTTCCGCCAGGGTCGTAATGAGGGCCAAAGTGTCATGACCCCTGCCCTTGGCCCTAATAGGCAGGGCAATAGGGCTAAACTACGGCGCTCCATCATGGCCTTGAAGGCCTTGCCATCTCATCCAATACTCTCCTGGAGTCAGTCCTGGTCCTTTGGAGCCAGGCTCATATATAAAGTAAGGAAAACTTGAGGACTGGACTTGGCAATGGACTTTGTACAACATGGATGCCCCTGCATAGCTCAGCTCAATGAACCGTGCTATGCGGTCTAGTGTTTTAGGTGTGGTCAAGCCTAGGGATGCCTGGGATACCTGGGGGCCTATATAAACCAACCCTGGGCAGAGAGACATGCTTCGCGTTACTCTGTGCTCTGCAGCGTGACGCTCACCACATACTGCTCTGATCTTTGCCTGCCTTCCCAGAGCCGTGTACCTGAAAGAACAAGAACACCATCAGTATAACACTTAACTGTGAGTGAATCCTGCTCGCCATCCACCGCTCTTTCGCTGCAGAGTACTCAGCATCATCCGCTCGATCTTCGAAAATGCCGCAACCTGAGAAGAAGAGAAAGAAACAGCATTAATAAGCGTTTATATTCCAATTCTGAAAATAGCTAAAACAATTGCACGCTTACCTGGGTTCGAGTCGCTCTGGGTCAACATCCATTCCGGGCTATAACAACGACATGCAAAAGAGAGGAAACACAGATTAGCTCACAAAAGGTCAAGAAGGTGCCGGGTGCTCGGCATTACTCACCGCTCACTATTTTCTCAACCAGCATCCATTCTGGGATGTTGCAGCAGCCTGCAAAAAAGAGAGAAAGACAGGTCAGCACAAGAAAAGCGCTTTCACTTACGATCTCATATTTAGCCCCCCAACAACACACCATTACTAATAAACTCTTCCTGCACCTAAAGAAAGAAGGAGAGACATTAAGAGGGGCAATTGGAAAGAAAAGGACAAACTACAAAAACCCACAAACTTACCTTGACAAACAGGAGTCAAGGCAGGTCTGGACTCTTAGGGCCCGCACCAGTAAAGCAACTAGGACGCAGCACGCCCACACCAACAACACACCCCTGTACCAAGAAGCAGGATGGAGAGTGCTTCATACAAGAAAGCAAGGTGAGGACTAAGGGGAAAGTCGGGTTTACAATTGAGGTGGGATCCACGCAACAAGAGACAGTAAGATTAATCCTGAAATTCCTGTATTTCAGGCCCGATCCTCTGCCGAACTGAGTCCAAAGCAAGGGTTCGCGAATGCAAGTGGTCCAGTCAGTTTGAGTGGTGTCCCCGTGGATATCAGGTGAGCATTACACATGGATGTGGTAACTTTTCTGAGAGATCCAAGAAACACTGCAAACTTTAATGTGATCCTGGATGGTATAATAATCCAGGTGAGCATCTATTCTGAATGAAATCACAGAGCGGTGTAGAAACTTTTCTCCGAGGGACAGATCGAGGAAGAAAATAAAAGACAAAACCTCTGTTCATGCTGACAGAGAAGCAACATGTCATCCGGACTGAAGCAGATTCGAGGCATCGATTGGGACCTGATATATGAAGCAGAGATCGTATAGACTTGCAGAGGACATTTTTCTACATGATAAAGCAACATTTGCATCACGACTAGTGAAAAGATTGGTTTCAGGAAGAAAGATAAAGTCATTTCTTAGCATCAAGAATGCAGATAGTTGATCGAGGACAACAGCTTCCAGAAAGCAATCTAAAAATGCAGAGCCATTAAAGTGTGTTTTTCCTTCCTTAGCATCTAATGATCGAGATGGGGAACTTTAATAGCAACGTTGTGTTGCCCCATGAGAACATATGCACACATTGCTGTAAGCTCACATACCACTGCATCATCTACACGTGCATTATATGCATACTCATATTACTTTCATTGACAGTAAGAACTGCATTTTATATAGGCGCACATGGGGCAAAGACTCCTGTATATATTTCTGAGCAAAAGGAAAAAATAAGCGTGGGAACTAAAAGGCAGCCTAGACCCTACATAGTTATTCCTGTCCCACAAAAAGTGGGACGATACCTGAGCTTGAAATGGATATTGTTAGTAACCAATCACACACAGCCCTTGTTCAGAAATAGCTTTTAAACGCCGGAGACAGGGTCAGCGGATCAGGCCAAATAAGGTCTGACAAGTCCGATCTATGAAAGTCTTGTCTAAACAGGTTCACCCCTGTTCCTCCAAAACTATCAAGGACCACATCGACTCCCTGGCTCCAGCCCTGGCTGACTTTTGCAACCACTCTTTCGCCTCTGGAGTCTTCCCATCCCCCCTCAAGCACTCCCTTGTGCACCCTCTTCTTAAGAAACCCTCTTCCGACCCCTCCTGCCCGGTTAACTATCGCCCAATCTCCATCACTCCCTTCCTGGGCAAGCTCCTGGAGAAACTGGCCATTTCCCAGCTTAACCTCCATGCTGAATCTGTTGGTAGTCTTCATGACCACCAATCTGGCTTCAGAGCTGCCAGAGCACGGAAACTGCTCTACTGAACATCCGTGAGGACCTGCTCTTGAACCACGACTCCAACACTCTGTGTGTTCTCATTCTGCTCGATCTCTCTTCTGCCTTTGACATTGTCAACCATGCCATCCTGCTCAACCGTCTCCGTGATAACCTGGGTATCACTGGTCAGGCTCTGGCGTGGCTGACCTCTTTCCTTTCCAATCGACCCTCCCAGGTCCAACTTGGGTCCTTCCATATTTTTCTCCACCTGTAGTGTTCCCCAGGGATCTAATCTCTCTCCCTGGCTGTTCAACCAATATCTGGCACTCCTTGCCCACCACATCGCCGCTCTCTGCCCCAACTTTCAGTGCTATGCGGACGATACCCAGCTCATTTTCAGGCTACCCTCGGCCTTCGCCTCTCCTTCCCTCATATCTGAGGAATGGTGTGCCGCCAATGACCTCTGCCTTAATGCCAGTAAGACTGAGATTCTACTCATCGGCACACCCACTTCCTCCTTCCCTGCAGCTCTCTGGCCAGCCTCTCTTGGCCCTCTTCCTGCTCCTACCTGCAAGGCAAAAAACCTCGGGGTCATCTTCGACTCCACACTATCCTTCTCTCCTCATATATCTGACATCTCTAAGAAGTCTCACTACCAGCTGCACCTCCTCAGAGGTATTCTTCCCTTTCTCTCCTTCCCCCAGAAGCTCACTGTCTCCCGAGCCCTGGTACTCTCGAAGCTGGACTACTGTAACAGCCTCTATCTTAGTCTGCCTGCCTCCACTCTCCGTGTAGAGACTGAAATCTCTACACTGACTCCCAGTGGCTGCGAGGATTAAGTTCAAAACCCTCTGCATTGTCCACAAGGCCTTCTGGGGCCTGGGGCTTTAATACCTTCAACTCTCTCTTCCTAAATATCTTCCTTCCCGAGCCCTTCGCTCATCCGTCTCCAACTCCCTCAGGGTGAGCCGCTTCTCGAAGCTACGAGCTGGGGGTAGATCTCTCTCTGCGGCAGTGGCCTCCCTCTGGAACAGCCTTCCTGCCTCCCTGAAACTTGAGGAGAACCATCTCCGGTTCCGGAAGCACCTCAAAACCCTCCTCTTTGCTTCTGCTTTCTCTCTCCCTCTCCCCTGCTAAATTCTTCATTGGAACTGCACTGAATCTGCAACTGGGCCACTCTAACCGACCTCGGTCCGGGGCCCAGCCACTCTCCACTTGCACTGCCTCCCTGGCAACCCCTGCACTGCGGGACTGTCTCTGTATCCCTACAGCACTCCCTTCCCAGCACTTGTCTGCACTTACCTTGAACTTGCCACCAGCTGGCCCTATTTATTTATTTTATTCTACTTACTTTGTACTGCACTTCCTCCCCTCCCCCTCCCCTTGCATTTTTCCCTTCCCCTACCCCTATACTTGCGCGGTCTGAATGTCACCTGGCCTAGTAGGATTGTTGTCTGTCTTCCCCTTGTTCCCCCCTCCCTGCCTCGTCGCGCCTTGAAACCCTTGTGTATAGGCGCGTTACAAATGCCATATCATATCATATCATATCATAAGGTGTTAATAAAGGTGGCCTACACAGAGAATATATGTAGACACACCTGGTTCAGTGACAAAAGGGCCAAGCACGAGTCCCAAGGAAAGGTTACGTGGAGAGATTATAGCAGAATCTTTATGGATGTTTTTAGCTGTTGCTAGAAAAAGACAGCTGGATAAAGAAAGACTTGCTGAACATTTGTCTACGCAGGTAACCCGGATTGATGTTCCTGCAAAAAAAACAGCCAGAAGAAGCTATGTTGATGCATTTAGAAACGTAGTTATAGACAACTTAATCAAGACTTTGAGAACCAAAAGAAGCACCAAAGTGGGTAATTATGAACTGAATGATTATCTGGACAGCACAGCGCACTTGGGAAATAAAATATGGTACCAACACATGAAAGAAGTTGGAAGAAGGATGTCAGATGAAGAATGCTTTGTATGTGCACTCCTGTCATACAGCATGGGGAAGTCGAAGATCTTCATAGCTATTGAAATAGATGTCCTAACTGCACACTGCATAGTGCACGTAGCTTTCTGTAGTACAAGAGGTCAGTTCATGGGTCGAACAGCCTCTCTCAAATGGGCATCTGAAGGGACAGATCCAAATGAAGATGACTATGTTCAAGACGTAAAGACAAGAAACAATGCCAAGACAAAGAATATTGTGATCAGATTCGAGAAACCTGGAGTAAAAGGAACTGGAATAAGAAGAGAATTAAATAAAAAACAGAACCTTCCAGGACACTCTACAGAAGACATCCGTAGATGGAAAAACAGAGGCCAGATTCAGATTTGGGGAACTGTCCTATCACAGATGGTTGGGCAGAAGGAGTCGTAATCTGCAGAGTCTGGGTAATAATTGGTCACAACCAACCAACAATCAAGAATGCACAAATCTTGTGTAAACCGTTATGACCAAAACTTGCTAAACTACTGAAATGGGTCGAAGGCAGAGGAGTACCCCTGCAGATAGTACCAATGGAAAGTTCGAAATTATGCTTCAGGAACAAGGGTACAAGAAAAATGGGGGAGCATCAGAACTGTAAACGAATCTTCGATGCACGACAAATGAATATCGGAACAGCAGTAATCATGGATCATTATTGGGCTTGTAGATCCAAGGCCTACATCAGACTGCCTAAAGATTGGGGAGGAATCTGTACATTGGTGAACATCCATGTTCCTGCGTTGGTGATTCCTAAAAGTGACCTGAACCTTGATAGTTTCCCAAAAGCAGATTCTCATCTGAAGAAGAACAGATCTGTGGAGCTGATAAAATGAATGAAGAGAGAGAACTATTTTTCAGCCAAATCAATAGAAGCTTTTGACTCTATTCTATATGAACAAAGACTGTTCAGCCAGACTGTGTCAGTGTTCACGTTGATCTTCATTCCAAGGATCCAGGTTGGAACAAATACCAAGTGGCTACAGATCACCAGATGGGAATTGCTGCAGACGATTAATACTACTATAAAGGGATTCAAAGACATCAGAGAAGAATTGAGAGCTGTAAGATTGATAACCCTCCAGAACAGATACGTCCTGGACATGATCACAGCTATGGATGGGGGTGTTTGTGCCAAAATCAGAGAATCATGTTACACATTTATACCTTCTCATGATGATGAGAACAGAACCTTGACAGGGGCCATAGACATGCTGACGAAGCTCCATGGCCAGATGATAGAAGAAGTTCAAGACATTGCTGATGACAGCTAGTTTGGATCAATCTTCTCATGGGTTCCACAATGGATGGTAGATATGTTCTAATTTCTTGGAGCTTAGTTTTTATTAATGATTCTTGGATTCTGTGTGATCAAGATAATAATCTCACAGTGCAAGAAAACAGCAAAGAAAACCATAGGGATGAAGATCATGATTGATGGTGAACCAGAATGGAAGCCTAAAGATCTGACCGACGAAGAAATCAGAGACTTTGTGATGGCCGGTATCCATGCACCTGAGGGAGCAAAGTTCCTGTATCCAAAGGACCATTAGAAAAATGTGGGAAGATGGATCTATTGCAGTCCAAGTGGACAGTGTATGCTCATGACATGGAATAAGGATGAGCATGTGAAAATAGCTGGATGCTTAAAAATTTGGATCCCTAAGAAGCATTTCTTCAGACCAGGATGTCTAGATATAGAAGATGATGTGAGAGTAGTCAATAAATCTCCCAGAGGGGGGAGTGTAAAGGAGGAGCCAAGTACTCCCACTCCAACTGCCCTGCCTACATTACTTGTAATGTATGAACCAAAGTATGTGACGTATACTAAACAAATAAACCAGCAAAGAAAAGAGCGTGGACTCTGTGCAGTACCCATAAGAATACCTATACCTAAGAGAATATAGGAGGTAAAGTACCCATTGAGGAAACCATACTTGCATTCAAGACAATATGATGGCCATTTGAACGGGATTCCTGAAGCAAATAAACTAAATGACAAGGATGAATGGTGATGTCATATTAAGTTGAATCGACACCCATATAAAAAGATAATCAGACCAGAGAGGCAGATGATTTATAAAGTACAAGAAGGTGCCTCGGACAAGTTAATCTTGGGATCAAGATGAAGAGATATATGCCACAGACCAGATGAAGATACTTAGTTAGTTAAAATGTATACAGATGCAATGAAACGCAAGCAGCAAAGCAATCATGAAGCTAGCCACATGCTTTTAAATAGATTAGACCGCGGCAAGCGCCAACATATACATATATACTTATATAGATTCATATGGACAAGTAAAGGATGAATGTTTCGGCTACATATATAAGCAGTACCGAACAAAACAGAAGGCGTCATTTCATTGTCACAGTTAAGAAAAGCAATTGAATTAAACAGATTAAAGTTCAGCTAAGTAGTTCACTGAGCCAAGAAAGCCAAGGTCTTATCAAACTGGAATTGGCTGACATTGGATACAATTACTGTGAAAGAACAGAACTTCCTGTTCAGAGAGGTCAAGCAAAGAAAGTTGGACAAGCGAGATGATCACACCTACGCACGGGAGCCGCCAAGTGCTCACACATCTTAAAAATTCTCCAAGAACAGTACAAACTCAAGGCCAACTTCAAAGTACTAATTGACACTGGATCATTGAGGTGACGATGGATGATATTTTAATTGGTGGGAAGCTGGTACATAGACGAGTTCATCCGCACCTGGTTGTTCAGTCTGCGTGCTGCTAACGTAGGTAGGAAAAGTACAGACAGTGGTTAGAAGCCAACCAATTGTAGGGGACCACGTAGTTGGGGATCCTATAGTGTGTGTAGCCAATGGGACGTCGTACATTTAGTGATATTCATAGTGGCCATTTTGAAGGGAGGGCTTAGTTGCCCCACCTGATGTTAACTATCCAATTACCTTTTTCCGTTACTCCAAACAGATATAGAACATATGCTTAGTTATTCACTTAGAACCAATCGCAGCTCCCGATAGGTTTTTGTAGTTTTGCCATGTAGGATGCTGTTGGTAATGACACAGGTCAGCACATCAGTGATGACCATTTTTGGGTACAAAAGCCCAGCTTTTTATGAAGTAGTTAGTGTCAGAGTATCGAGCGATTGCTGATGTTCATTGTACTCCCTGTTTAATACGCCTGATATTAAAACAGACAAACATTTGCCATACTATTTGTGTCATCTTGATTATTGATGTATGAATAAAATCTGCATCTCCATCTATCTCCAGGGTACCGCTACTTATCTTAAAGGGCTGGACGGAGCCTCCAGTTCATATGGATTTTGGTTCCCTTGCATTTTAACACATTGCTTCCTTTAATTTTATTGTGAATGCTTGCTTATTGGTGAAGTAGTGACATCCAATTACAATGGACCTCAGATTCTGTTATATGTGACCCCCCTCTGGGAGATCAGTCTACCTTTAGATCCACATGCCCCTCTTCTCGGAACAGGACATTCACTACCTCGTTCACTGTTGTCTCCACACAATTCTTGGTCTCAGCATCCACCTAAAGAACAGCACAAATTCACAAGTTACATTTTATTTATTTAGGATAACTCTCAAGTTTGAGTTCCATATCTCTATTCTATGCTTCCAGATTTTGCATGCGATTTCTGGTATGTCAATTCATAACTAGTTTTTCTCACTTGTCCCTCACTTGACTTCCATTTGGTCAAACTTTCCCTCAGACTCAGCATGTAACAATTTCACTTCTGATCTCCGCAATCAAAAGTCTTAAAATACCAGTGGCATATTGTTTTGTAACCGCTTCTGTTTGCACTTCTGATTGTTCCTGGATTGTGGATTGCCCTGATTCTAACCTGCACATTCCAGATTGATGTAATGGTACTTTTCAATAACCTAAGAGGTTCTTTTTTCCAGTGGGGAGTTAAATCATAGCCCTTCATCCAGTCACTTATTTAGCTACTTTGAGGTTATCAAATCCTGTAGTTCCCCACTAATTATGGGGGTGGGCTGTTTTCTAAAGTATGATCACTACTAAAAATACCCACAGAAACACTCTACCTCTCTAGATTTATGGAGATCCAGGAACTGTAGGGCCGATCTCCTGTACTTTTGAACACCCCACATTTATGTGCTGGAAAACATCAAGTTCAAAGTGGAAAGCTGCTGATAGTGGAGCACTTTCCCTTACATGAGCACCCACTGGGTGTCAAGCCAATGTTGCCGAATCCCCTGCAGAGATAGACATGGAAGCCTCTCTTGTGGTTGGCAGAACTTTACTAATCAAGCGAATCCTGCAAGCCTCTTGGGCTACAGTTTTCAGACTGGTATGCTTTTTTGTAGAAGCATTCCATGAACACATTTCCTGTAAGATTGTTCTTTACACCTCTGTCCCGCAATTTGAGGGTAAGTAACGGGAGAATACTTCAATTTCTCAAACGCCTCCATCTCCAGGAGTGAAAGCATCAGTGTTCAACCAATCCGTGGGACTCACATTAGCATCACAGCAGAAAACTCCACTACCTTCTGCTCTGCAACTAAGCAGGTATTCCCCAGACTTAAGCACTTCTTAGGGCCGCAGCGCCCATCTCTTAAGCAGACAACTGAAAGGTTCATTAGTCAGGCAAATAAATCTTTAACCATTTTCTGGACCGCGCAGTGGAGGGGGCTGTCCTGCCGTGGGTGGAGATATCTGGCTCCGTAATAACAATATCAACTTAAACCGGGCGATAAATAGAAGCCGGTAATATAGCTCAGTGGGTTCAGTGCTCACTGCTGCATGATCTGTAGGTAACAGGTTCGTATCCTAGCAAGGTCAACACCACCTTTCATAATTCCAAAGTCGCTAAGTGTGCACCAACTTTTGGTTGGGTGATATTGTATGTAAATATGTTCTATGTAAAGCACTGTAAGAATTATAATTGTTCTTTTATAACGCACTTAATACCAGTGAGTGATTTCTAAGTGCAGGATCAGGATTCAAACCTGTGTTGTGCTGTGTTGTCTTGCTTCCAAGACAAGCATGTTGCACGTGAGCTATCCTTCCTCACCAAATAACACATCATTATCATTAGTCTCTCCAGGGCAAGCTTTTTTGGACAGGAAGTTCTTTAGGGATCATTTAAACCTGGAATATTTTGATGTATCTATGAATGCTTTGGGAAGTTTATTGCAGATATTCGGGAAAATTACTGAAAGGTATCTACCTCCCAGGTGCCTCTTAAACCTTTGAGATGTCAGAAGGTTCTCGCCTGAGGATCTAAGGCAGTAAGATTTTAAAAGAGTTGACAAGTATTTGGGTCCATTAAAATGAATACCATGATGTACCAGGCAGAGAATGCTGAAGCAGATATGACAATCAATTGTTAACCAACACATAATCTATAGCCTGGGAGTGATAGGATTCTGCATTTTGACACCCAATTTCAATCTGACTGGAACATTATGTTTAAGTCTGATCTAGTGTATTTGATGTACATTCAGGTAGACTCTGCTACAGTAGTCCAATTCTTTAGGCAATATCCAGGTAGGGATGATCTTACAGAACATGTGGATTTTGAACAGCACCTTACCAGTGATCTGGAAAGTGAAAGCCATATCAGGTTTCAATATGATGCCTAAGTTATTCACAATCTTTAGAATGTGCAGATGGGTTCTTAGGGATATGTGACACTTAAAGAGGAAGGTTCAAGGAGTAGGTGAGCAAAAGAAGTGATTTTCTTTTTTGCTATTGTTTAGCCAATGGTTTTGTGGTATGACAAGGTCTTGGTCAAGTAGAGTGGGATTCACGTGTCATCTGCGTATAGCGGAAATGTGGAAAATGTATTGATTAAATAGAGCTGTTATTGTTTTAATGTAACTGATAAATCACTAATGGCATGGGGATGATCCTCGAGAAACCCCATATATAAGGTGATGGGATTTGTTCAGAACTGACCAACTTTCACTGAGGTGGTGTACTCTTTAAGTAAACATTGCAACCAGTTCAGGGCTAGCCTTCAAATATGTTCAACCATGTCGTAGGCAACTGCCAGTTCAAAATGGATTAATAAGGTATGATATGATATTTTATTTGTATCGCGCTCATACACAAGTGTTTCAGAGCACGCCAAGGCAAGGGAGGGGAAAAGGGGAGAACACAAAAGCGATCTTACTAGGCCCAGTGAAATTGAGAACATGCAAGTGCATGGGAAAGGGAAAGGGGGAAACTGCATGGAAGGGGGCGGGCTGGGAAGTGCAGAGCAGAGGAGAACAGATTAATAATAAATAAAAAAAAATAGATAATAGAGGCAATAAACAGTGGTAGTGCAGCCAGCAAGTGGAAACTGCTGTGTTTACAGCAGCAGACTGGGCAAGTCTGAATAAGTGCAGAAAAAGAAGAAAATGGTGGGGTGGGGGACTGTATGGGTACAGATACAGTCCCCAGTGCAAGGGGTGGCCAGGAGGCAGAGCAGGAGGGTGGCAGGGTGAGCAGGTACCTGGGCCCAGGGGGCAGATGGTGGCCAGGTGCACAGTGCCAAGAGAGAGCAAATCAGCATGGGAGAGGGGGAGCAAAGGCAGAAGCAAAGAGCAATGTCTTGAGGTGCTTCCGGAACCACAAGTTTTAGAGTGGCAGGGAAGCTGTTCCAGAGGGAGGTTCCAGCCAAAGACAGAGATCTGCCCCCAATGTGTTTCTTTGAAAAACGACTCACCCTGAGAGAGTTAGAGGTAGAGGAGCAAAGAGCTCAAGAGGGGAGGTATTTACGGAGGGATAGCTGAAGGTATTTTGGACCCACAACCCAGAAAGTCCTGTGGACAATGCAGAGGGTTTTAAATGTAATCCTTGCACCCACTGGGAGCCTATGGAGAGATTTCAGAGCTGGAGAGATACAATCCCAGGGCTTGAGGCCAAGGACAAGTCTCACAGTACTGTTCTGGATTAGTTGCAGATGGCGGAGAGTAGAGGCAGGTAGATTTAGAAAAGGTTGTTACAATAGTCCAACTAGAGAGTACCAGAGCTTGGAAGAAAGTGAGCTTCTGGGGGAAGGAGAGTAAAGGCAGAGTACCTGTGAGGAGGTGAAGTAGGAAGTTTGACTTTTTAGAGACCTCAGAGATGTGGGCAGAGAAGGAAAGTGTAGAGTCAAAGATAACCCCAAGGTTCTTAGCCTCACATGTGGGGGTAGGAGGAGGTTAAAGAAGTGTTGTGAGCACAAAGGTTTCCTCAATTTTTTGTGAAGGGCGCTGTGGTATGTGAGGAAAGATACATCAAAAAAGCGAGTCCATTAACCACTAGCTACCCACCTCTAACACACCCAAAGGGGGCTACTTATCAGAAATTATCCTCACAGTGGAAATTTCATGAGAATATATCTGTCACCACGATCAAGGTAATATATTTAACATATTTTAATCATTATTTTCTCAACACATAACAGTAAAAAACACATAAAAAACCAATAACAGCGTTCGTCATTTGAGAGAGAAAATACCACTTCGTATTTATGACTGTTGTTTAACACCAATGTATTAACAGTTTATAAACATTCATTGGTTTGCGTGATGTTAGTAATGGTGTGACTTGATCAAATTACAATTATACGTAAACATGGTGTAATGGCATCTACAATCTGATGTGTTTCTGGGGCAGAGGACAACACTGTTGCAGTCTAGAGCTCATTAGTAGTTTCCCAGGAACCGTCTTCAGGACACAGTAGGTTAAGAAACAGGTTACACTGTGAACATGGCACCTATGAATCAGTATGGTAACTTACAGAATGAATAGAAATTGAAGCAAGTATAAGATTTACTCAATACAGATAAAAAACCTTGTATCAGTGGTGTGGGTGTAATACGACACAAGAGTAGCCAAATTGCTAACCTTATGGTAATTTCTTGTGGTGTGATGGGCGAGGCGATTGCACTTGTCAATCTTATTCTGGCGGATCTGAAAATCTTCAAAAAGGACGATTACTTGGGCACTACATTATTCAAAAAACCCACATACAAGAATACGTTACTACTCTTCAGTAGCTTTCACCCCTCCAGCCTATGGGAAAATTTGCCCTACGGACAATTCCTAAGAATTCGACGGAATTGTAGCGAAATCGCTGACTTCAAGACTAACAGTCAGGAACTCAGTGAAAACTTACGACACAGACAATACCTCCTGTGAAGAGGATGCACAAGGGAGTGCTTCATAGGGGAGGGGAAGGAACCCAAGGCAAAGGAATGGTTGCAAAAATCAGCCAGGGCCAGAGTGGGGTCAATGTGGTCCTTGATGGTTTTAGAGGAACAGGGATGAACCTGTTTTGATGATGCTTTCATAGATCTGACTTGTCTAGCGACATCTTCAGGGAAGAAAAGAGGAAAGGAAGAGAATGAGGGTGGTGGAGTTAAAGGGGGTACAGCAATCACAGACTGGGAGGGAATAGGAGGGAGAGGTGAGGAGAGGGTAGATAGGATATCCTGGGTTTTTTAGATAAAGTGATATGCGAGGGCATTGCAGAGAGCCTGGGGGGCAAGAAGAGGGGCAGAGACTGTAGCAGGGTTGGCAAGCTCCAGTAGATTTTAAAGAGTTTGGCTGAGTTGTTAGATGCTCCAGAGACACGGGCTTGAATGTGGACCATCTTCTTTGTATGGACAGATAATACATATTGCCTTTGGAGCAGGTGACAGGCCAGTTTGTCAGAGAATGAACAAGAAGCCCTCCATTTCCTCTCAGCCACCCTACACTTACGTTTAAGTGTAGCTAGTTTGGAGTCATAACAGAATTGCACTTGACTTCAAGCAGGTCCTCATGACAGGGGCAAGAGCCTCAGGAGTATCAGAAATAGAAGAGTAGAAAATCGACAGGTTGTGTCCGGATGAGAGTCAGTCAGGGCAGGGGGGGAAGAAGGTGGCAGCGAAAGCCTCAACTGACACACGCTTCATAGGTCAGATGTCCGAGAAGGTAGGTGGCAGTGTTGAGGTGAGCTTGACTTGGGGTGAGGAGAGTGAGAGATGAGAGGAGAGAAGGCAGTGGTTACTCCAGGAGAGAGGAGCGGCCAGAGGGACAGAGAGGGGGAGGCCAGGGGAGATCAAGACATCAAGTTTGTGACCTGCAGAGTGTGTCGTGCCAGAGGGGAGGATAGAGAGGGAGAGGGAATCGCAGAGGTCACGAAAGAGCAGAAATGAGGGACCGGGAGAATGAAGGTGGATGTTGAGGTCACCAAAGAGGAGGAGTTGAGTGGTTGAGGCCAGCAGAGGGGAGGAGAGGTCAGCCCACTCAGAGAGAAAAGAGGCGATTTGCCCAAGGGGCCGGTAGAGAGTAGCAACAGTATGTGAGTGGCTAGGTGATATTGAGCGCCTGCAGACAAGGCATTCAAAAGAGGAGTACATCTGAGTGGGAATGATAGTGGCAGGAGTCCGCTCAGGAAAGATCAGGGCTACGCCCCCTCCAGACCAAGTGGATTTGGGTGCAGAGAGGATCTTGTAGCCATCACGGAGAAGAGTGTCAAAGCTTGTGACAGAGCTGGCCATGAACCATGTCTCTGTAAGACCAAGGACATCAAGGTCCAGTTCTTCGAGGAGGTGGCAGATGTCAGAGGAGTGTTTGAGAGCAGAGCGAGAGTTGAGAGTGGCAAGATGAAGAAGGTTGCCGGCCTTAAAGACCTTCCAGGGAGGGGTACAAATCAGAGGTACGCCCTGCGGAGTTGTGGAGGTAGCCTGAAGAAGGACAGAGGAGGAGGGAAGACTGGGCAAGGTAGCCAAGGAATGAGAGGAGGGGACAGCTGGTGATGAGAGGTAGTCGATGAGGCGAGGGAACCGCCTATCGAAGAGGAGGAGATTGGCCCGAGGACCTTGGACCATGACAGTGCCATTAAGGTAGACATTTAGGATGACTCTGGGGAAGTCGTAAGAAGCCATGAGGACTTCACAGTGCGTGCCACCATTAATGGGAGAGGAGGAGACAGGGCAGAGCACAGAGATCATATTGGGGGTCCATAGATCCGGTGAAGGAACAACAAAGAGAATATCAGTAAGGGTCTGTCTGGAAGAGGCACTGGTATATGCATCAGCGATAGGGGGACCAGGGTTGGAGGCCAAGATATCCTTTTTAAACTTCTTATTTCCAGACTTAGTGAGAAGGGAAGGATAGTTGATAGAGAAGCAGTTGGAATAGATGGGACAAACAGAAAGCGCCATGAGTGGGAAGAGAGGAGACAGAGGAAGGAGTAAGTAAATAAAGTGGTATAGAAACAGTCACTGGGCTAGCAGGTTACAATCAATGGTCAAAGTTAAATGCAAAATACACCCAAGTTTGACTTTCAAGTTAAATGCAAAATACACCCCAAGTTTGACTTTCAAGTTAAATGCAAGAAACACCCAAGTTTGACTTCCAAGTTAAATGCAAGATACACCCAAGTTTGACTTTCAAGTTAAATGCAAGATACACCCAAGTTTGACTTTCAAGTTAAATGCAAAATACACCCCAAGTTTGACTTTCAAGTTAAATGCAAGAAACACCCAAGTTTGACTTCCAAGTTAAATGCAAGATACACCCAAATTTGACTTTCAAGTTAAATGCAAGATACACCCAAGTTTGACTTTCAAGTTAAATGCAAGATACACTCAAATTTGACTTTCAAGTTAAATGCAAGATACACCCAAGTTTCACTTTCAAATTAAATGCAAGATACACCCAGGTTTGACTTTCAAGTTAAAAGTAAGGCCCTGTAGTTAAGGAAACAAAGTGGGAATCATAAGGTGAAGGTGCATACAGAAACTACTTCAATTGATTACATAACAGGGAGAGATGAGAGTACCAGTAGAGAAGGAAAGTGCAGGACAATCAGAAGGAGGGAACTAACCCATGCAGAATGTGGTAAGAGAGTCATGGTAGTCTAGTAGTCGAGGGATAGCAACATCAAGGGGGGTTGGCCTGTGGCGGAAGTCTCATGTAGCGGCCTGTAAGCAGACAGGGAAGATGACAGGGGCCTTAGAAGTGGACCCTGGTGCAACTGGGGCAGCTCCCTGCCTCCCGGTTGCTGTGATTGGCCTTTGAAGGCCAGGAAACCAGTGGGAGGGGGAGTGAGGCACAGGCCAGCTGTTAAGTTGGTTAAAAACAGTGCGACCATTTTATAAGGTCAGGGAGCAGTGGCAACGTGGAAATAAAGTTGCACAAAGTCTGAAAATCACACTCACATTTGAATGCTGGGCAGGAAGAAATCAATCCTGCAAACATCAGGCTGCTTGCGCTTTCAATCAGCAGATTCCGCGGTATTTCACACTTTCTACCCTTCTGTAAATAAGAATGATTTTCGTGCTTGTAAACATCCAGATGCCAGATTGATTATCCTGGCATAATAATAGTAATTCATTGTGCTCTGTCAAATGAGTGATGATAACCCTCTCAAGGAGTTTAGCCATGAAAAGGATACTGGAAATTGGATGCTGGTTTTTACAAATGTGAGGATCAAAACATGGTTTCATTAGGTGCAAAGTGGTAGAGCCATCTTTGAAGTAGCTGGGCATTATGCATGGCATTATTGCAGTGTTAATGGATATTATCAAATAAGGTGTTAATTAGAAGATGGATTCTTTTCTACAAGGTTGCTAAGCTGAAGACTCCATTTTCCCATCCACAGATTCTTAACAGTCTTTACAAGTTTGACAATGTTGCTAGGTTAACATTGTCGGAGAGCGAGAGGAAAGACATAGGGCCTCATTACACGTTAGGCGTTAAGGGTCTACCGGTACCGGTAAGGGCACCGGTACCGGTAAACCCTTACCGCCTTACTACGAGATCCCTTTGCGGGACCCGACCTTAACGGCTGGTTTTACCAGCCATTAAAGTAGGGTGCCGCAAAGGGACCTCGGTGCTAATTACGGTACCGCAATTTGCGGTACCGTAATTATCTCCTTCCCCATTCCCATTATGCCCTATGGGGGCAAAAATGGGAATGGGGAAGTGCCTTGGTGAATGGGGAATTACCGCTCCCGCTCACCTTGGAGTAGGGCGGTAATTCCGCCATTCACCAAGGCGGACATGGTAAAATTCCGGCAGCAACCATGGCGCTAATAGCGCCATGGTTACTGCCTACCGTGTAATGAGGGCCATAGTTTGGGTACTGGATATTAAGGATTTTGGGCAGCAGAGCAATCAGAATGGTAATATTAGGGGGATCATTATTGCTAGATGTGTATTTACTATTGTGTTTGTGGAGCTGTTCAGCAGAATATGTTGCATAATGACTGTGCAGTGTCACAGATGGCCTTTAGATATTCACAAATCTGATAGATGGTTCACAGGTTTTTATGATCAAATTTGTATTATATATGTTGTCAGGGTTTTGGGACCGTAGGGTAATTTGACTAAAGGGGTGTTTTGACAGGCCTCTCAAACTCCTGTGGGCTCCCTCTACCATAACAAAGGCTTTCCTGTTCCCCAAGGTCTCTCCTTCATCAACCACTCTCTCCACCCTTCAACCTTTCCCTTTGCCACTGCTGCCTCTCCCTTCTCTCTACCTTTCACTGCCATTCTCTTATTACAATTCACCCTTCGCTCACAGTCACACTGTCTCTTCTCTTGTCTTCAACCTCTACACTCTCCCTCTCTGCCCCCACTCTACTACCACTCACTCTCACATACACTCACACAATCACAGATTTACTCTCTCTACTGGGTACTACTCTCTCTCACACACAATAACTGACATGAACTCATATCAGTGAGGAAGGATAGCTCAGGGGTGATGAGTTTGTCTTGGAAGCAAGACAATGCAGCTGGATACAGGTTCAAATCCCTATCCCGTTCTCAGAAACCACTATCTGCTATTAAGCACGTACTAAAAGAACAGTTCTAGTAATTATTATAATATCCAACTCTTCCACAGATTTGGAGCACTCCAATCCACCTTCTGTCCTCCTCCTGGTCTCTCGGCCCACCTCTGCACCTCCTTTGCACACCCAGTCCTCTTCACCCTCTTTTTCATTCGTATGTGTCTTTTTTACCGGTGATTCCATTCTTCTGTCATCCCCCCACCCCCACTCCATTGGTCCAGTTATTTAGCTGACACTATAAGCAGTCTTTTCACCTGGGGTTGTGTCATCGTAGTGCAATGCTACAAAAAACCTCTTAACCTGCCCCATTTTGGCACACGTTTTTTAATTGTACGTGGCTTTCCTACACTGGATGTCGGATCAGCGTTCTGCTCCATTTAGGCTGTGCTGAGTAATACTTCTCTACTACGACAAGTAAGGAAAGTCCGAATCTGTGCGGGGGGTCATTGCTTCTCTCCAGCAGTTTGCAGTGCTTGCTTGGTTTGGTGGTGCATGATGGTCCGTGTAGTTCTGAAATAATGAAAACAGATCTGGGGCCAGATTTGAGAGTGCATGGCATTGTCTGATTGAAAGTGGAACCGGTTTTAGCAGTCAAGTTATTACATTAATGGGACACCTCCCTTCACCCACTTCACTCTCACAGATGTTCATCCTTCTCTGCTCTGTGGCCCCATGACTCCAGATTAAGAATCCATCAGCATCACACTCCATGGACTTCTCCAGGCAAATCTAGCAGAGCTTTTAGGATCTAATTATGGCAGAACTTCATTATCCTAACAGCCTTGTTTTAATGGCTGAACTTTCATGTGGACTGTGAGCATGTTATGGGCTATGCGTTTAGAGAGAGCCTGGGAGAAGCGTGACATGAAAATAAAGAAAAACAAACTTAAGACAAGAACATGGTCTCATGAGTAGCCCCAAAGCATTTGTTGTTACCCCATTATTTCCATGAACACTTTCCTAGATGGTGGACTGATTTGCTCAGGTAGTGCTTTGTAGGGTTCAGAATCTGGGACGATTTATTTTCAACTCAACAATGAGTTGATGGTCACTGGAATATGGGACGTGATGGTTTGGCTCTCTTCTGCCTCAATCTAATGTCTGACTGACACTGGCTCTCTCTCTCTTGTAGCCAAGCAGCTTACACCTGCATCCATGGTGGAGATACTTCCAAGATCACAAACATTTCTATCAATTTTACCTCAGAAAGGTTGGCACAAGGGCAAGGTTCTGTGCAGCAGATTGTGTGTTGACTTTGTAAAGTAACAGCCAGCTGTAGCAGTCGAGGCCTAAGTACTACAGTCATCATAAGTCAAATATAGCTAGAAGTATTTTGAAAGGTAGATGAGTGGCTTTGGACAGTCTTGCCATCATGACAGTGTTATTGCTAAGCCAGCAGAGTATTACAATTAAACTTAAAGTATGTGTGTCGTGGGATTAGACAGAATGAGTGGTGGGCAGCTTGTAATCCCTGCTGAGTGTTTCGCCCATGCTCCTCAAAGAAGCGCATGCTGCACCACAGAGTTCAAAGCCGGCCTATGCCATCATGCATTTGCAATGCAATTTATGAGATTATCATGCTGCTGTGGGGAAGCCTGTGCACTTCACTAGGTTAAACATACCAGCCAACACAGTGCACAGCTAAAAACATAATTATGTATATGCAGAGCCAGCATTGGTTATCCGGGGCCGGGTGGCACCTGCGTGGGCACTGGTATTGTAAAGGATTTAAGGTCAGTTGCAGCAGGTGAATATTTTTAGTGGAGGGGCATTAACATCTCCCACAAATTAGCGCAAGTGTACAAGCATAGTATGGGGTGCCCTCAAACTAATGCGGGGTAATTACTCGTAGACATTTTTTTTAAATCATGTGTTGAATTGGTAAATTTTGCAACATAATTTCAGAGAAAATGGGAGTAAAAAGCTGTACAATTTACAATTGGTGCTCAGTGGAAAGACATAAAAAACAGCAGATGTGAAGTTGAGGGGGCTTCTAACAAGGGATGTGGATTTAAGAGTTGTGGGTGTTGCCTGGAAGGGGAGCCGCATGACACATCCAATAAATCATTAAGATCCTGCAAATATGTACTTTGGTTTGTGCAGCTTGGTCTCCAGTGGTCGGGTTTGCATCCACTCTGCATATTGTACATTCTCTCTGGACCAGTTTGTAAACAATTTGCATCCACTCTGCATATTGTAAATTCTCTGTAGACCAGTTTGTAAACAAATCAATGTTGGTAAATAAAACATTTTTACACTCAGTCTATAAACAATTCAGTCGGTCAGGCCCACTTTGTTAAAAAACTAAAATTGCATGCACAATAACTTAGCACTCACATGCTGGTAAGTCCATTGCATGCATGTTCCCATTGTTACAAGACAGAGGGACAATGAAAGAGTAAATACTGGGGAAATCACCTTTACTCTTTCATTTTATTATCTGTTTTGAAAAAAAATGTAAAAGCCGCCTGCAAATTGCATTTTACGATGCATTTGTATGTGGGATCCACCTGCTGCTTTTAGAAGGTGTTAAATGCAGGCCGATTTCACAGGAATCAATCCATCCGTGTTAGGCCTCCGTGAAATCTTCATGCACACATAGAACTATGTAGTATTGAAGGCACAGTGGACGAAAAGCAGAGGAGCCGTATTTCCCTTTCGTGTCTCGCACACTGCCTGTGTGGGAGACAGGTAAAAAGTGTGAACATGCCGTAAGCCTTTTACACCTGATTTTTACACTTCACCACAGGTCTCAAAACGAGGCCAAATAAGTAAATCAGCTTGATTCTGTAAATGCATCATCCATGAGAAAGGAGAGGAGCAAATAGCACCTCGATGCTTTGCATGTAATCAAAGAGCATTTTGGAAACATCAAAATAGTCACAGATTTGTATGTTAAAAAAATATGTAGGGGAAAGTGATTTATGCTGAAAGCTTACTGAGCACATAATCTGCACTGGGTTTGGTGCACAATAAATTTGTCACACCACTCACCCTAAAATAAAATGTCTGCAGACCAGTGACATATAGGAAAATAATATTGATGACCCCACAGGGTGTAAAATGCAGGTGATATGGTATACCAATTACCAATACTCACCTCACTTTCTCCAACCTCAAAAAGCAAACAACTGGTATACCACACTGTAGCATACAGGAAAAATGCCACAGGCTAGTCAACAGGTCTAACACAAGGTTTCCCTTGGAGGATCGCTCTCATTAGGGCCTCCTATTTTCTGGTTCCAAAGAGTGTCCTCATTCACTCTGGCTCTGTGTTTTTTACCTCTAGTTAGCAAGTGATCATATCATCATTGCTATAGATTTAACACTTGAATGAGCAGACATCATCATTGCTATAGATTTAACACTTGAATATTGACCAGAATCTTAGCTACAATTTTTCATTATTTTAATAGAAAACATAAAACAACTTTTGGTGCAAAAACTTCACTGACATTTTACACAAAAATTATCATTTCTCAAAAGATGCATTATTTTGAATATAATCCTTTGATCAAAATATCAACATTTGAATTAATCATGCACCGTAGAAGACAATAAAAAGTTAAGTACACATAAAGCGAACAAACCATACAGACATTTTTGACAAAGAGACCCCATAAGTCAAAGTTTTCATTTGGACAAAAAAGTTGTGGATGAACACAAAAAAAGTATATTCTATTCCTATGGCAAAAGGATATTATAGCATTATTTAGTTTTCATCATCTTTTGAATTTACATTGCTTAGTTTTCAACCTATTTTGGTTCTGAAAATCCACATATGTATTCGCCAAAGAACCCCGGACAAAAAGAAACAAAAAAACAATTATTGTTCCTTTATGGGGTTTTAGGAGTAGATAACTCGTGTAAACTAGACTTATATATTCACACTAGTCTGCTGTTTCTTACAGTACTGCTCAGGTCTACGTATAAGCAAACTGGCCTAGCAAATGTAAGTCCAATGGTCAACATAGTTAGCCAAAGAAGGTCAGGCAGATGTAGTTGAAATACGTTTCGGCGTAGAAATCTGGACAGAAAACGCCTTCCTCAGGACCAAAAGTCAGATGTGTAAGAATTATAGCCCCTATGAAAGCAAGCAAAAACAAATTGGACATGAAAGAGGGACAAAAATTATCATTAAAAGAAATTTTTAGGAAGATTAAAAGATCCAACCTAATATAATTATTAAAAAACAAGCCAGTATCTATTTAAATAATAGATATAAAGGGAAAAGACCAAACAAGAAAAAAAGGAAGAAAAAAAGAAAGAAAAGGCACCCAAAACCCAGCACAGGGTGAAAAGACAACTAATAAACAATATTGTTCATGACAAGATACAATATGTGCATAGTCCCGCACCGTGAGAGAATATTGGAATATATAGATAATAGATCAAGCAGGAAAACAATCATGTGCCAGAGTAAGCCGAGATAAATAAGCCAAATATGCTGCATAGAGTCAGATATGGGAACATTTTTGTGTCACCCGTTGGTGCGATATCTCCCCTAAGCCAGAGTCAAGTGCTCGGAATCTAGGGAGTATTTTTACCTCAACTGGCGCAATCGAACAAAGGTCAGAAGCCGCATGTATTATTGCCAGATTGAAAAATATCAGGATTCTGGAAGGTATTAATAGCCGGAGGACCCAGTCAAGTGTAGGCACACTTCACTAATCTGGAAGGAAGCACAAGTGTGTGTCATATGAGATGGATATCGTTCTAAAATCCAAGTCCAGAGTTACAGGAATTAACAAGTGTACTTGAAATACACAATAAACATGTCGCCATTAAATAGCTGGATACTCGTCTAAGCTATGTGTCTCTACAATAAGAATGACACAAAGGCAAAAAAGGGGGGGGGGGGCGTGTTAAATCGCCATGTGCGCTGTATAGAGCCAGTGATTGTACTAATAAGTTAATCCAGCTCTCTAGGGTAAGAGTAAAAGAAAGCATGTGCTCACCCTGTTCCCTTTCGCGACTAGGGCGAGAGCATTCTGATCTACTCTGCAGACAGACATCCAGATCAAAAGAGAACACGAAACGGCAAAGGCCGTCTTCCTGGCTGTTGGCGGCCTGCTGGATTCGTTAGTGCCCGGCAAGCGTCTCACTCAGTGGTGCTCGCCACACATCGGGGGCGTATCCACTAACGGGCCGAAGGTATCCTAGTTGTGTTTAGAGTGGCTGGGGGACCAGTGAGTATGGAGACGTGCAGCTGGAGCAGCCGCATTGGCGCCGAAAACCGGAACTTGAAGTGCTGTCCGGGTTACCGGAACAGCGCCATTGTGATGGTAGTGGCCAAGGCGGGGAATGACACCCGGCTCAGTGCTGCAATTCAAAAGCAAAAACAAAAAGAGGAAGGCTAAACCAGTGACATATAAACTCATTTGGACAAGCTTTGCTCTTGTAAAGGAGAGTTAGGCTGCCCTGCTGTGGATGTCCCCAGATGTGTTCATTCTCCTGCAAGCACTAGAACTTTGTTGAGGGTGAAAGAGAGAAGGGTGGGGTTCAAAGGTAATGTTCTATATTTTGAGGGTGTCAGGACACTGGAAACCCCCGGTATGTGTGCCTATGATTTTAGGTGTAGCTTGACTCCAAATGGGTGACTAGTTCCTAGGGATGTTGATTGCAAATTCCATGCCAGGTTATCATGCAAGTTCTTGAGAAGCAGTGGGAATAATTAGTGTTAAGAAGGGGCCACTCACTTCTCTGCAAAGTGTAGAAACCTCCGTGGAAGGCTGATGACACACAGTTCTAGAAAAAGGTTTAACTTTTCCTTTCCATCCTGGCATGATACCGTTTGGAATGAATTCTAAAAGTAATGCAGTCATTTATGTTTAGAATACCTGGTGATTTATTTCTGAGTGCTAGGAGAATTCACAAACCATTAATGGGCTCTTTCATGGTGTTTTACATTTTTTTAATGGGTGGTTTTAAGCTGTCTAAGGTGATGATTATTTCGTTTCTGAAAGCCTTCGCCTGGGTGTTTGTATCGGAAATAGAATTTGTGTCTAATTTGTTGGGGTTAAAGGTCTGTTGAAAGTTAATAAGTTGAAAACGTGAAATCTGTTCACCAGTCTCAAAAGCCTGGGAGGGTCTCTGTTTGCCTACTAGATCGAATCTTAGAATAGTGTATCCATGTGCTCGGGATAAGCATGGTATCTGAAAAGGGACTGTGATGTCAGTTTATTCTGAAAATTGAATATTGGAGGACATAATGATATCCAGAAAATCACCTCCCTGTGCATGGGAGCATTTATCATGCTTTCAAAGTTTATGGTAATCCTGGTGGTTATGAATTATTCAGCAGATGTTTTCACTGGTGGAAGTAATTCAAAGATGAATACTAACTAAGATCAACATTCTATTAGCAGAGTCTAAAGCCAGCTCATGCACAAGGTGGCCACTGTCTGTGAATGCAGGCTACACTCAGTGACCACTACAGGTGGTTTTGGGGGACCTAGCCACTGTATCCACATTGTGGGTCTGCATAGCCTAAGCACAGTCTGCAGATGCGGCCAGTGGCCACTTTCCTCAAGGCATTGCATTTGCCCAGACACTGTTCTCTGACAAGCGACTCTAAATGACCTCTGTGTTTGGCCTGGGGCAGGTCCTGTGTTTTTTTCGACCCCATTGTGAGCGTGCAAGCCACTGTCCACTGCCTGTGCCAAAGAACTGTGGCCACATTGCCCAGGGCATGGTCACACTACTCCACATGAAGTTACCAATGGGCCTGGCCTTCCTGCAGTCCTGGTGGATAGAACGTTGGCTTGGGGATACTGCCATGGTCCTAGCCCATGCACTCCCCAAGTGTGTGTCCAAATAAAGCACTACTACACAAGTCTATTGCTGTTTGTCTTATTAGTTTAAAACACATTTCAAACAAAACAATGTTTCATATAAACACAAAAACGGAACACATATGCGTCACCGTTTTTAGAAAAAAGCAAGCAGAAATAGAGTAAAGCATTTTCTAAGGACTTAATCCATCTAGCTCAAAAATAACATTTAAATAACAATAAGTTGCACATTATTGATTCATTAAACACTTCTTATTAGGTTTCGTAGGGTGTCCATGCATACTCTTCCTTCGAATACAGGTATCTAAATGACCTCTACACGTTTGGTGTGATATCTACGTGAATGCTTATTGTTTAGCTATATCAGCCTGATTTGCACAGTTCTGTAATATGAAAGGAATATAAGCTTTATCTGTCCTGTGGACAGAAGTTAAATGTGCTGACAATGCTATCTAAGTATATATAGTTGATAATACAATGGTGAAAGCTTTGTTAAGTCAACAATACATACTTGAGAATGTCATGGCGTTGAGCGTTGAAAGGTCATTGCTCTAAGACGCAGACATTGTTGTAATTTTTTTTTTATATAGATGCCAGGCACGGCAAGAGTGTTGCAAATGGCTGCCATATGCATCATTGAGCATTTTATAGTTCAAAATAATAGGAATGCATTACAAGAGTTTCTATTATCAGAGTCCTATTGCTAACATGATCACGTTATATGGAAAGAGTACATATGAGTCCATGATGGGTCCAGATGTTTACAATTTACATATGTTTTTTTAAATTAAATGTATAGTGCAAATTGGTTCATTAAAACCGTATACACTTTACACAAATATGTTTACATAATTCGTTTAACGATTTAACAATTATGAATTTTAAAATAGAACCTAATATGATATATTGTATCAATTCATTACTATATCTCAACAACAATAGAACAATTATACAACAATTATAAAACAGTTTTAAAAACATCATATCGATATAATGGAATATCACAAAATCATTAACATTTACTAAATAAAATGACACAATACCATTTCGTTATATCATCTCCATAAAATATAATAAAATCGTATGTGGGTCCTAACAATCGGGGCATTCTGCTAATCTCCACAGACTGTATAGGCTGTACTAACAAGATTTTAGCCCCACAGCCGACATTCTCAGAGTGGCTCAGCCACCGCTCTCTTCCAAATATAGAATGCTGCTCCTACATATACCAGTACTTCTGCCATTTAAATTCACAACCATAACTGATCAGTTACAATCATTTTTAAATTGCAAACAAGATCCTTCTAGCCCTTGTATTACCACATACTGTTTTTCTTATTCTCTATATAAAAGAGCCGTGAACTATATTCAATCAATTTTCCTTGTCCAACTACATATAATACTAGCAGGTGTACCAGTGCCTCACACAGTAATTCCTACTTCAATCCTACATTTAAATTAATTTAATGAACTAAACTAATGCTTCTTTGTAGACAATATTTCTAGGCTTTCCTGTAGGCGCATGTGTGAACAAATTGTCTTTGTTTACAAATCTGGAGCAAGCCACATAATTCTGACTATGAAGAAAGCATGAATCACGCAAATCGGTTCCAGCTCCTTTGAGTTGGAGTGCTTAGATTGCGCAGGAACATTATTGGCATCCTAAACTACAGCCAAGGCAGCAGCGACGTCAACATAAGTGCTGTATGTGTAGGGCTGACGTGTGTAAGTTTGAAGTGCCATACTCGTATGTGTACGGCTGAAACATGTAAGCTTCGTACTTTTGAGATGGCAAACATTCTTCAACCTCCGTGGGAAATTAAGTTTCTGTAATTTTCATGAGAGATGTGCCATGATGTGACAGACAACGTAATTGCAGACACTTTTGAAGAGACATGCATCATTTCCTGTTAGTCACATCACTATAAAAGCACCATATTGTGTCACCCGCATTACTTCAAAAGCAAGTGCCACTAATGTCAGCTAGAATGCTGATAGTCTGGAAAGTTTAGGAACAATTAACTGCTGAAGTTTTCACGAACTGCTGAACTTTAGGAACAATGAACGCAGAACTACGGCAGAACTAGGCCGCAAAGAGCCATATGGCAGGGGTATATTGCAGACCACTAAAAAAAAAACATCAGCAAAAAGATACATTTTATCCTTGTTACATTGTCCACAGTGTAGTACCCAAGGGGGTGTTTTTTGTTCAAATGTAAACAAATTGTGATATTTAAAGAATATTTATTCAGCAACAATGGTCAAAACTACTAGCTGCATAGTGAAGTAACTCCTCAAACTGGCCCACGTTGGCAAAAAAGTGGCCCATTTTGAGTGGCCTACATTAGCATTTTTGGTACAGTCATCGCCCTAATGCCCTATAGGCCATTCCAAGCCTGCCGGCTCATCCATAATGGGTGAGGGGGCATCCACCCACTGTGAAACACTGAGCACTCCCTCAGCTGCTTTTTGCAGCTGAGGGAGTGCTCCTGGGCTGGCTGAACTTGCAAAGAGAAACACTGTTTGCCTTTGATAGTTCAGTTCCCCAGGCGCACCTGCTCACTGAGCCATGCAAGGCTGGGGGCGTTTTGCTTCGCCAGACTTGCATAGCTCATTGGAAATGCTGGCTGGGATACTGCATGTATGTATGTATGTACGAGGGGGTGCTCCTGCAACTCCTCGCACATACGGGCAGAGCAACCTGGAGAGGGGCATTTTAGCAACCACGCGCAGGCCCCTGCAGAAGGTACGTTTATGGTGATTTATTTTTTATTTAAATACGTGTATGGATGTGTGTATGCTTGTGTTATGGGACTGTGGTGGGAGCAGGATGGGTGGGAGCACTGGGATAGTGGTGGGAGCAGGGTGGGGAGAGCCCATGTTCGGTACTGGGAGTAGAGTTTGGTGACGGCGTGCAAACGTTCATAGCCATTTCTACATACTGTCCATCTGGCACTTTTGGGGGGGCCCGGCCTGCCCAAATTTTGATCAGGGGGGTCCCAGGCTAAAAAAGTTTGAAGACCACTGGTCTACACCATGGAACCTACTCACATGCCAAATTTCAGTTTTGTAGCATGTTGGTACATATGGTGAACATTTCAAACTAATACACAGACACATATCCAAGCAGTGCAGACCGCTTAAAAAATGCTTAAAAGAAAAGTAAATGTGAAAAATTTATATTTTATACTTTTTACATGGTGTACACCATAGAACCTACCCATTTGCCAAATTTCACGTTTGTAGCATGTTGGGAAGTACGCTGAACATTTTGAACAGACACACAGACACATATCTGCAAATTTCCCTATTATATATACAGAGGTAAAAGGGAGATTTATATGACAAACATTATTGCATTGTAGGGATTTATGTGTTTTTTGCAATCGTTTTTTGCCTAGTTTGTGGTATTCTGTGGGGTTTATCTTGTGTTTTTTGTGGACTCCCACCCCATTTTCTGAGCTGGTCTGCATCTAGAGTGTGCAGTTTCTGGAGTGTAGTCCTTGGTTTCTGGATTTCTTACTGTCCCCACCCTCCCCCTTGCAATTGGCTGGAACAGTCAGGTGTCTGTCTCTGTTCCTGGCAGCCATTTCCACTTGCCTTCCTGACTGTAATCTATTTGAAGTGCAGTCTTAGGTGCTGGTTGGTGCTCAGTGAGTAGTTTTACATTGATTTCATTCTGTTATTAGCCTGTTTCAGGTGCTTTTGTGATGGGATTTGTGTGCTTTTTGCAATCGTTTTTTGCCTAGTTTGTGTTACTCTGTGTGGTTTATCTTGTATTTTTTGTGCACTCCCACCAATCTGTTTTCTGAACTGTTCTGCATCTAGAGTGAAGAATCAACATATGTCACAATTACAGCAAATCTAACTAATTCCAAAATAATGAATTTGAGAAAAAAACTAAAAATGGGGTTCGGAGTGGGAATAGTGGTTTTGGGGGATGGAAAAGTATTAGGAACAACATAAAAGGGGGCTTTGTAGGGGGACCCCCAAAAACAACAAAAAAGGAATTTGTTATTTTTGAATTTGTTATTTTGGTATTAGTTGTAATTGGATTAGTTATTTTCTGATTCCTCCGAATCACATGTACCCATTTAAATAGAACTGTTCTAGCATGCATCACATCCAGATAGAAATGTTAAGTTAATCATACTTCACATCTAGATAGAAGTGAGAAGATAATCGTGTGCCTCATATACATAGAATTGTGGTGATTAGCCTGTGTCACATTTAGATTGGATTGCGAAGATAATCATGCATCACATCTAGATAGAAGTGTGGAGACTAGCCTGCGTCACACTTAGATAGAATTGTGAAGATAATCATGTATCTAATGCACATAGAACGCAGCAGATTTGCCTGCGTCACATTAAGATAGAATTATGGAATTTAGCCAGTGTTACATTTAGATTGGATTGCGAAGATAATCATGCATCACATCTAGACAGAATTTTTGATACTAGCCTGCTTCACATTTGGATAGAATTGTGAAGATAACCATGTGTCACATCTAGACAGTGATGCCACTAACTACCCCAACTAAACATATCTCACCCCTCTGAATCCACCTCTCAAACTCTAGCCAAACACAACCATACCTCTAAAGCACTACAAACCGCATGCACTTCACTGCACTGCAACAACAAAACAAACCACACATAGCCTTGCACAGCTAAGCTTAGCAATCAGTGTTAACCGAACCGTAGCTGCCAACAGCATATCACAGCTCTCTTGTACTTTTCCCGCTCAATCCTACTAACCCATCCCACCCTCTTTCCTTTCAGATTCGCCAGAGCACCAGGGGACCACTTGGGTGGTGATAATGTGCGGTATAAATATCCTTTAACATTAACATTAACATTGTAAACCTAATCTGTTCCAACATGGCCACTGCAATGTACAAAAGATCATAAATATCCACATATCTTTTTAATGTTAATTTTCTCTGTATGAAGTACTCCAAAAGCCGCTTATATGTTTGTTTTGTTTTGTTTTATTTAATGGTTTTGGCTAATTATTTTAGCCTTTTTCATACAAGATCACATGTGCTTCTAAAAAACAACAGAATGTTGTCTACATTTAGGGGCTGATTCATGGAAGTGTTTAATAATGGTGTAATCCCATAGGAAATCACTTCATGAATCAGGCCCTTAAAATCAACAACAACATAGAAGAAAAGAAAATTCATCAAACATTATATACAATGCTAACATCATCACTATCTAAAAATCATCAATCAATTCATCTGCTACCATTTGATAGTCAACATTTAATCTTAAAATACTGGTAAACTTAGATCATTAAAAATACATTTTAAAATGTTTCCATGCAAGCTTCCATCGCTATATCCCTATTTGACAGTTATGCTCTTCTGTATCTATCCTGTTCATTAAAAGGAATGGCAAGTTTCAGCTGATTATACGATTCAGTTCAGTTCCAGTGATCTGAGTTAATAAAGTGCATGGAATGGTCACCCAAATATGCAATGCTGCAGCAGTAATCACAAGAGATTTAGCGGCTACAATCGTGAACCAAATCTGATCTATTGCAAAACTGCCTGGCTGTGTGCAAAAACGCTTGAATCCCTTGGAATAAAGTTTAGTCATCTTTTCACATGCAGTCCAATGCTTGCAGGCCAAGCCCCAATATACTCCATGGCCGGCAAGATGTTTAGGCGCAAATACATGATAAAGGGCCTTAAAGCAGTACTACAGGCCTTAATCAGGTAACAGCAAGGTTTAAGGTAGGGAACGCTTTGCTTTACATAATCATTGTAGCGTCGCATTTTCTCAAGTATCTCAATACCTCTTAGTCTATCCCATTCCTGTGTTTTATGCTTTCATTTATACAAATAATGCCCAATATCGACTGCCCCTGACAAAGGTAATCTGATATTCTTCAAACATTCTTGTACTGACACCATCAGTTCAAGATGTGTTGTAATATATTTTTATTTTTATTTCAGTTTATATTTTATTTCAAACCTTTGCCGCACAACAAACAGAGTAAAACAATAAAAAAGATCAAAACCAAATGTGTCCCATCAAACCGATCGCAACCAATCATAAAGATACGAGAACAACCAAAAAACACACTAGAAGTTAAGAATCAGCAAACAAATACATTTAAAAAATGCATTGGGATAACGCGAGGTAGCATGGTTCAAACGGGGGAGGTTGTTAGTGAATGCAAGCATTGCTACTTCTCTCATCCTCCCATTACTACTGTGTTACTTTTGCCACATGATATGTGGCTGTATTGAGTTTTTTTCTACCCATGTCAGTAGTCCAAATATTTCAAGCAACATTTTCGTTAGAGCAAAAATTCAGTGGTGCTTGTTCCCTTCACATAGTTCATGCCACCATCTGTCAATATCTTTTGAGAGAAAACATTTCAAGAATGTTCCTAAATAATGTAGATGCGCTTTATTATACCCCCGGGGTTGGGCATGTGCTTTTCACATCGAGTATGCGTCTGGTATGACCATAGTGGTGCTGGCGGCCCTTTCCATTTTTAGGAATAATTTACTGCAAGTCAATTTTCTGGTAGTACATAAAGATGTAATAGCAAGTTCCATTCTCACAGCAGACACTGGAACTGACGACGGGAGCCCCAAAAATCACCTGATTATTTTCCCTTCCAATCGTTCAAGCCAGCCGACATGCTTTTCTGGAATTGTTTACATACCATATAGAATACAGGGAACTATTGTTTTGGTGTATACTTCGATAAGTCCCTCTATTGACTTTCTGCCCACTCTTTTTAGGAAACCTCTTAATATCAGTCATTGGCGCAGTGCTTTAGCTTTGATATATGCACAGTATTTGGCAGCTGTGTGGCACTAAAGAAAGGTAAGACAAGATAAACATAGGTTTTGGCCAGCTCTAGTCTAGTATCATTAATATGCCAATTAAAACTAGTAGAAGAATAACCTTTTCCCATATATGCATGACCTTTATTTTTAGTCGATTGTCTTCTGCAAATTGAGCCAACCTGTCAATGGCTCTTTGCAAGCATATGGGTGTGCGGCCAAGTAAAGCTGTGTCATTGGAATGCATGAACCACAGCACCACAACCACACCATATCCAAGGTGGGAAGGTTTGTGTCTTGGAAGTAAACTCGTCCATGTCAGCCATATATAGGTTGAATAGCAGTGGTGCCAGAATGCACCCCTGCTTCAAACCCCTAGTTGTGGGAATGGGGAAAGTAATATCCCCCTCTTGCTAAAGTCAAACTGTAACTGTTCTATCAGTGTAAAGGGCCTTCATGAAGTATAATAGATATTTGTCAATGTCCCATGTTTCCAGTTTGGACCATAGAATTTGCCGATCAACAGTGCCGAATGCTGTTGTATAGTCGACAAAACATAAGTAAAGGTTTCCATCTGACCCATTTAACACATCAGCTGATAGCAGGGCAGTGTCCAAATAGCCTGTATCATGGAATAATCCTTCCTAAATCCTGGCTGGTGGGGTTTGAGCAGCTGATTGTCAATAGACCAATCGTTCGGTAATTTTACTGCTATTGTTGCAAAGATTTTACTACTAGCGTCTAGCATAGCTAATAACCCATATTTACTGGGCTCTGTACAGGACCCACTTTTATGGATTGGTACCAGTATTGAGTTGTGCCAGCTAAGGGAAAGAATTCCAAAGGTGCACATTTGGTGTACATTTTGTGCAATATTCGAGACCAGAAGTGTAGATTGGACTTCAATACAACGTTGGCCAAACAGTCCAGTCCGGGGGCCCTGGATGGTTATAGCCTTTGCAAAAATGTCCAATATGTCTCCAAGTTCAATAATCATGGCCGGCTGCCCATGCACGCAAAAAAGGATTCTTGTTTCGCCTTCCTATGATCCCAGCATAGACCCTTTATATACACCGTCCAGTCTGCTTCTGCAAATACACAAATAAGTATGTTCGATAAAGACACCAACATTTCTGAGAATCGTGTGTATGGATCAATCTGTATACCATTTTTCAGTTGGCTGATTGAAGACTGGATGTATGGCTACTGTAAGCGATATTCAATCAACACTACAGCCAAGTCAATGCCTAGTCTGGGATGCTGAGGAAAACCCTTATTAATGTATTTTTATGTCTAGTTCAGTACTCTGGATCACCACCCTTGTATAACACCCCCCTCTTAGAATCCCCCTGACCCCATTGAGCCAAGAAGTAGGTTTGTTTTGCAAATTAAAAGGTTTATTTGAGAATTTAAACAATATATATCTCACACTTTTATAATAAATTAATATCTGATAGTACACTTAGACATATGATGTTGATCACAATGGGTAATCTGGCACTAGCACACTTCTTTACAATCAATAAGGAGTTAGTATAGGATGGATAAAGTAGCAAAAATACTTTTATGATTTCAAGGGAAAAGCAATTAGGAATAAAATGCAGTACAGAAATACTTGATATGATTTTAGCAAAAGATAAAATAATCACTTTTTCTCTGGCAATTCACCCCCCTCCCCTATGCAATGTAAGAAATGGAAGGAGATGGAAAGAGGAGCACACAGTTCTCAGGAATGCAATCAAATACAATACGAAATTCAGTTCCCCCCCTGCAAGCTTAGAGGAAACAGGTAGGAGTTTGAAACACAGGCCCAAAATGCTTTTTAAATGTGATGGCAATGGATGGGAAAATGTGCCAACTGATTTTAAATCCCTCTAGAGATTCAGGGTGAGTGGGAGATGCGTGTTGGTATTAGTTCAGGCTCACTTTAGCAATGCTCTATGAGTTATTACCAAGTTGCAACGGATTTTAACAAAAGAAAGAATGGAGCTGCTATTTTGACAAGTGGAGAAATTGAGCCAAAATTGCAAATCGTGGTAAATTTCGCGAGTGCGTAAATCGTGATTGCAGAAAAAGTATAAGGAGTAGGAAGTCGGTTCCAGGCTTGTAGATTCTAAGCTTTCAGAGGAAAGTTAAATCTCGTCCCTAGCCCAAACGGTTCAAGAGATACAGACGATTGAATAAAGGTAGTTTTTCGGATTTAAAGAAAACTCAAAATGACAGGTGACAGCTTGCAGCTGCAGAATTGACAGGTGACAGTTGTGCAGCTTTAAAAATGACAGATGACACGATTTCTAGGAGGCAGTTCTACTTAGATTAAAATAGTTTGGATTAGATTATTTTAACTAAGAGATTGGTTCTGCACAGTTCTGCTAGGTACTCACAATATAAATTTGAACTAGGCCTCGTCACGGATCTGGTCAAAACGTCCGGCTGCGGTTCTGTCTGCTCGGCGGGTCAATCAGGCACCGGTTCTGCTCACAGCGATCTGTGTCAGCTCTACTCTGCTGGTCTAGCCTCTCTGTAGTCTGGATGTAACACTGCTTTCTGGGTACTGCTACAGGTTCTTGCAAAAATTCTCAGCAAAACTTCAATCAGCTCGCCCGGCTGTTGAATAGTTTGGTTAGTTTTGAGGCCTGCTGAAGAGGATTCAGCTGATGGATTCAGGCCTCTCTGCTACAAATTCTGGAGTTAATTTCTGCTACAGGTTCTGGAGATTGATGGATTTGAAGTCTGGATCTCTGGATGTGAAGTCGTTGGTCAGCATGCTCCGCAGCAAATGGAATTGAATGTCTCTACCTGTCCCAGCAGTCTCTTTTTATGTGTTTTGGAAAGTGGGTGTGTGCGTTGGTCATAACTAAACCTGCCCCTCTCACTTATCATTGGCCAATTCCTCCTCTCTCCCTTGATTGGGGGAAGGACATGTGAGTCAGAGTGATGCTGTAGGTTTTATGGTCAGAGGAACGTCCCCTTGTCAGATTGCATACAAATATATTTCTGACCCATATACATATTTATCTATGTACCATTTTTATAATATTATAGGTCAAGTTAACATATTTTCTGTAGCACCAAACCATTCCATCCCTGTCTTTGTACGATGTTGTGTCCACTGATGACAGAATTCTCCCCTTTTCATCCAGATAACGACCTCTAAACCTTTCCAGATTTTACACAAATGTGCACCATGGATATGGGTTACAGATGATAAAGTGTCAGATTTTTAACATGCAGACATTTGGAGTAAGACCCTATTTTCCGCTAGCAACCCCCCAGAATACACCACAGGGTCCTAACGCCTCTTAAAATGTTCACAGAAAAATCACAAAAATAATGATATTACTTATATCATTCTGACAAGTCCGCACTATGAGTTATCTATCTTTTTAAAATTATGCTCTGGTCAAAAAGGGGTGTGGCTTCCCACATCACAGGGTGGAATAACTGGTTTATCCACTTCCCCCAAGCCAGCTTGTTCACAGAGGCACAGCTGCCCCCCAGTTTCTCCCAAGAGGAAGCTATTTTACGACGCCCCCAATATAACATTTGCCTGAGTCCAGGACAGGCCTTTGTTCTACTCCCTGTAGTCCCCAGCTGCCACTCCCCTTTCAATCAACAGGGCCATGTGACCTCAGGATGCAGCCAGGCCTGGGAACACAGCTGTTGATCCAGTTTCAACTCCTGTCGGGGGTAGTTGTCAGGCAGAATTCAGTTTCATTAAGCCAGGTTTCAGCTAAATGTCACTTTAGTTCCCAGTTTAAATCAAAACTTACAATTTTTACATATACATTAAATAATTACTTCCTTCAAGTCATTTCAGAATATAGTTTTACATTGTATCCACCTCTTAGCAAGTCTTTCCTTGGTCTGGTTTTGTTTCATTTGTTCAGTTTTACACAAAAGGCTGGTGGTTTTAAAACGCCGGCTTTCTGATAGTGGTGAGTACTGGTAATGCAACCATTTTTGGGATTAAGAAAATGGGCCTCATTCCGAGTATGGCGGTAAGGGATAGCGGCCACCGGTAACGAGACCGGTGGCGGTAATCCCTTACCGCCATACTCCGAGTTCCCTCTGTGCCCTCGCCCTTAACGCCTGCTTAGAGCAGGTGTTAAAGTCGAGGGCGCAAAGGGGCCTCCAAGCCAATAACGGTGACCGTAATGAACGGTCACCGTTATTTGCATCTTCCCCATTCCCATTGAGCCCAATGGGGGCTCATTTGGGAATGGGGAAGAGCCTTGGTGAATGGGGAATTACCGCCCCGCCAACCTTGGAATGGGGCGGTAATTCCGCCATCCACCAAGGCGCTGCCTGTCCGGGTACGGCGTCAACCAAGGCGTTAATAGCGCCATTGGTTAGCGCCGTACTCGGAATGAGGCCCAATGAATTCCCCACAGTTCTGAGTTGCTTTTTGGCAATCAGCATTGCCATTCCCAATGGTTTCAGGCTACTGTGTGTGTAGCCCAATGGTGGTTTTAGGCAGTGCCCTCCTGTGCTCACAACATAGGCAAAAATGGGTGGCAGCCTATTCTTCATGTTTTCCCTGTGCACTCTCTGGGGAGTTCTGGCCATCATGACGTTTTCCATGCCAGTACTGCACAGTTTTATTGTAGGGCTTGGATGCATGGGTAAAAACATCCCACACTACGTAGTGAATTCTCATGTTTGGAATACACAGTCCCAATCTCCTTTTTATTTTCTTGAAAGCTCAAAAACGTATTAGTCTTAATGGCCCTCACTTTCTTGCGAAAGTTGCGCTTTTCTATGTGGATTTTATAATAAAAGATTATGGGTTTCTCCTTGCCTTGTATTGTCAGTTTGTCTGGCATATGAAACACAGTCTTTATTAGTACAATCAATTCAGCCAAATCTCCTTTGGAATACTTAAGTACATCTTCTGAGGACAATCTATGTGTGTGATGTATTCATTAGCCCTTTTTACGTTAGCCTCTGTTCATATGATTCTGTTGCCCTGAGAATTAACTGATGCTTTGATTAGTTCTAAATTCCTGATCTTCTTATAATACACTTGTAACATAACCTTCAGCATTCCATGGTCACTGAGTGTTGAGAATTCAACTTAATACTTCAATGTTTTACAATGCAGCATACCAGTTACAAAGATGCAGTCCAGGCATGAGGCACCAGTTGTGTTAACCCATGTAACAACCTCCAGCATTGTTTCATTCTTACAAGGCAACAAAGGTATAAGGTTAAATTGAAACAGTGCATCCGACCACCTAAGACCCTTCTGTATTAGTGTGCGGGTGTGATCTGGTAGTGACCTCCATTGGTCATTGGTTATTACTCCACTTTCTGTTGTACATAGTGCGCTTAAGTCACCGGCTTTCATTATGTTTCCCTAAGGGTTGGTTAGCTACCACTTGTACAACAACTGTAGCTAGCGCCCCCATTTCAACAATAAATCACTTTGTGATCCATACCGGGGAACATATAAGTTGAGTACCAAGGTGCTATGGTTTCTTTTAGGGAAATATTTGATTTCAACTGTTGGTCCATTTGCACACTCTATTCCTGTACTGTAGGTCACTGTCTCATAGCCAAGGTGGAAACCAATGCATAAGCCACATATTGGTCTCTACTTCTGTGCTCTAGTTGCTGTTTGTACAAATGTTCGATAGCCATCCATCGTTAGGGTCGTCATCAACCAAGTTTCTTGCAGGAGAAATATGTCTGAGTTGTTCAGAGAAGCATGGCCGGCTATCTGTGAGGTAAACAATCTGAATCCCCTCATATTCAATGATATGATCGGGCACAATGCAATATGTACAGATGGTCAATATACTTGTTCATGAACTAATGGTCTCCAATACTAATTGGATTGGGAATGCTGTCCCGATTGAGTTTTCCCGGTCTCTTTTTTCCCCCAACTATTTTTATCTATTACTTTATCCTCAATGGTATACAGAGGGGATCCAAAGCACTCGTCATTAGCGAAGCCATAATAGAGCTAAACTTGATAGCCCATAGTATAAACTTAATCAACAAATGACATAAGTCTTTCCACAACCATACAATTGACAAATGTAATCACTTTCCAATTGCTTTGACTATGAAAGGTGGGCAATTCTACCCTTTCAATGTGTTGAGGCGTCATGATGGATAGCTCTTCAATCTGTTTGAACAATGTCTTTAGGTTTCCTCTGTTTAGAAATAGGCTATAACTAGTAGGCTCAATTTCCTCAATGCATGCACAACGTGGATAGCATAGTGAAGTTTAAGATAGTCTTCTTGCAGGTTGTGTGGATGAATCCCCATGAGATGACTATCCACTTGACACATTTGGATAGGGACAGATTGCTCTACAAGTGTCTTTGAGTGGTCAGTTGATACATGGGCCATTCCACATTTTGTCACCAGGACTGCCCTTGCAACCAATTTGTCTGCAGTGATCTGTTGCCATTCAGTAGGCAAATTCAGCCAACATTGAGTCTGCCTTTGTTTATTATTTCCATGGACTGCCCTTTGTCACCTTGTGTAGATTGCATTACTCCAGGGGTAATGTTCATTCCTCAGGGACTTGCAGCCATTTATCCAAGGTGCCACACCTACACCTAGGCAATATAGATGTGTTGCTTATTTGCTGATGGTTTACTTTTGTGTTGTTCCACAATGACTGTTAGGGAGAATTCTCAGAAATGTGCTTATTCGCTACACCTTAGAGACCCCCAGCAACTTTGCTGGATTTTGAGGCCTTGATTTTTTTTTTTTCCTGGAGGGAGTGTGAGGCCTTTTTCCCACTATCTCATGTATTTTGATGTGGGTATTACTCTTGTGTTCTTTGATTATGGAATTTTAGATAACTCTGTAGGCATCATCCTTTCATTGTTGTGTCACACAGCACCCTTAGTGCAGTGGCACAGGGATGTCCTGTGGACTTCCCAAGGTTTAAATACCTTCTATTGGATGAACTACTGTTCCCCAGAGAATGTAAAGTTAAATTGACTTTATTAGTCTTTTTAAATTCATAGACCCAGCAGACACTATCTTCCTATAGAGTGCTGGAGGGGTTACTTTGTATCCCCTAGGTCTAAACACTCTTGTAGCTGTCAAAAGCTACCCTTTCCTATTAAAATGGCTGGTAGCAGTGGTTTCATAATGAACTACCATGATTTGCCCGACCGTGAACACCGGTAGTTAAAAATCAGGGCTGCCATGTTTTTCAATATGGCGCCCAAGACCCCTCATCTTTTTTGGCATTTCTTTGTGGAAAGGTCTTTCTGGGGTTTAACTCTGCACGCCAAACAAGGTTTGGTCCCTTTGTTCGTGATCCTTTGGCGGGCTTCAGGACTCCGACAACGCTCCTGTGCATTGCTGTAAGTGATTTCAACCCAGCACTCCACCTAAATCAATGCCTAGCATGTGGTGCACAGTTGAAACCCTTAGCTATATATTTTAGTCTATAAGTTATTTTATTTCTGAATGATATCACGGCCCTCTCTTTGAATCCCCCCGGTCTCACTGACCCAGGAAGCAGGCTGTTTTGCAAAGTTAAAAGATTTATTTGTATGAATTGAACAAGATATATATCACACTATTAATATTTAAACAATGATCACCATTGGTGATGTCACAACAATCAACAATCTCTTTAATCAATATGAGTATGGATAAGAAGCATAATGCAGCATAGAATAATACTTGATATGGATAGGAAAACAATGCAACACAGAATAGTACTTGGTATGGGTTCAATCCAATGCAATATTACTCTTTCCCCCTGATACTACTCAATTTCCCCCAATATGCAGTATAAAGAGATGGAAGGTGAGAAAACAGGTTTCAGGAATAAACAATCTCAACAAATACAGTTTCAATCCCAGTTACCCCCAGCAAGCAGAGAGAAATAGGAATGATTTCAAACAGGTCAAATGCTTTTCAATGTGGTTTGCAATGAATTAGAAAAACACCAAAAATGGATTAAATCACTAAATTGGATTCAAAACTAGCGGGAGCCGCTTTGGATAGTTCCAGGTAAACACTAGCAATGAGGATTGAATAACTAGCAGATTGAAAACTGAATTCTGAGGTCGGATGCAAAGAATAGCTAATTTACACGTGTTGAAATTGAGCCAAACGCGAATTCACGGGAAACGTTACAGTGCTCGAGAAACACGATTGAGGTAAAACTATAAGGAGTTGGAATGCGGTTTTGGATTTGTTTGAAAGCTGAGGATGTTAGCTTCAATCTGACACTCACATGAAGTTATGAAGGTTTTAGTATAGGTTGATTTTTCTCAAAAAGGGTCAGGATTTTCAAATTAAAGATGCGCTTTTGAATTACAAACAATAATTTTCTGTACACTAGAGAGTCTATGAAGATGCAATATACCCAACTGGACAGCCACCAGATCAGGGCGCCTCTGTTCTGACTTTTGCCCGCCGAGACACTTGTCTTTCTTCAGCAAATATATTAGCACAAAGATTATATTATCACTACCATTAGCGAAGGACTATATGGATGAGGAAAAGATTCAGGAAAAACAAAAGAGATCCTACAATGCAGTTCTGGATATGATGGAATGATTTGGATAAGATTACTTAAGGATAAGAGATTGGCTATGGACAATTCTAGGCTATAGATACTGACAACTATGGTTTGGAATAGGCCCGTCAAAGATCTGGTCAAAGGTTTTGGACTGGAATTCTGCATGCCCACCGGACAGGATTCAGGCACCCGGGTCTGCACTCAGCACGACACTTGGTCTCTGCACAGCCTCTGAACTGGATCTGACGGGTTGATTCTGGGTTACAGCTATCAGGTTACAGCTCTGCTCTACTGGTTTGGATCCCAGGCTGTTCAATTTTTGATGTGCCCCTTGGAAGTCTGGGGTTAAAATCAGGTTTCAAGATTTAAAGTCCAGCTGAGAAGGGTTCAGCTTTGGAATTGGGCCTTCTGCTTTCAGAGTTCTGGAGTCTTGGATCTGGGTTCTCCTGCAGAGTGCTTCGCCAACAATCAGTTGATGGGTGCATGTGTGTGTGTGTCCCTAGGTTCTAAGCAGTCTCTATTTATGTATTTCCCAAAGGGGTGGGTAGGCTGAATTATACTAAGCACACCCTCTAGGATTCCTATTGGTTAAAGTATTTCCCCTCTCCTGATTTGAGAAGGAAATCTTGTGTCATAGTGATGCTGCATTTTACAACCCAGGGAGTCCCTCCCCCCGGTTTCTGTACAGTAAATCTATTTTCCACATAAATCATATTTACAATATCACCAACTTGCTAATCATACATATTCACATTACAGATTTAGTAGGGCACGTTCCCGTCTGAGTCCCCACTCAGTGAGAGCTTTAGTTCCAATTTTACCATTTTTCGCGCTTTTGGTTGGGTACCCAGTGACAGATCTGTCCACATGTTTCTCCATACATGCGCATGACATCTGGGCATAATCCTGTAAACGTTAATATTCCTAGCATTATCACAATTGCTGCAACATCCAAATTTCGGTAGTCCTGTCTCTGAACATCGCACAGAGTCCAGAATAGTTTCAAACGGTGAGCAGCATTTTCATATTAACAACCTCTAATTTATAGATTTTTACACATTATTCACAGTTTTCTATGAGTCTTTTTCAAAAAGATATTTTCTTGTTATCTAAGATACAAAAATCTGTCTGGTCCTGCCCCCAGAGTTTGATGGGCCCAGAGCAGTCCAGGGCTCTCTTCCTGCTGGCAGTTGGTTTCTGTTGACACCCGAATTTGCATTTCCTTCCAGTCCAGGAAGCAAGCCTATTGTCTCTCTCCCAGAGAAGCAGAGCAAACCCCCTCCTCCTTTCATTAGCATCTAAATGATAGTTCTTGGGCAGAGAGCAAAAGGGAGGCACCCTTTGTTGGAGCACACTGTTAAATGTGCTTTTGAAGTCCTCTGGCTGGTATCATTTTACTGTAAAACACTTGGTTTAACATTGTCTTTTCTAAATAAGCTTTACATTTTCAACAAATAACCCACAGATCTCTTCATTCCAGTCTTTTTAAAACATGGAAATTGAATTGTAGCAACCTATATTGCTTTTGATGGCAAGTCTCTTCTTTTCCACAATTTTATTTTAAGACACAAGTTTTAAACTTCCAGTATAAGTAAATGACAGCTTTGACACAGGCAGGCGGTGGTACTGCGCCCATATTCTGACATATTTTTCCAGGCAAGCACCTTTTTGAATTGGGATATTTTTGTGATTAAATGTGTTTCTCCTGACATTGTGCTTAGGTGGATTCTTTAACTAAAGTGATGTTTAACACCCAATAAGGTTGTTGGATCTTTCCTCATGTTTGGGAACCATGATTTAGCACTTTCAACAGCCAAGGAAACACGGATTTCAAAGCACTTCTGGGTTTTCATGGCAATGCAGCACTGCTTTCTTTTTCAAGTAGCTTCATTTCACTCTGAGGGCAGCCCAATGCCAGGTTTTGGTAGTGTGGTCTCCGGTTCAACCACTGACACAGGCAAAATGGATTGGCGGCCTATTTTTCAGGTTTCCCAGCGTACTTCTCAGAGATTTTTAACGCACATAAGGCTTTTTGGCGGTCATTCTGTTGTTTTTGATGAAAGCAGCACACAGTGATGTTGCAGGGCAGAGCCTAGTGGGTCAGAACATCCCACAGTGCAGGAGCCCCCCCATCCTCCCTCTTGTCCCCACGACTGAGGCTCAGAAACAGCAAGATCTGCAGGAACTGCCAAGAACCAAAGTCTTCAGCTGCATCTGTTTGCTTCACATTGAGGTACTGTGCCATCAGGTTCAGAGATTCTAACTCTCGCGGTGAAAGTTTGTGAAACTTTCCCAACTTGCAGGACTAATCAGCTTGTGACCCAGCATATCATTCTTTTTCATCTAAACTACTTCTGAGAACTTTTACAAAGACTTCTCTGTGTGTTACCAGAACTGATCTGTCCTGTCCAAGAACACTAGACTATTGACTTCGGCCTGGCCTATTGAATTGAACTGACCCTCCTGGTACACTGAACCTTTGCATTGCCTAACAGAAGTGTTTTTAATCCATTGTACGAACCTATTTCTTTCTATTCCCATTGAAAGTAATTGAAATGCCATTTGGCTCCTTTTACGGGGGAGTACAAACTGTCCCTACAACTTAGAGTTTGTTACTTTAGTATATTGGTGTTTCATATTACGTTGATTTCTACTAGTGAATGTTTTCCAAATAATTATGTAAATAAATGTATGAGTATTTTTTACCAAGAAACCTTTAGTGTAAGTGTCTAATTGAACCACTGTGATTGTTACACTTCTGTGTAACTTCAACTACTGCTCACATTCCCTCTTGGGATAAGCCTGGCTTCTCAGCTCACTACCAAAAAGTGTGTGGTGCAGACTTATACCAAAGCTTGGTTTTTGCTTACACCTGTAGTCCTAATTGTGTGTGGTGTTCCCAGAGGGTACTCCATGCAATTCTGCCTAACAATGACACAGACTTAGGTACATTAGTAATCAATGCCAATGAGGATGAGCTATAAATTGCTTTCACAAGAACTGAATTGACCCTTTTCAGCTGTGGTATGGCTTTGTTTTGTTTATTTATTTGGTAATGTGCAACAAACCCTTAGTTAATTGGGCACAACAGGTACAAGGATACTTCAAGCTTAGTTACCCAATTAGTATAAATACAGTATAAGGATCAAGTTTGCTTTCCTTTGTTTCCTACCCTTTTTTGGCTGGCTGCTAGGTGACAAAGCACTTGTAATTCGGAGATAGGTAAATGGATCTTAGTGCATTTCTCTGCTTTGATTAATTTCCAGAAAAAAAAGAGTGATCAGAGATTGAGGGTGGTGTATTAAGCATACTAAGCTCAATCAATGAATCCACGCACATATGTGCTCTAGTAGCCACATCAATTATTTTCCCAGGGCAGGCCCTTTCAGCCACACTATTAGACAGTATCACATCCACTACTCTAGCAAGTATCTTGTTTATTTCTCTATGTTCATTGGCCAACGTAGAACAGAGTCCAAAAATAGCATCTATTCTAACTGCGATGGTGTTCAAGCTTGTCCTAAAATATGAATCATCAATGCTATCATCATCCTGGATTGTTCTTGTTGAACTTTCAAGGCTTGAATCAACTGGGTCGGGCGCATGCCTATTCACTGTCTTCAAGGTCAGGCATTGCAGACAGGTTTGTAGGGGGTGATGATGTAGAATATTCGTTGTTGCTAGCCTTTCCTGATAGTGATGCACGTCTAAGGATCAAGCACATGTTCAACAGAGAATTGTTGTTATAGAAATTGGCCATCAGATTGGTCAAACTGCCCACTACAGGAGGACATACAGGTTTTGCAGAGGAAAATATTGTGAAGAAATTGATGGTCTTCTCATGGAATTTTATCTACGGGTCGTGTGCGCTTTACAATGGTCAAATCTTTGCAGCCATCAACACATTCTGTGCTCGTCCTCTGTACTTCAGATAAACGGGGCTCAGCCTCTGAGCATCGCCTTGACTCTTCCATGTTTGTATCACCCGTAGCATCAGTGGGGACCCTTGGCACCTCTTGTCGGCAGGATTTGAATATGGTCTGACCACTTTTGGCTATAGTCCGATTACAGTTCAGCACACTGCATAGAGGACGGGCACGAGGGGGAACATGCTTAGCCGATTATTTCTTTGGTACTAGACCTTCCCTTTTAGGCATTACACTGTAAGTAATGTTACGGTATGTATTTATAAGCCGTTTTAGCAAGATACACTTGCAATCTAATGCGCGTATCGGTTGATTGTTAATTATCTTCAATCCAGCATATACAGTCAAGGATATGGGCTGTCACAAACAACACGTTAAGTTTCCCCACAGCTCAGGACCATCAATTGAGTACGAAAGATGGAGATTTTCCCAGTGCAGGTAAGAACAAGCATGCTTCTGTATGTGCGCTGCGAGTGTGCCACTTAGGATAAACACCTATGTCCCCACTACTGCAGCACTATAGACATGTTTTGCATAGGGGATTCCATTGATGGAGTTTCTTGAGTGCAAACAGCGCAATGTGCCCCTAGTAAGGGCCCGTCAGTTGCTGTGCACACACTCTAGAACTTTATGGAACTTTGGGGATGCATCCAGTGAAAGTGAACACAATAAAGGCCTGCTAGAGTGGTTAGCAAAGGTAAGAAGTGAGCACTGGTATATACAGCTCGCTACCCATAGTCAGCACACATTTCCTTAAATCAGCCACGCCCACCAGATATAGCTTTTACCGGGAGCCTCCAGCGCTGGGCATTGTGCAGCAAACACAGGACAGAGCACGGGAACCAGCTGGCACCAGTTCCCCTCTCCTGCCGACTGCCTGCTCCGCTCCGCTCTCCTCGACTATTCCCCCACTGGTCTTCGATCTCCGGCAGCAGATGCAGTAGCAACAACAGGTAGCTTCCGGCAGGTCTTCCCGTATGCTCAGCGCATACAGTGTAAAGCAGTGCTGGCTTCGGACAACATCTCTGCCTCTGTCAGCCACTTCCGACATTGTCCCAGTATCAGGTATTGTCAGGATATGACCATGGTAGCCAGATTGTGCAAGTTAACACTGCTTATACGAGGTCCTAACGGATCATTTTCAAGTCTTCTCTATCTATTGTCCTCTGCTAACATTAAGTCAACACGAATACACATACACATTTGTAATACAAAGTAAATTACTTGTATTTTCATTGTGGATCTTGTAGCCAAATCGGAATCAATTTGCAAATGATCATTCTAAGGTAGTACGACCCAATTCACAGTTTGAACATAACATCCAACCATCAGAAAACAAAATAGTACAGTAATGAATCGAGATACTACACCATGGGCCTCATTACACGGATGGCGGTAAGGATTTACCGGTACCGGTAAAATACCGGTACCGGTAAATCCTTACCGCCTTACTACGAGGTCCCTTTGCGGGTTGGGGGATTTAACGCCTGGTTTTTGCAGGTGTTAAAAACCAACCCGCAAAGGGACCCAGGGAGCTAATTATGGTACCGCAACTTTATTATGCCCTATGGGGCAAAAATGGGAATGGGGAAGGGAAATGGTGGAAGGGGGAATTACCGCCCCGCCAACCTTGGAATGGGGCGGTAATTCCCCTTTCCGCCAAGGCGGTGCCGGTATTTTACCGGCATGAACCATGGCGCTAATAGCGCCATGGTTCTCCGCCATCCGTGTAATGAGGCCCCATATCTGCATTATTATACAAGGGAAAACATTAATACAGTATGTTCATTTCTCATTCAAGATGCCCCCGATTTATCAATTTCTGTTTCTAAAGTTACCAATAGGCCTGGCTTTCCTGCAGTCCAGCCCACTTTGCACCCATTTCAGGCTCATTAATTACAAGAGTACTGCCTCTAATTTTAAATGGAAATAGACTTCCTTAGGAGTTGTATATATAGATTTATGTAACACTGTGAAGAATTCAGCCAACACGTACATGAAGAGTGAGGGGAATGATAGCGAGCAGGTGCTGTCAGGAAGTAAACCACTGATGGCGTATATAGGTATTCGTTTGGACTCGAAAATAGCTAATTCTTAAAGGGGTTATAATCAGAGCTAGTGTTTGGCTATCATTTCCGTGTCCTAAATTATACCTCTTAGTTTTTATGTTAACTCAGCAGCAATCATTAAAATAACATCGGTAACATACTGATAATTGCATGCATGCACTGCAGAAAGGAAGGGTCACCTTCTTGTTCACTGCACTAAATGTTCTCTTTCCTCTAAATATAGAAACGATGTAGGATGGGGTGTCGAATTCATAGCGTCAGGAAGGACCACACTGTACTGCTGCAATTATACTGGCAGACTCCTTGGTTCTGTAATCTTACATTGCAATTTTCATGCTGGGTCTCCTTTGCTGTTAGCAACGGTGACTTAATAACGTGAAACTATGCACAATCAAAGTGTTGACACGGTTGTGTTTTGTTCAAATAAAGCCTAAAGACACTGCAGTGCGGGCGTCGCTTGCTGTGTAGCCCGCAACATCAGTACAAGTAAAATTCATTACGGTGATGTATTTCTTTTTCTTACATATCGCTCTGTTGCCTGCTTGCTAGGTTGGCACTATATAAATCCCATACATACACATAAAGGGATATACTGGGATTTTATGATCTTACTCTTAAGGTCCATAAAACTGATACGTTGCTTTCTCTTTCAGTTTTGCAGAAGCAGTTTATTTATTCACTGCATAAATTGGACCTGAGTATATTGAATTAATCAAAATCCTGCTACACAGCTAATGGAGTCCTATAATCCATTGTTATTCGCCATAGGTCATTAAGGCATACCTGCCAACCCTCCCGGTTTAGGCTGGAGACTCCCGATTTTTCCGTGAAAAATAATGCTATTTTTCACGTTCTCCAACCTAAAATAAATCTTTGCCGAAGCATTCCTATGGGAAAATCTTTGGCTCACGATTTTTCTGACGTAATCTCCCGCACAGGTGGATTGAAATGTTGGCATGTATGTTAAGGTATTCCTCTGCGTTGTGGTGTTGAAGTGACTCAGTGAGTGGAGTGCAATTCCAGCGTATGATGCCGGGTTCTTAATTGTTCAAGGTCGAGATGGTTGGTTTTTGGTTTGGCAAATTTTTGTGGCACTTGCACCACAAAAAAACCAAAACCATTGTTAAAGAAGAGAAGGGGATTGAGGATTCTGAACTGAGAATATCTGGGTGGCTTAGCAACTGGCAATGCCATTGCATGAAACTGGCAAATCACTAAAATCTTTTTCCAAACTCCTCTGACGTACTACCCAATGAGAAGTTCCCTAACAATATTTGCTCTAATCAGCAGCTTTGTAAGAAGCAAGTCGGTGCCGGCTTTCCATTTCCCGCCTGTACAGTTATTTCATATTGGGCTAGTTTCTGCAGACTGTTGCGCTATGTTGGGCTACTTTTAATGGCAGATCTGTTTTTTGTTCCCCTAATTCTGCATTTCTGCATCCACCCCATGCTCTCTCCCCTCCAACCCCACTCTGTCGAGCCCCACCCACCACAAATACATTTCGTATGTTGGTTTGGCTTTGTTTGGACTATGTTGGGCTACTTTTGACAAGTCCTCCCGAGGCTGCTTTGTACTACATGTTTTTTGCCCCAACCAACTACCATCATGCCCCGCCCCAACCCCACTCTCTCGAAACACCACCCACTCACCCCCTCAAACCCATCCTAACCCATACCCCATCCCTCTCCATGCTTACCCACCCAAGCCCCAACCTTTACACCATCACTCACCCTCTCAACCTCCACTCACACACCTACCCTCACTCTCTACCCACAACCACCCACCCTACCCCTGCTCTCTCTACCCCACCCACCCACCCTACACCCACTCTCTCTACCACCAACCACCCTCCCCCCACTTTCTCTACCATCAGCCACCCACCATATTTATTTATCTATTCGTTGAGCGCAGATATGACCCAGGGGTATCTTGGCGCTATCGACCAAAGTCAGCAGGGAGACAGAAGCAGGAAACATTCAGATAGAAAGTGCTTTCCATAAAGGCAGATATTCCAAAATGGCCTGCAAAGTCAAAGTCAAGGCGATAGAGTTCCACAAGTCAGGGGCCGTAACCGAGAAGGCACGCCCTCCGACAGTAACCTTCAAAAAACGACGAACCAACAGAAGGAGATGGTTAGCAGAGCGAAGATTCAGAGAAGAAGTAAGTTTGACAAGCTTCTCGTGTAGGTACTGTGCACCTTAGCCGTAAAAAGCCTAGTGAACTAAACGCATGGGGACTCATTACGAGTTTGGAGGCAGCCATGCCCTTAATAAGGGCATGGCTGCCTCCAAACTCGGGTCTGGGTCCATGGTCCCTAAATGGGGAAATACGGGGCCATTCCGACTTTGGAGGGCCCGGTATTTCCCCATTCGGGGAACCCAGACCCGGACAATACCCATTCCCATTTGAGCCCCCATAGGGCTCAATGGGAATGGGGAGTATGCTAACAACGGGCCCGTTAATGGCGGGCCCGTTGTTAGCATGCTGATCCCCTCGCGGGACCCGCAAAGAACGTCTGGTCTGACCAGATGTCCAGAACGGTTCCTGCGAGGGAACCTCGTAATGAGGTGGTACGGGGTTAACGGCGCCGGCACCTTTACCGGAAACCGTTAACCCCTTGCCACCTCAGCTGTAATGAGGCCCACGGTCTTGCATTTAATTCTGGCCACAACAGGCAGCCAGTGGAAACTCTGGATCACCAGGGAGACATCAGTGAATTTAGACAGGTTCAACCAGGTGAGCAGCAGAATTCTGTACCACTTCCGGGCATTGGATAAGAATCTTAGCTTAGGTGAGCAGAGTGCAGTCAAGGGTCCCTGAAATGGACACCAAGACTACCAGATCTCATAATTCAGATGGAATAAACGGGCACATTTTCTGAAGCTTGCTAAGCTTAGCATGGCCCACACTACATCTCGCCTTGACCTGCGGGGAAGCCAAGAGAGATGATGAAATCTTGACTCCAAGATTTATAACCACGTGGACTGGAGTGGGTAGGGGTCCCAATGAAGAGGGCTACAAATCAGCTTTCCCGAGGGCATGGGCAGTAGGGGAACGGCCGAGAGACATGACCTCAGTTTTCTGAACATTACGTTTTAACCAATCAGCGTTCATTGAGCTGTCAATATCCACCAGGCACACCCTACCTCCACACATTCTACCCCAGCCACAAACCGTATCCCTACCCACACTTTCTTTACACCATCCACCCTACCCACACTCTCTCTGCCCTCACCCATCTTACTCCCTACTCTCTTTACCCTCACCCACCTTACCCCTACTCCTTCTACCCCCACCCACCCTACCATCACTCTACCCCCATCCACCCACTCTACTCCACTCTCTTTAAAGTTACCCACCCACTCTACTCCCATTCTCCCTACCTCCATCCACGTACTATAACTCCACTCTCTGTAACCTCACCCACCCACACTAACTCCACTCTCTCTACCACCAAACTCTGCTCTCTTTACCGCCGCTTACCAACACTAACTTTGCTTTACTTTATAAATGTATATTGCGCACCACAGACCCAGAGGCTTAAGTGCACCAAATAGACATGCAACAAAACAAGAAGGTACATTTGCATAGAGCAAAAAGAGGCCTGGCAGGATCTACTATCATCAGGGAAATCTATACAGATTCCGTGTGTAGAGTCTAACTAAACAGGTCTTTAGTTTCTTTTTAAAGACAGTTGTTGAAGTTCTCTCTCTCAGATTCAGCAAAAAAGCTCTTTTCTTAATCTGCAACAATCTGCAGCCTGGAGTTTTAAATTGGATGGAATTATTTGATCTCAGGTTATGTACACTAGGTTTAGTCGGAAAGTGAATCTATCTTTTATAGGAAGCCAATGTAGGCTTCCTCTGGCCTCAGAGATATGGGCCTCATTATGCGTTTGGAGGTAGCCATGGTGGTATTAGCGCCATGGCTGCCTCCAAACTCGGGTCCGGGTTCCTTGAATGAGGAATTACCGGGTCATTCCAACCATGGAAGACCCAGTAATTCCTCAATCAAAAAACCCATCCCCATTCCCATTTGATCCCCCATAGGGCTCAATGGGAATTGGGAGGGAGCTAATAACGGGCCCGTTAATAACAGGCCTGTTATTAGCTCCCTGGTCCCATTGTTGGACCCTCAAAGGACGTCTGGTCTGATCAGACGTTCTGAGCGGGTCCCGCAAGGGAACCTCGTAATAGGGCGGAATGGGTTTACCGGCGCCGTTAAACCCATTTTGCCCACCTCATAATGAGGCCCATGGTCTTTCATATTGAGATCCATAATAACTCTAACAGCATTGTTTTGCATATCTTGCAACCGGGTGATATCAGCTTTCGGCAGGCCAGCTAATAGGCAACTACAGTAGTCGATTCTGGAGCCCTCATAGTCCTAGCAATTTCTCGGTTCTCTTTAGATATAAATGGCTGTGCATGTGTCATTAGTTTAATTTAGTATGAGGCTGAAGGGCTGCTAACTTGTAACTTCATGTTAAGGTAGTGGTGAAAGCAGACCCCAAGAGTCTTAACTTTTATTTTTTTTGACCATAGAGCCATCAATTTGGAGCTGGGCATATTCCATCTCCATCTTATGGGTTTTAGCTTCTGTACCCACTAGCATCAGCTCTGTTGTGCTGGTAATCAACGCGAGACCGTTATAGCACATCCAACTCTGAATCAGACCATATATTCTGTTGATGTTAGTTTCATCCTCCACAAAATTACCAAAGAGTGGGACGGCACATTGTGTCTCATCGGCATAATTTATTAACTCAATTTTTTTTTTCCATGAAGTCCAAAAAACAAACAGTAAAAATATTGTAAAATACCAGGGACAGAAAGGCCCCTTGTGGTACTCCTTGCTTGAGCTCAGTGGGTTCTGCATCAGACGTTACACTGCTTACACTGTATTGATGCTCACTGAGGAAGGATTCAATCCAGCGTGCTGCTGACGCTGAAAACCCTGCCACCTCCTCCAACCTGGTGACCCATAATGCATGGTCCACCAGGTCGAAGGCGGCGGACAGGTCAAGAAGCATGAGCATAGCCATCTGTCCCTTATCCATAAGTCGAAGCAACCTAGACTTAAGGTGTAGCAGCGTTGTCTCTGTCCCATGGTTCTCTCTAAACCCTGACTGCCATTTATTCAAAATATTATTAGATCTAAGATGAGTCATAACTTGTATATAAGCGACTTGATCAAGAATTTTAAGCAGAAATGGGGAGTTAGAAATAGGTCGATAATTTGAGGGATTCAGAGGGCAAAGACCACATTTTTTCAACAAAGGAGTGATCTAGTTGTTCTTGATATCATTAGGGACACGACTTTTCCTGAACGATACATTAACAAACTGACATAATGTGGTGATTAGTATAGAGTAGCATGCCTTAATAGCCATGGCAGGGCAAACATCCCCTTTGCAGTTAGTTGGTTTTAGTTTTTTATATAATTAGTGCCAGTTCAGGTTCACTCACAGGTTTAAATGTGAATTGTTCTCTGGTTTCCAGATTCTTCTATTGAAATTAATATTTTCAGCATCACTAAGAGTTATGGCTTTTTAGAGAGTTTGATCTTATCTTTTATGGTGTTAAGTTTAGTGCACATAGTGTTTTGTTATCCTGGCTAGGATATTCCAGCTCCTTCAAAATTTTAAATAGTTCCCTGGGTTGAGAGTGTGCTTTAGTAATTCGGTCATCAAGACATGATTTTTTTGCAATGATGACTGCTGACTTAAATCTTTTAGCAGCTATTCTGTATACTTCTCTATCCGACTCCATGAGAGAGTTTTTCCACTTATACAGTGTTTTAATTTTAGCATTCTTAAGTGTTTGCAAGTATGGGGTGAACCATGGATTAGTCTCCCTCTTGTTGTCTTTCTTTGTTCGCCAGGGGGTTAGCACATCAACCCCATCTACCCACCCTAACTGCACTATCTACCCCATCCACCCACCATACACACACTCTCTCCCCTCTCATGCCTTAGCCTCCCACCCTAATCCCACTTTCTAACCCCACCCACCCTACCCCCACTCAATCTAACCACCACCCACCCGACCCCCACTCTCTCTAACCACCACCCACCTTACCCCACTCTCTCTAACCCCCACCCACCCTAAACCCAAACTCTCTAAATTCATACCCACCCACTCTACCCCACCCTTTCTAACCCCCGCCACCCACCCTACTCCCACCCTACTCCCTCCCGCTCTACACCCACCCAGCCTACCCCCACTCTCTCTACTCCCATCTACCCTACCCCTACTCTCTCTGCCCCTAGACCCACTCACTCTACTGCCACCCACCCTACTGAAACTCTTTCTACCACCTACCCACCCACCCTTTATCAACTCTACCACGGCTCACCCACCCCACCCCACCCCTACTTAACCTATCCCCACTCTCTCTACCCACACCCACCCACCTGACCCCCAATTTCTTTACCACCACCCACCCACCATTTCGCCACTCTCTCTACCACCACCAACCCACCCACCCTAACTCCACTCTCTCTACCGCCACTGACCCACCCTAACTCCACTATCTATATCACAGCTGACCCACCCTAACTCGACTCTCTACCCCATCCACTGACCCTAACCAAGCTACTCCCACTCTGTCCCCAACCCACCATACCCCAGTCTCTCTACCCCCATTTACCCCATGACCCAACTGTCTCTACCCCAACCCACCCACCCTACCTCCAATCTTCCTAGCCCCACCCACCCTACTCCACTCTCTCTAACCTCCACCCGCCCTAACCCCAGTCTATCCAACCCGTACCCACCCACCATACCCCCACTGTCTCCAACCCCCACCCATTGACCCCCCCAGACTCACCCACCCTACCCCCACTCTACCCAACTCCACCCACAAACCATATCCCCACTGGTTCTAACCGCAACCACCCACCCTATTCCCACTCGCTCTACACCCACCCAGCCTACCCCCACTCTCACTACTCCCATCCACCCTACCCCCACTCTCTCTGCCCCTAGCCCCACTGGCTCTACTGCCAGCCACCCTACCACCACTCTCTCTACCACTCATCCACCCACCCTACCCCCATTCTCTACCGCTGCTCACCCACGCCGCCCCTACTCTCCCTACCCCCACCAACCCTAACCCCACTCTCTCTACCCACACCCACCCACTCTACGCCAATTTCTTTACCACCACCCACCCACCATATCCCTACTCTCTCTAACCTCCATCCACCTACCATAACTCCCCTCTCTCTGCCCCCACCTTCCCACCCTAACTCCACTCTCTCTACCACCACTGACCCACCCTAACATCACTCTCTCTACCAACACCCACCCACTGTAACTCCACTCTCTCTACCGCCACTGACACACCCTAATTCCACTATCTATATCGCAGCTGACCCACCCTAACTCGACTCTCTACCCCCATCCACCAACCCTAACCACGCTCTCGCCACCTCCACCCTACTCCCAATCTGTCCCCCACCCACCATACCCCAGTCTCTCTACCCCCATAACCCAACTCTCTCTATCTCAACCCGCCCACCCTAACTCCAATATCTCTAACTCCACCCACCCAATCGCCACTCTTTCTAACCCTCAACAACCCACCCTACCCCCAGTCTCTCCAACCCGCACCCACCGACTTTACCCCCTGTCAGGGAGAATTCTCAAAATGTGCTAATTTCCCTTATCTTCTGAGACCCCGAGCAACTTTGCTGGATTTCTAGGATTTGATGTTTGACCTCGGAAGAGTGTGAACCTTTTTTCCCCACTCTTCCATGTATTTTGATGTGTGTTTTACTTTTGTGTTCTTTGGTTATGGAGTTTTAAAACAACTCCATAGGCATCATATTTACTGTGTGTCACACAGCACCCCCAGTGCAGTGACACAGGGTGTCTTTCATACTCCTCACACCTTCTTTGGGACCGACTACCATCTCCCAGAGCATGTAAAGTTAAATTGACTTTACTAGTCTCTTTAAATTTACAGACCCAGCACAAACCATCTTCCTATACAGTGTTGGAGGGGTTGCCTAGCTTCCCACGAGTCAAAACACTCATGTAACAGTTAAATGTTACCCTTTCCTACTTTAAATGGCTGGTGGCAGTGGTTTAGATCAAAGTACCATAATTTTTACAGACCGCTAACAACGGTAGCTAAAAATTAGGTCAGCCATGTTTTTCAATATGGCGTCCAAGACCTATCTGTTAGAACAGACTCTGGTCATCTTTTTTCGCCATATCTTTTAGGAAAGGTCCTTCTTGTGTTTGTCTCTGCGTGTCAAACCAGGTTTGGTCTCTTTTTTCATTGGCCTTTGGTGGGCCTCAGTGCTGAAGCCCTCCTCTGGCGCCTGAGTGTCTGGGATGGACAGGATGTGAGGGAGGTGCTGAAACTCCCTGTGCTTAGTCTCCTAGGAGACCTGAATGCACTCTGGTGTGATTGGCCGGCTGGCTGTCCAGCAAGGACAGCCCCCCTGCTGTGTGAGTGACAGCCAGGCTGGAATGAATGGGGGGAAAACTGTTTGAAAGCAGGTCTCTGGGACTTGGAAAGCAGAGTCGACCACTGAAACGAAAGAACCGAAGATGAGCTGAAGGAGGAGGACTGCTGCAACTCCTGGACAACCGGTGAAGCCCTGCTGCAGGTCCGAATTGCCTGAAACTCCAATTCACAGAAAAGCCCTTCAAGGTTAACTTCTTCCCTTGAGTTTGTTGGGAACAACCAACTCGTAAACTGCCTGGACACCGTCCCCTCTCCTGGTTGAATTTTCTGCAAAATGCTGTGGACAACCAGATAGCCAGTGGGAAGGATACCAGTTTGTGGTTTTTATGGCACTCACACCTTAACCAACGTTTCGCCAAGCTTGTTGCCTCATCCCTGGGCAATGCAGGAACCTCCCGACATCCTCCTTCTTGTCCCCATGACTGAAGCACAGGAACACTGAGATCTGCTCGAACTGCCAGGAACAACTGCCTCAGCTACAGCTCTTCTTCATTTTCAAGGTACTGTGCAAACGCAGTCCGTAAATCTTTTCAGCCACAGAGAAAGTTTGTGAAACTTTCCCGACTTCGAAGGCTTGTCCTTCCCTAAACATTCGTCAAACTTTTCACCTAGCCAAATTCTTCTAAAATCTGTGGCAAAGACTTAACCGTTTACTACTAGAACTGTACTATCCTATACAAAGACTCTGATCCATTGACTTTGGCCCAGGCCTATGAACTGAATTGCTAGTTGTAGTTTACTGAAACTCTTTGCCCTGCCTATGAACGTATGTGGGCTGTCTATTCTTATAACCCCTTTTTAAAGTATCTGAAGTGCCATTTTGCTCCCACTTTAGGGAAGCTGAACTTGTTCAGTAACTTATTTGGTTGTGTATTTGTGGTGTATTAGTATCTGATATTGAGCTGCACTTGCTAGTGTAATGTTTTCAAACTGACTGTGTAAATAAATAGGTCCTCTGCAGGCATCTTGATTCAGCAGCCCACTTCTCCACCGATGCTGTTAAATGGATAGAATCCTTCCTTAGCGACAGAACTATCAGAGTATTCTCCCCCTCAGCAGCTGCCAATCCCACCCCAATCGTGTGTGGGGTCCCCCAGGGCTCCTGCGTGTCCCCAACTTTGTACAACATATTCACCGATGATCTGGACCTTCTGGGTGTCACCTACACTAACTATGCAGATGACACACAGATTCTCCTCCCACTTTCCCGGGATCATAGCACGGACCTGGCTCTGGTGAATAGGATCTACCTCATCATTCAGGCATGGATGGCCACACATAGCCTATGCCTGAATGATGACAAGACAGAGCTGATAATTTTGGGCACCCCTTCCAATATTTCCAAACTAGGTCATGAATATGCATCCTTTATCTTTGATGGCAATAACATTATAGTCTCAAAAGAGGTAAAAACCCTGGGCTTTTACCTGGATGCCACAATGTCTTTTAATAAACAACTGAAATCTCTGGCCTCTACTACGGCCTACATTATCAGAGCTGGCAAGCCCTTCCTATTCAACAACAGTTGCATCATATTGGCCGGAGCATTAATTCTCTCCAGATTAGACTACTGTAATGCTCTTTACAATAGCGCTAACAAAACCAGTATCCTAAAACTACAAATACTACAAAATAACGCCCTGAGAGCCGCTCTAGGTATCAACAAAAGAGTGCACATGACCGAAATCAGACATCAACATAAATGGATCTCCACCCAAAACAAAATACAATTGAAAATCGCCTCCCTGACACACAAAGCATTACATAATGCTGCCCCTAGCTACCTCATTAACAAACTGTCTAGAAGAACCTCCAGCAGGTCCAGTTGAGCCACCAACTCAAACTGCCTGCTGGTTCCTAGATTCAAATCTTCCAAAATGTGAGGCAACAGCTTCCCCGTGAAGGCTGCTAAACTTTGGAACTCATTGCCACACGAGCTGAGAGCCGACCAACCCTACCCACTATTCAGAAAGAACCTCATCACTTACCTTAACCTGACGGAAGTCTACTCATAACTTTCATTGTCCACTGCAACTTGGTAAATTTTACCCGCAGACTGCAAACTTCTGCCTATTACTGCATATTTTGGTATAAATAACTCTTCATTATAATCTACCACCAGCATACTTCCGAGCCTGACCCCTAATTCTGCACACCACTGTACACCATATTGTAAATAACCTTTCTGTGTAATCTACTGTGTAAGCTATGTAAATAACCTCTCTGTATAATCTATTTCTTACACATGATGAGCCTGTATCTACTTTGTATTGTACATATCTTTTTATACTGTTTGCCATTTGTACCCTTGTAAGCCTTGCATAACCTGTGTGGCGCCCTGCTGCCTCTGGGCTTGGTGCGCATTATAAATTCAATAAACAAACAAACAAACAAACAAAATGTATATTCTTTTACCAAGAAACCTTGAGTAAGTGTTTGTTTGAATCACTGTAATTGTTGGTCCTATGTGTAACTTGTTCTACTGCTCAGCCATCACTACCACTTTACTGTGTAGTACAAACTTGTACCAAAGGTGAATTTATACTGTCACTTGTAGTCTTAATTGCATGTAGTGTTCCCAAAGGGTACTGCATGTGATTCTGCCTGACACCCCAGTCTCTCCAACCCCTATCCACCCACCCTACCCCCACTGTCTCCAGCCCCCACCCACTGACCATTCCCCCACTCCCTCTAACCCAACGGCCACCACCATAATCTCACTTTTTCTAACCCCCACCCACCTTACCCCACTCTCCCCAACTCCACCCACAAACCCTATCCCCACTCTTCCTAACCTCCACCCAGATTACCCGCTCTCGGTCTAACCCCCACTCACCATAATCACACTCATTCTAACCCCCACTTTCTCTAACTCCACACATACACCCTACCCCCACTCTTTCTAACCCTCACCCACCAACATTACCCCACTCTCAATAAAGCCAAGGCACCCACCCACCTAACCCCTACTCTCTACCCCACCCACCGTACCCACACGTTTCCTACACCACCCACTGTACCTCCACTCTCTCTACCTCTTCTCTCTCTACCCCCATCCACACGCCCTAACTCTACATATTCTACCCCCCTCCACCTTACTCCCTACACTTTCTACCACCTAACACCCACCCTTCCCACACTCTCTTTACCCCATCCACCCTACCCACACTCTATCTATCCCCATCCACCTTACTCCCTACTATCTCTACCCCCACCCACCCTACCCACACTCTAATGACCATCCACCAACCCTACCTCCACTCTCTCTACTGCTACCCACCGACTCTACCCCCACTCTCTCTACCTCCATCCACCCATCATAACTCCACTCTCTCTAACCCCACCCACACTAACTCCACTCTCTCTACCACCAAATCCACTCTCTATACCGCCACTTACCAACACTAACTCCACTATAAACCCCATCCACCCACCCTACACACACGCTCTCCACCTCAACCCTACCAAAACACTCTCTAACCCCACCCACACACCCTATCCCCAATCTTGCTACAACCACCCACTGTACCTCCACTCTCTCTACCCGCACACACCCACCATAGCCCCCTCTCTCATGGCTTACCCACCCATCCTAAACCCATTCTCTCTACCACCACCCACCCACCCTACCCCCACTCAATCTAACCACCACCCACCCTACCCCCACTCTCTCTAACCCCCACTCACACACCATACCCCCACTCTCTACAACCTGCACCCACCCACTCTAACTCCACCCACCCTACCCCACTCTCTCTAACACCACCCATCCTAAACCCACCCTCTCTAAACCACACGCACCCGCCCTACCCCCAGCCTTCCTAACCCCAGCCACCCACCCTACCCCACTCACTCTACACTCAACCAGCCTACTCCGACTCTCCCTACTCACATCTACCCTACCCCCACTCTCTCTGTCTCTAGCCCCACTCACTCTACTGCCACCCACTCACCCTACCATCACTCCCTCTACCACCACACAGCCACCCTACCCCCACTCTCTACTGCCACTCACCCACCCTATCCCCACTCGCTCTACCTCCACCCACTCTACCTCCACTCTCTCTACCCCCACCCTATCCACACTCTCTCTACCCCCACCCACCCTACCTCCACTCTCTCTATGTCCTCCTCTCTCTGCCCACAATCACCCATTCTACCTTCATTCATTCAACTCCCCCACCCACCCTATATCCACTCTCACTTCCCCCTCCCACCAGCCCTACCCCCTCTACTCCCACTCTCTCTGCTACATACCACCCACCCTACCCCAATCTCTCTACCCCAATCTCTCTACCCCATCCACCCTACCCACACTCTCTCGACCCCACCACACTACCTTCACTATCTGTCTCCTCCCCTCTCTTTACCCCCACACACTGGCCCTACTTAAAATGCTCTATACTTAAACCTCCACTCTCTCCACCCTCACCCCGTTCCTAACTCCATTCTCTAAAATAAAACATCTGCTCACCAAAACCACTCTCTCCACCCCCACCCACTGTGTCTCCACTCTCTCCATCACCACCCACCCTATCTCCACTCTCTCCACCCACCCAAACTCCACTCCCTCAACCCCAATCTACCCTAGCTCCACTCTCTTAAACCTTAACCACCCTAACTGAACTCTCTATCATAACCCACCCAACCCCCATGCATTCTACCCCCAGCAACCCAGCCTACCCCCACATTCTCTACATACTCCCACCCATGCTACCCCCACTCTCTCTATCCCCATCCACCCTAACCACACTATCTTTACCCCATCTTCCTTACACACACTCTTTGTTCCCTCACCCACCCTAACTCCATTCTCTGCCTCCTCCTCCTCTCTCTTTACCCCCAAATACCCACCCTACTTCCATTCTCTATACCCCAAGCCCCTCATCCTAACTCCAATCTCTCTACCCCTATCCACCCACACTAACTCCAATCTTTCTACCACCAAACTCCACTATCTATACTGCCACTTACCCACACTCACTCCACTATCTACCACATCAGCCCACCCTACACACACTCTCTCCACCTCAACCCTACCCCACCACTCTCTAACCCCACCCACCCTATCACCAATCTTTCTAAAGCCAATCTTTCTACCACCACCCACCCACACTACCTCCACTCTCTCTAACCCCACCCACCCTCCCTACCCCCTCTCTCATCCTTTACCCACCCACCCTAAACCCACACTCACTACTGCAAGCTACCCACCCTTACCCTACTCTCTCTAACCCCCACCCACTCTAGCCAGACTCTCTCGAACCCCACCACCGCCCACCCTACTCACACTCAATCTAACCCCACCCACCCTACCCCCACTCACTCTAACTCCACCCACCCTACCCCACTCTCTCTAAATGCACACACACTACTCCCACTGTCTCTAACCCCCACCCTACCCCACTCTCTCTAACCCTCCATCTCTAAACCACACCCACCCATGCTACCCCCACTCTTTCTAACCATAGCCACCCACCCTACCCCCACTCTCTCTATGCTCAGTCAGCCTACATTCACCCTCTCTACTCCCATCCACCCTATGCCCACTCTCTCTGACTCTAGCTCCACTCACTCTACTGCCACCCATGACCCTACTGCCACTCTTTATACTGCCACCCACACACCCTACACCCCACTCCCTACCACCACTCATTCACCCTATCCCCACTCTCTCTACCCCCACCCACTCTACCCTGACCCACTCTACCTCCACTCTCTCTACCCCCACCCACCCTACCTCCACTCTCTCTACGTCCTCCTCTCTCTACCCAAACCCACCCATTCTTTCAGGACCATCCCACCCACCATACCCCCACTCTCTCTACCCCATCCTCCCTATCCACACTCTCTCTACCCCAGCCACCTTAACCTCACTATCTGCCTCCTCCTCTCTCTTTACCCCCACACACCTACCCTACTTCCGTTCTCCATACTGTGACTCGACTCTCTCCACTGCCACTCACCCAACCCAATGCCACTCTCCCCACCCCCACCCACCCCAATGCCACTCTCTCCACCTCCACCCCCACCCACCCACTGTATCTCTGCTCTCCACGACCACCCGCACACCCTATATCCACTCTTGCTATATAAACCCACCCACCCTAACTCCACTCTCTTCATCCGATCCACCCTAACTACACCCAATCCACCCTAACTCCACTCTCTCCACCCACCCCACCCCTATGCCATTCTCCCCACCACCACCCACCTACTGTATCCCTGCTTTCTCCACCAAAACCCACCCTCCCTATCTCCACTCTCTCCACCCCAATCCACCCTAAGTCCACACTCTACCATAACCCACCAACCCCTCATTCTTTCAACCCCCAGCCACCCACCCTTCCCCCAAGTTCTCTACCCCCCCACCCACTCTATCCCACTCTATTTACCCTAATCCACCCTACACACACTCTCTTTACCCCATCTCCCCTACCCACACTCTCTCTACCCCCACCCACCCTAACTCAACTCTCTGCCTCCTCCTCCCGCTTTACCCCCACCTACCCAGCCTACTTCCATTCTCTGCACCCCTACCCCCTCACCCTAACTCCACTCTCCCTACAGCACCCACCCACCCTAACTAGATGAATAAATTCCACTCTCTCCACCCCCACCAACCCCCCTAACACCACTCTCTGCACCCCCTAACTCCACTGTCTCCACCCCCACCAACCCGCCTGAACTCCACTCTTTTCACCAAACTCCACTCTATCCAGGCCCTCCAACCCACCCTATCTACACTCTCTCCACCTCAACCCATCCTAACTCCACTCTCTACCACCACCCACGCAACCCCCATTCTTTCTACCCCCAGCCACCCACCCTACCCACACTTTTTCTACCCCCTCCCACCTGGCCTACTTCCACTCTCTCCATCCCATGCACTCCACACACACTCTCTTTACCACATCCCCCCTACCAACACCATCTCTACCCCACTCTTCTAACTCTACTCTCTGGCTCCTCCTCTCTCTTTACCCCAACCTACACACCCTACTTCCATTCTATATCTATTCATATACCCCTAGTCCCCATCCAGACTCCACTCTCTCTACCCCAATTAACTCCATTCCCACTGATCCGTACTTCACTCTCTCGAGCCACCACCCACCCACCGTAGGTCCACTCTCTCCACCCCCACCCAGCCTAACTCTACTCTCTACTGCCACTGACCTATCCTAACTCTACTGTACATACACCCACCAAATGTAATGCCAATCTCTCTAAGCCCATGCACCCACCCTACCCCCAATTTCTCCAACCCCACTCTAACCACTGTTAGGGAGAATTCTCTGTTTAGGCTGAATTTCCTAACCTAGTGAGTCCCCCAGCAGCTTTGCTGGATTTCTGGAGTTTGTTTTTTTCCATCCTGCCAAGAGTGAGACTCTTTTTTCTCCCACTCTTGGACATGAATGTGGTTAATTCCTTTGAATGTCAATGTGTTCTATGGGCTGTGGGGTCTTTTACTCCATAGGGTCTCATATGTTTTTCTATGCGTGTTACACCGCACCCTCCGTGCCGTAACACTGGGGCGTCCTAGAGAATCCCCACCATAGACTCCATACCCTGGGACTGACTACTGTCTCCCAGGGCGTGTAAAGTCACCATTGGCTTTACTAGACCTAAATTTACTAACTGAACTAGTACAAACCATCCTATTGTGGACGGACGTACTAGTAGGGGTAATTCGATTACTCCTGGGTCTGTTATTCGAGGGGGCGCTGTCCCGTCCCTCCTCGTCGAGTTTTGGCTGGTGGCAGTGGAAACTACTTGTTATATTCGACCCCGAATATAACCCTATGGGATTCTTCCCATTGTTGGAGGTTAATACTTTTCCTCGTTAATCTCTAACATACCACCGGTTTATTTATCTTAAATAAATCTATCGGTTGGTATTTTCTGCCAGAACTCGGTTTTTAAAATGGCGTTTGTGTTCGTCTCTGTGACTCCTAAACCAAAGGTTGAGCCCTTTGTTCCACTTTTGGCGGGCTTCGGCACAGAAGCTCTCCAAAGTGGTGCCATTCTGTCTGGGTACCACAGGGGATGTGGGAGGGGGTTTAGGCACCCTGGACTGAGTTTCCTTGCCAACTCCAGTCGCACTCTGGTGTGATTGGCCCAAGTGGTGAGCCACCCCGCTCACCACTTAGCATGTTTTGATTGACAGCTAGGCTGAATGAATGGGGGTTTTCTGCATAAAAGCAGGGCTTTTGGGAGTGGATCTTCAGAAGTCGCCACAGGACCTAAGAATCCGACGAGGGTAAAGCTGAGCCGACCTGCAACGACGACACCTCCGGTGGAGCCCTGCTGAACCGACTCACGACTTCCCGACGACAGAGGAGATCTCCCCGCCGGAGAGTCTTCTTCCCCTGACTGGTGGGAACAACCAGTCCCCCTTTGCTTTTTCTTCGTTCCAGGACGTAGTGGTCCAATTGCCCGTGCTGAGCACCCCGGCAACCGGATAGCCACTAACCCCTGTACCGCGACCAAAAGGTGGTGCCTTGTGACGGAGCACTCCGTGGCTGGTCTCTTCCCTGGTGGTGCAACGATCTTCAACTTTCCCTTCGACGACGAGATCATCTCTTCTCTTGGCAAAGCCCCGACTTGCATCCACCACCAGGAACAACTGCCCCCGCCAGAGCTGTCTCTCCACATACAAGGTACCGTGTCCACCTGGCTTCCCTTGTGTCGCTTAGAGTGAGGTGTCTTAATCCTCGCCTCTCCATTGGGTGAGCCCTCCAAGCCTTCTTAACTTTCTGTTCTGAACTGGTCCAATCTTTCTATAACAATTTGCGACCAAGACTCGAAGTGCATTTCCACTGTGATACTTTTTGGAACATTTTGCCTTGCCTCTCTCCGAGTGGGCCTGGCCTCTGAACTTTGCGATCTACAGTAGACCCTGCCTTACCTGCCTTGCATTTGTTCGTAAAAGTGTTGGTACCGAGTTGATTTCATACTCTGCCTTTTCTCTCCGTCCTAACAAATATTAGAGTGCCATCTAGGTTAAAGCATTCACCTCTGTCTGCAAATAAGTGGTGCCGTGGAACCTAGACTTGTCGAACTATTGTTAGGGGGATTGATTTACTTATAGTAATTGTGATTGAAGTTGTTTGCGTATTAGTGCCAGTGTGTTTTCCATAGATGTGTTTTTTATAAATAAATAACTTTATATCTTTACACCGAAGCTCTGTTCTGTGTTTGCTTGTTCTACTGTGTAAATTGCCCTATTTTGTATACTCCACATACTGCCTAACTCTTCTTGAGTGAAGTCTGACTGCTCAGCCACAGCTACCAAGTGAATCTGTGTGGTACAGACTGCTACCAAGTGGGTTTACTGCCAAACACCTGTAGTCCTAAATCTTTTGCAGTGGCCCCAGAGGGAACTGCACAGGTTTCCGCCTAACAACCACACTCTCTCTACTCCCTCACATTGTACCCCAACTCTTTCTACCTCAAGCACTCAGTCCACCCCAACCTCTGTAACCCAACCCACCTACCCTATTGCATTCTCTCTACCCCCTCCCAACCTACCCCCACTCACCCAACCTACCCTCCACTCTCTCAACCCGCACCAGCCAAGACTAACCCCTCTCTGTCTACCCATGCCCACCACACCCTACCCTCACTCTCTCTACCACATGCACTGACCGTACCCCCATTCACACTACCCCCACACACCCACCCTACCCCCACTATGTACCCCCACCTACCCTACCACCACTCTCTACCCCCACCCACCTTACTAACCACTCTCTGTACCATTTCCCCTACTATCTGAACCCTGCACCCTATACCCCATTCTTTCTCTCCCTACCCCACTTCACTCTCTCTCTACCCCTACCCATGGACCCCACCTCCACCGTCTGTACCCCCAACCACTGTACCTCCATTCTCTCTACCACACCCACCCTACCTCCACTCTCTAAAACTCCAAAAACCCACCTGAACTTTGCTCTCGACCCCACCCACCCTAACTCCACTCTCTGTCTTCCACCCCCTCTATCTACCACCACCCACCTCTCCCCCACTCTTTCTACTGCCAACCACCCACCCTACCCCAACTCTCTCCAACCCCGCTCACTCACCCTACGCCCACCCTCTCTACCTCACCCAACCACTATACCTCTACTCTCTGTAACCCACACACTCTACCTCCACTAATGTCCCACTCAGCCCTCAGCCCTTTTTCTCACCTCTTTGTCTCTGGTTGGTGTATTCTTGGGAGATTTTTCCTTCTTCCTGGCTGTTCGGGACTTATACAGGTATGGGTGTGTATCCTCTGGGTCTGGGTCCAGTGTGAGGATCGCTGTCTGCCTCAGGAGGCAGGTTAGAGTTCAGTATCCAGGAAGGGAGGACTGGCGGCAGAATCCAGGAAAAAAGTAGGAGCAGAGTTTCAGTGCTCAGAGCATGCAAGGGGGGGGACCCTGCAAGCACGGAATCACAGAGCGCAGGTCCGGGATGGAAGGATAAATGGACCTAGCAAATGCAAAGGGCAGTTAAAATGGAGTTACCCAGAAGGAAGGGACAGAAGAAACGGGAAGGGGCACTGACGAAAAGGAGAAGTAACGATAACAATCGCTGACAACACGGAGCAGTAGTGTTGAGACGCGCAGAGCCGCGGGGGCATGCCTATTTTCTAGAAGGCAGCGCATCAGGCGTAAATGCTAGAAAGCAGCGTTCCTGTGTGGGTGGCCATGTTGGAAGGACTATTTATCCGATGTTGTGGTGCATTATGGACCATGAAGTCCAAAAGGGGCGGAAGCGGTGATTCATGACAGCATGCCCCCTCTTAAACCTCGATCCACCGGGTTTACCTGGATGGGTTAGATGGAATTTCTGCACCAAAAGGGGGGCGTTCATGTTGGATACAGGTTCCCAGGTTCGTTTGCTGGGGGGTATCCTTTCCATTCCACTAAGTATTGGAGTCGACTCCGTCTGTATCTGGAATTGCGTATCCTGGAGACCTCGAATTTAATCTGATTATTGATGAGTACAGGGTTAGGTCGAAGAGTTGATTTGGTGGATGGTACATAAGGTTTCAGAAGAGAATTGTGGAAAACAGGATGTATCTTCTTCCATGATTCTGGTAGCTGCAGTCGAAAGGCCACTGGGTTGATGACCTCCTTAACGGAGAAAGGTCCGTAATATTTGGGAGCCAGTTTATTTGGCCGTAGGTGTCGATGTAAGATTCTTTTAAGATAACCAGACCTTGTCACCGATTCCATATAGAGGGCTGGGTCTTCTCTTGGCATGAGCATATTTTTTCACGTCCGTCCTGGCCTTTTCCAAGTGATCCTTGGCATCCTTATGTACATTCACCAGACGTTCTATCCAGGAATCGACCGAAGGAACCGGGGTAGGGTGCGGTAGGACAGTTAGTAAAACTGATGGATGGAACCCTTGGCTGCAAAAGAAGGGGCTGGTCTTGATAGCTGAGTGATCCGAGTTGTTGTAAGCAAATTCAGCTACCGGAATTAAAATTGACCAATCATCTTGGATCTTGGCTGCAAAACATCGTAGGTATTGTTCTAGGGTCTGATTTACTCGTTTGGTTTTTCCATTGGTCTGAGGATCGTACCCTGAAGACAAGGCATGCTGGATGCTCAATATTTGACACAGATGTTTCCAAAATTTGGAGATGTACTGAGGCCCACGGTCGGAGATGATCTTAGAAGGGAGTCCATGAAGCCTGAATATATGCTTTAAGAATATTCCTGCCAATTCAAGTGCCGACGGTAACTTGTACAATGGGGTAAAGTGTGCCATATGGGTGAATAGATCAATGGTAACCATTATGGTAGTATACCCTCTGGATGGATGTAGGTCCACAATGAAGCCTGTAGCTATTATTTCCCAAGGACGCACCGGCAACGTGGGTTGGTGGAGAAGCCCTGCAGGTTTTCTGTTATCACACTTATTTTGACTGCAAACAGAGCAGGCTGGGATGTACGCCTTTACTCCATCGATCATCCTCGGCCACCAGAAATGCCTCTGAATGAAGCGGAGAGTGGCTGTAATGCCTCTATTCCCGGAATGAAAGGTATCAAGTGTTATAATCTTGGTTCTCAGTCTTTGTGGGGGTATCACTAATCTCTTATCCTGGAAGATGTAGACATCCTTTGTGACCAGGTTCGATTGGTTGGTTTTGGTGTAGTCCTGCCAAAGATCAGAAAATGGTGTTTCGATATGGATATCCTCCAACAAGGAATTGGCCTGGGCTACGACAACGGTATCAGGAAACATCTTCGGAAAGGCACGAGCTTCAACAGGCTCATAATCGGGACGCCTGGACAAGGCATCTGCGATTATGTTTTTGGTCCCAGGGAAGTGCTGTATGTGGAACTGGTATTGGGCAAAATAAAAGGCCCGACGAGCCTGACGGCGGTTTTCTGCATTCCAAGGACTGCAGGATTTGCAGGTTTCTGTGATCACTTCACACCTGAACAGGATGTTTGGCACGCAGGAGTAAATGCTTGCTGCTCTTTTTCACCACTTAGCAAGCCCCGCCCACCTGGTGCCTTCCTTCGCCATCACTGTCTTGTGGCCAATGCTGGATTTGACTTTTATGGACTTCATTCATTCACGGTGCGTCACTCTTTCTCAACTCTCATGCTGGACTTGCTTTGCATCTTGTACTCATGGTGACCCTGAATCATGCTGTTCCCATCTTCGTCTTGTATCCTGGCTTGCAACATTATGTGTTCCTACTGACTTATGCAATTGTATTCGCTCTCCACGCTTGCTTCTCCACTCTTGTTGACTGCTTAATCTCTTTTCTCTCCTCCTTTCCCTTTTCCTATCTCCTCCCCATACTTTCTTCTATGCACTTACTCTATCAAAATTGTCCCAGGACCTAATATGATAGCAACCTCGGATGTTTCCTCCACCTCTCCAGCACCATCTAAAATGTCTGTGGGATGTTTTACCCATGCAGCCAAGCCCTACCATAAAACTGTGCAGTACTGGCATTGAAAACATCATGATGGCCAGAACTCCCCAGAGAGTGCACAGGGAAAACATGAAGAATAGGCTGCCACCCATTTTTGCCTATGTTGTGAGCACAGGAGGGCACTGCCTAAAACCACCATTGGGCTACACACATAGTAGCCTGAAACCATTGGGAATGGCAATGCTGATTGCCAAAAGCAACCCAGAATGGTGGGGAATTCATTTTCTTAATGTCAAAAATGGATGCAGTACCGGTGCTCACCACTATCAGAAAGCCGGCGTTTTAAAACCACCAGACCTTTGTGTAAAACTGAACAAATGAACCGAAACCAGGCCAAGGAAAGACTTGCTAAGAGGTGGATACAATGTAAAACTATATTCTGAAATGACTTGAAAGAAGTAATTATTTAATGTATATATAAAAAATAGCTGCATGTAAGTTGGATTTGAATGTAGAAAACTGGGAACTAAAGTGACATTTAGCTGAATTCTGCCTGACAACTACCCCCGACAGGAGTTGAACTGGCTCAACAACTCTTCCCGGGCCTGGCTGCATCCTGCTGGCCCCACCAAAAGGAGATCACATTGCCCTGTTGATTGAAAGGGGGGTGGCAGCTGGGGACTGCAGGGAACTGAACAATGGGCCTTCTTTGGCTCAGGCAAATGTTATATTGGGGGGGTCGTAAAATGGCTTCCTCTTGGGAGAAACTGGGAGGGGCAGTGCCTGTGAGAGCCAGCTGAGCTTGGGGGAAGTGGATAAACCAGTTATTCCACCATGTGAGGTGGGAAGCCACACCCCTTTTTAACCAGGGCATAATTTTAAAAAGATAGATAACTCATAGTGCGGACTGGTCAAAATTATATAAATAATATAATTATTCTTGGGATTTTTTCGTGCACATTTTAAAAGGTGTTAGGACCCTGTGGGATGTTCTTGGGGATAGTAGCGGAAAAAAGGGTCTTACTCCAAATGTCTGCATGTTAAAAATCTGACACTCCATCAATTAATGTCCATACTCCTTGTGCACATTTGTGTAATTTTTGGTAAATGTCCGATATTGGTAAACCGACCAAAAAGCGCAAAATGTTGTCATTTTTTAATGCAAGCCCCCAGGAAGATCAGAGGCGGACAAGCATGGACCATAAGGAATATATAATGTGTACATGTAATTTCAACAAATTGTGTATCTGGGAAATATGTATTTGGATCAGAAATAGATTTGAGGTTCCTCTGACCATAAAACCTACAGCATCACTCCGACACTCCATTTCTTCCCCCCAATCAAGGGAGAGAGGAAAGCTTGGCCAATGATAAGTGAGAGGGGCAGGCTTAGGTAGGCCCAGGCATACACCCATTTTCAAAACACATAAAAAGGGCCACTGAAACCCAGGTAGGGGACTCACTTTCCACTTTCTTGCGGGACGCTTTGCCGGGAGACTCCAGACTTCAAATCCATCAACCTCCAGAGACCAGAGATCCAGAGAGACCAGAGATCCAGAGAGACCAGAACTGTGCAGTGCTGAGAGCAGAACCAGAGACCAGACTGCTGTTCAGAACCACCCGCCGGAAGTCCCGTCCAACCTGACCAGACCTTGACGGCTTATTTCAAAAATATAGTGTGATTACTCACTGTGCCAAAACCATTTTCTTAGTTTAAAATAATCTAATCCAAACTATTTTAGCCTATTAGAACTGCCTCCTAGAATTGTGTCATTCTGTCATCTTTAAAACTGAAAACTGTCATCTGTCATTCTGAGCTTTAAAATTTCAAATCCGAAAAACTACTTTCACAAAATCGTCCGTATCTCCGGAACCGTTTGTTCTAGGAACGAGATTTAACGTTCATCTTAAAGCTAAGATTATAGGCTTTCCAACGTACCTAGACCCGACTTCCTACTCCTTATAGTGCCTCCGTAATTACGCTCGACGCGCGCAGGTAAATTTGGCGCGATTTGACATTTTGCACAACTTCAGCCACTTGTAAAAATCAGCAGCTTCTTGCTTTCCTTTGCTAAAATTCGTTTTAACCTGCTGGTTACACATAGAACATTGCTAAAGTGAGCCTGAACTAATATTAACTAGATATCACCCACCCTGAACCTCTAGAGGGAATTAAAAGCATTTTTAGCACATTTCTCACTTCATTGTCATCACATTCAAAGCATTTTGGGCCTGTGTTTCAAACTTCTACCTGTTTCCTCTAAGCTTGCTGGGGGGGAACTGAATTTCGTATTGTATTTGATTGCATTCCTGAGAACTGTGTGCTCCTCTTTCCATCTCTTTCCATTTCTTACATTGCATGGGGGGGGTGAATTGCCAGAGAAAAAGTGATTATCTTATCTTTTGCTAAAATCATATCAAGTATTTCTGCACTGCATTTTATTCCTCATTGCTTTTCCCTTGAAACCATAAAAGTATTTTTGCTACCTTATCCATCCTATACCCACTCCTCATTGATTGTAAAGAAGTGAGCTAGTGTCAGGTTACCCATTGTTGATCAACATTATATTCATAAGTGTGATATCAATTATCAATTTCTTATAAAAGTGTGATATATATATATATATATCTTGTTAATTTTTCAAATAAACCTTTTAATTTGCAAAACAAACCTACTTCTTGGCTCAGTGGGGTCAGGGGGATTCTAAGAGGGGGGTGTTATACAAGGGTTGTCATCCAGAGTACTGAACTGGACATAAAAATACATCAATAAGGGTTTTCCTCAGCATCCCAGACTAGGTATTGACTTAGTTGTAGTGTTGATTGAATACCGCTTACATGTCGTCAGGCCTAGTATGATAGTAGCTTGTTTTGTTCCTCCTCTCCCTTTCTGCACCCCTCTCCCTCACCTTTTGTTTTTCTCCGGCTCTACCAGAAATGTCGTCAGGCCTAGTACGGTAGTCGCTGTTTCCATTTCCTTCCCACTCTCCCCCTCCCTTCCTTATCTATGTCTTAGCTCTTGCACTATCTGAAATGTCGTCAGGCCGAGTACGATAGTTAATTTCACATCCTTACTGTTCATGGCCTGTAACAATGTGGTTGTATTTTCCCTTGTTCCCTCCCTTGCCTTGAAGCGCTTTGAAACACATTGTGTATAGGCGCTATATAAATAAACGATCATATATCATATATCATATCATATATCAAAGGCTTGTCGGATGGCTATTAGTTCCTTCTCCAGGACTGAGTAATGGGTCTCGCTGGGAGTCAAAGTTCGGGACAGATAGGCGATGGGATGTTCCATCTTGTCTTCAAATTCTTGTTTTAGAACTGCCCCGATGGCATAGTCTAAGGCGTCTGTTTCTACCAGGAAGAGTGTATTTATGTCAGGTTGAGCCAGGATGGGAGCTTGAATAAATCTTTGTTTTAACTCCTGAAAGGCTGTTTCTTGAGCAATAGACCATATGAATGGTGTGTCTTTCTTCAGCAGGGCGACAATGGGATGTACAATGTCAAAAAATGTGGGGATAAATTTCCTGTAAAAATGTGCAAGTCCCAGGAAGGATTGGATCTGTTTTACTGTAGTAGGTGCTGGCCAGGAAACAATAGAGGCAACCTTGGCAGGGTCCATTCCAATTCCTTTGGAACTCAGTATAAACCCAAAGTAATGAACGGTTCGGACATGAAAGAGGCATTTTTCTGGTTTGGCCAGGCGCTTGTTTTCTGCACTTACATGTTCTTGATGGACTTGGGGGTCGTTGGATTAGATCAGTATGTCGTCTAGATATACTATGACAAAAAGAAACAGCATATCTGAGAAGTCTCTGTCCATGAAGCGCTGAAAAACCGCAGGGGTCTTGGCGAGGCCGAAGGGCATGACCAGGTACTTGAAATGACCAAAAGATGTTCTGAAGGCAGTCTTCCACTCATCCCCTTCCTTAATCCTAATAAGATGATAGGCGCCCCGTAGATCGAGCTTGGTAAAGATTACAGCACCTCGAACAGCCTCCAATATGTCAGAAATAAGGGGTAGAGGATAACGATCCTTAAAGGTGCACTGGTTAAGACCTCGGTAGTCCAAGCAAGGTCGGGGTTTCTTAGTATCTTTCTTTGGCACAAAGAACAATGAGGCACCGGCAGGGGATTTTGAAGGACAAATCGTTCCATTGGCGAGATTGGTGTCCAGATATTCTCGTAGGGCTCTTTTCTCAGGTTCAGATAGTATAAACATTCTGCCAAATGGAATCACTGCAGAGTCCTCAGTGTTGATAGCACAGTCCTCAGGTCGATGGAGTGGTAATGATTGAACAATGGCTGTTGAAAATACATCAGACTAGGATTGATAAATCTCAGGTACTTGAGTAATGTTGCAAACACACAAGGGCGGTTGCTTGGGAGTCTGGGAGTCCATTGGAGGGTCCTGCACCAAGTCTTGAGACAAACAATGGGACAAGCAGAATTCAGAACCTAGAAATAGGGATCCAGCTGCCCAGCTGATATACGGGTTGTGTTTCTGGAGCCAGGGCATGCCTAGAACCATGGGGTAATGTGCTGCTTTTATGATATCGAAACAAAGTGTTTCTTGATGGTTGTTTATCGAGAGCAATAATTCCTTGGTTTGGTGGGTAATGGGTCCAGAAGATAATGGTTTCCCGTCGATCCCTTCGACAGCTTGAATCACTCTTTTGGTTTCTCGAGGAATGTTGTGCCTTAGGGCCATTCATGGTCTATAAATACTCCCATGGCACCGCAATCCACTAGAGCCAGGATGGGAAAGGTGTCCTTTTTGGTGGATGACAAGAACGTTTGCAGAACCACCTAAGTATTCTGGCGAGGACAATTCAAGGAAGGAACAGAAGTGGAGCAGACATCTTTCTCTCAAAGCTGTGCTCTGCTCAAGATCGGGAGCTGGCATTTCCCGAACGTTGGGGTGGTGCTATTGGGTAATTCCTTACAAGATGTTTATCGGAAGCACAATACATGCAGAGTCCTGTATTGATTCTACGGGTTCTTTCTTGTGGAGAGATCGGACCCCGCAAGGAGCCCAACTGCATAGGTTCCGGATCCATAGAGTGTTGAATGGGTGTTTCCTAGTGGCTAGGGTACTCCATGGTTGACTCTGGGGTTGTGGTTTCTGTTTTTCTTTTCTCTGCCTTTCTCTCCTGGATTTGGAAGTCGATCTGTAGTGACAAATCCACCAAGGGCTGAAAGGAACTTGGGTGGGCCACTCTGGCTAGCTCGTCCTTGACTTGGTCATTCAAGCCTCTCCCAAACAGGGTGAAACTAGCCTCCTAGGACCAATCGGCCTCCTTGGCCAATTGTTTGAAAAGAGTCACATAAGTAAGCATATCTTGATTTGCCTGTTGGAACTCCAGAAGTCTCTCTTGGGCGCTGTAAATGAGTTCCAGCCGATCAAACATGGTTTTGAAGGCTTCTATGAATCCATCGTAATTGTCCAGGAGTGGGTCTCCTGAGTTCACCAAAGAATTCGCCCAGGCTAAGGCATTGCCAGAAAGGTGTGAGATTATAAACCCCACCTTAGACCTGGGCATGGAAAAATATTAGGGTTTAAACGTGAAATGTACCAGGCAGGATTCGAGGAAAGAAAGCAGGGATTTGGAGGAACCATCATACTTGTCCACTATCCCCCCTACCAGGGCACTTTCTTTGAATGCTGAATCCCGAGACAACACAAGTTGTTTTAGTGCTGTGTTTTCTGCCTTGAGGTTTTGAACCTCAGTAGTTAATTCTTGCATTCCTCTCATGAGGTCCTGGACTGCAGCCTCCATGTTAGTTTCAATATCAGGTTCTGGGCGTCTCAAACTGTCACACTCAGCCCTTTTCCTCACCTGTTTGTCTCTGGTCGGTGTCTTCTTGGGAGATTTTTTCTTCTTCCTGGCTGTTCGGGACTTATACAGGTAAGGGCGTGTATCCTCTGGGTCTGGGTCCAGTGTGAGGATCGCTGTCTGCCTCAGGAAGCAGGTTAGAGTTCAGTATCCAGGAAGGGAGGACTGGCGGCGGAATCCAGGAAAAAAGCAGGAGCAGAGTTTCAGTGCTCAGAGCGTGCAAGGGGGGGAAACCCTGCAAGCACGGAATCACAGAGCGCAGGTCTGGGATGGAAGGAGAAACGGACCTAGCGAATGCAAAGGGCAGTTCAAAGGCAGTTACCAGGAAGGAAGGGACAGAAGAAACAGGAAGGGGCACTGGCGTAAAGGAGAAGTAACGATAACAATCGCTGACAAGATGGAGCAGTAGCGTTGAGATGCGCAGAGCCGCGGGGTTCTGCCTATTTTCTAGAAGGCAGCGCGTCATGCGTAAATGCTAGAAAGCAGCGTTCCTGTGTGGGCGGCCATGTTGGAAGGACTATTGATCCGATGTTGCGGTGCATTATGGACCATGAAGTCCAAAGGGGCAGAAGCGGCAATTCAGGACAACTATATCTACCCAAACTCACCCATTGTACCTGAAATCTCTCTACCAGCACTCGCCCACCCTACCTCCACCCTATGTACCGGCACCCAGCCACTCCACCTCCACTCTCTCTGCCTGACTTTCACTAATTCATCCCACACCCACCAACCCTACCTCCAATCTTTCTACGCCCACCCACCCTACATAACTCTCTATAACCCTACCTACCCACCTTACCCCAATCTCTCTGACCCAACACCCATACCCACCTCTCTCTACCCCCACTCATCCTACCTCCACCCTGTAACCCCACCTACCCACCCTGCATCCACTCTCAACCCCCACTTACCTACCCTACACCCACTTTCTCTAAGGAAGGAAGGAAGGAAGGGAGGAAGGAAAGAAGGGAGGGAGGAAGGCAGGGAGGGCGGAAGGAAGGGAGGGAGGAAAGGAAAGAAGGAAGGAAGGAAGGAAGGAAGGAAGGAAGGAAGGAAGGAAGGAAGGAAGGAAGGAAGGAAGGAAGGAAGGAAGGAAGGAAGGAAGGAAGGAAGGAAGGAAGGAAGGAAGGAAGGAAGGAAGGAAGGAAGGAAGGAAGGAAGGAAGGAAGGAAGGAAGGAAGGAAGGATCAAACTGGGATACAATACGTGAAAAAAATATCAAGAAACAAAACAGGAGTGTTGCAGATAAAGGACAATGGCCCTCATTACGATACTGGCGCTAAACCATGGCGCTATTAGCACCATGGTTGATGCCGGTATCGTAACGAGTCCGCCAGTGTTCAATGGGGAAGTACCACCCCATTCCAAGGTTGGCGGGGTGGTAATTCCCCATTGAACATTGGCCCTTCCCCATTCCCATTTTTGCCCCATAGGGCTCAATGGGACTGGGAAAGGCGGTAAGTACGGTACCGCAAATTGCGGTACCTTACTTACCTCGAGAGTCCCTTTGCAGGTCACTACTTTAACGGCTGGTCTAGACCAGGTCTTGTCGGGTCCTGCAAAGGGACCTTGTAGTAATGCGCTAAGTGTTTAACGGCGCTGCAGCCTTTTTACGGCGACGTTAAACACTTAGCGCCAGGGTCCTAATGAGGGCCAATATATTAGAATGCAGCACAAAGACATGCATTAATATGGAAGGAAACAATGGGTGTAAATGGAGAATGAGGGAACCATGGACAAAGGGAAGGAACACGGGAAACGAATGAGTCACAAAGAAAACAAATAGAAAGTTAAAAAAAAGGTCAGGAAGAGGCAAGGATTAATGACAAGAACAGACAATAAAAGGGGATTTTGAGGGAATGTAGCACAGCCTTCAGTCATTTAAAACGTGGCTAGCCATCTTAAGGGTGCTCTGGAAAGATCCAGACTCATCGGCATACAAAATAAACCAACAGTGAAACACTTGACTATTTGTTAAAGGGTGTAAGCATTTTCTCTTTGCTTATTTATATTTATTTACAAAGCAGACTTAACCGGGATTGGAAGTTCAGGTTAGCAGATCCGGGACTGCGATTCTAAGCTAACAAAATGTAGATGAGATCAACAAGAGTATTCCATCTAAGTTAGAGCTAACAGTATTTCATTAAAGAAGTGGATTAGTATTGTTGATTTATATTCGCTTATTGAATGATCACAAATATTCACAAGCAGGCCAAAAGGCCTCCGTGATGGAGCACGTGAGCATCTGGTGATTGGCCGGAAAGAGATGTTTTAAATGTATCACTCTTGGTGGAGAAAAAAAAAGAAATCTTCAGCAAGAAACACCATCTTAAACTAAAGTCTGATAATAGGACGGCAATTGCCAAATTTAGAAACCGATGTTCTATTCTAGATACCCTTATGCTGTCAGAATGCATAAGGGTTTTCGTGATTGGAGCAATTTGATATAGCCGATGTGACAATATGTCTGCCATTTTCCCTTATTTGTGGATTAGTGTGCAAGGTGTTCTTGCAGGACTAGCCTCTGCTTTAAGCTGGCCTACAGAAACTGCACACATCACAGATATCAAACAAATATTCACAAGCAGGACAACAGGCCTCCTCAGTGATGAAGCAGCCGGTGAAAGGCCGGGAAGTGGAGTGAATTTCGACCCCTTTCAGTTTTTGTCAAATGTCCCCAAACTGAAGTCTTCATCAGGAATATCACGCTGTATGTAGTTTATAGAAATGTTTTCTTTTTCAGCATTTCACCGAGCAACGTTTAAAGGAAGATATGCTCCAGGCGTAAACCTCCATTCCCTTTGGCCGGACTGTCTGTTTTCCCAGGGTTGCAGATGAAGGAAATCGCATGTTAGCAGTGCAAGTGCTTTGGGAAATTCGTCAGTATGCAGTACCGAGCATTTTCAATTGCACATCACCCGCATACACGAGGGATGCCCCGTCTGCAAGAAGTGCTGCTAGAGAAGCAGCTGCACGTGCTCCTCTGCAGAGGCGCGTGCCCGGTCCTTCCGCATCTGCTACGGTGCTGCATTCAGCAATCTGCTTCAGCTGTTCTGGGCAAACCAGCAATTTATGCATTGCTCATTCTGTCAAAGTCATCGTTGATGACAATTCCGGCATCAAGCGGTTTATTTTATCCAGCAGATGTTTAGTAAATAGAAGATAAATCATGTTTTTTTCTTCCTTTCTTGGGTCCGTTTCTCGGAAAAGCAAAAGACCATCGTCGAACCCCTTCACACTCCTAGCAATGAGCACTAGAGGAGGAATTGCATGTTGCATTAAATGGGATGCCCAACCTCGTGGTTCTGCGTGCAAAATTATTTGGCCAATTTGGCCAATGCAACACTAATGCATTCTTTATGAAATAAAAATGTAAATATATTTGTATTAGTTCAGAAGATAATTTATTATCTTTCAAAGACCCCCATTAAGTAACACAGTTTGACCGTTGACCCTTTCTTACAGTATCGTGGGGCACATTACTTACTGGCTCGAGGTCACTTCTCTCCTCGCCATCCCCTCCTGTTAAGGTTCCCATGCACGTGGTGCACCTCCTGCTCTCTGGACCAATATTACAGTGGGGTCCAGGATGGAACATCCAGCTCCTCTCCCTGTTATCTCAGCAATGATTGACAGACTTCAGACCAGGCCGGCGGATCAAGGTTTCTCTTCATTGTTTCTCTCTCTTCATGGTAGACGCAGCTCTGATACCCATAATTAGAACCCTGCCTGAAAGGTCGGTGCCAGCATGAGGCGGGGCGAGTTGCCCCTCACAACATATTTACAAAAGCATTGTCGTGCAGCCACAGGCAGAGCCATAAGAAAATGTCTCAACCTTGCTCCAGTAGCTTACCTTGCTCTGGCTGTCATACACTTATTCTCTGACCAAACGGCTTCTAAAAGATTAATGATATTCATTGAGACAAACATATTCGAAAGACCAAGGGGCTGTTTCATGGAAGGACACTGGGCAAGCCTGCACACAGAAGACAAAATGTGCGCCCTGCATGTTCATGGAATTGTTCCTGCAAAGTAACTGTATTCACAAGTCGTGGCCGGAATGCCACCGATGCGCCTACACGCTAAGCAAAATACTGCCAGATCAGATACCTTTGTGCACTCCCCCGGCAACGAATGCACGCACCCTTCAAACAGTGCGATGCAGTCCCCCGTAAGCAGGCCTGTGACTCGGGGAACCTGTGCGGGTCCCCTGTAACCGTATCCGGCACCCCGAGAACATGTATATAAAAAATCGTAACTCTGCAATAACTCGGGGAAATCTGTGTGCAAGCCCACGTAAAGCATCTTCCACACTGCTTATGCGCACCCCTAAATTACTTCGGAACCTTCATTGAGTACACGCACCCAGAAATCCAACATGCGAGCCCACATGCATGCTGGGAATCCTACGCGCAAGTGAACTTACGACTGCCTTTGGGTGGCGAAGCGTATGAAGAGCTTGCGTGTTAATTTCCAAGCCAATACTTTGCATGTTGGCATAGTGTATGTTTGTCACATCATTATCACTGGCGTAACAGGGGCCCCGCCAGGCAATGTCGTGAGAGGGGACTCCACTTGAAAAAAAAAAAGAGATTTATTTTCTCAACAAAAAAAAAAGTTTTGTTTTGAATTCACTGTGCATTAATAAAGACATTATTTCTGTAACAGAAATCATGTTTTTATGAAGGCAGAGTGACTACAAAAAGAAACTTTCTTTTTGAAGGCTGAGGGCTCCCCCCAACCCATGACTTGGAAGACCCTAGGCTGGATGGCTCCATGACATGGGGTGTGGGGGATCCCTATGACTTCAAAAATAAATAGTTGATTTTTGAAGTCACTGCCTTCATAAAGAAATGATTTCTGGTATGGTTCGGTCCTTATCTGAATAATTTCTTAATGAAGGTAGAGTGACTTCAAAAAGAAACAATGGGGCTCATTCTGACTATGCCGGCCTGGAAACAACGGTGCTGGTAATCTTACCGGCACCTTTTGTTTCCAGACCGGCATATTACAGGTCTACCTGCTGGGGCCGCTGTGCCCTACTGGGCACAGTGGCCACGGTAGGCAAACCCATCACAGAAGCACCGGCACCGTTAACAAGGGTGCCGGTGCTTCCGTGTCCCCAAACCCATGGAGTTCTATGGGACTCCATGGGAATGGGGATTACCAAAATTACTGGTGCCTGACTTCCCGGCCGCTGGACTTGGAAGAGCCCGGTGACACCGGGAAGTCAGGCGCCGGTAATTTCTTACGAGTCTGACGGCAACCTGCCGGTAGCACCGACACAGTTACCGCTGGACCTGTAATGAGCCCCAATTTATTTTTGAAGTAATAGGGCTCTCCTCAACCCCATGACGTGTTCACGTGTGAGTGTATGGTGAAAGGGTGCACACTTAAATGTATAGGTGGCTGCCTGTGTGAGTGTATGGTGAAAGGGTGCACACAAAAGTATGGGTCACTGTGTTTGCGTGTACGGTGAAAGGGAGCACACTTAAATGTATGGTTGGCTGCCTGAGTGTGCCTGTATGGTGAATTGGAGCACACTTAAATGTACGGGTGTCTGCCTGGGTGTGCCTGTATGGTGAAAGAGTGCACACTTAAATGTATGGATGGCTGGGTGTGTATATGGTGAATGGTGTGTGTGCTTGTGTACAGGGGCACAACAAAACCTTTATTTTGGGGGATAACCCTTCAAATGTCGGGAGAGGCGCTAACTTCACGGGTGGTGAGGAGGGTTAAACATACTTGTGTGGAGGCATCTAACTTCATTACACATGTTAATGAGAGTATTCTAGTGCCTCTTCAATGTTACACGCAGTTAACTCTCTCCTTGAAGTCTCCTATTCCCTCTCTACCCTTCCAATCAATCCCCTGGCATGCAAGTACTAGAGCCACATCGCAATTTCAATTGCCTAAAAAATGTGGCATTTGAATGCAGGTACTAGCATTGAAATGTTTTAAGGTGGTAATTGCTGGGCCCTTCTTAACAGCAAATCCCAGGTGCCGTTTAACATCTGTGTCCTGTTCTGTCTGCCAGCTGCTCTAAAGGTCAGCCAGGTCGAGTCAACATAGCCCAAAATGTCAGTGGGAGGGCAGTGCTGAAGCCCAGTCAACTCAATGGTGTTGCACCACTATTTGTGTTTAATTCCTTGATTACTCCTAGCCCTATTCTTCCTTGTCCCAGTACTTATGTATGAGGCAGTACTTGTGTACTCTGCCTCTTACACAAGTATTGGGATGGATGAGGTAGAGGTACATGGAGGTAATGCCTGACTAAGCTACCTGTAATCTTCATTACGCCTAGTCCCACTCTTCCTCATCCCAGTACTTTCCTATGAGGCAAGCAGCCTCATACGTAAGCTCTGGGACAAGGAAGAGGGCGTGGAGGTAATTCTTGGCCAAGGAGCTGATTTTGGAGGTTGGGGTAGCGGGTGGGAGGGAGAGGGGATGTGTGGGGGGTGGGATTGTGCAATAAATCATAATGGTAGTCCATGTCCAGACTTAGCATGCATGATAAGTGGTATTAAGTCTAGGGAGGCATTTTGCTGCAGGCAGTCTAGTCATTCCTCAGTTTGCTATGAATTTCTTATAACTGGGAATTTCTGATAAAGCAGTCCTGCAAAGTGTAATTACATGGCTAGATTGGCATTTGGCTGCCAGTCTAGCCATTTCTTACTGTGGCATTGTATATTTTTCTGTGCATCTGTGATAAAATGATATGATAAAAGTAATGTATAATGAACCTGTACACAAGTGTTTCTATGCGCAACAAGACAAGGGAGGGAAGATAGAGGGGGAATAGACAAACAATCTCACTAGGCTTTGTGTCAATGTGAGAACGAGAGGTGCAAGAGGAAAGGGAGTGGGGAAGTGCAAGGGAGAGGGGAGGGGAAAACAGGGCTGCAATGCTCTGAGTAGGTGCAGCCAGGGCAGCACGGCTATGGGTAGTGCAAGGCGAACAAGGGGCTGCAGGGTTACAGTTACAGCCCCTAAGTGCAAGGTAGGCACGGAGACAGTGCAAGGGTGACTGATCAAGAAAGAGCCTGGACTCAGTGAGACTCTGAGGATATCCAAGCAACCGGTCGGTACAGCAGACAGGTATGTCAGCAGGGGAGGGAGAGAGAGAAATCAGAGGAGAAAAGGAAAGTTTTGAGCTGCTTCCGAAACTTCAGATGGTCTGGCTCAAGTTTGAAGGGTTAGGGAGGCCATTCCAGAGGGAGGCACCAGCAGAGGAGAGAGATCTACCCCTCACTCTCTGCCTGGAGGAGCGTATAACCCTTAGAGAGTTGGAGGTAGCTGAGCGAAGGGCTTGAGAAGGAAGGTATTTTGGAGGAGAGCGTTGGATGTAGTGCGGGCCCCTGCCCCAGAAAGCCTCGTGGACAATGCAAAGGGTCTTGAACTTGATCCTTGCAGCCACCGGGAGTCAGTGAATAGATTTTAGGGCTGGAGAGATATGATCCCTGGGCTTGAGGCCAAGGATAAGTCTTGCAGTCCTGTTCTGGATTAGTTGCAGATGATGGCGAGTAGAGGAAGGCAGAATGAGAAAGAGGCTGTTGCAGTAGTCCAGCCAAGAGAGAACCAGGGCTCTAGAGACAGTGAGCTTCTGGTGGAAATTGAGAAATGGAAGTGTCCCTTTGAGGAGGAGCAGCTGGTAGTGGAACTTCTTGGTGACATCCGAAATGTCAGGAGAGAAAGAGAGAGTGGCAGAGAAGATGACACCAATGTTTTTTGCCTCGCAGGAAGGTGAAGGAAGAGGGTCCAAGGCGGACGGCCAGAGGGAGAGAGGTAAAGCTGGTGCTAGGGTCCCAATGAGAAGGATCTCCATCACATGACAATAAGGCTGAGATCGTTGGAGGTGCACCAATCCTGAATCGCGGATAGACAGTAAGGAATGAGCAAGAGAGGAGAGGAGGCTGAGGGGAGCCTGAAGGAAAGCTGAGTCATCCGCATTATACGAAAAGTTAGAGGAGAAGGTAGAGATCAGGTGGGCTAAAGGGGCCAAGTAGAGGTTGAAAAACCAGGGTGAGAGTATATAGAGCCCTGGAGAATGCCACGGGAGAGCAAGGTGGCAGAGAGATTGGGATCATGTTGGACCTGGGGGGGTGCAAGAGAAAGGAGGTCAGTCACTCCAGGGCCTAATCCGTGATGCCCGGGTTCTCACAGAGTCGATTGATCAGGATGGCGTTGTTGACTGTGTCGAAAGCAGAGGAAAGAAGGAGAGTGAGGACAGAAGGAATGCTGGAATCAAGGTTAGAGAGCAGATCCTCATGGGTATTCAGGTGAGCAGTTTCCATGCCTCTAGCATCTCTGAAGCCAGACTGATGGTCATGGAGACAACCAACAGATTCAGTGTGGAGATGGCAAGCTTTTCCAAGAGTTTGCCCAGGAAAGGGGTGATGGAGATTGGGCAATAGTTTGCTGGGCAGGTAGGATCAGCAGGTGGCTTCTTGAGGAGTGGGTGCCCAAGGGAGTGCTTAACGGGAGAGGGGAACGTTCCAGTGGCTAAAGAGTGATTACAAAAATCAGCCAATGGTGGAGCGAGGGTATCAATATGGTCCTTGATGGTTCTGGAGGAGCAGAGGAGCACCTGTTTGGAAGACGCTTTCATAGATCAGACCTGTCTAGAAACCTTGTCAGGTGTTGTCAGAGAGAAATGAAAAAGGAGGGGGAGAGGTAGAGATGGCCAAAGGTGGCTGAGGGAGGAAGAGGGAGAGGAAGAGGAGATAGGGGACAGGATGTCCTGAGATTTAGCAGAGAGGTGAAAGGCCAGATCCATACGCAGGGCCTTGGAGGGAACAGGAGAGGTAGAGACTGCAACAGGATTGACCACTTCCTTGTAGATTTTAAAGAGTTTGGCCGTGTTGGTAGAGGATGTGCAGATGCAGGCTTAAATGTGTGCTCTCTTCTTGATGAGTGTTATTGCTTTGACTGGCATTTTGGTGCAACCAGTCTAGGTATGTCTAAATGTGGCCTGGTATGTTTTACTGTAATTTTATTACGTGTCTACACTGGTCTACATTGTGCGGTCAGTTGGATCTGTTTTCATTGTGGCATGGCATTTTTAATAAACGTAATGAGAACAGGTAGAAACGGACACCAGGCGGAGATAGGAGTGGAGTGAGATAGGAGTGTGACTTGAGAGAGAGGACAGCCACATGTGAGCAGCGGCTGTAACCCCATACAAGGCGGCAAAGGCAAGCTCGTTAAAGGTAAGAGCATAAAGCATTTTGGCGATATCCCCACTCTAATTTTAAATGAACAGCGGTAAGAAGAAGAATCACGACCGAGTACCTGATGTGCCTCTCTCCATTCTAGAAAACGATATATAGAGTGGTCCCATCCCACGTGAGAACATTTAGAAGATTTATCTAAATGAGGAGCGGCACGGGATAAAGTCAACTATTAAATAGAACAGGAATCCACAAAGTAATCACGCTAGGTCAGTATAAAGATATGCAGGGTAGTTTTGAGCATGATGAACTGACAAATAGAATAAACATCAAGCCAGGCTACGCCAATTGGTTCACCTGTGACTTTGTCTTAAATAGGAATGCCTCCCAGTGATCGCAGATAGTAGTATCCAGTTGAGAGCCAAGCACACCCCAACATCAGACAGACTTTAACTAGGAAGAGGATTGTAAATCGAGGGGGACCCCCCAAGAAGACACATAAGAAGAAGTCAGCCTGTAGAAGGTAAAGCAAATTCATAGACATACTTGGACAACTTAACTGTACCGCATGATTGGGTTAATTGATTATAAAGTTGTGAAATACTCAGTGTCGTAGTTAAAGATTAAACCTGAAGTGATAACAGCATGGGTGTGGTCTTGAAGGACCTAGATGCAGATAGGGGTGGAGGTGTGAAGATATAACAGATGTAAAGAAGGTGATGGTCTAAGTAATGACACCCTTCCGCTGATGATTGACACATAGCAGGTTGTGCATAATATAAATGTCGACCGGGATATTATCTCGAATACTAAATTTCGATTATCCCACACTTGCTTCCCACAGTGTATTCGTTTTGAAGGTTGGACCCTAAAGAAAAGTGCGATGGGATCTCATTGAAAGCTGACCCCGCAAGAAATTAAGTCTACAAGAAGACTGATACGATTGTGCATTTAATTGAATGTTGTGTAAATTTTACCCCTGAAGAATTTCCTTGTCAATAGTGTGTAAGTATGTAAGGAATGAAACATGTCGGGTATGGTATGGATGTGGTATGAAAGTAAGCATGATTTTTAGGAAGAATAAGTGAAAGGTTTTTACGGACTGGGTTGCTTGTCTCGACGATAGGGGTGAACAACTTGTAGATCCAGGTTAAGAGATGAATTTTTGTTAATTGTTAAATGGTCAACTGTTACATGAGATTAAATGTACACAATGATATTGTATGGTAATGGTGCAGATATTGTGATTTGCATACTATCAGAAATACTCCTTTTTAAAAAAGATTAAAAAATTGGAACTGTGAAGAAGAAAAGATAAAAGAAAAAAGTTTTTTACTGTTGAAATATGAAAAATAAAATACTATTTTATGATACAATGTGGTGTAGTATGAGAATTTAATGGCTATTAACCTCATACAGTAAGGTTCAACCAAATATGGACTTGGGGAAGCAAGGGACCGAGTGAACATTGTGTATTGTTTAAGAGTTCTGTTTATAGAGGGCTGTTCACTATCGGTCATAGGAAATATTACCTCTAGTCTCTCTTAAGTTTATTGTGATTTTTAATAGCAAAGCATTAATGTTCCTGTGCACTGTTGGTGACTTACATGTATTGGATTGGTGTTACCCTACAACACAATTGCAAACACTGTGGCTGTATAGCCAATTGTTCTCAGAACGTGTGCTGTAAATTGCATTAAAATACATATTTATATATTTCTCCTAATGCATTGTGCGGCATAACCCTTCAGCAGAACATTTGTGTATATTCCGCAAGCGTGACAATCTAGGCCGGCCCAGAGTGTGGCGTGACCCGCGACTTGTTGCCAAGTTGGGGGGGCCTCAGCATGGCTCGCAGGGGGGCCCCCACATTTTCTGTTACGCCACTGATCATTATGAGCAACAATTTGCAAACATGTGCAAAACATTTAAAGTGTGTAACAATCACACAGGCTATTATATTCACTGTCTTTATATCTTAAAAGTAGAATAACGCTTAGTCCACTTTGTAGCAATTTCAAATTGTCTCCGGCCCGGTGTGAAATAATCTGCTAGTTACCGCTTTTATGCAGTCTTTTTATTGAATTATGGTACTTGTAGTCCTGTGCTTATAATGCGAAAAAAGTACTCTACTATGGGAGTGGAGTTAATTGGGGTAGAGAGAAAGTACTCTACATGCAAAAAGGAGGAAGGCTGAATGCGGCATGCAATCTTATCTGTGGGCTGCTCCGCCAGCTTCTGCTTCTCTCTAGTGATGCTTGGCGAGAAACGTAGACATTGGTTTGTCAGCATTACTAGCTTTTGTGGGTTTTTGCATGTCTATACTTTGCAGTTGTATTATGCTCCTTCACATGCAGATTACTGTTCTGCAGCAAAAACTGTTCCCGGCATGTACGGAAGTACATGGAAATGTGGAACATTAGAGACATTTCAGGACCTAAGGGGCATTTTGCAATTAGCCAGAACACCATTTTAAGTCGTCATGTAAGCCTCCCAAAACACATAGCACCTGTCTGTTCCCCTGCTTGGCTGTAACATGGCAGAAGAAAGGAGCTGTCTTTAAATACAGTCAAGCAGATTTGGCAAGACCGCCTCCATGCAATTGTCCAAGTTATATGGGTCGATTGCAATATCTACACCTGTATCACTCTGGGCAGCCATCCATTTGGTAGAAGGCAATTTCCTCTTGGTTGCTGATGGTGGCGGAATATGTCTGCTTGTTATGTAAGACATACAGTATTTGACCTAGCCAACCATGTTTTGCTGTTCTTACGGCCGCAGTGTGCTGGCTGATTGGGTGCTAGAGTAGTTTAGATAGTATTTCACTGGCGGGTCTCCAGATTCGCCTCGTGCCTGTGTTGTGTGATGTGCTTCAGGATTCGATACTATCACCAACTTATTGTACGCAGTGTTGCAGTCCGAGACGGGTGTGGCATGAAGGGCAATGCCCACCCTCAACAACTTAGAGCCCAACTTGCCCCTCTGGACACTTCTGAGATGAGATGTGCTGGACTTGTTCCGCGCAGCTCTTAAGGTTGCATGTTTGCTTGGTTCAAGTGCACGAAAATGTAAAAATAGTTTTTGTGGCAAAAATATAATGTGATAATAAACCAAGGACTTAATGGACATGATTTTGACAAAAACATGTTCACAAAATAAGTTATTGGAAGAGAAAGGTTGGCAGTTTTTTGTTTGTAGATTTGAGCTGTTGTTTATCATGCAGACTAATACAGTTCATAAGAGAAAAGACAGTATTTACCTAAGTACAACCCTAGCTATCAAGCATTTGAGCACTGCACCAAAAATGTGGCAAATAGAAAACATGAATCAGATGGAGAGCGGGGGGAGGGGAGGGCCTTGTGAACTTGCATGCATATCTATCTGTGTAAATAGCCCAAACCTCACAAGCCCTCCTACAAACAATGAGACAGTACTGAATTCATGATGGCTCTAACCTTACAAAGAAACACAACTAAATCAGCTATACAGGTCTCTGCACTGGGCAGGTAAGAGATCAAAAATAGCACTGATGTTGAGTGGGTGTCTCCCTGTAGTGAGAGTCCAATATTTCAACTACTTGTGCATTCAATTTTCGAGTTCCCTCTCAGCTGAGTCCCACTGGAAGAAACCAAGGATCCAAATTAGCCAATTAATCAGCTAACAAAGACATGTAAAACACAGCCCATTAAAATAATGTAGATTTGCACAACCAAATAACCAAAGCCGCTATAAAGAATGGTGCTTCCGTCTGGGGTTACTCCAATACCCAAGTAGAATTGTTTTGTTAAGAGAATACTGGGCCTCCTCAGGTCAGCGCCAAACTTTGCGGCACATAAGAAGCTAGGTATAAACTACCTTCAGGGTGAACTAGCATCAGAAGCAACACTCCATTGGCTTCGCATATGGGCTTATCCAAAAGCACTCCTGACACAGTGCCTGCTAATGAACATAGCCCATGAAAAGGTGCAAAAAACAGTCTCTGGCTAATGCACGTAAGAAAGATGCTCCACAATATCAGTGCAGACTTTGATAATATGGCATGTTATCCATGTCCCAATATAAGGATTCATCAAAGAGAATCAGTTGAAAAGTGCAAACCTACAAATCTCAGATACTTGATCATTGCATCTGACAAAATTCAGGATTATCTCCTCTGCATAAATCATATGGTGCTTAGAAGCCCAGTAGCGAGAGCTTGTTTCAGTTGTTTATTACTGGGGCTGCCTTGGCGAGGAGAGCTAACCAGATCCACTGATAGGGTTTCCCAAAGCGTAATGAAAAGCTAGAGAATCTAGCACATTTATTTTTCTTCGGCCCGGCAGATTCACACTTAAGACCAAGTACATTGATATCTGCCTTTTATTATTTACTAGTGGAAAAGCCTGTGTACACGCGCTATTGTGCATAAAGGAAGACATTTTCAGAGTGTAAATATAATATGTGGTGTAATTTATATCAACAGAAAAAAAGAATGTTGTAAAGGATCTTGCTCCTTTTACGTGGAGGAGTAGTAACCTCAGCACAAATCTCAAAGAATCCGCTGAAAGTTCAACATAGTACATAAAGCCAATTGTTTTATCTGCTCCTCATTGTCTTGGATTCCAGTTATGAGTTTTGGACTCAAATATATAATGCTGAGGGATGTCAGATTAATAAAATTCACATGCAGCATGATTCGAAGTATACATGAGATCATAAAATAAAGTAAACTGAAGTCAAATAAATGTTAAAACTTACATGAAGAATATTATTGATATAATACTACATACCAAGACATATTACAATAAATGCATAATACAAAAGTACACTTGAAAATAAAACATATTGTTTAATCAAATGAATTTCTGGTTATATGTTTTGTTTTAAAAGTATATATTTTCTTAGTTTGTGCAACACAGCTAATTATATGTCATCATTGTTGAAATACACATTTTGTTCCCCTGGAAGATGAACTTGAAGTCTAACTGTTGTATGCGTAACACAACAGCTCCCTCTAGCGGTGACAACTGGCAAAGTGGGCAGGATGGCTTCGGGCAAACATACATCTGGCCTTTTATTATATATGATTAAGAGTGGTGACCCCGTTTATTGCCTGGGCACTTTTATATTCTACATGTAAAGCCTAAAAACAAGAGGACTCGCCAGATGCAGACTGCTGACATTGGACATGTGGGAAAGGGAGCTTATTTAGAATACTGCCTACATGGTAAATATTAATCTGTAGGCATTCTAATTAATTGACATTTTCTAGTGGATATAAGCTGGTGCGACCATCTTCTTGAACTACCTATGGATGGATTTTAACTGACTGTAAACGGACAATGTGTCAATTTTAAATGTATCAATGTATGCATGTTTTGTTAATGTTTTATGGAATCACAATTCCGAATAAATATATCTCACTGACTGTGATAAATATCTCTTCCCTTACCTATGGGAGCAAAATAGCTGTTTCACATAGCGCATTGGATTTATTTTGTGCTCCCATTCCTGTTTCCCAAGATTCACACCTTTTTAACTTTGTTTTCTATGTCATGTCCTAAAAGCAATTATATGTTTACACTTTTGTTCTATTATGCATTATAACTCTTATAATCGTCCTATGAAATATGTATGCCATACTTTGTTAAACAGGTAGATGCATTCAAACGGAGCTTGTTAACTGCATACTATCCAGCATTGGGCACAAAGTGAGTCTTTTTGAGATTGCTAATCATACCTCTGCTTTCTATTTTAAGACTATAAATGGTAATCAGTGGATGCAAGGAAACAACAGAACAGCACCTAATGACACCAGAAACTCATCATTGCATCTGGTAATACAATTACCAGAAGAAGAAAGACTGCACATGAACAAGACAACATGCCACACAATGCTCTATTAGGAATCATGGACAACACCCAGAGGTAAAGGAGGCTATGGCCACATGGGCACTAGAGAAATAGCATTTCATGGAGCAGCAGCTCACAGTCTGAGATGAGGATGCATCAGTGGAGGTACTCATGCTGGTGGGCCACCTCATGGTAAAATCTGCACCAGTCAAGCACACCCTTCTACGGGAACAGCTGCATGATCAATTCATGGCTTTTTCTGCCGCATACCTGTTTATATTTTAATTTTATATTTTAACTATTTTTGAAGCACGGCATGGCCCTAAGGCAGTGGGGTGCCATAGAGGTGTATAGATCAGATTATAATATAAGTTATTGAATACTCATTAAATCAAAACAAAAACAAAAAATGCACTGGAACTGATAGAAAGCAAACTGTAAAGCAGGGATTCAATTGATAAGTAATTCAAATGGGACAAAAGGTTATCCACAGAAAAGTACACACCGTGCAAGAACAACACACCTTTATTGACCCCTAAGAGCTGGGAGAATACGTTTAGACATCCCTGTAATATAACAGGGTGAAGGGTTGCCTACCCTGCCCACTGCTGAGACCTTATCTATACAGAAAAACATTCATTACATTTTGGGTCAGGTCTAAATAAATGAATGGTGACTGTCAATGAGCCCCTAAGGGATCATATACATTAGTTAATGCTAATTGGTGAAAACACTTCCTCAACGACCCCCTTTAGGACGTCATGATTCAAAATATCCTTCCCCTTCATTACATCACTTAAGCTGGCCAGCAGAAACACTCTTAGCTGTAATTGGCTGGCACAGTACGACACACAGATAATAGCTGAAAGCTAATTGGACCCTCTGTTTGGAGATAGCACGAGTCACAGGCATTGTTACAGCCCCTAGAACACTATATACCAGTCCCCTGATTGGTTCCCCTCTTCCCTAACCTTGTGCACCTGTCAGCCCTTCCAGTCTCTTCCCTTGCATCATGCCACATTTAGTTAGAAACACCTTCGGAAGACACTGTTGGTGAATTTCTATTTCTCCTATTCAATCCTCTTTTACTATTGTATTTGCTGTTAAGGCCCTCAGTACCCACACATTGCCCTCGAAACGTATTCTGTGGGACTGCACCTGGGGTTCGGCCAGAGCTCTCTTCCATGAGAAACTTTCCCCATGGTAACAAATAATTAGCTAATGTGGACTTCTTCGTTTCTCAACCTTGGTGAGCTGATCCATTAGAAATGCAATGTTATTGTGTGCTGTGGCCTTTCGGACACTTAAAAATAATGGATGATGTGAAGTCTGCACTGGGCCTGCTAAAACATGGACAAACTGTGGTTCATTAATACACCTAACAGTTAGCCTTATTATAATCGCATTTTATTTCTAATACTACCTCTAGCTATTTCAATATAATAATACACATGTGGTTACCTCCTCAATAAATGATATATGTTTTTAATACATCCTAGGAACAACAGTTCTGCTCCACCTAAGCTAATACAATTAAAGACAAACAGAGAAGACCTATGTGTTCAAATAACAAAATTGTGCACAAGTGTGCTCTAAAAATGAAAACAAACAAGAGGGCCAGATTTTACTGTTGCTACATGTGTGCTTTGTCTTCATGGCAACCATTCTCATCTGTCCCTACTTATCTACAAATCAGGAACACGTCTAAGCTTTGTGTTTTCCTGTGTGTATTTACCTGCATTTCCCCATGCTCCGTGACATGTGAAACTCTATGTGTATTTTTTGTGACGTTACCCTCCAAGTTACTTTTTGGAATTACTGCGTTGCTTCTTTAGCTTGTACCTGCACCCATGCAAACCCCCCTGCCCCCATCCCACCACCCCACACTGTCATCGAGGAATCTATCCGTTAAAAGAAACTATTTAAGAAGAAGGGTAGGCTAGCTGGAATAAAAATAAGCCTTCAGTGCTTTTCTAGATTTCAAGAGGGATGGGAAGTGACAAATCACACAAGGGATAGCATTTTAAATACAAGGATCAGCAGCTATAAAGGCCTGATTAGAAATGCAAGAGTGTCGAAATCGACGGATGTCAAGACAAAGTAGATGAATGCATTGTGTGGTCTGAGAACCTCATAAAAAGAATATGTTTCAACAAGATAAAGGGCAGACCCGGGGACAACCATCGTGTAGGTCATGCTGAACTACTTACAAATGGAACACAAGTGAATAGGAAATCAGAGAGAAGGAATTAAAGTAGGATCAACGTGCTCTAACCTCTGAATACCAGAAATTACATGGGCCACAGAATGCACAACTGCCTATATTGGAACCAAAGAAGAGGCCGGAAGGACTTTGAGAACAGCATCTCCACAGTCCAGGTGAGTTAGAACCAGTACCGTGACAGCAGTTCAGTAGTCAGATGCTGGAATACGTGGTATCATCTTCGAAAAAAACACCGGTGAAAAAAACACGATTGCGAAAGTCAAGACTTATGAGATCTAAAATTGAGTTTAGAATCAAGTACAACATCAATGGATGCAATTCAGTACACCACAGTAAAAGTAAAACCATACAAAGAAATTGGAGTAAATCACTACTGAAAAGGTTCTGAACATTTTGAGAAGATATCCATTTAGAGGAGATAGCTTAAAATACAGTAAAGGCATACAGTAAAGGCATCCAGTTGACTCAACATGTTCACCACATCATTTCTGCACCCAGGCAGGAGTGGCTATCCACTGCAGGGGACCTTGTACCTGGCCCATGTAGACGTTGAGGCAGGCACACCGAGAGTTGACAGTGAGCACTTCATCAACAATATCACTGAACAACCAATGTTATGAGTGGTGATTCAATGTTCAAAATATACTGTGGGAGATTATTGAACCTTAAATGAAAGGGTCACCTTTACATTAGGAAGACAACATAGCCTCATTGGCTTAGTGCAAAGTCACTGAAAGCCATCGAACACACGAGAGCAGGACCACAATGAATTGCCAAGTAAGAATCATCACACAGTGTCACTGACTGCAGATACAGGTTACATCACCACCATGTACCCTGAAGTCACTTATCCTACCACATGAGGCACCAGCAATATGCACAACACGTGTTGACATATACTACACCAGAATGCACTCAATATCATGGCACTGAGGACATGCCTGAGCAGATGCCATCACCATGCACAAACAGGTATGTGCCATGAAAGGGGAACATCATCTAAATGCCAGCTGCCTCGATCAGTCCCAATCGAAAGTGAGATCATTTAAAATGTGCATTACCCAATTGCATAATTGTACACCATAATAAATTAAGTTAAGGTCATTCTATTTACATATGCTATTTACTTTGGTTGCTAAATCGACCAGAGTTTGTTCTCTGTCAATAAAGTTCATAACCTTCTTAACCGAAGTTTGTAGATAAATATCATATATTGTGTATTGGAGAGACCAATCATGGGAGTCCAATGCTCAACAGTAATGCGTATCCATTCCTTACAACTGTTCCTAATAGGGGAGTTCATATTTTTATAACCTAAGGCCAATTGATGTATAAGCACATTACAACCCACCACACATCATTTGGCTGTAGAAGTGAGCCAGGATGTCATTTGGCTCATACCCTGATCTGCCCCGGTGTCTTTGGATATTAGAGATGACACAATGGATAATGATACTGCCAGACCAGATGTAAAGCCAGCAGGTGTATGTCTGAGTGACAGTTCTGGAGAGCAGGTGAACACAAGTGTGTGCCAGGAACCAGATGACAACCACTATACTGTGTGACTGTTACAACCGGTAGAAGATCCAGTGGACTTCTGGGATGGGCTAGCTATGCATCATAGATGGCAGCAGAAGGAAGCATCACAAGGCCATCACTTTGCGCCTCCAGTAGATGGAACATCAAATGCAGCATCTGGCAGACCTATTCTCATAACACCCGACTGTATTGCAGAACATCCGGAAGCCAGTCATAGGCCAGGAAAGGTAAATGGAACAGCATAGTCCCTGTATTTGTACAGCAAAGGATGCCCTGTTCAGTGTCCCCACTCTAAGGATCCAGTGTATGCAGGATTTGACAGTATTCACAAGCAGGGCTTCCTGATGCTCTCTAGGATCTTGGAGAGGGTTAAGTGGTCCCTGTTGCAGTTGTAGATCACTGTGTTACTGAATCCCACAACCTCAGGTACCCCACCAATGCCTCTTGCAGTGCTCCGTGTTGCTCAGCACAACTTTAACAACTACCCTTTCCCTCTAGCTCGCCCGTGCAAGGGAAGAATCACCTTGCAAAAGATGGCTGAGCATTGTATTTAACACATGTACTGTTTTGTTGAGTGGTGTGTTTGCTGACCTCTGGGTAAGGGAAGGCTGTGTGGGGGTGTCAGAGTGATCTTTAGGGAGACAGAGGGGAGTAGAAGGATGTGTTTGGGTGAATTCTGGTGAAAGGGGCAGAGGGCTGTGTCGGGTGAAATTTTGCAGAGTAGGGTGGAGGGGCTGGTTTGTGTGGTGGGCTCTTTGTAGTGGGAGACTTTGGCATGTCTTTCTTATCCTCAGGGGTGAATGGCCTGCGCCTGTGTTCAATGTTCCTCACCTGCACTAATACCAGCCTCCTATTTTCAGAACTTTATTGGTTGAGATGTTTAGCGCGTTCTGCAATACCAGATTTATTACCACCTCCGCACATTCGTAATGAGGCCCTTAGTCACAAATCTGAACTCATGTTACTCCTAAATTACCTATAGTTAGTGTCTGGCCTCAAGAATGTAAACATTTCCCATAGTGAAACAATGTGACGGCTAGGGAAAATCCAAGACCTTAAAAATATATACCACCCATGAGTAGTTATGGGCAATCTTATCTGTACAAACTCAAAATCCTTCATATTTTGGGGAATCAGATGCTTTGCTGAATCATGGACGTTTATGGTGATTCTGCTTCAACCATTACTCCAGGAGGCCTTTGCCAGAAGAGCATTGCCTGCCAGACCCTGCCTGACCATAAACCTGTCTTCCTATACACCACATTCAATAAGTAAAAGTAGCATTTATAAAAAACCAACATGAGACAGGAACCCTTCACAAACAGCATTTAAATAGAAATTAATGCTATTTCCAATATTGGTGGATCTTGTGTTAGGAATGTAACGAATACTATTGTCTCCCCATGTGGTCCCATGCTATAAAAAAGATGTATTCTCTTTCTGATGCTAGACCATCCAGGCATAGTAATAGAAACAATGATTGCTATCTTCCATGGTCAACACTATATTAACATTGGAACCCAAACTATTTTGGTTCAAGTCTGTTCACTTAAGAAATATCTCTTCCTGTTGTTGTTCTGAAGGACTGTGCTACGCAAATAGAGTACGTACTCTTTCTAGCTGGGCAACCCATATTTGAAACAGAATTGTTGTACTCCCAGCACAGGGATGTCTGGGACCTCAAGTCTTTCGAATCCCATCATGAGTTAGGGGTGGGAGTTGGGGGCTGCCAGCAGCCCATGAATGATCTCGAGTCTCATGGAATATGTGGCTGGTGAATTTTCAGACATTTGCCTCTTCCGATTCATGAGTGTAAAACAGACACCACAATAATCATTTCTACTAAAACATATGTACAATATTTCTGGAAACAGAAGCAACACGAGATACATCTATACAATCCAGTGTTGAATCTAAAACACCACCTACACATTAGAGAGTTACTTTAGGCATAGAGTAAGGAAAGACATTCCTGCTGGAATTTGGTGTGCACTGCCAACGTGAGTGCAGCTGAGGGCATTAGAAATGTCCTCACTCATGGACTAGCCTATTTTGTTTCTGTGCCAGAATCACTGTAACCCACTCTTTCTGTTTGGCCGTCTTGGCCCAATAGTTATTGTTTGTAGACTCTGATGTTTGTATAGTTATTATTGTACGGTGTTGTATATCCCCTACACGTTGAAACAAATGGTCCTCTCAAAGAAATACGAAAATACATCTCCAGCAAAGATATGTATTTTAAGACGTATTGAAGGTAATTGGCAAAGTAAAATCGACAGCCTGCCAGGACGATCCAATTAAATCAAGCATTATTAAAAAAAACATGACCTTGTTATTCCAGTTGTCATAGACAAAGTGAATGTTTATTTCAGCACTACACTGTGCCAAGCAAAAGAAGCTGCAGCCCGACTAAGTACACAATAGTAGGAAGTGAATTTAGCTGTCGGATAACCAATGCAAAGGTCCAGAAAAAGCTTTGATAAGTTGAAAGGAACAACTGTTCGTAGAGGCAACCAGGTGGAGGCATAGGCACTAGTGATGCTCGGTTTGTCTGCCACCTTGCACGCTTTCCATCGCTCTATGCTTATGTATCTGCATACAAAGAAGCAGGAGAAAGATGTTTTGGGGTCCCCCTCATTTTACTGTGACCAAATGTCTGCATTAAGAGCAGCAAAGCACCTCAAGGCTCCACCTATTAGCGCTGTTCCAACAGATAACGTATTTGTTTAGTTATTTAGGTGTTTTGTATGATGCAAACTTGTTCGTATGTCATTATATTGCTAATGAGAGGTTGTTCTACCGCTGTGTTGTTGCATTCAGTTTGGAGGGGCCATTGATCGATGCAGTCTTAGTTATGATTTAGCTTGAGGCAGCCTGTCTTGGGAGGTGAAGCCGAGTCTTTTTGTAGAGGAGTGGATTAATGGTGGGAAAGATATGGGTTTCCTTGCAGCTGAGTCATAGGGGTTCCTGTCAGGCTTCTTTAGATGGTCATTAAACAATCTGGACTCTTAGGACATGATGCACAGTGACTCCTTCGGGGGTGCTTGAGGTAAATCAGAGCCAGTGCTCCTGGGGTTTGGAGTCAGTTAGGGAGAAGGTGTACCTAAAGAAGTTAATGCTAGGTCCATCCCGAGCGCATGCAGGCCAGGCGGAGATCCAAATGCTAATTGAAGGCATTCCAGAGGCATGGACCTAGTATTCATTTGTATTTGGTTTTCTTCGTACATTCAGAATGTACTTTTTACAAAAGTGATCTGTATAAGGTGCAATTCAGATAACATGGGCAGTCCCATACTGACTGAGTGAAAACCAGGTGTTGCAGCATGCTCTATAGAGACATAGACCTGTGACTGTGACAGGGTACAATCATAAATAATACTAACATTAAGGGTCTAGCAACTTCTCGCCAATGAGAGAGTAATCCTCCAGGATGGAGGATGGAAGCAGGTGTAGTGGGAGTCTGGTTTATAATATTCCCACTGGTGGGCTGGCTTTACTAACAGGAGGAGGTCATTCAATTGGAGAGGACCAAGTAGGGAAAAGGAGAGAAAGTTGAAATGCACAGTTGTTGGGGCAGAAAGATTGCAGAGAGAGGAGGAATGCAGAGTTTGGGAGCAAGAGTAAAGAGATATGCAGTTAGCTAGTGTCATGTAGCCCTCCTGGGATAGACACACGCTGAGTCTAAGGGCCTGATTCAAAGAGCGTTTTCCTATGGGATTGCTTCATAGGGGCCTGCTTCAAAGAGCCTTTTCCTATGGGATTACTCATTATAAAACGTCTATGTGAATCAAGCCCTAGAAATGTAAGTCAAAGGTTCACAGAAAAAGCAAACTGAGTCAGTATTACAAAATAATGTTCTGAAAGACCCATATATAAAAAACACTAAAAAGGTTGTTCACACTTGGTGTGATAGCATCTCACTACCTGAGCAATGCTTTTGGGATTTCCAGGAGTTCCGGAAACATTTTTGTCCCTAGAAGGAGGATCTAAATGGGATCCAAAATAGGCTAGAACACCAATTAAAAAGTGACCAACAGTCGCAAATTGTAAATTGTTCATTTCAAGAATTTATTTTGGTTAAATATGTTTCAAACTGAAAGAATATGTTTTCAGTAACACTGGTCAAAAGTACTAACTGGTCAGTGAAGTAACTCATAAACTCCATAGGTATCCTTGTTTCTTTCACTAGAGTTGCAGTTTCTCTAAGGGAATGTGTTGGCAACAGGAATCTGGGTCAGCACTGCACTTGACCAGCTCTACTGCTGGATACTTTGTGATCCCTCCTATTCCTTAAAACACTCTTTCACTTCTAAATGCTTGACTACACCTCCTCCTCCCTTCCTGCATATGGTTTATTCCGAAGTGGCCTTATATGGGCCACTTCGGCCTCCACGTTCCTTTCTGATCTGTCTAGCTAGTTCCTCTGTTACATCATAATCATACATTATATATAATGCAACAGATGAGCATATATGAAAGGAAACAATAGAAAGGATAGAAAGGGGGGAAAGTAATAAAGTCGATGGATTATAACATATCTGGCAGCACTGCCGTATATATATAACGTGTTCTTGCATAGTGATGCAGTCACAGACACAAAAGGCACCTCTGCTCACATTCCTGAGGGGTAAGCAAACAAAACCATGGGCAAATAAAATGACAATCATGCTCCTTTTGTGTACAGTTTTTCTATGAGGATTTTTAAAAATAAATATTTGATCATATTTTATTTTGTCATTGCTTTGCTTTCAAAGTTATTCCTACAAGACATGATATTACTTCAGTTCTTGAAAGTCAAACATTCACAAATAAGTGTGAATTGCTATACAAAAAGAGCAGGGAAAGAATAGAGCCTCATTACGAATCTGGGCTGGAATTGTTACCACTGTATTGTGCAGCGGAATTACTGCCGTATTGCAACATGGAGGGCGTGTGCACACAACACTAGCATTAATGGTAATACTGCAGAAAAACGAGCGTGCAGCAGTAATTTCACCAATAATCAGCAGAATTACCGTTTATGGCCTGGTAGGCCTGCAGAATTTTCGTCGATGGAAATTCCACCCACGGAAATTCGTCATTGGGTTAGAAGGAAGCAATGCAGCTGCCATTTTGAAAAACACAATCCGTCAAAAATCAGGCCATAGGAGCACCATCCGAACCCCCACAGAAGTGGAAACATGTCCGGAGGAAAGGGGGAAGCCAGTGTGCCCGATATGAGGATGAGGAAGCACAAATTCTTGGAGCAGAAGCTCACCATACTGGGAGAGCAGGTGGTGGTCCACTCTTTGAAATTATGTGGGGCCCAACACCATAAAACAAGCCAACAGTGCAAAATGTGGTATGGGCAGAGGTGAGGGACAAGGCGGTGGCCGTAGGCCATGTCCAACGCAACCTGAAGGGCATGAAGAAAAGGTGGAATGAACTGAAGGCCATGATATGTAGCCTGATACCCATCCACCACAAGGAGACGGCTGCCACCAGAAGAGGTAGTGTTGCAGCACATTTGCGATGTTACAACTGTCTGTGTTTGTACATGCTTAGCTTGTGTGCTTTTGCCCCGTGGGCTACCATTTTTGCTGCAGGTCCCATGGATCCCGCTACCTCGTCGTCTGACTGAGTAAAGTATATAGGGCAGAGTAATTTCCTAGTGTGTTGAGTTTGCCTGTGCGTTACACACACGCATTCAGCACGCACACACTGACTGGGCTAACTGAGCGTTTTCCAATGGGATTGCACCATTATAAAATGCATCTGTAAATCAGGTCCCCATTGTCTGATTTACAAACGTGTTTTTGAATGGGCAATCCCCATTAGAAAACACTTTGTGAATCAGGCCCTAAGAGCTTGAGCCTTCCGCTGGCAGGGGGATGGGTAAGTGTCATGGGGCCTCATTAGGAGGCAGGCGGCCACATAATGAACAGTGCCGGTACGGGACCGGCACTGTTCATTACGGGCCGCCCTATTATGAGGACTGCTGCACGACCTGCTAAGGAATGCTGGTCAGACCAGGCATCCTTAGTGGGTCCCGCTAGCAGTCCAGGATGCTAACAACGGGCCCGTCATTAACGGGCCCGTTGTTAGCATCCTCCCCATTCCCATTGATCCCTATGGGGCTCGAACAGGGAATGGGGAATGTTTTTTTCCGGAGCCCAGAAAAGGGAAATAACCGGGTCCGCCAAGGTTGGCATGACCCGGTTATTGCCCTTTTCTGGCCCCGGAAAAAAATCATTACCGGCGGCAGCCGTGCCCTTAATAAGGGCACGGCTACCGCCAGGGTCCTAATGAAGCCCATGGTCTATTGCGTAGTGCAAGCAAAGTGGCCCCATATTACACATCTTCAACAAGCCCAACACTTTCCTTTGGGGAAATTTAGAAATACCACACAAAAGAGGCCCAGGGTGCAGATGCCTACTGGGAAATCTCCAGAGTTCTCTATAGGCCAGTCCACCCCTGAGTGCAAGTTAAATTGCCCGCTCTACTGGGAACAATTTATTTATTTATTTATTACATTTATATAGCGCGCAGGCAGCCCAGGGGCATTGTGGCGCTGTTACTTGTAAGGGAACTTAATTACAGGTACAGGTACATGTTGTGCCTTGGGTTACAGTGAGGCCGGTCCCTGAGTTAAGCAATAGTATCATTAAGGTGCCGGATAGGAGAGGAATGGGCGCAGACTGGGATGTGAGCTTTTTACTGTTATGTGTTGGTGATTGTATGTTTTTGGCATGACAATCACGTTGATTTCCAGTATTGTACACACATTGAAAAGTGCTACATAAGAGTCTAAAAAAGGCACTGGGCGAGTTGGAGTTTTGTCTCCATGCCCATTCAATCGTTGGTTCGGCTCTCTAATGACACTGGCAACAGGGCCCCATGTTGCACCAATCATGCTAATGTGTTGTGTCACAATTATAATGCAAATTATAATTCAAAGGACATAAGGACACACACTGCCATGACATCTGGTGGTGGTCCCAGATACATTTGAATTACCAGAGTGAGGTGAAACCAGTTTATCTTGGAACGTTAAGTAAACCAGTTTGTATGCAAGAATGGACTACCAAAGTGCTGGTTTTGGAAGGATAAAGTGGATATGCATATACCTTCTACCTTCCCAATCCAGTGGGGGTTCTTAGAACGGGACATAAGATGCATCATTCTCCAAACAACTGAAATAATTTCCTTGTGTCAATAAAATCCCAGAAATCACACGTCTTCCCCACTTTAGGCTCTCTCATATGTTTGTCGGTATCCCTGTAGTAATTCCGTCAGCGTACATTGTGTTACCACAACTCGGTCCGGCACTATTATTGCAAGGGGGCGGGAGGTGGTAAATCCCCATTCTGGGCGCTATACTATTACTGCGGTGCAATTAGTGCCGCGTTAATAGCACCGCAAATGTGTGGAAAGGGGAGGTTTTTACCTCCAGCAAAAAGCTGGAGGTAAACCTCCCACTTTCTGCCCAAACTCGGGATTGGGCGGAGTGGTAATGTGATAGTAATAGTGTTACCACCGCAATTTCACCGCTCTGCCCAACTCCTGATGACCCCTTTTGTCCCTTGCTCTCCATTGCCCCTTTCGGGAAACATTTAGATGAAGAAGATGATGTAAATGCTCCCATCAGACACAATCTGCTTTACATCAGAAGTTGCTGATTTTCGAGGGGAGGACTGGGACAGAACAAGAAAGGCAAACACAGCCAGATACCGGAAGTGCTGGTGCTCAGACTCTGTTTTAGTATAATTTCCGGGGTTGAGCGCTTGACAACCACAGCAATAATTCAGCACTGGCCACATTTTGTTAAACGTTGCTTGTGCGTCTAGCAATCTTAATTCCAATGACTTGAAATATACAATAGTGCCAATACTATGAAGATATATCTTAAAAAATAGATTGTGGATTCCACCCAGAGTATAAGCATACATCTTTCGGTTGACACCAAAGGTCACTATTAATCAGCTCATCCCAGCGCCTGCATCAATTAATAAACCTGTCCCTCCCTCCATACCTACCCATAAGGCGTGCAACTGGTGAACGGTTCTCAAACACCTGCAGCTAATCGCAGGGACAGCATTAATAACGGGAGGTTAAGGAAAAGCAGAGAAAGGGATGACTGGGAAAGAATGGAAGAGAAAGAGTAGAGAGGTTCTGTCGATCGAGCCGCATCAGAGTGGTAGAGATAGGACAGCTTCAAAAGTCATGTGCAGAATCCAGTAGCTATCAGTGCATAGTGTTGCTCTTTAACACGAATTGTAAATTGCACCATATCACTCTCCATTTCCTTAAAGCCTTCCTATGATTTTAAACATTTGAATGTTCTCTATCTTAATACACGTTTGACGTTTGTACTTTAAAACCTAAAATGCCTTATACTTCAGTGTATTCTGCAGCTTGCTTTGTGTATAGTTAGCTTCCTGCTATTCTTCTAGTAGACTAAGCCTAACCACTGAATGCCTCAAAAAACTCTAAACACATGCCCTGGATGGCAAGATTGCATCATGTGCATCCATGCCAACATAGTCCACTTGAACAGGGATGGCCACTGAGTACAGCACCTGCGCATAGTGAGCTTTGAGGAATCTGTCAGCCTGCCAACCAGCATGGAAAAATGGTTGACTGCAGTCTCAAATTTGAAGTAGCCATTTCTCTGAACCATAGGTTCTTGCGTGCCATAACCCTTTGATGTAGTTTATGGAAATTGATTGGAGACTACAGACTGCCCACTCCCATTCATCTGCCAACTCCCAGATGCTTTTAGTGAGAGAGACAGGGAGGGAGAGAGAGGCACATTGAGCCTGTGAAATTGGACCTAAATGCAAGATGTCAGTAGTAGGTGTTCAAGTTTCCAGATTGTTGTGCCTTGTAAGACCTTCTCCCCATTGCCCTAACCATCTCCCCTCTGCGATCTCCTACCATCTTACCCTACACACACAAACCACACACAGACAGCCACCTGAGGCCTAACCGATAGCACATCAACTCTAACAAAGCCACAACTAATCTCTCATCATTAGCCGTGTCGCACTACCACTTCAGCGGCTACCCAGACCCAAAGCACTGCAGTCCATCAGATCGTGGGCTCTTCCCTATCTAAAACATACCACCAAGTTTTTCTGGCAAACCCATAGAAAGCAGATTTGCACTCAGGAACCAGGCACTTCTGACTTGCACCCATCAACACCACAGGTTTTGCATCTGCCTTTCTCACTGGCCCACTAATGGACCCTATCCTCCTTTTTTCTTACAGAGCCAAGTGGAGCAAGGCCACCATTAGCTGTTCTCAGCGTAGCGCTCCCTGCCTCCAAGCCATCCAAAAACAACAGAGGCACATCCACACAGCTGAATTTCATAATAAAGACACGTAGGCAACAACCTCGGCAATCAAACTGCCAACAAACGCGTCAAACTGCATCACACTCCTGGACACAGGACAATATGGGCCTGATTGACAAAGCGTTTTCAATGGGATTTTCCTATTTAGAAACCCTTTTGTAGGGGGCGTGGCTTGGCACCAAGAAAGATGGCCACCTAGCCCGTTAGCTCTGTCTTACTGATTTATAAATATGGCATTCCCTGTGTTATTTGATTTTTTTTACGTACCCTTATTCAACCAGAGTACAGTGGTAAACACTTTTTTTTCATCCGCAGATGAGGTCCAATGTGCCCTAGCCTTCAGGCACCTACGGTGAGGAGCTGCATCACCCGTGCAGCTGCAGCTTCGATTTCGATCTACTTCTCATGAGGTAAGTGTCGGTCCCTTCCCACGCTGACGTGCCGGCTCAGGCCTTTCCCACTTCTCTTTCCCCACAACGCCACCTTCTGCTTCCACGGTGTAGCACAGCAGACTTTTAAAGTAACTATTTATATCCGTCCTGCTTAAGAAGTCTTTAATATACAAATAACGGATTGTATGCAGTGCAACAACGCTGTGGAGCCCTTCACAAATACTATCATATTATATTCACTGGAAGGAGTGCAGCCTTATTTATCATTACTTTCCACAGTGACACTCATTTTGTTTTGGAGCCACCACAATAACATTTCATATAATACAAATTGTGCTACAAAGTTGCCTGTTTCTTCTTTGATTAATTGTCACCCATCAACTTTTTCGCTCTTCCTTCATCTCAGCACAATGCATTTTTTTTTCTTGGTGGTCTCTTTTTTGAGGTCACCGCTACCTGGACTAATACATTGTGCTATTCACCTACAGAGGCAAAAAGGTGTGGGCAGCTGAAAATATTTAACAGCAATAATACGTGTTGTATCCTGTTCATGCTGGATGTCATTTGTGCTTTCTACCTTTAATATCAAGCTTCTGGCAGCTTGTTATACCATCACATAGTATATTGACATCTTACTGTGCTCATAGTCCTACCTTCTGCCTAGTGCATATTTGTAGTTTTCTGGCTCTTTAGTGCCCAACCTACTTGGCTACTTGTAAAGCATGGCTACCTCTAAAAACAATCAAAAAGGTACACCTGCAATTAAAGATTCTACTCTTCCATCCACCACATTAAAGAGACACAAGAGCGACTCTCCACCACCACTTGAATGGAGGAGGCAGAGAAAAGGGTCGGACTCATGGAAGAGGTATCTCCAAGGGTGGCTCTGTTAGAAAAATCTGTTAAAGACCTCCAGAAACACAACAATGATTTGGAAAACATGAACAGATGTAATAATCTTCCTGTTTCAGGTTTACCAGAGGGTTGTGAGTGTTCTTATCCCATTGCCTTCCTGCAAAAACTACTACCTGCTATTCTTCATTTTCCCGTGGAGACTCAACATTCAACGAGCTCATCGCGTCAGACAACCGAGAGCCTCCACCTCTTCTCGCCCTGCTTCCAGAACACTCATATTCTATTTACTGGAATATACTCATCTTCAACTCATTATGACCTCAGTCAAGGAAAAAAATCTCTAACATGGCATGGCAGTAAACTTTACATTACACAAGATGTGGCTAAAAGGACTGCTCTACACAGGAAGGAATTTCTTTCATTAGATCTGGCATTGAAACAGCTCAACATTCTATATGGCTTGTATCATCCTTATTCCTTCAAGGTTACACACAATGGTCGTTCTGCCATGTTTGATGATCCGACTGACTTAAAGGCTTTGATACGTTCCATCAAAACTGAAAGTATGGACACATCCTTTCCGGGGATTCCATCTACCTCTGCTGGGACAAGATTTTTCACTTTTACCTTTTTTGGTTTTTCAATGTTTTGTTATAGTTGTTAATTCACTCATTTCACAATGCGGTTATTATCATCTTCTGTCTTATCATCAGTGAGATGATAGCTGGTGTGGTGCCCTTCTTCTGCCGTGTGCTGTCTTTTTCCATGTGACAGAATGGCTGCATCAGTGGTTCCCATTACATTTCTCCTTCCTTCTCCTTTTTGCATGATTTTTTTATTTTCTTTCTTCTTTCTCATAAACTGAGGTGTGTTCTTGATCTGTTTCTAATGTTTCCTCATTTTTTGTTATCTCAGTATGATGTGTTTTGTCAAGGGTTTTGACCCATGTTGAATTATTAGACGGGGTAGATGTGGGGATGAGCTGTCGCCGCCCATCATTCTATCCCAGAACAAAACTAAATCAATAGACTGGGTGGATGTGGGGGATGAGCTGTCGCCGCCCATCATTCCATCCCAGAACCAGGAAAACCGTGCGGTTGTGTGCACACCAAATTGGTTGTCTAACCTGCCACCCAACAGTGCCAGCATGATGGACCGGAAGCGCCAGGGGTGAAAGGTGGTGTCAAAAGAAAAATAACAGTGTTGTTAGACCAAAAGCACCTTAAAATCACCTTTGTTTTCCTGAATGCAAGCTCAAAGTGCCTATTTTCAAACACTGCAGGATACTCAAAAATCTTACTGAACACCAGCAGACATATGGCAGAATGAAGTGTTGTGTGCATTCAAAATCTGGGAAGATGAAGAGCCCAAAACAATGTTATAACAAAACTGGCTGAGCTGTGGATGTCAGCAGCTTAATTGAAATTGGATTTAAAACCACTAAAATCGAAATGTTTAAATTAAATGAGTGACCTACTTTTGAGTGTCACATAGTTTGCAACTGTTAAATGTCATGGTTTTGAACTTAGAATCAGCATTCTAGCTGCATGTGTAAAAATTGTAAGTTTGATTTAAACTGGGAACTAAAGTGACAGTTAGCTGAATTCTGCCTGACAACTACCCCCGACAGGAGAAACCTGCTCAGCCACTCTTCCCAGGCCTAGCTGCATCCTGCTGCCCCTGCCAACAGGAGATGACACCTCTCTGATTGGGTTAGGGGAGGAGCACCTGGGGACTGCAGGAAGTTGAACAAAGCCCTGTCCTGGACTCAGGCAAATGTTATATTGGGGGGGGCCGTAAAGTGGCTTCCTCTTGGGAGAAACTGGGAGGGGCAGTGCCTGTGAGAGCCAGCTGAGCTTGGGGGAAGTGGATAAACCAGTTATTCCACCATGTGATGTGGGAAGCCACACCCCTTTTTGACCAGGGCATCATTTTAAAAAGATAGATAACTCATAGTGCGGACTGTTCAAAATTATATAAATAATATCATTATTCTTGGGATTTTTCCGTGCACATTTTAAGAGGTGTTAGGACCCTGTGGTGTATTCTGGGGGGTTGCTAGCAGAAAATAGGGTCTTACTCCAAATGTCTGCATGTTAAAAATCTGACACTTCATCAATTAATGTCCATACTCCTTGCGCACATTTGTGTAATTTTTGGTAAATGTCTGATATTGGTAAACCGACCGAAAAGCGCAAAATGTTGTCATTTCTGAATCCCAGCTCGCAGGAACATGGGGCTTGAACGGAGACCTGTCTTAATTCATCTGTAATATGTACATGTAATGTCAACCACTTGTGTATCTGGGAAATATGTATTTGAATCAAATATAGATTTGTGGGCAAATTGACCAGGGGAGGATCCTCGGACCATAAAACCTACAGCATCACTCTGACTTACATTTCCTTCCCCCAATCATGGGAGAGGGGAGAATTGGGCCAATGACAAGTAGAGAGGGGCAGGCTCAGTTATGCCATGCGCGCACACCCACTTTCTCAACACATAAAAGCAGACAGTGCAGGACAGGTAGGGAGATTCACTTTCCACTTTCTTGCGGGATGCTTTGCCGGGAGACTTCAGACTTCACATCCAGAGATACAGACTTCAAATCCATCAATCTCCAGAGACCAGAGATCCAGAGAGACCAGAGATCCAGAGAGACCAGAACTGTGCAGTGCTGAGAGCAGAACCAGAGACCAGACCGCTGTGAAGAACCGCTAGCAGAAGTCCAGCCAAACCTGACCCGATCGGTGACGAAGCCATTCCTGTCCAAAAGATAGTGTGAGTACTCTAGGACTGTGCCAGACTAATCTCTTAGTTTAAAATAATCTAATTAAAACTATTTTAACCTATTTAGAACTACCTCATAGGAATCGTGTGTGTCATTCTGTGTGTCATTCTGTCCGTTTTAAAGCTGAAAACTGTCACCTGTCATTTTGAACCTTTAAATTTAAAATCCGAAAAACTACCTTCACAAAATCGGCAAAATCGGCTAGGAGTGAGATTTAACTTTCATTTTGAACCTAAGATTCTAGGCTTTCCAACGAACTTAGAACCGACTTCTTACTCCTTATAGTGCCTCCGTAATTACGCTCGACGCGCGCGACTAATTTGCCGCGATTTGACATTTGCAATCATTTCAGCCACGTGTAAAAATCAGCAGCTCCTTGCTTTCCTTTGCTAAAATTCGTTTTAACCTGCTAGTTACTCATAGAGCATTGCTAAAGTGAGCCTGAACTAATATAAACTAGATATCACCCACCCTGAACCTCTAGAGGGAATTAAAAGCATTTTAGCACATTTCTCACTTCATTGTCATCACATTCAAAGCATTTTGGGTATGTGTTTCAAACTTCTACCTGTTTTCATAAGTAACCAAGAACGGTGCTACTGTAGGGTTACCTCCTGCTGATTACTGCTCATATTCACAAGTGTGCTATCAAACATTAATTTATTATAAAAGTGTGATATATATATATATATATATATATATATATATATATATATATATATATATATATATTTTGTTTACTTTTCAAATAAACCTTTTAAATTTGCAAAACAAATCTACTTCTTGGCTCAGTGGCGTCAGGGGGATTCTAAGAGAGGGGTGTTATACAAGGGTTCATCATCCAGATTAAAACTTGCCATAAAAATACATAAATAAGGGCTTCCCTTGGGCATCCCAGACAAGGCACTGACTTAGTGAGATTGGTTGATTGTAGTCACTTACAGTTTATTATCAGGCCTCCCTCCCCTTTCCTGGATTCGTCTTGTGTTTTCCTCCTGTGTCCTACCCCTGATTTCGAGAAAAATGTGAATGCACTTTGAGTTTTGTGAAATTGATTATTTTCTTGAAATATCACCTTTATTGGTTCATTAATGTTTTCCCTATACTTTGGTATTATGCAAAGTTTCTAACATCTTCCATTCATATAAATGTCTTTTAAATGCATTACTTGCAACATTAAGGGCTACACCAACCCCAATAAAAGATGTAATGTTCTGTCTCATCTGAATAAACTAAAATCATCTGTGGCATGCTTACAAGAAACACATTTATTCTCGAAGGAGGCTATGAAATTGAAATCATTGTGGGTTAAGGAAGTTGTTGCTAGCCCAGCTGTTGCCAAGAAGAATGGTGTGGCTATACTGCTTAGCAAAAAGTTATCTTTTAAAATTCTGGATAGCGATGCTGATATCGAGGGACGTTGGGTTTGGGTCAAGCTCCAGATTGATTCTGTTTTAGTCTCTATCCTGAATGTTAATGGACCTACAAAGCCTGACCCTCAGTTCTGGATAGCTGTAAAAAAATTATCCTCAATATTAATTTTCTAACCTAATTATGTGCAGTGATGTCAATCAAGTCCTCGACCCGTTTTTGGATAGAAAATCTAGTTGTGTACACATAACCTCTAAATTGTGCAAGTCTTCTTTGGGTTGTCTCTCTGAAACGGGTCCAATTGATTCCTGGAGGGTATCGCCTCCCACACAACTTGATTATACCTTTCACTCACTTCCACACAATACGCTCTCCTGCCTTGACTATATTCTCACCTTTAAAACACTCACGGGTACTATTGTTGATTCTACCATCTCCAATATTATTATCTCTGATCATGCCCCTGTAAGCACTTCCTTTATTTTTGATGATATTAGTAAGCCCTCCTCACGATGGAAACGTAATAACCACCTATTACAGTTCATTCTATTTGTCCAATCTTTCTTGCAACAATTTTATGACAATAATCACAATGATGACACCTCAGTTGTAAACAATTGGGGTGCATTTAAGGCTGCACTCAGATGTCACATTATGGCATATTCTGGTAGGATGAAGAAAATGCGTAAGAAAAACCTTGGGCCGCATTAAGAGTATGGAGGTAGACATGCCGCTTTTAGCAGCATGGCTACCCCCATACCGGGTACCGTGTCTGGGTTCCAGGAATGAGGAATCACCGGGCCATTCCAACTTTGGATTCAGTCTTTCCTTAACAAAATGAACAGATCCTCCTATCCACAGGTTGACCTCTCTCATACAGATAGTGATATTACACTTCTGGACATTAACCACGCTATCAAGAGTGGGAAGGAATAAAGCTCCAGGCCTTGATGGTTTTTCGACTGAATTTTTTAACTCCCTGCTACATTCTATTGCACCGAAACTCAAGTCATTATGCTCATAGTTTGTTTCACAAAAATCCTACTCTGGTTCATTCTCCGAAGCCTTGCTTATATTATTCCCCTACATGCCCAAATAACTATCGTCCTATATCCCTAATCAACGTAGAAAGTAAAATATTTGCCACAATTCTTGCTAACAAAATTGAATGTCCCCTTCCAACCTTAATCAAATCTGATCAAGTCAGATATGTTAAAGGAAGCAACATCTCCTCCAGCACCAGACTTTTTTTGGATGCCCTTTATATTGTTTCCAAAGACAAAAAAGATAAATAGAGATACACAGCCATTGCTCTCGATGCTCAAAAGGCTTTTGATCGTGTTAGCTGGGACTTCATGTTTCACTCTCTTCATTGGCATGGTTGTCGTGAAAAATGTATCTCCTTATTTAAACTTCTCTATTCATGCCCTAAATCATCCATCTGTATCAACGGCCTGACCTCCTCCTACTTTCCTCTTTTAAGAGGTACATGACAAGGTTGTCCTCTTTCCCCTATTCTTTACATTCTCTCATTGGAACCTTTATTAGAACTTATTAGATCTAACAGAAATATACCAGGAATCCCGGGTAGTACATCACATTTTAAAATTGCAGCTTATGCTGATGGTGTCCTCATTTTTATTAAAAATCCCAAACTCTACCTTACCCACCTTCTTGACACGCTTCATCAGTTTAGTCTAGTTTCTGGTTATAAACTTTATAAAGAAAAGTCTGAAATTCTACCCCTTAGCCCCTCCTGATTTAAACATGAGTTGGAGACTTTTGGTTTAAAATGGTGTAATGACTATTAAATATCTAGGTATTAGTTTTCCTTCCACGATACATAATACTATTAAACTTAACATGCGCATTTTGCTAGATAAACTTAAAGATCTCACTTCCAAATTGTCCCCCCTTTATCTTTCCTGGGGTGGTAGTCTTGATACAATCAAAATGATGCTCTCCCCTATTATCCTGTATTACCTTAAGCTCCTTCCGGTTCCACTGCCTCTTTCTTTTTTTAAACCAATCTACTCTATCCTGCTTAATTTCCTTTGGGGCCCTGGCAAAGGTAAAAGAATTGCGGTGGCCAAATTAAAAGCTCCTTATGATATGTGGGTGGGGTGGGGGCCAGGTTCCCAGATTTCAAACTATATCTTTCGGCTTTCCATCTAAAACAATCCCGATGTTGGTTTAATTCCTCTCATTTGTCAGACACTCCATCTTGGCTTAAGTTAGAGAAAAACTTGGTTTACCCTTATGCCCCAGCTGATCTCATTTATCTATTTAACCACACATCCTTGGTCCTGTCTGACCCTATTAAAGCCTATGTTGCTGCCCTAAAGGTCTTTTTTTCCACACAATAAAACCCCTAACAAAAACCTATCCCCCCTGCTTTGGCATAACAAAAACATAACCTTGAACCGAAAATCATGGTTAAAAAAAAGGTATTCGATTTATTCAACAAATCATTAATGGTCCTGATATTCTTCCCTTCCAGCGATTGAAACACTGATTTTCTATCCCCAACACTGAATTTCACTTTTACAACAAACTAGTCGACTCCTGTCTCGATGCTCTTCCTCACTTTTCCAACAATATCCTCCCACCTGATGTTCTTAGGCTGTGGCAGCTAACCATATCCTCTGACCTCAACGCTTCAAAAATCTATAAAGCCCTTACCACAAAATCCGTTGTTCAACCAGTTTGCTCATTATGTGAAATGGACTTTGGTGTGGTATTTGATGATCATACATGGTCTTTGATATTCTCCAAAATCAAAAATATTTCAGTAGCAGCTAATATCACGCAGCATTTTCTTTTTTTCATTCATAGGGCATTTATTACCGCTGTGAAACCATCCAAATCTAAAAATGGCTTAAGCAACAGTTGTTGGACCTGTGATTATGCCCCGGCCTCCTATGAACATATGTTTTTTAGCTGTCCTTTTGTTTTTACGTTTTGGCAAAATGTTTGTAAATACCTTAAACGTATATTTATGATTAATGTTCCTCTATCCTTTTTAAATATCGTTTTAGGCAGCCTCGCTATTGAAGGCCGTAATACGCTTTTTCAGGGAAACTATATGATCTATTAATTATCATTGCTTTAAATCTAATAACTGCGAATTGGAAAAACTCACGTGCACTGTGCATTAGAGGTTGGTGGAATAATATTATATTTGCAACATACAAAGAATGGAACAATGCATAGCTAATTCGTAAAATTCTATTCAAAAGTACAATGCATAATGGTCATTTTTCATTCACTACTTGAACTGTTTCAATGTTGCATTGCATGGCTCATAAAAACCTCTCTCTTATATTTCATGTACCTGCTACTTTCATTAATTTTAACAGTTTATTTCTTAATGCCTTAAAATGTTTATCAGTGCCTAAATTCCCCCCGCCCCTCCTTCCCTTCTAAACCTCTGATCTCTTGTTTGTCTCCCATGTCTGCCCCCCCTGCCCATTTTTCTATTTGTAAAATTATCTGTTCTACTGCTGCAGACTACATTGAATAAGATAGATGCTTTTATTTTTTAGGATTATCGCTTATTGTAAATCATTTATTCCTAGTTTTATTGTTATCTAATTTCAATGTCCCCGATTCTGGGCCAGTATCACCTTTGTCTGATTAGATCTCTGCATTTTTGTATTGTGATCTTGTTATTTAATTCCAATAAATATTATTAAACAAAAAAAAAACCTTTTGTAAATCAGGCCCCATATCTCTTGACCCTTTGCCCAGACAGCCAGGGTGAATTGACCATTTGTTTACACCAATTGAACCAGTACAAGACATTTTATTTAACCATAAACCACAGTCCTTACTGTTGAAATGCTGCCCTCTGGGCCTTGACCATCTGCCAACACCTTAATTCGTCTCTGCTCCTCTTTGCCCTATTACCTGCAGAAAATGTTGCACCCTTATCTAGCTGTCTGCAGCTACACGTCTCTCCGAACAAAAATAGGTTTACTAAAATAATGTGTTGTATTGGTTTGTTTTTGCACAGATATGCAGATTTCATGATCTGAACCAACCTGTCTAGTTTCACCGCTCCCTCGAGGCACTGTTTCCTTATTTTACACTTTCATGGATTGTGCAATCCACAACAATGACTTGATTTATGAATAATTATTCCCACTTGATTGCGCCAAGAGCACTGCAAGTGGGACAAATACACACAGTTTTCTTTAGGGCTGATTCCCATAACTAAAACTACACATGCAAAAGACTTTAGGCCCATTCCGAGTTGGCCGGTATACAGTTAAAGTCCCAGTATTAACGTGTACCAGCACTTTTACAGGAGCGCCCATATACAACTCTGCCATTAGGGGTTAAGCATTTACCGCCAGCTAAGAGCTGGAGGTAAATCTGACCCCTGCTGGCAAGAAACTGCCTTTATTCCCAGCAGGGCCGGTAATTGCAGCAAAATCCATGGAGATTAACTGCCCTTACCGTTCCCAGCACTTCTAATCTGCTGGTTATTCTGGCATACCAAGTGCAGGTAATGGCATTTCTGTTTGCTGATATTCCGGCAGATTTACTGGCAAACTTGGACCTTGGGATGAGGTCCTTTATGTAAGCAGATTTAGGGCTTCATTACGAATGGCTAAAAACAATGCTAATGCAGTGGTAACAGAGTTAATACTGAATTACCTCTGCATTACAACACCACCGAGCTACGGGTTTGGAGCTAAGGCAGATGAAAAACTTCCAGCAGAATTCTGGAGGTAATTCCTCCACTTTACAGTTGAACAAAGGCCAGATTGGCAGATTTACCTGCCGGCTAAGGACTCCAATAAATGGGAACATCAACTACAACCACTTGTAATCCGCCAGTAGTTCCGCCTGACCAAGTGGTGGTAACTGTAAATCCATTTGGAGGTATCTCAGCGGATTTTCCGCCACCATATCACCAAACTTGTATTGTGGTCCTTTCACGCAGAGCACGTTTGTAGATTGTGTGCCAGGGCAGTGACTAGTGCATCCTCCTCTGTATTCCTTGTTCGTAAATGCATATGTTCGAGGATGCTCTCGCTGTATACATTTTTTCCCGGCGACTGGCCTGCCAGGTGAAGTCCAGGCATGCGAGAAAATACGGTGCAGATTGGACTTGCATTTCAGTACCTGTAAATTGCACTTGCATCGCACATACGTTCATTCTAAAATGAGGTGGAAACACAAAGCATGTAAAAATGTAGCACGGCTAAGTGATTTAGGCTGATCAATTGCAATGATACCATGCACCGCCCGTGGGTGGTGGGCTGACCATACCTATCCGCCCATGGTGGCAAGGGTGTTCAGTGGACATCTAACCAGCTATATCATATCACACTATTTTCTCAATAATGTATATGTATATTTATACTCTCAAACACTGTATGAATAGCACATATGTAAGTGATAGAGGATCTGCACAACGGCTTGCATGCTCTAATCTAAGATCCAGCATAATGTATAATGCCTATGAGAGTTAACCAAGTGTAACTCAGGAGAAGCACTGTGCTAGTAGTGATTTGCACCTTTCCAGTTATGGACGTTACCCGACTTTACTGGTTGCTGCAGTTACTGCTCTGTGTTGCTATGCAAAAGCTGCAAAAAACAGACTTTCAGAATCTGGCCCACGGCTTGTTTGTATTTCTCTTTGAGATATAACATGCAAAGTAAGCAGCTACCACGCAATGTGCGTGCTGTCTTTGATCAGCACACATTCATCTGCCTTATGGTAATAGTTAAATGTGCACCTTTCTCTGGAAATGAATGTCCATCTTCCAGTCCACATCTGCTACTTCTAAATTGAGAACTTGAACAAAGTCTCTCCATTTCGCATTGCTTGCCACTTCCCAGGCCTGTAGACCTTTGGTTTCCCGGGCGGCTGGTGGGGGGGGAGGGGAGGGGGGCGCCGGCTCTCTTTGCAGTGTGTTGGGAGGCGGCGTCAAAAAGAAAGGTCCCATTATAAGTATATGAACTTTCACAAAGATGGCCTTTCCTGGGGGCGGAGGGGCGGTGGGCTCCGGAACACCCACGTACTGAGCGCCCCTGCCACTGCCCTAGTTATGATTCCGGACAGTCCTCTCTTTTGATTTTCACTTTTGCTAGTAACATCGATAATGACTCCAAATATTATCATACACTTTGGCTTAGACATAATTACACTAGGACCTGGAGGAATCACCAGCATTTTGGGTGATTTAACTAGGTCATGCTTCAGTTGAGCTTTTCAAGATAGTTGTTGCTGGAGGCATGCTTAGAAAATTTAGGGAAAGGCTTAATAAAAAGGAGTGGAGCTAGACTAACTGAGTAGAAAGAAGAGTGGAGTAAGGTAGTTACTGCCTGGGGACTCAGTGAGTTAGATTTAGGGTAATATATGTTTACTCTGTTTTTTTATACACAATGGGTCTTCCCCTTCTTTCCTTGTTGCCTGGGGGCCTTACTCAAAGCACGGGTGGGTATCATACAGACAAAAGAGTGAGTATCAGGCTACTCCACCCTCTACTGTGCAGTTTAGATTAGTCCTATCTGGAAGAACGTGCAGTTGTGGAATGCTGCACATTCCCTCTAGTTTATTTTTGTATACAATTAATTTTTTAACGTACATTTCTTTAAACTAACTATTGGTGTTCGATGAACAAACAATTATTTGAGGTGTGATTGTTCACACATTTCACAACATTAACTAGATACACAAACAATGTACAGGATAAAAAAAGACAGAAGTTTTGCAAGACATGACATCTTCAGCATACTCAATAGCAGCAAGATTTGGACGAGTAAGGGACAACAAAAGAACTCCCTACTTGTTAAAGTGCATACATACAGGAATCATGGATCTAAGTACACATAATTGTGTGGTTTGTGCAGTAAAGTGCTAAGTGGGCAATACAGCAGATATATTCACAGGAGTTATTTTAATCATATAAATGGAAATGTGTGCACTGAAAAACTTTACGATATTTAGGCCGCCTAGTCAATAGTGCCTGATCAAATTGCTCAGGGTCAATTTCTTTATTCTCAAAGAATGCTTGCAATGGTCTGTATATAAACATTTTCTTGCGTTTCGGGTTTTCATTTTTTATTCAGCATTTTTGAAGGGTATTTTCTCTAACATCTGGTCGACATGGGGTGTTTCAGTCTTTTGTGGAAGTTCCACCCCTTCTTGGCTTTCTTCTTAGATAATTGATGTTTGGGCCTTAATCAGGACAAAGCGATATACAAATCGTACAGCTACCCCTTCATCCAGTTTTCTAATATCTGTGAAATAATAAATTAAAAACAAAGTTACTCAGTGGGATTTATTCAGGGCTTCCTTGATTACTTCCTCCAGATTGGCTACTGACCTGAAAGTGTTTACACATGGGGAAGATAGGCAGCTTCTATACTTATTTACAGCGGCTTCTAAGAGTTTCAGAATCAATCATACTTCCTCCATAGGTGGGAGTAGTGTTTACATAAATGTGCTCTCTACTTCACACTTTGGTGGCTATGCAACAATGCATGCGGTACTAACCTTGTTACGTTGGTCAAGGTCTCCTATATTCATTGGTTCACACCCAGCAGAACTTTGCCAAATCCTCTATTAGTAGGACACCTAATAGGGGAAAGGAAATGTTAAGAGTGAGCTGGCTTCCATCCTACTGTGTATATGTAGAATGATCTGTTCAACTGATCATATATTAGTTTCTGATTTATTCTAGAATGAAGTGTAACATTTTTAGTAGGCCAAACCTAGGAGTAGCCATCAGTTAAATAATAACCAATAGTAGTAGCCCTCACATATAGAATGCATAGGAGTTATACCTTATCAACCAATAGGAGAAGTGAATAAAAGTGTTTTCTTATCACTAACCATGACGTCATTTGGGATGTGTATTTGATTTAAAAGCTTGTGTTCTGTATTATATGGTTGAGAGAATGCTGTATTGCATGCGCTCTTGGTCGTCTATATTCAAATAAAGCTGTGTTTTCTCTTACACTTGGTGTTATTCAATTCATTTTGTTATTGATCACCTATTATCAATTATGAGTGAATGTGCCCATTTGTATCCGCCTGTGACCACACTTGGAGGCTCTGCTGCGATACCCAGTGTCTAGCCGAGGATCAAGGACTCCTCGCCGTGTCTACCTTGGACAGCAGAGTTCAGGTGGGCACCTAAGAGGAGGTTGGCAGGAGCCAATTTATTGCAAAATACTGGCCAGTACTTCAGGAAGCATGCTGGGGGCAGAGGACGGAGCAGGCAGCTAGATGGGACTCAACGCCAACGGGAATACCTGCAGGGTCGGAAAGTTGATGTCGTTTTAAGTTGGAAAAAGAGTAATGAGATAAAAAGGGACAATGCTTCTGCCAGTAGTAGGGGGAAGACTGCACGGTAGGGCGTAAGGCCCAGCCTCCTTTAGGGGCAGTGAAAAGGTGATACATAGGAGATAGCCCATATAAAGGGAAGACAGCCTTGTTGAATAGGGTTTTTTGATTTATTTTGATTATTTCTGCCATTGTTTTGTATATAATAGGGCAGCAGCAGTGTTATTGGTGTGTTGGTAGCATAAGGTAAATATGGAGTAGATTGAGATTGTGCGTTGTTGGCTTGGTGGAGGAGGATTTTGTTTTATTGTGATATGGTTCGGACAGGATGCGTCATTGTGTTGACATTGTAAGGAACTGAAGGAGATGGGTGTAAAAAGGGAAGGAGGTTTAAAGGTGTATTTTAGCTGTGATTGACGATTATTTTATGCTAAGGTGATTGTCTATATTGTCATAATGGCAGGCACCCCCATTGCTCACCTGTGCAAGTCTCTTCCCCAATATAAGGAGAAGATTGTCGAATAACATATGTAATTGGTCAAAGATACGGTCAGCAAAATGTATCCTCATTGGCCTCAAGAAAGGACACATTTGAAAAGCTTGCTACAACACATGCACATGTACATACATGTTGCATGCAAGAGAACAAAATTGCGAAACAGATTCAGCATACTTGACATATGTAAAATGTTTGAGGAACATCAGCAGGTTAGAAAAGAGTATACAGAAGAACAAGATGATAGTGGTGTGTGGGATGTTTTTACCCATGCATCCAAGCCCTACAATAAAACTGTGCAGTTCCGGCATGGAAAGCATCATGATGGCCAGAACTCCCCAGAGAGTGCACAGGGAAAACATGAAGAATAGGCTGCCACCCATTTTTGCCTATGTTGTGAGCACAGGAGGGCACTGCCTAAAACCACCATTGGGCTACACACACAGTAGCCTGAAACCATTGGGAATGGCAATGCTGATTGCCAAAAAAGCAACTCAGAACTGTGGGGAATTCATTTTCTTCATCCCAAAAATGGTTGCATTACCGGTACTCACCACTATCAGAAAGCCGGCGTTTTAAAACCACCAGACTTTTGTGTAAAACTGAACAAATGAAACAAAACCAGACCAAGGAAAGACTTGCTAAGAGGTGGATACAATGTAAAACTATATTCTGAAATGACTTGAAGGAAGTAATTATTTAATGTATAGGTAAAAAGTGTCAGTTTGATTTGAATGTAGAAAACTGGGAACAAAAAGTGACATTTAGCTGAAACCTGGCTTAATGAAACTGGATTCTGCCTGACAACTACCCCCGACAGGAGTTGAAACTGGATCAACAGCTGTGTTCCCTGCCAGGCCTGGCTGCATCCTGAGGTCACATGGCCCTGTTGATTGAAAGGGGAGTGGCAGCTGGGGACTACAGGGAGTTGAACAAAGGCCTGTCCTGGACTCAGGCAAATGTTATATTGGGGGCGTCATAAAAGTGGCTTCCTCTTAGGGGAAACTGGGAGGGGCAGTGCCTCTGCTAGCAGCTGAGCTTGGGGGAAGTGGATAAACCAGTTATTCCACCCTGTGATGTGGGAAGCCACACCCCTTTTTGATCAGGGCATTATTTTAAAAAGATAGATAACTCATAGTGCGGACTTGTCAGAATTATATAAGTAATATCATTATTTTTGTGATTTTTCTGTGAACATTTTGAGAGGCGTTAGGACCCTGTGGTGTATTCTGGGGGGTTGCTAGCGGAAAATAGGGTCTCACTCCAAATGTCTGCATGTTAAAAATCTGACACTTCATCAATTAATGTCCATACTCCTTGCGCACATGTGTGTAAATTTGGGTAAATGTCCGATATTGCAAAACCAGTTAAAAAGCGTAAATTTTGTCATTTCTGAATGCAAGCCCCCAGGAAGATCAGAGGTGGACAAGCATGGACCATAAGGAATATATAATGTACACAACCAGAACCAGAGAGCTGACCCAGATCACTGTGAAGTGCCGAGACCAGACCCGGAGTCCAGTCCAAAACCTGACCAGATCCGTGACGAGGCCTAGTTCAAATTTATATTGTGAGTACCTAGCAGAACTGTGCAGAACCAATCTCTTAGTTAAAATAATCCAATCCAAACTATTTTAACCTAAGTAGAACTGCCTCCTAGAAATCGTGTCATCTGTCATTTTTAAAGCTGCACAACTGTCAATTCTGCAGCTGCAAGCTGTCACCTGTCATTTTGAGTTTACTTTAAATCCGAAAAACTACCTTTATTTAATCGTCCGTATCTCTGGAACCGTTTGGGCTAGGAATCTCAGCTTTCCAACGAACCTAGAACCGACTTATACTTTTGCCGTAATCACGATTCACGCACTCGCAAATTTTGCCGCGATTTGCGATTTGGCCTGATTTCTTTACCTGTAAAAAGATGGCGGCTTTTTGCTTTCCTCTGCTAAAAATGTGTTTGCCTCTTAATAACCATCCCTGAATCATTGCTAAAGTGAGCCTGAGCTCATCCCAAGTATCTCTCACTCACCCTGAACCTCCTAAAGGGAATTAAAAGCATTTTCAGCATATTTCTCACTTCATTGCCACCACATTCAAAGCACTTGGGCCTGTGTTTAAAAACTCATACCTGTTTTCTCTAAGCTTGCTGGGGTGGGAATTGAATTTCGTATTGTATTTGATTGCATTCCTGAGAACTGTGTGTGTTACTTCCATCTCCTTCCATTTCTTACATTGCATAGGGGAGGGGGTGAATTGCCAGAGAAAAAGTGATTATCTTATCTTTTGCTAAAATCATATCAAGTATTTCTGTACTGCATTTTATTCCCCATTGCTTTTCCCTTGAAATCATAAAAGTATTTTTGCTACTGTATCCATCCTATACTAACTCCTCATTGATTGTCAAGAAGTGTGCTAGTGTCAGATTACCCATTGTTGATTAACATTATATTTATAAGGGCGATATCGATTATTAATTTATTATAAAAGCGTGGTATCTATATTTTGTTTTATTTCTCAAATAAACCTTTTAAACTTGCAAAACAGAACTACTTCTTGGCTCAGTGGGGTCAGGGGGATTCTAAGAGAGGGGTGTTATATAGGGGTAGTCATCCAGAACTCATGAACTGGACATAAAGATATATCCATAAGGGTTTCCATTCAGTATCCCAGACTAGGCATTGACTTAGCTGTAGTGTTGAATTGAATCCTCTTACAAATTGGGGGCTCGTAGCCGGGGATTCCGGATTAGATCTATCACTTGTGCAGATTAATACAGTGTGCTAACTGACAAGATACATACATCCGGTCGGATCACCACGCTGTGTTACGCTGTAAAGCACTCCTCAAAGGAATGCTTTAAGGCAACGGTCTGTTTTGCAAAAACAAAATACAAACTTTTGTAAGTCAGGAAGGAACTCAAATTCCAGAATGACGACACTGGTAGACATCAAAATAGCCAGAGAACACTTCTTACATAAGCTATTTGTGAGAGGTGAGTGGACTCATCAGGACCAAACGGTCTGGTTACAGGCAATCGCGCAACAGGTCACTGAAACAGGGTCAGATATATGGGGAGATCAGGGTCCCCTACATGTGCCCTGAGTGAACTATATATGGCCCCTAAAGCCAAAGATGAACATAATAAGATTGCCAGGATAGCGGCATATTTGTATCTATATATGGACGTCATGCAGGACAAATGTGCTGAAGGCCAAGATCTGGCAAATAGGCAACAGATGGCGTTAGAGAAGGCCCAAGAGGAGCCAGGAGTCAGAAAATGATAGTAGGCAGTATATCATTAAAATAAAAGAGGACATGGATAGACTGCAACAGGAGAAGGCTGACCAGGATACCAGATTTCTGGTCTTGCAGAGGGAGTACCAAGAAGGTTTGGACTCCCTTCTGCAGAGCCAGAAAAAGCTGGAGCAACAACTGGACTTTAACATGGCATGCACAGAGCAGGTAGCCACCCTGCAAATTCGATTAGACAGAGAGAAAGAGGAAAGCAATAAATTGATTCTGGAAGACCTGGATACCCAGGCAGAGTTTGATCAGGAGCGCCAGAAAGCTGGTGCCTTTCAAAGGCAAAGGGACGACCTGGCGGCACAGATGCAGGCTCTTAGTCAGGAAAGGGATACCTTAGGCCAGGAAGTCTGCCACTTAAAAAGGAAAATGGAAGAAAATCACCTGGCCCTCCAGGGACTGGGTGACCTCCAAAAAGAACACCAGAACTTGTTAGAGCACACCAGGAGGGTGGAGGATGCTCTGGCAAGAAAGGAGCAGGCCAATAGGGACACAGCTCGGGAGGTAACCCTCCTGCAGCAGAGACTGGCCCAGTACTCCAGGACCAATCAGGAGGCACAGAGAGAAAATGAGGCTCTCTGTCAGCACAATGATAGGCTCCAGCAACAGGTAGCGATGCAGGAGAGACTGATAGAGTCTAGTAAGGCCTTAACTGAGGAACTGAAAGCGCAGGCTCTTGCATTGCAACAGGAAGCAGGGGCGGATAGAGATGAGGTTCGCTGGGAAAGAGAAACTCCTGAGCATAACCTCAGGAGCCCTAGTACCAGAGGCCTTCATCTCTCCCAGTCCCTGGACTCTGCCACCCCCGTGTCCCCTCGCGCACATGAGCCCAGGGCCACGGGGATGGCAGATTACTATCCAGCTAGAAGTATGGGGCTCATAGGCCAGTACCTCCCAGGAATGGATGGGCGGGTATCCGGGTATGGGCACCCAAGCACAGTGCAATTTAGTGGGGAACCCTAGGAGAGTAGGCCCATTAAGGGCATCCTGAAAACCTCTGCCCAGTTAGGTCAGTGGGGGGATACCCAGCAAATCCTGGTAGCAAGGAGGGATCTGAAGACTCCTCTGAGTGTCACAGGACACAGGAGACCAGGTCCCCACATTCTTCCAGCCATTCCCAGGCTCGCAGAATCTGGGAAAACCTGGAAGATCAGCCGGGCACCTCTGGGAGCTGCGCTTCTGAGTCGGAGGATGAATGGACCAGGGTTACCCGAACCAAAAAGGCCAATAAGGCAAAAAGGGCCTTGCTTAAGGACCCATTGAAACAAATAAAGGCAATAAGGAGTGTCATCACGCCTTATCATAAGAACGCCAAGTATTCTCTTTGGGAACACTTGGAGCTCTATGAGCAAATGATGGAGACTTTCCATTTGAAGGACAGCAGCAGCTGCATCCAGTACGTCAAATGGACATTCTCCCCAGAATACTCCAGTTTCTTTGCGGGGCTGGAGGACCAAAATCATTTAAGATGGTCCACCTATAAGGCGGCCATCTTAAAACATTTTTCTGTTCACAGAAATCCTCAAGAGTCTCGCAAGGCAGCCTACAATTTGCAATGTGAGGAGGATCAGGCCCCACAAGAGTTTGTGCAAGAATTAAAACGTGCTTTTGCGCAGACCACCAGAAGGGTGCGCACGGATAGCAGAGAATTTATCAATACCTTTTTCCATGCCTTACCCAAATACATAATGACCCATCTCGTGAGAGATTTTCATGAGAAAAGATCTTTAGACTGGGTCATTGAACAGGCTACCCGGATCTATGAGGTGCAGAATCCTATCAAAAATAAAAATAACGCGCCGAAAAACCCCAAAACCAACAGCACCCCTGCTGCTGCCAAGGTGGCAGAGGTAAAGGTTGCCCCCGTTTTAGATTTGGAGATGGGGGGGCCTAAAAACCTGCCTGCACCAAATAATTCACAGCCCAGAAGGCCCTCGGGCCAGTCACAGACAGGGAGTCGAGGAGGTAGTCCCACAAATGGGGTCCCCCGCTCCCCTGACTATGTAAGTCCCCGCTACAAGGGAAACCGACGTATCCTGGGTTATGTGTGGACTCCTCCAGCGCAAGGGGGGGGATCAAGCCAAGCACCTGACCAGGGGAACTTCCCTCCTAACTTCCCCCTGGAGGGCAGAAATTCTCCAAATCCTGGGCAGAACTTTTTCCCCAGGTATCCGCCCACTTTCCAGCCCCAAAATCATCCATCCTTCTTTCCCCAATTCCCTGAGCCCAGACAACCTAATCTGGGAGAGGGGAGGCCAAGTGTGGAGGGGTACCAAAATCTTCCCAACCAGGGGTACTACCAGAGAAGGGATAGCTACCCTTCCCGGGATCAGCCCAGGGGAGAAAATAGAGCCCCGTATCAGCCTGAGCGGGTTTCACAACTTGAGCGCCAGGTCCAAAATATGGCACGAGATCTGGGTCACATACTGAGGGCTCAACAGAACCCTCAGATGAGCATGCCACCGCAGAATGCCCCAAACTCTGGACCTGGTGCTCCAGAACAATGACGGGGGCGGCACCCCGATAATCCACCGGTTCTCAGGGAGAGGGCACAAGGGGAAGGGGGGTGTAAAGCCTTGGAGGAAGCTTCCTTCCCAACTTGTAAACAGCCCCTGGAAAACCAGGAACCGGAAACAAAATCTCCTGCCCCTGAAGGCCTGACTCCCAAGGAGCAGAGGGGGGGTAGGAGAAACAAAGGACCCAAACAGACCCACTTTTTGGAGGAGGTACAGGTCTTCCAATTTGAGGGAGAGGGATCCTCAGAAGATCCTGGGAAAAGGATCTTCTCCTTCAGAGATGGGAGAACTCCTCCCAAGGAAAAATGGGTCCCAAGGGATGCCAATTCAGACTGGGGAGATATGGAGACTGAGCTACCACCCATCATCTCATCCCAGAACCCACAATACCGAAATCCCTTGGTTCAAACCCATCCTGGTGACTGCCTCCAAAAAGGGGGGGGTGGCCCAGAACCGGAACCAGGGGAACCCACAATGGCTCTGATCTCCAGTTGCCAACTTTTTCTTTCAGATTCCCAAGACTCTCCACCGAATTCTGCCCAAATCTCTTCTCTCGCCATGTCCAAAACCAGAAAGTTAGCCCACCAGTTGTCCAAAAATGTGCATTATCTGTGCCCCCTTGAGGAGAAGGAGGGAAGATACTATGCCCCGGTACAAGTACAGGGGCAGGGTACAATTTTGGGACTGGTGGACACTGGATCCCAAGCTACCCTTCTGTCCAAAAGGGCCTTTGAGGAACTAAATGCAGGAAGGGGGGAGAATTACCAAATTCCTCTCACCTCTCTTCCTGGACAACTGCAGAACTTTGACGGAAGGAAATTCCCGTTAAGGGGACTGCAGATTTGGACATCAAAATTGGGCGACACAAGGTGAAACACCCGGTCATAGTAGTAACTCCAGAGGGCACCCCTTGAGAAGGTTGTCACCCCTAATAGATTGTGTAAACAAGGTCCTCTGGACCCAGACTAGCCGACCAATAAAATTAAAACAGAGTGTCAACCATGTTAGTTTAAACGGCACCTGCCACATGGTTGAACAAAAATCTAACCAAGTAGAATTTCACTTCCAGAACAACCAAATTCCAGACGTGACAGTAATAGCAGTAGGACAACAGACTGGGGATGGGGGGTCCTCTCTATTTCTGAAAATCAACCTTCCTTCCAGTTTAAGGTGGTATTCCACACTGGAAGGAAACACCCTGAAATTCTTTACTAATCCACAATCAGAAACTCCCACTCCGATTGTCCAGAAAGATGTGAAATCAGCTCAGAGCCTGGCTGATATTCAGCAAATTGGAGATCAGTTGTTCATCCCTGTTCAGTTAAATGATGGGAAGGACTCTGTTCTCGCTCGAGTGTGTGTGACCAACGGTAAGAGCTTCATCAGCGAAGCCATGTTCCGCCAACTCCCAAAAGATCCAGCCATTCCCACATTCAAACTGATAGACAAATGGGAAATGGACCTGGAAGCACCTAATTCCAAACATCTCCTGCCAAGCAGGTGTATGCTCAAAATCTCCATTGGCAACAAGAGCATAGCCTATAATTGTTGGGCGTGCGAGACGTCACTGCCGTCTTTTACTTAGGCAGTGACATTCTCAATCACTTTGCCATTAGTTTGGACCTGATAAACTTCAAAGGTTGGTCCCGATTAGCGGATAATCCCATGGGGTTTGATGATTCAGGAAAAGCATTTAGGTCAGCTCAATTGCTACCATATGCAGTTGAAATTCAGATTAAAGAGGAAATCACCATCCCAGAAAGGACCCGAAAATTCTCCCTGGGAGTGAAAGCTAAAAGAGGACAAAAATTGAAAAACCCTGATGCTTATATTCATCTAAATGCTTCTCTCCAACAGCAAGGGTTAGGGGTAAACCCAACACCATTAGTCAACATAGAACATGACACCATTCCAATAGAGGTGGATAACAGCGACTTAAAGAGTATTACTCTAGCCGCAGGCACCACTATTGGAATGGCGGTTGATGACCGACATTTCTCCATTGATTTAGGAAATGAACTGTTAGGACCAATCCCCAAGGACTGATTGACAGCGACAGTGAGGACAATACAACACCAGACAGGATTTTCACCCGGCATGGGGGGATCTTCCTGGTGTACACTTCTTGCCCTTATGGTAAGGAAGATGTGACTTGTGACTTCAGGAGGGATGAGGTGATTTTCCAGGTCCATGAGGGCTGCCTTTCCCACCTGAAGCCTCCAGTCCAAATCAGCACTCTGACCAGGGACTTCTCCACCCAGCTGGAGGAGGCCGCTGAGATAGCCAAACCAGAGGTCTTTCCAGGCTTCAGGCAGATGGTGGAAGAGAGAGTCAACCTAGCTGATGCCTGTGTGACTCTGGAACAGAAGCAAAAGTTGAAACAAGTTTTCTTGGATTTCCAAGATCTCTTTGCGGTAGACTCATATGACTGTGGTCGCACCGACATCTACACCACAACAATTCCCACGGACCCGGAATGACTCCAGTGTTTGTGAAGCAATATCGCTTGCCTCTCGCATCCATGGAGTCCCTTACTGAAATAATTAAGAACCTAGAGTCCCGGGGAATAATCCGTCCAGTCCACTGCACTTTCAATAATCCGGTGCTGGAATATTGAAGCCAAACGGCCAGTGGAGACTCTGCGCCGACCTTAGGGAGCTCAACAAACGGGTCCATACTTCCCGATGGCCTCTGCCCTACATTGACCAAGGGCTGGCCCAGATTCAGGGGTCACAGGTATTCACAGCAATAGACCTGACCAATGGATACTGGACCGTGCCTGTCAGTAGGGAGGACCAATACAAACTGGCAGTACACATGGACCCGGACTCCCTTCGGAAACCTCAACTCCGGCAATGAATTCAACATTTTCCTACATAAGGCCATGCCCGACCTGGGTGCGAGGGGTAACCTGGCTTATGTAGATGATGTCCTCATCAAAAGTTCATCTGTGGAGGAACACATAGCGGAGATCCGTTATGTTCTGACACAGTTGAGGGCCGCCGGAGCAAAACTTTCCTTTCAGAAAGCACAGTGGTGTCGAACCCGTGTTAATTTCTTGGGGCATGAGATTACTCCTCAGGGTCTCTGTCCCCAAGAAAAGAAAGTGGAAGCACTCCAGAAACTGAAAGATCCCACAACTCTGCGGGAACTAAGGAGCCTCCTAGGACTGACTAATTACAGCAGAAAGTTCATTGAAGGCTACGCAGAGATCACTAGACCCCTGATTCATCTCTTGAAGGGGGGGGGTCAAGTGGGAATGGGGTCCAGAACAATCCGAGGCGGTAAAACAACTCAAAAGAAGCCTCTCACAAGCGCCTTGCCTAGCTTACCCTGTCAGAAACAAGGAGTTCTTCCTGGAGATGGGGTTCTCTAATACGTGCTTGACGGCATTATTATACCAAAAGCATGACAAGGTCAATAAAGTAATCTCCTATGCGAGCAAAACTTTATCCTCTGTGGAGGAAAAATTCAACGATTGTGTGAAGGCACTCCTGGCAACGGTGTGGGCATTGAAGAATTACCGCCCATTTATCCAGGGGGAACACATCATAGTGGAGACTCCACACCAGCCTCTGCAATATCTCCAAAGTGACAGAATCCGGGCCGGAAATGTGAGTAATTCCCGAATTACTTCCTGGATTCTGTCAATGCAAGGCTTTCCTGTGGAGGTCAGATATGGCCAAAACAAGAAGAGTCCCCTCGCACAAGGTCTGGCTGACTTGCATGATTGTGCCAGAGAAAACTGTCTCGAGGACGAAAGTCTAAAAATCAAGGACAACATGGAGGCATACCTTAATTCCCCACACAAAGTCTTTGAAGAAGACAAGTGTGAGGGAATGCCCACTGTCTATGTGGATGGATGCTCTTACCATGTTGATAATGACGGGGAGAAAGAACTGTTGGCTGGCGTAGGGAATGCATGGGTGAAGGAGTTCCCAGAACCCTCCGCTGGATACAAAATTGGTCCCCGAAGTAGTCAGGTGGCAGAATTGATGGCTGTGCATCAGGCCATCCTCACTGCTGTCCAGCATCAACTCCACGAACTGGTCATAATCACAGATTCAGATTATGTACGGAACGGGTTCGTGGAGCACCTGGTCAACTGGAAAACCAGAGGCATGTTATGCGCTAATAACAAACCCCTGAAACATGGGAAGTTAATCCAAAATATTGATGATCTGGTCACATCGAATGGGATGATCATCTACTGGAAAAAGATCAAGGGTCATTCCAAAGTAGAGGGACCAGACAAAACTGGAAATGACTTAGCTGATCAGCTGGCCAAAACCGGGGCCATCCAAGGGGATCTAATAGAAATAGAGTTCCTGTTGGGGGAATTCCAGGTCACTGCTATCACTAGGTCCCAGACAAATGCTCACAATGATCTTTCAACTGCACAATGGAGTAAGGAGACCCCTGATGCTGATTTAATTACAGCTCAGAAGGGGGATCCAATTATTGGTAAGTTTTACCAACACCTTGAAGACCCTGAGAACTTTCCCCTGACGGATACCGATTACATTGGGAAAGAGGACCTAAGAGTGTTGATGAAATGTCCAAAAATGTTCCGAATCCAAGACGGTTTGTTGGTAAGGAAATCCCAAGCTGGCCATGATCAGTGGGTGGTTCCTACCTCATTCCAAAGCCTGATGTTAAGTCACGCCCATGATGCGGCCACCGCCGGTCATAGGGGGTTTCACACAACACTGGAAATCTTAAGAGAGGTTGCATACTGGCCACACATGGGGCAGGACCTCGACCAATACTTGAAGGGGTGTCTTGTGTGTGCACAATTTCAGCCATCATCCCTCACACACCATGCGCCTCTCCAAAAGAGGGGGATGACACTGCCATGGTCAGATTTGCAAATCGACTTTGTAGGCCCTGTGATTCGCTCGTCTAGAGGAAACAAGTGCATGTTGACCGTTACATGCTTGTTTACCAAGTGGGTGGAATGTCTTCCAGCCCCAAACTGCAAGGCAGAAACAGCAGCTGCCCTGATGATTAACCACATCTTTTCCCGTTTTGGTCTACCTCAAAGGATTGAGTCAGACAGGGGTAGCCACTTCACCAGTGAAGTAATGACAAAGATGTGGGAGGTACTGGGGGTCAAAAGAAAGCTACATATTGCTTACCGGCCAGCTTCTTCTGGAGCAGTGGAGAGATATAACCGAACCATTGTGAGCATCTTAAAAAAGTTTGTGGCAGATTCTGGGCCAAGTTGGGTTATCCGATTACCTCTGGTCCTAATGGCCATCAGATCTACCCCTTCATCTGCAACCAAAATGTCACCATTTGAGTTGATGACGGGATGCAAGATGGTGCTTCCCCAGCATTTGCTCTACAGGACCCAAGAGCAGACACTGATAAATGCCTCCACAACTCATGAGTATGTGAAGAATTTAAGGAAACACCTTCAACATGCTGTTGCCTATGCTCAGTGGAATCTAGAAAGATCAGCCGAGAGCATGAAGACCCACTATGATTTAAAAACTACCCGAAAGGAATATAAGGTGGGTGATCGGGTCGATCTATACAATTTCCAAAGGAACCAGGCCAAACAGCGAAAATTCTTGCCTACATGGAAGGGACCGTTTGAAATTATAGACAAGATCTCCCCTGTTGCATACAAGATCCGCATCCCCAAAGGCAGTTTGGCGGAAGGGGAAGACAAATGGGTACATATAAACCAGCTAAAGTGTTGCCATCCCAGGCACACTCTGCAACAACTGGAGGAATCCACTGGAATCCCAGAGGGGGCCACTCCAGAGTAATTCAGTTCCAACCCTAAAATATTCCACATATAGCATATAAAATTCTGTGATCCGTGTATATATATATGTTCTTGTCTCATAATTTAAAAAAGAAAATGCATATGTTCATATCTTATGATTCATAAAATGTATATGTTCGCCACACCATTAATAGTGGTGAAGAAATGTCTACGAATAGGTATTGCCACTTTGCTTTATCATCCTAGGAGAGATGAAACCTGGAGACTTGCCAAGGAGGACGATCCGGAGACCGGGAGCAGAGACCCAAGGGTCCCGGGGTACCGCCCAATATTCCCATCAGGACCGGCGAGGAGAACCGATCGATCACACCGGATGGGGGAAAAGATGCTGAACTGTGCCATCTACCGGAAGAAGATGAGGAGAACATCCCAGATCTTGCGAGTTCCATCTGAGAAAGGACAGAATGGCCATCGCAAGAGGGCGGGCTTGTGGGATGTTTTTACCCATGCATCCAAGCCCTACGATAAAACTGTGCAGTTCCGGCATGGAAAACATCATGATGGCCAGAACTCCCCAGAGAGTGCACAGGGAAAACATGAAGAATAGGCTGCCACCCATTTTTGCCTATGTTGTGAGCACAGGAGGGCACTGCCTAAAACCACCATTGGGCTACACACACAGTAGCCTGAAACCATTGGGAATGGCAATTCTGATTGCCAAAAAAGCAACTCAGAACTGTGGGGAATTCATTTCATTAATCCCAAAAATGGTTGCATTACCGGTACTCACCACTATCAGAAAGCCGGCGTTTTTAAACCACCAGACTTTTGTGTAAAACTGACCAAATGAAACAAAACCAGACCAAGGAAAGACTTGCTAAGAGGTGGATACAATGTAAAACTATATTCTGAAATGACTTGAAGGAAGTAATTATTTAATGTATAGGTAAAAAGTGTCAGTTTGATTTGAATGTAGAAAACTGGGAACAAAAAGTGACATTTAGCTGAAACCTGGCTTAATGAAACTGGATTCTGCCTGACAACTACCCCCGACAGGAGTAGAAACTGGATCAACAGCTGTGTTCACTGCCAGGCCTGGCTGCATCCTGAGGTCACATGGCCCTGTTGATTGAAAGGGGAGTGGCAGCTGGGGACTACAGGGAGTTGAACAAAGGCCTGTCCTGGACTCCGCACACACCCACTTTCCAAAACACATAAAAAGAGACTGCTGGGACAAGTAGGGACATTCAATTCCATTTGCTGCGGAGCATGCTGACCGACGACTTCACATCCAGAGATCCAGACTTCAAATCCATCAATCTCCAAAGACAAGAACTTTACTTCAGAACTTAAAGCAAGGGCCTAAACCCACAAACTGAGACCTCTTCTCAGCAGGCCTCAGCAACCTTAAAATCATTTGCAACTATTCCACAGCCGGGCGAGCTGTTTGAATTCTTTTGCCAAGAACAATTGCCAGAGACCAGACCAGAGATCCAGAGTGACCCAGACCGCTGTGAGCAGAACCAGAGAGCTGACCCAGATCACTGTGAAGTGCCGAGACCAGAACCGGAGTCCAGTCCAAAACCTGACCAGATCCGTGATGAGGCCTAGTTCAAATTTATATTTTGAGTACCTAGCAGAACTGTGCAGAACCAATCTCTTAGTTAAAATAATCTAATCCAAACTATTTTAACCTAAGTAGAACTGCCTCCTAGAAATCGTGTCATCTGTCATTTTTAAAGCTGCACAACTGTCAATTCTGCAGCTGCAAGCTGTCACCTGTCATTTTGAGTTTACTTTAAATCCGAAAAACTACCTTTATTTAATCGTCCGTATCTCTGGAACCGTTTGGGCTAGGAATCTCAGCTTTCCAACGAACCTAGAACCGATTTGCTACTCCTTATACTTTTGCCGTAATCACGATTCAGGCACTCGCAAATTTTGCCGCGATTTGCGATTTGGCCTGATTTCTTTACCTGTAAAAAGATAGCAGCTTTTTGCTTTCCTCTGCTAAAAATGTGTTTGCCTCTTAATAAACATCCCTGAATCATTGCTAAAGTGAGCCTGAGCTCATCCCCAGTATCTCTCACTCACCCTGAACCTCCTAAAGGGAATTAAAAGCATTTTCAGCATATTTCTCACTTCATTGCCACCACATTCAAAGCACTTGGGCATGTGTTTTAAAACTCATACCTGTTTTCTCTAAGCTTGCTGGAGTGTGAATTGAATTTCGTATTGTATTTGATTGCATTCCTGAGAACTGTGTGTGTTACTTCCATCTCCTTCCATTTCTTACATTGCATAGGGGAGGGGGGTGAATTGCCAGAGAAAAAGTGATTATCTTATCTTTTGCTAAAATCATATCAAGTATTTCTGTACTGCATTTTATTCCCCATTGCTTTTCCCTTGAAATCATAAAAGTATTTTTGCTACTGTATCCATCCTATACTAACTCCTCATTGATTGTCAAGAAGTGTGCTAGTGTCAGATTACCCATTGTTCATTAACATTATATTTATAAGGGCGATATCGATTATTAATTTATTATAAAAGCGGGGTATCTATATTTTGTTTTATTTCTCAAATAAACCTTTTAAACTTGCAAAACAGAACTACTTCTTGGCTCAGTGGGGTCAGGGGGATTCTAAGAGAGGGGTGTTATATAGGGGTAGTCATACAGAACTCATGAACTGGACATAAAGATATATCCATAAGGGTTTCCATTCAGCATCCCAGACTAGGCATTGACTTAGCTGTAGTGTTGAATTGAATCCGCTTACAGGTGCACAAGTCACGCAAGGCGATATAAGCAGTGTGTTAATATTACAAGCAGAAAAATATGTGCAGCGCAGTATAGTAGCGAAATTAAAAGAAGTAAAAGAAGAGTTGAAGAAGATACGAAGTACAAGGAGGGGAGGGCAAGTGCAAGTGATAACACCAGACAAATAGTATATAAAATAGATGGGACAAACAGTGAAAATGAAAATGTAAATGACTATGTAATGGCATTGGAAAGAGGGGACGAACAAGAGAAAAGGAAAGATGAGTATAGGAGAGGGGCTTATGCTAAGATCAGTAAAAAGATGACAGAAGACAGGGACAGGGAAGAGAACATACGGAGGTTTATGACAGTGTTAGAAGAGACATAATAGGGGAGAGAAGAAAGATGAGTGAATGTAAAGGAGGGTCTTGGAAATGTCAGCAATAAGATGATAAAAGAAAGTGAGGGATAGGAAGATGGTTGGGAAGAGGAAGAAGAAGAAGGGGATGAAGAGGCAACACAAGCACTTCAAGTAGGTGCGCCCGGAACACCAGAAAAGTATTCATTAATAGATCTGCAGGATAGTGAGTTACAAAAGAGCGGGACCCATCCCTCCCAAAGCTTCTCCCAATAAATTCAGGAAGGAAAACGCCATATATAAACAGATTAAGGAACTTGCCAAGCTGTCGAATAAATCGTATTACGATTACATTAAAAGCAAAAATGGCTGCGGTTGCTCCTGTAAGAAAGGTAGGGATGATGCAATTACCTTTTCTCCAGAAAGGGAGGGGGCTGCTTCAGTATATATCATGGCCACAGATGGACACCACACACCAGGAGCAGGGACATGGACTTGATTATGAAAAGCAAGCGTTGGGGATGAAATTGTCAATAGAGGCTATAAAGAGTTTATTTGCTTCAAGATTGGGGAACAATCAGAAGACATATGGAAAAGAGCAGGCTACCCAGGGGTAACAGTGCAAAATAACAGCACATGATGGGTCACCTTTTAACAATTTCTGAGCAGATGTTTGGAGGGCATTGAGGGTACAATTCCCAGACACATCAGACATGAGCGTGATAATGACATGCAAAATGGGGGTAAATGATGACACAGGCACTATACAGGAGAAGTGGTGATTGGAGACGAGAGCAAACTGGGACACAAATGTACTTGTGTTTTATCACATCTTATCTCAGGGTCTCCCTGAAGACATGCAAAAACAATTACAGAAAATCGTGGGGATTGAAGTAAAAACATAGCCCAAAATACAATTGAAAATAGTTCATTTTTATTTCATGAAACAGGAAAAGGAAAGGAATACAAATGAAGAGAGACAGAGGGACGAAGTGAAATTAGAGCAAAAGAAATTGTCAAAGATATCAGAAGAGGGATCAATGATTACGAATGTTGGGGAGCGCAGTATGGGCAGGAATGTCCACAGCCAGGTACCAGCGGTTATTTCACAGGGAGAGGGGAATGTAATTGTTACCCAAGGTGGAGGGGGTATGCGCTGAAAGGAAGAGTATATGGGTTTAGAACTGGATTCAGAGGAGGATTTGATGGGATAAGACCACAATTGCAAGATCGCTGGGCATTTGGGGGGCAATGTTGGACATGTCGAAGAATGGGGCATCATTCCTGAACATGCAGGCGCAGAAGTATGGTGCACCAGGGATGGCAGCAGTATGGCCCAAGAGGGAGGCTGTATACCCCCAGCATTCACCGCATATGTCTCATGACAATTGCTGCAAGAGCATAGCATATTTGATTACACACAACAAAAATAATTTCCAAATCGTAACAAGCAGTCACAGGTACAACAAGTAATGCAATACACACCACTGCTACAAGACCAGATATCGTAGCAAAAGCCACAAGTATCTATATCTCAGATACAGCAACCACAAACACAACATCAGGCATTGAATGCATTACATATGCAAACAAAGCAGTTTGGACAGTGGGACAGGAAAATATTGCTGCAAACACCAGTGCCCAGAGTAGGGTGAGTGACAGTTGTGGGATGGAACCATTTTACATGGATAGCGATGAGCATGACCCAGAATAGGACAGCCCACAGAGTGGCTTGATGTGCTCCAGTACTATCAGTAACTCTCGACCCAGATGAGGAACTCCGGTTGGGTCTGTGAATAGGAGACAGAATATTTTCCTCTTTAGAAGACATCGTTGCAAAAGGATATTACTTTAAGGAAGCGAGGATTCCACTGCCAGAAAAAGCAATGGACATACAAGGATTATCTGGGGCTATATCAAGGGTTCCATTACAGAAATATTGCCCATAAAAGTGGGTGAGCACATGTTGGCTGTGTCATTGCTGGACTGCAGAAAGACACCAGTGAACATATTGGGGAGGAATGTTAATGAGCTAGCTGAATATCATGATTTCATTTGCAGAGGAACAAATAAGATTTTTGACACCAGCTATTAACTATGTAAATGCAAAAGAATTCATACAAGCATTTCATGGCCAAAGGCAACTGAGATGGGCACCGTTAACTGTATAAGTATTCTTTGATAGAATACAGGTGTTGTTAGGATGGATCTCATGGATACAAGAACAATTATTGCACTTACCTTCAGAGTTTATATTCAGAGGTGCCCACAGATGTAGCAGAAGGAGAGGTCATTATGATAAAGCTAAAAGCAGCAGTGGTGCGAGAGGACAGAGTAGTATTACATGGTACAGATGATGAAGGTGTTGATTGGCACACAGTGATAGGACTTGACTCAGGACAGCGACTAAGTGATGTGACAGATGATGACCTATTTAAAGACATTAGCCCTGATTCATGGAATTATTTGCGTGTAAAACAGGGATTAGCGTGCCATTCTGCCTGCAAATCTCCGTTTTACACACACATATTTCCATGAATAAGGGCCACTGACAAAGATGATGATCTGCATGTCCTGCCAGTTGCAGGTACAATACAGGGAAATGCCTCAGATAATAGGGTACCATCCTTTTTACAAGAAGACTTGGCTAAAGTACCTAGTGAATTATAGACTAGCATCCGCTATGATGTAGGATTATTGAAAGGAATTTGGAACAGCGAAAATAAAATTGAAGAAAGGGAAAGTTTCCAGAGTGAAACATTACCCCGTGTCTAGAGAGGCAGAAAAAGGTATCTTTCAAAATATAGTCATCCTGATGAAACAGTGGATAATAGTACCATCTCAATCCCCATGTAACATGGCAGTGTGCCCTGTGAAAAAATCGAAAGGGGGTCTTGGAGAATTATACAGGATTGATGCCTTTAGAGTAACATTGTGGAGGCATAAATTCCAGTTGTGCCCTATATGGCTACCATTTTGTGTGACATACCACTGTGGAGAATCCAGTGACATCATCACTCCCTCTACGGGGAAACTCTCTTTCCATGTGACCAGGAAAGGGAAGGGATGCTACGTCAATCTGACCCTGGAGGTGGCTTCCTGAGGGAAGAGCACATGAGGAGAGACAATCCTCATGGGAGGGAAGTAGATGCATTGGCAGGACCCTGGTATCCCCCTTCCACTCAGGCTATGACAATTACTCTGAATTCCCTATCCTGTATCGCATATTGTGATATATAACCTGTCCATCTACCTAATACTGACTATAAGGATTTTTCCCATTCTTTTTATGGAAAGACTGAGACCATGAAGAGCACAGTAAAAATGCTTAGCACTGAACTAGAGGGGATCAAGGGGAAGCAGATCCACATTGCCTGACGCAGGTCGGGAAACGAAGCAGGTGACAGCCAGAGAAGGGAGTAGGTTGGTGGCTGTTAGCACCGTCGAGAGAAGCTTGGGAGAGTGTACACCGCCTGGGAGACTGCAAATGGAGCTGGAGAGGCTATGAGAAAGAGGCCATGGAGAAGTGATTGCAGACAGGATGGCAGCAGTGAGAAGAAGCTCCCCGGCGAGGAAAGCGAAGGCTGCAGAGAACGCCGATGCAGCCGCAGGAGACCGGTGAGCCCAGGCAAGACAACATAGCATGCAGTGGCAATACAAAAACAAACCTGAGCAAGGGAACGGGAACACTGAAAGTGAAATGGGGTTGAAGACCCTATGGTTAAATGAGCAAAACTGACATACATTAAAGAAGTCCTGGCAGACAAGTATACTAGACAACATGCAGCGATTCGGGGACCCACATCCAAAACTGCATGTTGTAAAAGCACTGACAGAAGAGTAAAGCAGGCAATGATATTGCGAGTCTGGGAACTACACCAAAAGGGAACACTGCAGAAGTCCTGGCAGGACAGTATGACAGGCATGGGAGAATTGTAAAAGCACAAGGGAAGACTCATACCCCTTGGGTGCAGGGAAACCCCTCATAGTAATAGGGCGAAATAGGTATTTCTCCAACCCTCTTTTTACTTTAATAAACATTTATAGCATTCAGCATAATGCCCTAGTGTCTGAGTGTTACTCCTGATTCATTACACACCTATGGCCACACATTTTACAGTTATTTATTTGAAGAACACTTACTTTTCCATCCCTTTACACTTAGATTCATGGAATTCGACACCGTTTACATATAGATCAACAATACTATAACACACAAGACTTTCACAGGGGTTCTGTAAATCCCCTAGTGTGCTTAATAAGATGTTGCAAATGGACTTTGGTAACTTACAGACGTACAGTTATACAATATGTAGATGACCTTTTAATGTGTAGCACCATAAAGTAGAATACAGGACAGACTCAATGACGCTTTTGACCCAGTTGGCTGAAAAGGGATACAAAGAGGACAAGGAGAAATTCCAGTATAACCAGGAAGATGTACTTTATTTGGGCCAGTTAATATCAAAAGAGGGGAGAAAGGTGACACCTGAAAGAGCAGAGGCAATAAGTAATACACCCCAACCAGAGATAGTGAAAGAATTGCAGCAATTTTTGGGACTATTTAATTACGGTCATGTATGGGTCTTTGACTATAGCACATATGTTCAGCCCCTGTTGGAAAGACTAAGGGAAGCACAGAAAGAAAACAGGACCATACTGTGGACAGTTGAGAGGATAGATGCATTTGAGGAACAGAAAAAGCAATAAATAGAGCCCCTGTGTTGGGAATACCAGATTACTAAGAATAATTATACTTATTCTGGACACAAAAGACTTCAATGGGAAATGTTCAGCCAATGCTAATGGCACAGACTTGATTTCCCATGGTAATGAAGCTGCATGTGCAGAAGCAAAAAGGGCAGCATATTCTTTTACCAATTCTTGAAATAACATATGCCACACATAAAATGAAGTATACGATGATGAGCTATAATGCATTACCATTGACATAGCTAATTGAGCTACAGGGTCAAGCACCAGCAGACAAACAGAACTCATGGGTGAAGAGAGGATTTCCGTTGTCCCCCACTGACCTGGTGTGGTGACAAGACAGTATGGGAAAGCCTGAAATGTCTCTCGAGTTACTCACTGTAGCGTTAGAGAAACTGCACTAACTAGCAGACACCACAAGGGAATGTCTTGCAGCAACCTTTTTTGAAGAATGGTTTGTTGAGAAATTGTATGAAAACGTTATGAATTTCATCAGAAATTGCGCAGCATACCAAAAATATACTGCTGGACATAACTTGAGAACGGCGAGAGGATCAATGCCCTGCCTTACAAGTCCATTTCATCATTTGCCAATATGTTCTAAACTTTTAATGGATATTGATACTTGATTGTGAATACATGCCTCTTTTCACCCTGGATAGAACAGGATCATATAGTCATGCAGACATCAAGTTGGTTGCGAAGTTTCTTGTACATGGCATGTTTCCCCAATGGGGAGTATGCAAGGTGCTATGGTCAGATAGCGGACCACACTTTGTAAATTAATTATTTTCTGAAATGACATCCCTGTTTGGCATGAAGCACAAGCTTTGTTCTGCCTATCATCCCTAGGCCAAAGGCATTGTGGAACATCTCAACAGACTTTTGAAGGAACACATTGCAGAATTGCGAGACACTTTAAATAACAATTAGTTGCACTTCCACTGGCTCTCTTTCACTTACACAATCAGCCAGGCTCAGATCACCACTTCACGCCTCACAAAATTGCTCCTCCCACGCATGCTCGATTGGACACAGAGAGTTCTGCGACTATGTTCGAAAATTAAATTCATGATTATCTGTCTGCCATAACTAAACGTCTGAAATTAATTTTTCGACAGATAAAGGTGCGACAGGGGGGGCAAGAAGCCACCAACGACAGCAGAGAGGGAGTTGTAGATATACATGCTGTAATAACAACTCTGCAATTATTCCCTGGGAACTTTGTGTATGTGCAGAATTCTGTCCGCAAGTAGCATAGACCATGATTTGATGACCCCTACTCTGCCCGTAATGCAACCCCTTCCTCAGTAAAAGCTTGTGGAAAAATGGCATGGGTGCATATAGTTTATGTGAAAATATTTAGAGGAGCGGCTCCCCTGATGAATGAAGAGAGGACAGAAGAAGAGGAAGAGGTGAACAGGCCCCATACAAGGGTAAGCGTGACAGCTGACCAGCAATGTGACACATGACATCGCACCACAAAAGAAAGTATTTTTCAAGGGCAAAGGACTTTGGGCCTCATTACAACTCAGGCGGTAAGGGTTTTACGGCGGCGTAAACAGCGCCGACCCTTACCGCCTGATTACGAGGTCCCTTAGCGCCATGGAGGTTTTAACACCTGCTTTTAGCAGGTGTTAAAATCCATGGCGCTAAGGGACCATGGAGTTAATTACGCCACCGTAATTTACGGTGGCGTAATTAACGCCTTCCCCACTCCCATTATGCCCTATGGGGCAAAATGGGAATGGGGAAGGGAAAATGGGTAAATGGGGATTTACCGCCCCGCCAAGGTTGGAATGGGGCGGTAAATCCGCCAACCACCATGGCGTAAACGTAGTTTACGCCATGGTGGTAAAGTCACGGCCCAGGCGGTAACTTACCGCCTGGGTCGTAATGAGGCCCTTTGTGTTTACTGCCCCAAAATGTGCATAAAAGACGGTATTTAGAGAAAATGGACTCTATAAGTATAATGATTGCTGCCTTTTTCTTTTCCTTTATTTATTTTTTGGCTTGCATATACTATGGCAGTAAGATTTCTTAGTGATGATAGTATTAATATAGCTGCCAACATAAGTTAAATATGACTTTATGAGTTACGAGATATGTGATTGATGATGAACATTTCCTGAGAACACATTTTGAAGGTTATGACCAAAGAATTCATAATTGTAGTACCGATTTATGACAAAGGCGTTGAGGGAGAAGTTGGATGAGAACTGATTCATCGGCTCTCTCATTTTGTATGTGTTGAGTGCCTCCAAAGTGTTTGTGGCCAAGGAAATACCAGTACACACAGCAAATTGCCTAACTCATCTTGCATTGTACAAAACGAGAGGACAATTTCAGGGAAGGTGGGCTTACATAAAATGAATACTAGGGGCAGAGTCCCCGGAATGAGGATAATTTTATAAAGTAAATGAAAGTGAAAAGGACAAAAGAAATGGTAATGAAGTATACATTGTCAGGGGGCACATAGAGGTGATGTGACGATGATTGAACATCCATTGTTGAAGTGCACGGATTCACAACGGAAATAAATACTATACTGTTGGGATAGGCCATGGTTGCATTTTGTAGGATTTGTGTACACCTCTGAAGGATGGGTGGAAAGGATAATGGGATGTAGAGTAGATGCTCTAATAGGAGTATCAACGGGAATTTGGGAAAATTACAATAAAGTATGTTGAGGAATGGACACGTACTGCCAACTTGCTGAATTGGGTGGATGGTGAAAAGGGGCCAATGCACATTACAAAGATGTTAAATCATCCCTGGGCTTCAGAGGCAATGGCACAGCGAAAGTGGGAAAGAACGAAGGATGCAGTCACATCATGGATTTACTGGGTATGAAAATAGGCACAACTGTACTAATGAACCACTATTGGGCCTGCGGTACATTGGCACATTGGGGTGGAATGTGCTCACTGGCAAAGTTGCATGCACCGGCACTGGAAGTGCCTAAAAGTAACGTCATGCAAATTGGAAATGACCGGTGAGGGGCTAGAACAAGAAGACAGACACAGTGTTGGGCTATTCCCCATAATGCATTATTTAAATATTAACAGGGGTTGGGAAAAGGCCTCACTATCTCTGCGTCTGTGAGGGGTTTCCCTGCCTCAACAAAACTAACTAATGAACCAGTCTTTGTCAGGAAGTCCAAAATCAAAACCACTGTCCTGTGTCGAAAAACCTAACCTGACCCTCACTCTTAAATGCTTCAGAATCCTATTACAAGGGACAATTATATGTATTTGGTTGCGTTCCTGCAGCATTTCTATGTATGATTGTGGTAAGCTCCAATTTAGAGGTCGAGCACCTCTGAGTGATCCCGCAACAAGTTTACAAGTAAGTTCTCCTTACTTATTGAACCACCGACTATTTGGGAAGGACTTGTCTTATCTGATTAGTAGACTTCATAATGCCAGGGGGGAAATCCACTTCCCTGGTCTTTACTTTATCACTGTGTAATGCAAGACTGCCTGTTTGTTTCTGTAAATTATGGTCTGCAATTTCCAGTGTCAGGCAGAGGTCAGATACCCTCCTACCAAGTATTGACCATGTTATGTCCAAATTAGTTTCCCCAAATTATTGAAGTAAAGGAGAATAGTTCTAAGAATACCCAATACATTTTTCAAAACAACAAGTAAATATTTCTTACCAGCTCCATTGTTTCTTTTTACACGAATACACGTGCTGGCGATATCCCAACTGGGATTTGGGCTTCACTTAATGCCGGCAGCAAACTATTTGCTGCTTGCTACCTTTTAGTGTTTTCTCAGTATCTGGAGCATCTCCTAAATGCTCCGGTCTTCTCTTCTTGCTTTCACGACATCCTGCGTTGCTGCTGCTCGCCCTCTGCTAACAACGCCTTTCACTTTCATTACAGGGGTTCTCATTGGGTTCTTACACACCACCCCGGATAGTCCTTAAGATGACATCAGGTCCGATTCATGTCAACAAACAGTCCTTGCCACAGCTCTGATTGGTCTGGTTGTCACGCTTCGTCTGATCTCCACCTTTTGCACAGGTTTTTGAAGCCCTTCTTCAGGTGGCTCATCTTGTGTCATTGCGGCCAATGCCACACCTCGTCGGAGTGTTGTGGGAACGTTAGTTTGGTTTCCCACTGCTCCTCCTTTGCCCATGCCCACAGCCCTGTTCTGTTCACGTACTTTGCCAGCTGTATTGGACAAATTAACCCTTCACTGCAGGATCCAGTGGTCTTGTGCGGGTGGCATTTGCATCAGGCAGAGTAGTTCTTTCCAGGACTTTGCTGTTTCTCACCCCCACAGCATCTGCTGTGTGCATCAAAGTCATCTATAAAAACAGAGGAAGCACTATTTAACAAGACCTAGTTTCTTTCATCTCTGGGACTTGGTGGGTGCTTCCCCGCCGGTCCCGAAAATAATACACTGGCAGTAACTTTAGGATGTGGCACTTCATCTTCCCACTTCTCATTGTTCGCCACCCGTGACAGACATGGGTCTCCCATTTCTGGCCGTCTATAAGTCCTTCTTCTCCATTCACTACTGCTCTTTTTCATCTTGAGTCTTTCTCCACTGTTAGGGAGATTTCTCACACAAGTGCTAAAATCCCTCTACCTTAGAGCCCTCCAGCTCTTTTGCTATATTTTAGGGCTTTGAACGTTCCATTTTCAATGTGTTTTACTTTTGTGTTCTTTAGTTATGGAGTTTTAACACAACTCCATGGGCATCATCTTTTTCTGTGTGTCACACAGCACCTTCAGTGCAGTGGCACAGGGGTGTCTTTCAGACTCCCCAAGGTTTAAATATCTTCTCTGGGACTGACTACTGTCCCCCAGAGCATGTAAAGTTAAATTTACTAGTATCTTTAAATTTACTGGCCCAGCAAACACTATCTTCCTATAGAGTGCTGGAGGGCTGGAGGGAAAGACAGAGTTCATACATGACTAAATCAGAGTTTTCTCAAGCATTCTTTATGACTGCACCTAGCCCCTCAACCTCATTAACATCAATCAAAACAATTTCCCACGTAATTCTGCATGCAATAAAGTGCCATGTGTTGTTATTCCAATCTCAAATTAAATTAAATGTGTGCCCACCTGAAATTATGGCATTCGAAAATATAGTGATAAAACAAACCCAATAAGCACCTAGAAAAAGAAATTATCATCACAATAATTTGAAGAAGGAAGGGAGGGATAGTTTAAAGAACCTCTGTGAATGATTTTCTGACCATCATACCCACCGACGAAGGCGGTGGCATTGTCATCATGGACACCTGTAAATATGACAAAGAGTGCCTAAGAATTTTGGGAGACACGGGATCCTATAAAAAATTAGACAATGACCCAACTGATAGAATCCAGGCTGAAATTGCGAGTCTCATGAAACATGCCAGTGATGAGAAAAGTCATGATGAACATGTATGTTTATGTAAGAATCACCCTAAGAAGGGTGCTTTTTTTATACTACCCAAAGTACAGAAGAATCCACTACATCCACCAGGCAGACCTATAGTTTCGGCTATAGATACACTATTAGAACCTCTGACGGTGTATACCGAATTCTTTCTCAAGCCATTTGTACAGAAAATGCGTGCATACTTCAAGGATACCACCAACATGATCAACATCATTAATGACATCAGGATTGAAAAAGAGGGCATTGTGTTCGACAAGGAATGTGGAGTCATTATACACATCCATTCATCAGATGCAATGCCTCAATGTATTGGGTGTGCTGTTGGACAAACGTGCCATTCCCCATGCACCACCGACAGGGTTTATCCTTGAATGTGCCCGACTAGCGATGAGTGAGAACTTTAAGAAACAACTGTACAAACAATTAAGGGGCGTAAGCATGATTGCCACTTTCGCACCTGATGTGGCTAATTTGTACATGGTAAACTTTGAAGATGTACACATCTTGGGTATGGAGAACAGCTTAAAACAACAGGACATCGGAGACAAGGTAGTCATCTGGAAATGTTTTATAGATGATCTGTTTCTAGTATGGAGAGGTTCAAGGGAGTCCCTTCTTTTGTTCTTCAAGTGGATCAATACATGTGACCCAAACATAAAGTTTACCATTGAATGGGATTATAAACAAGTGAGTTTTCTAGATCTATTGGTCCGGTAAAATGATACAGTACGTGAGACCACACTCTTTAAGAAAAAGACAGATAAGAACAGTCTTTTGCACTACTCCAGCTTCCATCCCACCGTACTCAAACTGAATTTACCATATGGCCAGTTCCTGCGGATTCGTAGGAACTGTAGCAATCTGAATGAATTCCAGGATCATTTGGCGGTCCCGAAGGAAAGATTGACAGATAGGGGTTGCCCCAAAAACTTGTGAAACAACATTATAAGAGGGCGGCGAACACACATCGAGATGTATGTCTCGCACCTAGAGTTAGACCAATTAATGATCGGTTGATCTGTGTGTCCACATATTCACCTATAAGGAATATGCTTAAGAAAAGTATTAATAAAATCTGCCATTTGGTGAAGCAGACGGGTACTCTGGCTAAAAAATCTCTTTTTGCTTTCACACACAACACCAATTTAAGACAAAGATTGCTTCACACTTATATTGATACAGAAGTGAACCAGATGGAGAGAAACCAAGGGGGCTTACCGCCCATTATTGGACATTACAAATGCAACAGTTGTGCTGCTTGTCCCTTCACAGAGACAAGAAAAAACCTTTGAACATAGCAAAGTAAAATGGAAAATGAGAGGGCACACAAATTGCCTCACAAAAAATGCTGTGTGCATAATCATGTGCCCATGTAACATGGTATATGTGGGGAAAGCAACACGACAAGTGCGTCAACGCATTTCAGAACATCGGTCGTGTATTCGTAATAAAACTGAGGACAAACCCCTAGTTGATCACTTCAACAGATTGGGACACACGGACTGGGACATCAGATGGTTTGTATTACAAACCATCCGAGTACCCATGCGAGGAGGTGACATGGCCACATTGCTACATTGGGCTGAACAGAGATGGATTTATTCCCAGGACACTATAAAACATGGCTTGAACATCTCGATTGAGTGGAACAAATCGATAGTCATGAGTTACAGTGACTGCCCACACTGATTCACCCTGGCGCTGACAGCGTTGAGCATGCCCTGTCAGCACTGGTACTCACCATCGGGTATCTATGATTCAGCCCTCTGAGCCACCTTCTGCTGCCCAGGCTGAGTGAATTGCTCATGCATGCAGGGTGTGGTCCCCTGTTGGCTTGTGTACCTGGGGGATGTTACTTACCCCTTTATTGCCCTGCAATTGCTTTATTGCATATTCACTCTCAGGTATTCCATCTCTTTAAGCACTCTTTGAGAATAGATGGTGGTTGTTTGATTAAAATATTATATACTTTTTTAGTTGCAATTTCTCGCCCTGTGGATTAATTTGGAATATGTGGTGGCCTTTGTCCACACACACGAACCTCATTATTAAGTGGGGGCCACCCTGTAATTTAGTTAATGGGCTTAAAATAGATCTACCCCTAGATCCTGTGGAGTTTATTTGAGGAACTACAGTCCTCTCTCTAGCTCTGACATGGGTTATCTTAGCCACGCCCACAGTATCTTCCCTCGACTCGAGGGGGCTGCAGATTTTGCATGGCCACCTCTTGAGTAGAAGGATGCCAGACACAGTCATCAAGAGGAACAAGGTAAGCGTTGCTACGAGCGCCCCGGCTCGTTGTGTGCCTGTATAGAATCACAGCAGTTTTTTGTTTCTAGGCATGCCATGCCCTTGCATCGGGTGGCTTAAATATAAACAAGAGTTGTCTAAACCCACACGTAATATTTGTATATATGCACATGGCTGCCTGTGAGTCCAGCAGCGGACGTCACGAGGCAGAAGGGCGTGATGACCCGCACACAGATGTGCTTGAGCAAAAGCCCAGTCCAGAGGCATGTTCTTTAATTCCGCATGCAACCCCCTTAACACACTGCAACACATACCGGTGCCATGGTGATCACTATTTGGTCCGCACGCCATATTAACTAAAATATATGCAGTACGCGGGTGATGAATGACATGCATGTGCATAGTCCTTTGTGACCGAGGTAGAGTGGTGGTCACAATGAGGGATGAATGTGCAGTGACACTCGTGTGGGGATCGTAGAGAGGTAGACTGACACTGAGGCACTTTTAATACCGCAGTTCATCCATGCTCCACAAATTAGCGATGAAGGTACTGAATTTTAACATTCTGTGAGCTCGGTGGGCAGCAACATCTAAGTTATTTCCCTTCTTTCTATATCAGAGTCCATTGGAAAGGAAGTGTATGTACGTCCAGTTTCACGGTATAAAATCACATGGCAGCCAACTTGGACACCACTCTGGGTGAGTCCGTGGTCCTTTGTTTCTGCACTTTTTGAGGATTGTGGAGTCTTGCAAATGTTATCCAAATATGAGGGCAACTGACTGGGTGTGTGATTCAACGCACGTTCACCATGTTTTTCTCTAGTACTGGGAAGAAAGGATTTAACTTGTCATCACGAGAAGATACTACTCTGGGTGACCATTCATGAGCTTTCTATTCTGAGGAAGTGAGGAACCACCTACATACTCTGACGAATCAGTAAGTGGATTTTTATTCATTTATGTTATGCATAAACTGTGGATGCATTAACACAGATCACTAAGAAATAAGGAGAACCGTGTTCATTCCTTGTTCTCCTTTTGGTTTCAGGCTTCTTTGATTATAAACACTAGAAGGCCGTGCAGGAAAAGATCCCTTGTTGACACTACCACAATTAATTTGATGTTGGAGGTGAGTGTCAACCAGTATAGTTATTTGTGATATATACACACAAGTATTCTGTGTCGTTATAAATAAGAGGCTAGAGAATAATGTTATGTTACTGTTTGTTTGATTTTGTAGATATGCTCCGGAAGACTCTGTTGACCTAATGTTAGTAGGTCAGGCCATACTCTAGGTCTGTCTAGATCCCGAAGAAGGTCAATGAATATTGGGCCAGTTGGAAAACAGCCACCAAACTATGACTGAAACATATATAGATCCCGTGAATAAGCTGTAGTGCTATTCTACATACCTACACACCAAAAAATATCATTGGTGTAACAAAAATGTGCATTGAGATTAATTTTCATGTTCAGGTTCAATTTCCTGTTGTTTTTTGTAGATATTGATCATTGGATGTGGGGAATGATAGAATGTATGGATGGTGAAATGAATCAGAAGATGTCGAATATTTATGAACTTATGTGCTCTACGAGCAAACCGTATTAAAATTGTTGTTTGAAAAGGGGGTGCTGTTGCATGCAAGCAAGATGGCCGCCTGATTGTTGAGCTTCTCTCTCCGGCAAACATCCTGCTTCAATAAATATCCTGTTCCGGAGCCACCCAAGACGCCCATGCTAACGCGATTTGTTGTCTAAACAATAGAAAACCTTGTGAGGAAAATTTAGCCAGAATTGGACCAGCACAACTTTGCAAACGAGCTGAGAATATACGGCAGGCCGAAGCAGAGAGGAGACCCGCGCATTAGATCCGGACTGTTGCCACGTTAGACCGCTACCTCAGTGATTAAAAAGGGCCACCGAGGGGGAGGAGCCAGCCTTCCCGCCCAGGATGCGCTATTAACTATGAGCAGATTAGCCAGGGCGGTCTTGTGGGTCCCTGCCAGAAGGAAGCCAATGGACACTTGAACAAGCAGGCAATTTGATACACCAGCTCAATCCGGTGCACCACGGGGGCATATGGCAGCAGTGCGAGGGTGCGGGCGACGTGCTTAGTGTACACGGCTCACCTCAAGACCAGAGACGGCCAGAGTTGTGTGCTGCGGCATCACAGTCACCGGCAAAAAAGGGGATACTTCCTCCCCCTTTCGCTGCCATGTCCCTACACCATACATGCTGCAAGATTGACTTCTCCCCCCCGATCCGCCGGATTGGGCTTTCAGTCCAGCTCCCCAAGAAAAGGTCAGAGTGTCGACGGGTGACCTGAAGTGGCCCACCCTATCATTGGAGGAACCTGAGACTTGGCCCACACCCAGATTGCAGCAACCCAGACGGGGGAGAGACGTGCTCTCTCCCCCGAATCTGGCCACCGGCAGAGCACAGAGCAAAACACAAACAGAACACTTCGACATTGATCCCGGCTTGACGCAGACACCACAGGCTGATTGACCGCAGCTTGGGGACCACGGGCTGCACGAGAGGCAAACGTTGTCACTCCCCTACGAGATAGAAACTACATGACGGTACATGTGAGAACCCAGTCCATTCAGGGGTACAAAAATCACCATCTGTTTTGAACTCCCAGCAAATCACGCAGCGAATGAACATCTATTGAATGTATTGCTCCGCACGGCTCTAAAAACGCGACGCCGGATACGGACATGGAATAAAATAACTGCAGAGTCACATATACAAGCACAGACCCTGTGATAACAGAGTGGCAACTGAGACCAGGTACATTGCTTTGTGGAAGGGGTGAACTGTGAAACACAAAACTGAAAGCTACAGAAATGAATACCATGTGCGCCAATGTTCATACAAGGTGAACTATTATATTGGCTCTTCTGATCCATCCGAGGCAGCGCTAAAAGGGCACAAATAGACTCAATCCTACTGCCAACGGTGTACGACATTACATGACTCTGGTGCATGTGAAGCAGCGTAACATGTGGGAGTACACAGTCCACCTGGTGTGATCAGTGGGCTACACATGGCACAACATGCTCGATAACCACACTAGCAAATACATCTGAATCACCCTGAGCACCCTACAAGGCTCTGGATGATAAGCACCCGGTGCCCAAACTAAAATTCTGACTGGAAGCCCACGTACACGTCCGAAGCTCGCAGAAATAGAGGCCGCAGACACCTTTACCCAATCGAGGTGAAATGACACGAACTACCTAACAACCCAGCTGTGCTTGCTCCAAAGTGTACACACGCACATAACGGCAGCTGCAAAGATACTTTATTAACCAACCAGCCGGATCTGACCATACAGACGGCTGCCCGCAGCCCATACCATATATCTGGGCAATGCCATATGGGACTAACGTTAAGAAGAAAGCAACTGGTCCAATGGATTCCAACACAAGCTCCCAAACCTCAGCGAACGCGCCGAGTCAGATGCCCGAACCTTCCACGACATCATCCAAAAGCGCCAAATATGACCATCTCCTCAGTACAGTACAGAATGGCTTCATGGCTGTTAATGTTAAATTGAACTATATCGTCGCCACCATTGGCTCACTCAAAGCCAGAGTAGACAAGGAAAGTGCGAGGATAACCGAGCCAGAGAATAGAATTGGAACCAACGAAGACTCCATTGGCCAAAACACCCGCGATATAACTCTCCTGAAGGGCGAAATTACCAAACTGCGTGGTAAATGCGATGACTTGGAATTCAGGTCCCGCCGCAACAATATCCGTGTAGTAGGATTGACTGAATCCTTCTGTAGGGACGCCATTGAACCCCACATTGAATCGCTCCTCAAAGCCCTGTTGGGGGAAAGCTCCTTTTTGGAACACTTTTTGGTGGAGAGAGTGCATCGCACACTCGCCCCTGTGCCCAAACCTGGGGCCCCACACCGCACCATTATCGCTAAACTCCTAAACTACAGGGACAGAGACGCGGACATCCATTTGGCAAGAGAGTTGGGACCACTCCAACATGGCAGAGACAACATCCATATATACCCTGACTTTGCTGCGGGGGTACAGATGCAGAGGAGATCCTACAACCCGGTTAAGAGGCAACTTCGTTTGAGAAAAGTCCCATACGGCCGGATGTTTCCGACGAAATTGCGCATACACCATGGCGGCCATGCACATTTTTTTGAGAACCCAACAGCAGCCATGAATTATATAGAGGCCTCCATCCCACTCCCACCGCAAGGACAAGAGCCAGACCAGAATGACCTCCAACACCCGGTTGTCGACAGCAGAGGCCCCAACGACTGCATGGGGGAAAACTACAATATCCTTTGACAAAGTTCACTATTGGTGTCTGGGTGGCACTGATACATGTTTATTAGTAGTAGCCGGATGACTGGGGCTTGGTATCATGGAGCCTTCCCACAACTCTTGGACCCCCGGAAATCTCCACAAGTTAATAAAATGGGTTCAGCATCAGGTTGGGGGTGATGATGCGGGTGGGGGTGGGATGGGGTCCGGGGTAAAGTTTCCCTCACGTTTGCCCGAGGCATGTTGAAAATGTTAAATGTTTAAAATCAGAGAGTTTTGTTGCATCGGACACAGCTGAAATAGCAGATTCTTTTCACTGCCCAGGACACAGATCTATGATTAAGGAGGACTATGGCACAGGTTGATAAGGGTATAACTATTAAACTCCTTTCATGCAACGTCCGTGGCCTGAACAATCCGGTTAAGGCCCGCATACTGCAGCTTACATTACTAGACATAACCCCCAGATCATATTGCTACAGGAGACACATGCGCTTGGTCAGGTCTGTACTGGTTTTCTCCCAAGATGGGGTCCGCTAAGGCATTACACCGTGTACTTGACCCACGCCAGGGGGATTCTCACATTAATCCATCAGAAATTTGGATTCCAGCTCCGGGACACCCAAATAGACACCCTATGTAGATATGTGCTGGTTTGGGGGGAGGTGGCAGAATGACAAGTTTTTCTTGTTAATACATATGGTCCCAACATTGATGATTTCGACCTCTACAGCACTATACACAGCATGCTAACCACAACTGACGACTCAGAAGAAATATGGGGGGGGGACTTCAACACAATACTCGATGCAGCCCTGGACCGGTCTCCAATTTCCTCCCGATCCCCAACTAAGGCTGCATTAACCACACACCAGATAATGCAACAAATGTCCATAGTGGATATATGGTGAGAACTACACCCCCAGGAAAAGCGGTTTACTTATTATTCATCGGTACACGATTCTGAGTCACACATTGACTACTGGCTCATTAGCTCGATCCTCTCAGACACAGTATCGAACTGCGAGATGTAACAACGTACGGTATCAGACCACTCCCCAATATCAATCACCATAACTATACGAAACACTACACCGCAGACCAAACGTTGGAGGATTCCCCCCGCCATGCTAAGGGACCCCCAAGTGTGTGAATACCTACACATCAAAATAGAGGAATGTTTTCAACTAAATGAGGGATCGGTAGACAGATATGCCACGGATGGGAAGCATTCAAAGTATGGGTGCGAGGTGCCATTTTGGCCAAGTCCACTGGACTGTTGAGATCTGTCAGGAGAGAATTAGACATAGCGGAAGCGAAGCTTGAATTACTTGAGTTTGAATAAGCACTGCACATAGTAAAGAATCCCTCTCCGATATACATACAACACTGGGCGAAATCAATACATTTGCGATCGGGAGATCCAGTACATGGCCGCCCCAGCTGGGGCTCGAAGATATGGAGAAAGCAACAAGGCCGGGAAATTCCTGGCTCAGATGCTCAAAGCCGAGAGCCAGCTTAGCCCCATTCACCAACATACAGACACCCAATGGGAAGATGGTGAATCCAGATCAAGATATTAACGATACGTTTGCTGAATTCTATAAGACCGTATATTCCAATCAAGACATTAAATCAAATGAGGAGATAACAAATTACTTACACACACTAGCTCTGCCGACACTCCAGAAACACGAATGTTACTAGACACTCCCATCACATTGGAGGAAATTATCGAGGCAATTAAAGCTTTAACCTCAGGCCAGACCCGGGAACAGATGGTCTGGGATCCAAACTGTATAAAGAATTCCAAGACAAACTAGCCCCGGTCTTGTTGAAAGTCTGGGAAGAAGCAATGGAGCGGGGACTACTACCAGATTCTATGCGGAAGGCAGTGATAACGGTTCTCCTCAGGCCCCGTGGGCCTGCACAAGTTATGGGCTCATATATACCCCTGTCGCTTATTAATACAGATGCAAAAAAAATTACAAAAGATTCTGGTGACCAGATTACTGCCCTATATGCCCATATTAGTGCACCCCGACCAGGCCAGCTTCATACCAACTGGGTCTACGGCCCTAAATTTGCAATGACTCTTCGGAGTAATGGCACAGATAAACCTGAAGCGGCGCTGGGCGCTGAAAGTGCCTTTGATTCTGTCTCCTGGTTTTAGCTGTTCCTGGTTCTTGAGAGATTCGGATTAGGCCAGTATTTTGTAAAATGTGTCAGTTTACTCTACACAAACCCAGTTGCGACAGTACTAACTAATCACACTATGTCACCTTCTTTTTTATGCAATCGAGATACCAGGCGGTGTGCCCTTTCTCCCACATTCTGTTTGCACTAACAATAGAACCTATGGCCGAATGTGTGCAGCAAAATCACGCGCAAAGGGGACTCAGAATGACCGGAACCCCGCAAATAATTTTCCTCTATGCAGACGATACCCTACTATACATCCAAAACCCAAAAGAAAACCTGGGCCCTATCATGGCAGACATTGAGATGTTCTCCGAGTATTCAGGATACAAAATTAATGTCTCTAAGTCTGAACTGTTCCCACTAAACTCCAACACCATAGATACGTCCGACATACAAGGGTTTAAATTGTTCCCCATGCACGTCCGCTAATTGGGAATTATGATATCTAAGGATGAAAACACATTATATGCTGAGAACCATGGGGAATTACTACAATCTCTCTCCATCAAACTACAACTCTGGGTCAAACTGCCCATCTCGCTGTACGGATGGATAGCTCTTCTCAAAATGGTGGTTCTCCCCAAACTACTGTATTATTTCTGCAACATCCCGATTTGACTGGGTAGTGTTTTTTTTCGCAAAACTTAAGACATTAACTTCCTCCTTTGTGTGGGGTGGCAAAACAGCCAGGCTGAAATGGTCCAAAATGGCAGAGCCTTTTTCAAAGGGTTGGATCTCAGCACCTGATTTTGAATTATATTATTTAGTATCACAGGCACACTTTTCGAAACATTGGTTCGACCCAGATGATAAAGCCACACACATCCCCTTGGAAAAATATGCGGCTTCCCAGATTGATTTGCGATCCGTAATGTTCGACTACAAACGCAAGGACTCCTAAAGATATGATCCTGTGAGTACTACCACGCGTGAATGGTTTAAGATATATAAGAGAATCGGTCTCACGACCTCATATGACCCAGAAATACCATTATGGAATTTTCCTGGCATAGCACCCACATTTGACAAGGCATTATAGAGGGCATGGGATCCAAATAAACATGTTAAGATGCGCAATATGTTTCCGGATGGCAAGTTCTGTGAACTGGGTGACTTCGTCGAGGCAATGGGTGGAGGACACCTTAAACAATTCCAATTCTATAGAATGAAAACCACTTTTGCCGCCAAACGGCCCACATTCCCGTCAGATCCTCCTATTCACGAATGTATCAGTACAATGACGGGAACGGTTAGACACAGGAAAGGAATCTCTGTACTATAACCTAGTCCAAACACACTCCAAAACATGTAATAACATCAAAGAGGCCTGGAAGCGGGATTTGGGAGTAGAACTGGGCAAAGCTAGCTGGTTGCGATGCTGTCAACTCACTAAGAATGTCTCCATGAACTCAGGTGTGAGACTAATCCAATTTAAGGTACTCAACCAACTTCACTACACCCCTGCCAAACTGGCTAAGTTTGTAGATGGCCACACAGGCAATTGTCTCATATGTGATGCCCCCCAAGGCGGATGCGTATCATGTGTACTGGGCTTGCCCATCCGTAGCGAAATTCTGGTGGGAGGTGGCGGAAATCCTAGAAGACATCACCATGATCCCGGCCACACCCTCCCCATTGAAATATCTGTTTGGAGATATCGGCAAGGTGGCCGAGACCACCAGATGACTCTTTAACATTGCATGTGTTGTTGCAAAACAAAACATTCTGAAATGCTGCAAATCCGCAAAGGCTCCCAAAAGGGAAGATTTTCTGAAAGACTTATCAATGATAAATAAATGTGAGGAACAATTTGTTATAACTGTGCCGTCACCATGCCGACTTAAGGACATATGGTCACTCTTCCGACTTTACCTATGTGATATGCACCCTGAAGATGATAGCAATACACTGTCGCCATCCTAATCGACTGTGAGCAGAATGAAATGTACAAATAGATATATGTTCACTATCTGTTATTTTAATTTACCGACTGCTTTGAGCTCTGTTTTGATGTAATTCTTTGAAAAATAAAAGTTTACAAAAATTTAAAAAAATTATTTGAAAATAAAAACAAGAATCTTTTTGATATCTAAACTATTTATTGATTACATAGTATCTCTCTAGCCTCAATTACCAAGGTCCATTTTCAGTTATTTTCACGTATAACTTACCTGGAGGACCGGTGGTATCACAGGTACACTTATATCTTACCCGTATATCCAAATGGACTTGGATCATAATTCTATATGCACTTTTTCAATAAGCACATATATACAGAGCCCAGTTCTCTACACTAAGTTAGGATGTGCTTAGCATGAGGAATTCCTATCTGCGACCCTCTAAGTGTTAATAACAGGAGCTGGATAAATCTGAGTCACAACATAAAGTTTAATACAACAGGCCTGAGACCTTGAAACAGGTATAACTGTGTTTTCATGTATCAGTGTGTGACCTGCAACACTGCATTATGGTTATGTAAGTTGGACAAATGGGTATAGTTTTTAGTCCAACCCCACAGATTTGCTTTGCTGTAAAGGTAGGCCCTAATTAAGTCAAATTTGGCCCAAGATTCAGGTGGTGGTGCCCAATTAATGGGTATGAAATAGTCTAAATGTAGGTCTTCAGAGTTTTTTCCCCACCTACCTACTTCAGATTCTTAAGTAAATGGGTACTTAATGAAATAATACCCAACTCTAGTTTTAAATACTCCATAGGAGTTGTGGGCAGTAGATTTAAAGCCTTAAACCAAAATAGACCGTCCAGACAATTTACCCAACCAAGATCCTTAATTGATAGTGTCTCAAGCCCATTCAAAATCATAGGGCTAAAACATTGCTTATAAAGTGTTAGAATACCCTCAATCGTATAGCCTGCTGTCCTCATTACAAACTTTTGGAGGAGAAGCATTAGTTGCCAGGCCTACCTTATTTTAGCCACCTTTATACATGAGTAGTAATTATCATAAATCATTTCTAGACTCAGGTAAGTGTAAATTCCAACATAGTCAATACTGCCCAACATAGTGATCATTTCCTGCTTATGGACCATTTTAGCAGCATGCTTTTGGTTTTAGTGATGTTTATTACGTGTGTTTTTTTTTCATGTGCATAATCATATAACTCGTTTAACACGTCTCTCAAAGCTCGATGCGTATGATCAAACATCACTAGGTCGTCTGCATACAGCATGCTGCTAATGTGTTTGCAACCTAATTTAGGTGAGCAGTTAGTCTTAACTTGGAGTCTTGCGCGTAGATCAGTCTTGTAGAGGTTATAGAGCAGGGGGGCCATAGCATAACCTTTCTTGACTCCCCTGCTGATTCCAATCAACCCTGACATGCCGCCTTCGTTATCCAGGTGCACCGTATCTAGAGTGTTCTTGTGCAGCAGTTGGGTAGCATACACCAACCAGTCAGGTCATCCCGTCTTCTGTAACTTTTGCCACAATATTGCACGTTCCACTCGATCAAAAACAGCTTTAAAATAAACATATGTCACATACAAAGAAGGTCTATCTTTGCCAACTCTCCCCCTCATAAGCTTGTCTAACATGCTTATGTTGTGTGTCGTGGCTGAACCGGGTCTAAAGCCAGTCTGATATGTGTAAAGAACTCCTGATGACTTTACCCAGCTTTGCAATTCCTTAAGTAGGAAGCTTCTAAAGAGCTTCCCTGTTGCATCCAACATGGACAGCAGTCTGTAATTGTCTGATATGCTTCTGTCCTCATTCTTGTAAATGGGGACCAACAGACTTCTGCCATGAGGATGGTACACAATGCTCAAAACAAATTCTAAATAATTATTTAAATGATTTTGCCCAGGCCTTGGGGGATTTTTTTAAACACCACGGGCTCTTGAGCGTATTCATTTCTCAATTTCCCCAATTATAGCCTCATATTTAAGCTTCACATGCACAATACGTTTACCTTTAATGGCTACACTACCGTCTGCTACCCACTTCAGCCAATCTTCAACTTCATCTGGGATAAGGTCAACCAGGGTTTGTATCTCATAGCGTGACACATGGAGTACTACCTTCATTACTTTCTGGAGATTTGCTACAGACCAATAAATGCGATTATCTGTACTTTTTCAGTACTTTAGTTTTTATAGACAGTGAGCGCACTAGATGGTCACAGTTACCTCCAAATATAACACTAAAGTCAAGAATCCTCTTCAGAATAGCATTATTACCAAAGAAGTAATCTAACGTCGCCTGGGTCTCACCGTACTTCCCCGGAACATCCCTGTTAGCTCTACTATTTATTAGTTAGTATGGGCCATCCATTGCTTGCCACTTCGATTATTCTTATCCTGCAAACATTGTGCTTCTGCTCAGAATATTACTATAGAGAGCATTTAGGTCACCAACCCCAAGGATGGCGCCTTGAATTCCACCTCCATTCCATTTTGAGCAGATATCCTTGATGCATTCCTGAATTACCTCTTCATTTTCGAACATAAAGATGTCATGTTTTATAAGAATAACGAGAGAACCTGACTTCTCCAGTAGATGTACGTGGCCATGGGTGTTCGAACATGCAATCTCTATGCTTCACTCAGTACCCACCCCCTGTGTGCGGAGAAAACCTTTCAACCATGCCCAACCTTTTTCATTTTCGTCCTGCAGTGCCAGAGAAACTACCCTGCCACCGTTTTTTACATTCTCTATCGTAAATTACATGATCTTGGCATCTCTCACAGCACCCCTTAGTCTTTCCTTTAAGAACTTCTTTGTCTAATACATATCCTAAACTTAACAGTGTAGCCTGGTGTAAGCGAAATTAGTTGTGCTATTTCTGGTAAATTGCAGTGTATGCGTGAAATACTACCGCTATTACTGTTAGGGAGAATTGTCCAGAATGGCTAATTTCCCCTACCTACTGAGTCCCTCAGCAGCTTTAGTGGATTTCTAGGATTTAAACTTTTCACCTGGTAAGAGTGTGAGCCTTTTTTCCCACTCTGAAATGTGTTTTTGGCTATGTGTTGTGCATTTTGTGCTCATGGACTATGGAGTCTCACCTACTCCATAGGCATCATCTTTTTACTGTGTGTGTCACACAGCACCTTTAGTGCAGTGACACAGGGTTGTCTTTTAGACTTCCCACTTTAAACTCTAATTTCTGGGACTGACTACTGTCTCCCAGAACATGTAAAGTTGCCATTGACTTTACTAGTCTTTTTAAATTTACAGACCCAGTACAAACTATCTTCCACAGAGTACTGGAATGGTTAATAGTTATCCCTTTTTGTCTGTTTCTCATGGGACATTATTTTGTTCCACTTTCTATAAGATTTGGCTGGTGGCAGTGGTATCTACCATTTTTATTTTACTGTGAGCTATGAAAATAGCCGTGGTACTGTTAGAGGCTATGGTGGTAGCCTCAAACTCTAATCCACTGGACCCCTTTTAATTTTATTTGGTTCTGGTTGGGTTTATTTGCCATTTCTTTTTGTAAAGGTCTTTCTCCTGTTTTACTCTGCGCGCCAAACCAGGTTTGGTTCCTTTGTTGGCCATCCTTTGACGGGCTTCTGCATAGAAGCCCTGCTTAGGCGCCTGAGTGTCTGGGTGGACAGGATGTGAGGGAGGGGTTTGAGGACCACTGCACAGGGTCTCCTTGGAGACCCAAGTCACACTCTAGTTTGATTGGCTAGGTGACTGTCCTGCCAGGACAGCCACCCTGCTGTGTGATTGACAGCCAGGCTGTATGAACGAGGGGAAAATGTTTAAAAGCAGGTCTCTGGGACTTGGAAGGCAGAGTCGCCACAGGAACAAGAGAATCAACGAGGAGCTTAAGGAAAACAACTGCTGCAGCTACTGGACATCCCGGTGAAGTCCTGCTGCAGGTCCGAATCGCCTAAAACTCTGACGACAGTGAAGATCCGAAAGGAGTCTTCTTCCTTTGAGCCTGGTGGGACCAACCAACTCACAAAGGCCTTGGACCTCCTCTTCAGCCTTGTTGAATTTGCTGTGCTACAGGAAACCGGATATTCAGTGAGAGAGAGTCCATTTGTGCTTTTAAGTATCGCACCTTTTATTTGTCGCTTTGCTCTGCTGCTGGCTTCTTCCCTGGGCAACGCAGGACCCTCCAGTCTTCCTCCATCTTGTCAGTCTGACAGTCGCTTCAGGAGCAGTGAGCCTGCAGGATCAGCCCAGAACTACTGCCTCAGCTACAGCATTCTTCTTCATCTAAGGTACTGTTCAAATCTGGTCGTTCGTTCCGTCTGACCGCGGTGAAAGTGTTTGACATCTTTCGCCTCTCCGAAGGCGAGTCCTTCTCTACTCTTTTGAATAACTTTTCCTCCGACCAAATTTGTTTTGAGCTCTTGAACTCTTGGCAAAGACTTAACCGTGAACTACTCTGAACTGTGTGATACTCTGCACCATTAACATTGGCCCAGGCCTATTGATTTGAATCCTCGTTGTAGTAAGCCTTTCCTAGATTGCCCTGCCTATAACTTGCTGGTGTTGTTGATTTTTGATAACCTTGTCCTTTCCCTCCCCTTTTGAAATTGCTGGAGTGGCATTTTGCTCACACTTCACTTTGAGCTTAATGTGTCCAGAATTGATTGGGTGGTGTGTAGTGTATTAAGGTTGTGATTTTCTGCTGCTTTATATTAGTGAACTGTTTTATCAATGATGATGTAAATAAATGTATATTCTTTTACTCAGAAACCTTGAATCAGTGTTTGCTGGAACCATAGTCCTTGCTGTTCTTTGTGTATCTTCTGATACCACTCACTTTACTCTTGAGATAAATCTGGCTGCTCAGCCATCGCTACCACTTTACTGTGTAGTACGCTTGTACCAAAGGTGAATTTGTACTTGCACTTGTAGTCTTAATTGTGTGTGGTGTTCCCAAATGGTACTGCATATGATTCTACCTAACATTTACCAACAAGGGGTTACACAAACTCAAAATTGGTAGAATTCAATACCTTCAAAAGGGGAATTTAATGGAGAATGCAAAATAGCTCACTATGGTTTATCCTTTTTTGGGTTTTGTCATATGGTTCTACATCTATCCTGAACATATTTGGATCCATGGATGATTTTGACTCTATGGAAATAATTGACTTTTCCTTTCAACTAGGAGTAGGTTGTTTCTGAATTGTGAGCTCTCCAACCTCCGTCTGTGCAACTATGGCACCAGAAAGCGTACTCGTATTGCAGAGCATTAGCTCAGAAAAAGTGCAAGTCTCATTGGTCACAATATCCTTGATGAGCTCTACTTCCTTGTCATTCAGGAGCCAGCTAGTCAATATCCCCGGGACCCTGTGGGTTCTCTTCTTATGTCTAGACTCCCACCTCCTCATTCTCTGTGACTGTGGGTGGGTCTCAGAGTTTATGGTTGAATTTAAAGGGTCATTTAGCTTAGGACTGACGGGGATGGGGTGGATCAGAAGGCTTCCTTCCTTCCATTTGCTTCCTTGGCCCATTCAAACAGCGTTTTGCCATTCTTCTTTGTTTCCGCATCTGAAAGATGGTCCATTCCTCCACTGTTTCCAAGCCATCCGTTTGCACTAATTGTTCCAGGTCTGGTTAATTGGCCAATACATTCAATCCATTTGTAGGCCGGTTTCTCCTGTAGACTTGTCTTTAAATTGTTCTGCTACATATTCAATGACTGCACTCTGTAGGTGTATCTCCTGCAATATTGTGCCACACAACTTCAAAGGTATCCTAATGACAAACTGTAACATGCCTTTAGTGTCTGTACTGTTAATGATAATATGGATTTGGGATGGTTTCACACTGTGACAGCGCCACACATATTATGAAAGTATTTTAAAGGTTAGAGTCACTGAAAAGATGTGCTGACACGGGTTGTGTGTCATATATCTCCCATGGGAGACCCGTTTAATTTGACACGTGTTTCGGCTCACTCCGAGCTTTTCCCAAAATAGGGCATATAATGCGATCATTAAATCACTGTTGAACCACAATACAAAACGAATTAATTCATAACTCAGACTGAAATTAGGGCAGGGGGAAGGGTGGGATTAGTAGGAGAGAAATTGAAAAAAATAAATGAGGGAAATTAAAAGGAGAAATCAAAACCTTACATTAGTTGCATATTCAATCTCACATGCTGGTCACATTACATGCATACATATTGATATATTGACTAATATTTTGTGGATAGCTCTGTTTTACAAAAATAAAAGGTGAATGAAATAAATCAACCTATTATATCCTACTATGTAATACATTAGTTCTTGTCATCACTGTATTTTTCACATACATACAAGTTAAGGCGACATAGTTAAATCTGTGGACAGTATTCTTACTGCCATTGCGCTTGTTCAAACGTGGAAAGAATAAATACATATCTTGCGGTTGTAGTCCCTGGGTTCGAATCCCACCTGTGAAAATTGCATTGATCAGTTCATACAAATATATAAAAAGAATTTCTAATATATGAGACTCCTGGTCGGAATACACTGAAGTACTTTACTGCGGTTGTGAATGGAGGGTAATACCGCATATGAACTGGTTTTGTGAAAATATGAAGAGCGAAGTCCGCCATGGATATTTACTGGGGCTGTATTTCCAAAATATTTAGACTGTTTTTGCTTTTTACAAGTTGGAGGTCGGGCTTGGGCATCTCGCTGCAGATGCTGATGAATTCAAATAGTAAAAGTAAAAAGCGATGTATGCGGCGTGTTGGGGAATTCTGCGCATGCTCTGTAGGAACACATGTTTTTGTAAAAGTGCGCTCAGCATGTTATCAAATATAATAATTCGTGCGGTCTTAATCCTAAAATAAGGAAAGTCCTGATAAGTAATGTATGCTTTGAAAAGAAAGGGTGTCTCCCGCTATTACCTGCACAATGCAGCTGCTCCCTTGTCTCACGTGTCGGCTGGTCTGGTAAGAAAGCGCTGAGTCAATGGAGTGATAATTTATGTCTGTAACCATGGCAATGTGGTTAGTCCATTGTTGATGTTGGGGGCTTGGGCCAGGTAACGCCGCCATATTTTGGGCTAATTCAAATCTAGGTGAAGTGTGGGTGATGTACGTCTCCCAAACGTGCAGAGTTCGGTGTTCGAGATGAATGCATGAAATGAACTGTATTTTCTACATATGTGATTAAAAAGTTTTGAATGATGGATTCGTGAAATGCGTGCGAAAAAAGGGTCGGAAAAAACGGGAAAAAATTGCAAAAATGAACGTGTCTGGATATCGGATTCCAATAACTAAAAAAAAGGTCAAACTGACATCATCTAATGGGAGGTACGGTCAAAAATGGGTGGGTGTACTGTGTTTGAACACTTTGGCTAAGTTTTGGACATTAAAGGTGGGTTGAAATTGAACCATGGTCCAGTGAACCAATATCTCAAAAGAGATGTGTGTGTGTGCATCCAAGGCAAGTCATTGGTAATGGCATGATCCGAGCAATAATTGTAATGGATCTAATGATGAATATGACGTAATATTGATGGATGATCGATGACACCTTGGGAAAGGTGATCAGTTAAACTCAATTGTTAAGGGACTCCTGCCATAGTAAAATTCAAATGTTATCCCATAAAATATGTTGATGTAAACAAGTCACAAAAGAACACAAATATATGGTACGAGTCAAAAACAGCCCAAATTATTGACAATAGTGCTAAGTGCCACTTATTACCATGCTATATAGTCTGCCACAAAAATCATTAAAATCCTGGTGGTGTTAATTCACAGGAAATGTAATAATTCAATGTCCTGATTAAGGCCAAATTCTGCTGATCTAAATTTGCATATAAGGCGTGTTTCCCCTTGTCTTAAAGAAGTCTCAATACTGCTGCCTCTCCTTCCCAGTTTTACCTTTTGTAGTCCAATAAATCTCAAATTGCTTTTCATATACAATCGATGCCTTTGTTGCCAGTATGAGGCTAAAGGCAGTGCAGGATCTTGACTACCAACTGCTGAAATATGTTCTCAGATTCTTATCCTGGTTTCTCGAATAGTGCTTCCAATATGTATCTGTCGGCATACACATATTAGCGCATATACTACGAATTTGGATCTGCAGTTGCTATTATCATGAATGTTTACTTTTGTTACTCTTGTATCCTGGAATTCTTTGGTGCTCTTATGTGCATAGATACACATGGTACATGATCCACATTTTCGAAAGCCTGCAGGTTCTGTAGATAGCCAAGTTGCGGTTACCTTTGTTGGTATTTCTGGAAGTAATGATGGACTGAGGTTCATTTTGATGGTTCTTGCTTTTCTGAAAATTAGCCTGGGTTGCTCTTCAATGAACTCGGTTAGGTGAGGGTCCAATTTGAGCAAATGCCAATTTTGTTTCAGAATTGAAATAAGTTGTTGGTTGTTCAAACAGTAAGTTGTGATAAACCTGATTTTCTCCTGATTAGAATTAATTGTTCTCTCTTTTGGTGTCAATGTCTGTTCTCTGCTAATTTTCAGAGCTTTCTTATGGGCAGCGAGGATGCAACTGCTGGAATAGCCTCTATCTTTGAATCTCTTGGTCAGTAAATCATATTCCTGGGTCAAAACTCTAGGGTCTTTGCAATTTCTCCTGGCCCTTATGAATTCACCGGTGGGTATATTCCACTTGACAAATCTCTGATGGCAACTCATTGCATGCAGTGTTGAGTTCACCTCAGTTTATTTTCTGTAGGTTGGAGTGAGGAGTTCCCCGTCCTTGACATACATTTTTAGGTCCAATAAATTGATTGTGGATTGCTGTTTTGTCCTGTGAATTCCACTCCCAATGTGTTATTGTTCATTCTGTTTCAAGAATGTTCTAATTCCTCTGCAGAGACATTCCAAATAAAAAAAAACTTCATCAATATATCTTGCCCAAAGGGCTACTTGTTTGTTGAATGACGGGTCTTGATAAACCATTTGATCCTCATACATACCCATAAATAGGTTGGCGTGTGCAGGGGCATATTTGGTACCCATGGCAACACCTCTGCATTGTTGGTAATATTTATTGTCAAACATGAATATATTATGTTCCAGAGTATCATTAGCATTTCCTTGAGCATTTGTACGAATTGATAATGTGAGGCGGAATAACTTCTGAATACGTAGTCAATTGTCTGTATTGCTGCGCTGTGTTCAATGATTGTATATAAGGCTCATACATCCCATGTGGCCAAAAGATAGGATGGTTGCCAGAGCATTTGGTCAATTATGTTAATTATATGGGCTGTGTCCTTGATATATGCTTTCAGTTCAAATACTTTGGGCCTTAGTGCTTGGTCTATATACTCCGCAATTTTCTCGGTGGCCCATCCCATGCCACTCTCTATTGGCCTGCCTTCTGGAATTTTATCGAATATTTTGTGCACTTTGGGAAGAAAATATATTATTGGGAGGACCGGATGTTTGACATGTAAAAAGTTTTTTTCCTCATCAGTAATTAGGCCCTTCCTGTGCCAATTGTTGATTGCTTCCTCAATGGATTTCATTATACTTGTTTTTGGATTACTGGGTACTTCTTTATAACATCCTGGTATTAGTAAGTGATTTTGTGCCATCAATATGTAATTAAATCTATTCATAATGAGGATATTACCGCCCTTGTCGGCCTCTTTGATTACTATTGCAGTGTCATCTTTTAAGTCTTGAAGTGCTTTACTTTCATTTGGTGTCAGGTTAGATTTATAGCCTGGATTTCTATTGCTGTTTTTAATTTTTTCTCCAAGGTTCTGGATGTCTCTTGTGGTCACTTTAAGGAATACCTCTATCAGATTCTCTGATGCAAATTGCGGTGTAAATTTGGATTTCTCCTTAAACTCCTCATGAATTAGGCTTACAGGTGTAATACAAAAATGTCTTTTCACACAGACACAGACGCAACACCAACACTTTAGATCTTAACAAGGGTGCAAGACCTAAGAGGTTGACCTCAAATCCAACTCCCCAAAAACAGTACATTAATGATAATATGGGCTGTGGAATTTAAATTTCTTGAGACACTCATACTCCCCGTGCCGTCAGATGCTGGATACGGCACAGGGGTTGTCAACTTTCTCTGGGATTGCACAGGAGCCATAGGTGGAGGCAAGGGTGGTCGTGGCAATGCGGGTACTGCAGCTTAGGCAAAGGATTAACTTGCTGTGATTTTGACTGCGGAGTATCCACAGTCAATTTGGCTTGAAGTAATCCCAACTGCAGCGTGTCATGCAATGTGTAGTACAGGTCAAGGAATTTTAGTCTATGCTTCCTAATTGCATGCAAGAATGGTCTAAATGTATATTCTGAGCATGCTCATCTTGCTCTGGTTGCACCGGGTCCTTACTAAGCAGGCTTACTTCAGCCTCTCCATGGAAAAAAGCTGTAATCCTTCCTCAAGTATCAATACCATCTGTAATTTCTCAGACCTGCTCTTTTCCCCGCACCATCTCAGTTATTTTATGTATGTATGTATTTATTTATGGTTTGCTTGTTAGGCGCTTATACAATAAGAAATACTGTTTTAAAGCTCCCACAGGACAAGGGAGGGAGCAGAAGTGGGAAATACATTACAATACATTTTTTTTAAAAACCTCAAGAGCAGTGGGTGGGAAAAGGAAAAGAGGGCCAACCGACTTTGATTTGTGAGTATTCAGAATTTATTTATTTTTATTTTATTTTTTGAATTTGTAAAGCGCACTGCAGCCCTCCAGGCTCTGAGGTGCTAAAAGTAGACTTAAGGAGGCTTGCTTGTGGGTTACATTAAGCGTACCAATGTGTGAAGCTTAACAACATACAGTTATTTATACAGTTGAGTTACTGAGTACAATGTTCTACAATACAGAGTATGTCGAGTTCAGGTTATAGCAAGAGTAGAGACATTATACATGCAGAATAGACTCTTTAGACAAAGGGCCTCATCACGAGTTCGGCGGTAAGGCCGGCGGTAGTACCGCCGGCGGTATTAGCCCTACCGCCAGACCCCCGGTGCTATTAGCACCGGATCACGGGTTTGGCGGTAATGGAATTCCCCATTCCCTACTGAGCCCATTCGGAAATGCCCCATTCCCCATTGGGCTCAAAGGGGAATTTTCGCACTCTTACCGCTGGCGGATTTACCGCCGGTTGTAATAGCGTGAATTTTCAGCGGATTTCCCCCCAGAGCTGGGGAGAAATCTGCCGAAGCCCTGATTTGGCAGACCCTTAAATCTGCCGGTAATAGCGCAACCGGTGGATTTAAGGGTTACCGACAAACTCGTGATGAGGCCCAAAGAGCCTTGTTTTTAGGGCCTTGCGGAAGGTGGCATGAGAATCAATAGATCTAATCTTGTCTGGGAGTTTGTTCCAGAGAGTGGCGGCCATAGTTGAGAAGCTAGATCCTCCAGCACGCACTCTGCGTGTGTGAGGTACTGTGTTGCGGTTGGCATAGGCAGCTCTGGCGGGTCTGGAGGCTGTTTGTCTGGAGATCCTTTGCGTAAGGTAGCTGGGGGCGAGGCTGTGAATACATTTGTGGTTTAGGGCTAGTGTTTTGAAGACGACCCTTTCCTTGATAGGTAGCCAATGTGCCTGTCTTCTGATCGTGGAGATGTGTTCCCTGCGTGAAAGGCCAGTGGCTGCCCTTAAGGTGTTGTTCTGTGCTATCTGAAGTTTGGCCAAGTTCTTTTGGGATGTGCCAATGAAGAGAGCATTGCAGTAGTTCAGTCTAGAGCCGATGAGGGCTCTAGCTATAGTGATACAGTTCTGTTGGTTTAGGAATGGTCTGACAGCGTTGATCAATTTAGAGTGGTAGGCTGCAGAGGAGGCGATGGCGTTGACCTGCCTGTCCATGGTGAGGCTTGGTTCAAGGTACACGGCTAGTGTTTGAATCGTTTGTGATACTGTGATAGGGATGTTATCAATTGTGAATGTTTGGTATTCTTTGGCAAGTTTATCTAGGGTGAAGGGGGAACCTATCAGCAGGAGTTCCATTTTCTCACTGTTTAAACAGAGCCAATTATTTTCCATCCATGATTGTATGGTGGAGTAGATGAGGTAGAGGGTGTTAGAGTCAGCTAGTCTCCTGTGAGAGGTATGAGCACCTGGGTGTCATCTGCATAGTTGGTATATGAGATGCCCAGTGAGTCTAAGATTTTAATAATAATAATTCTTTAATGTGATATAGTATGAAAATAAATTCAAACTTTACACATATACCAAAAATCAAAAAGGTTATACATATAAAATCATACATAAAAATAAAAACTCATACGATCATCAAGCATTAGTCACTAAAATAGCATCTAATACAAGATACACAATCTAAATTCGAAGAAACTAACTTCCTTCTTTACTGATATTTACAACTGCTTTCACAAGTTAGCAAATGAACCTACGCCACTTTATGCTAATTAATAATGGGGTGAGCTAAAATTCCCAATCCAAGTTCTATCTGTTGCCAGACGTTATAGAGGGCTATGAATAGGTGCATTTGGATGTATTAGTACAATACAGCCAAAATGAGAATTTAGATATAGTACAAGGATCATGCACGAATTCAGCCAAAAACTTAACAATAGTCTTCTTAAGTGCAGTGCATTGGGTTAGAACGTGTCTGGCTGTTTCAGGGCACAAGGGAGATTTACACATGCGGCAGGTTCGCTCTGCAGTAGGAATGTTTTCCCTAGCTCCTGTGATCGACAAGGTAGGTAGTTGACCTAGTCGGAACAGAATAATGAATCGGCGGAGTCTTCTGGTGGAACAGAGAAAAAGGTAGTCCTGCGGTTTCATGAACTTGAATATTCTATAGTTCACAAAACGGTAAGATTTAAGAGTATCCAGATGGGCGAAGTTCTCCAGCCAATCCCATAGGTCCACCTTTTTCCCTAGGGCATTTAACATTTCCTTGGTCACCGTAGTCCCTTTGTGCATCCAACCAATTTCGTTGAGGAATTTTCCCATGTCTTTATACAGAGATGAGGAAGTAAGTTTTTTACTAAATTCCTGATGTAAGACTGCTAAGAGGGGATTGGCCGATCCACTTGTCATTTTCAGATAGAGCCCAGTTCTTCTTTTCAATACCATGGCCTTCAATGATGGCAGGCCCAGTTCTAATCTTATCAGGGCCATCGGCACCCCCGGGGGAAGCCCCAAAATGCGTCGCCAGAACTTTCCCTCTAGCACTTGGAGCCAAGCCAGGTTCACCGTCAGCAGCGATTCTAGTCCATAGATGACCATTGGTGCAAAGACTTGCATGTAGAGGTGACGTGTTCCCCACAGAGTGAAACCTCCTTGTTTGCTAGTGAAAGATGCAATAAGTGAGATCACTTGGAGGGCCCTGGTGGTACGGCCCTGTTTACATAGTGCATAATCACCTAAGGGCTCTATTTCCACTCCTAGGTAGCGATAGGACGGAACATACATAATTATGTGTTTGAGTACTGTTAGATTCACACGGGTCACCCTTTTCCTGGTGAATCGCAGGACATTAGTTTTCTCTAGGTTAATGGTCAGGCCATTGGTCTTTGCATATTCCCAGAGGGCATGGGCAGAACGCCTGAGGCCACCGATGGTGTTATTGAGGACTACTAGGTCGTCTGCATACGCCAGGACCGCACATAACATATCCCCTATTTTTGGTGGACAGTTGTTAACCTCCGCTAGAGTCGCCGGGATGTCGTGTACATATAAGTTATAGATGAGAGGCGCTGTAACGCAGCCCTGCTTTACCCCTCTATTTTGTAGTACATTTTGAGTCGATTGGCCCTCCTGATTAAGACGAAGGCGCACTGAGGTATCACAGTGCAAAAGTCTGAGGTAATACAGCAAACCAGGGGGGCACCCCAATGCTTCAAGCTTGTTCCAAAGCCTTGCTCTTGGGATCGAGTCAAATGCGGCCTTAAAGTCAATAAATATTGCATATAGAGGGGGCTGATCCCTACTAAGTGCCCTCGTACGCAGTACATCCATTATAAGGAGATTATGCGTTGTTGAGAAATCCCGCCTAAAACCGCACTGGAATGTACTGAGTATTTGCTTGTCATTCACCCATTTTTGCATTTCACTTAGCAGAAGTGAGGCAAAGAGTTTCCCAGTGACATCCAACATGGATAGGAGTCTGTAATTATTTGGATCTATACGATTGCCTTTTTTATACACCGGGATCAAAATAGCAGTTTGCCAAGTTCGAGGAATTTCCCCCGATGCAAAGACCTTATTGAACAGTATGGAAAGTAACTCTGCCCAGAAGGGCGGGTTGCTTTTTATCACCACATTAGCTAGCCCATTGGGGCCTGGGGCTCTCGACGACTTAAGGATAACAATTTTGTTGAGAATAGCCCCCGGGGAAACATCAAAAGGTTGTAAAACAGGGGGCTTCCCCATGGGACAGCTTGTAGATCCATCCTCTTCCATATTACGATTTAGGAGGAATAGTTCCCAGATTTTCTCATTGATAGGATTGACAATAGTGCCTTTGCCCTTGATTCTATTCTCATTTAAGAGTACCCAAATGCTACGCGAGTTTTTAGAGCAGATAGTTTTGACAAGTCGCTGGTAACAATTGTTCTTCTCAGTTCTCCTGATACTCTTCACCTCTGCTCTACGACGACTTTTAATCGTTCTTAATTTCTCAAGATATAAAGCTCCTGTGAAATTCTGGCATTTTAGGCTGCGTATCCCTTTTCTAAGACCTCTCTTGGCATCCCGGATATGCCCGTTATATCGAGGAGGGGCGGTTCCTTCTTTCATGAGATATCCCTTTTTGATAGCTGCATGGTGACCTGAGAATCCCAGTATCCACTCTTCTATTTCATTAGCAGTCATAGCCAGAAAATCATTCCCGCCCTCTTCTGTGTCCAGTTTAAGAGCTTCTGCGGCAGCTCTAACATTCTTCTCCGACCAAACTATTCTAGTTCCTGGGCAATTAGTTGAAATATTTCCCATATTCAACTTCGGAGTGTCAGGAATTAAGGTCAGGAGTGAGCATATTACTGCCGCATGGTCACTCCAACTGTTAGGCTTAACCCACAGGTCCTCCACTCTAGTCTGCATCAAGGGGCACATAAATATATAGTCTAATGTGCTCCGAGACGATCCGTTGGACCAGGTATGCTTCCCCGGCCTATCACCCGGGGTGCGGCCGTTGATCATTGCCAAGTCCCAAGATTCAAACAGTTGCAGCCACCCCAGCCCTTCCTTCTCTCTCTTTTTATGTGTCATCGTACAACTGGTACTGAGGCCCGGATTGGAGGAAATAGAAGTTTTGTCGGTCATGTGACAGTTAAAATCTCCAACAACCACAGCTGCAGTATTACTAGATCCCAATGACCAGGAAGACAATAAATTCTGTAAAGCCTCTTGGAGAGAGTCTCTTGCAATTGCTCCGGGGGGGTTATATAGGTTAATAAGAAGAAACTTAGTACTTCCCTGGTCTTGGGGGTAAGCAACTTCTACTGCCAGTAGTAGGTCCTCAGCTCCACATTGAATTTTGCGCGATATCAAAGAATTGGCGATCCCCGTAAGAAGGCCGCCAAATGGGCGTCCTTTGGGTCCACGTCGTTCCGGAGACTGGTATACAACATAGCCATCCATAAAAAGAGGGTTTTGTGCTCAACGAGGTCGAAGGCAGCGGAGAGGTCTAGTAGCAGGAGGAGACCAGGTTTGCCTGCATCTCTGAAGTCATCTATTTGGTTTTTCACATCTAGTAGTGCCGTTTCTGTGCCATGGCGAGGACGAAAGTCAGACTGGCGAAGTCCAAGAAGGTGATTGTCCTCAATGTATTTTTGAAGAATGGGCAAGTGCAGCAAGTAAGATGGCAGGGGGCAGTGCTGGGGAGTCTGAGCTCCTGGGTGAGCCACATATGAAGTGCTAGGCATGTTGAGTGCTACACGGCCTGGAGCTGTGAGGGGGTGTAAGTGCGAGCCTCCAGTGCAGAGAGTGTAAGTGCAATTGCAGAAGATAGACAGGAGCTGGGGCGATTGGGTGAGGGAGGTCAGGGACCCGAGGAAGCATAGGGCCCAGGACACCAATGCAGAAACTGAGAGATTAGCAGGGGAGAGAGGAAGGGACGGAGGAGGTAAACAGGAGAGTTTTAAGGAGTTTCTGGAATTTAAGAAGATCCTGCTCAATGCGCAGAGAGAGGGGGAGGCTGTTGCATAGGAGGGAGCCATCTGAGGAAAGCAAACAACCACCTGCCCTCTGTTTAGCCCTCTATTTAGCAAAACAATTTACACACAGAAGGATGGAGCCAGAGAAGCATAGAGGTCTAGAGGGAGTGTATTTAGTAAGATAAAGTTGAAGATAGTGTGGTCCCCAGGCCGAGACCGCCTTATAGATGATGCTTAGGGATTTGAATTTAATCCGAGAAGCAACCGGGAGCCCATGAAGACTTTTTAGTGCAGTAGAGATGAGGTCCCTGGGACTAAGGTCACAGTTAAGTCTTACTGCCCTATTCCAGATTAGTTGGAAGAGTTGCAGAGTGGAAGATGTTTGATTCAGGAGGAGGCTATTGCAATAGTCAAACCTAGAGAGAACCAGGGCTTGTATCACATTGAGCCTCTGGGGGAAAGTGAGAAAAGGGAGAATTCCTTTGAGAAGGAAGATCTGAAAGTTGGACTTGCCAATGTCCTGAGTGTGAGGGAGGAAGGAGAGAGATTACTTAAAGGTTTCTGGATTCAGAATGGGGCACCGGGGGAGAGCCCAAAGAGGAAGGCCAGAGTGAAAGGAAGAAGGAGAGAGCAGGGGTCCTGATGGGAAGGATCTCAGTTTTACAGGCATTCAGGCAGAGATTGTTGGTGGTGCACAATGACTGGATGGCAGGTTGGCAGTCTGGGATGATGGAGGGTGCAAGAGGGTTTGAGGGGAGATTGAAAAAGAGCTGTGTATCATCTGCGTAACACTGGAAGTTTGAAGTGAAGGAGGAAATGAGGTGTGTAAGCAGAGCAAGGTAGATGTTAAAGAGACAGCGGGAGAGGATAGAACCCTGGGGGACACCACAGGTGGAGAGGAATTTAGGAGAGAAGGTACCCAGGATGACTTGGGAAGAGCAATCAGTAAGGAAGGATGTCAGCCAGTCAAGTGCCCGTTCCAAGATACCAACGGTATCGTGGAGCCTTTATTTGAGGAAGGAATGGTTGAGTGTGCCAAAGCAGAGGAAAGTTTGAGAAGGATAAGGACAGCGGGGTGAGTTGGAGTCGGGAGGTGCAAGCACATCCTCGCTGGTGTTCAGAAGAGCATTTTCCGTGCCTCTTGATGCTCGGAATCCAGATTGATGGTCGTGGAGACCGCCAACATGTTCAGTGTGTGAGTTGAGTTGGGGCAGAATCAACTTCTCCAGCAGTCTCCCGAGGAAGGGTGTGATGGAGATGGGGCAGTATTTGGCAGGGCAGGTAGGAACTGATGAAGGTTTTTTCAGGAATGGGCACACAAGGGAGTGCTTAAGGGAGGAGGGGAAATACCTGTGACAAAAGATTGATTGCAGAAATTAACAAGAGGTTATTTGTAACTGTTTGAGGCTTGGTCGCTGTTGCCCGTGACCTGGTCATTGGCATGTTGATGTAGGGTTTAATTATCAGCTGCCTAGTGAATTTGCCCTTGTTTATGGCTTTCCCGGGAAATTTTATAATAACTGATGAAAATTTGAAAGTAAATACAGCACAAGTAACTGGATTATTATGTGCTGAGTTTTAGTCACAAGTAACGTGCTACGATTGGCATTGTGCCAGTCTTTCCCAAAATTTCTCCTTTGCACTCCGTACTGTTGCCAGCTTTATCCGCAGCAAATATTGTAGGAAAAAAGGAAATACCAGAGAAAGTACAAAAGGCGGAAGGATGGAAGAACAGAGGGGAGATAACAGGGTGATCATAGGGTTACCTTTCAATCCTATGTTGTTATAAAGTTTGCAGCATCCTCGCTCTGGCCCCCATTCACCCAAACACCAAAACACTTTGCTGGTACAGTTCACGCAGAGGCTTTCCTTTAGTAATGTCCTCCTTTAAGGTGACAAGAACACAAAAAGCATGGAAAGATTTTCCAGGAAAAAGTAATTCTGCATACAGCCTCCAACTCTGGTGGTCCAAAACCCTTTGCTGGTACACTACGATGTCTTATAGTGCCAACCAATGATATGTTAGAATGAAGTGTAACATTTGAGTAGGACGAATTTAGAAGGAGCCATCAGTGAAATGATACCCAAAAGTAGTAGCCCTCGCATATAGAACGTATAGATCTTATATCTTATTAACCAATAGGACATGTGAATAACAGTGTTTCCTTATCACTAAGCATGATGTCATTTGTAATGTCTATTTGTTTTGTTGTTTTTTTAACTTTATTTTCAACACAGTGAAAGACATACATCCAAAAATACAGTTTGTAGTCGGATAACATTCATGCAGAAGTGCGTGCTGAAGGTGTCAGTGAATGTCTACATTCATTGAACATTACACTCAAAACCATTATGTTAATAGAGCACCATCTATACAGTTCTTTTGTTTGCGCAATATTTCACGAAACGGCTCCCAAGTGTGCTTCGGTCTACAGCACGGTGTAACCAATGATATATATGCTCCCTCGCATTCATTAGCATATATCATTTTGCATATTCACATAATAATATTCGGAGCGGTTTTGGACTTCCATTTAAGTAATAGACACTTTTTAGCTACCAAACAGCCAATATTACATAGTGTCTTTTTGACCAAGACCTTGCCAATATTCCCGAATAAACATTTGCGTAGAGTCAAAGTCGGGGGGACTCTGGTGCATTCATACAGGGTGTCAGCAACTTCATACCAGAACTGGGCAATCTGGGGGCAGCCCCAATACATGTGTTGTGCGTCCGCAACAATGGTATTGCACTTAATACAACCAGAGTTCACAGAAGGGGCAAACCTAGCAATTTTTGCAGGTGTGTAGCGCATACTGTTGAGAACTTTAAATTGGATGAGGCTATGTCTAGCATTCAGGGAAACCTCCTTCGTGAGACGGCACCACTGTGTCCACCGTGCGTCATCCAATGGAGTGCCCAAATTCTCCTCCCAACTCAGCGTGGGATCTCACGAGGGTGTAAAGCCGGCAGGGGGGGGGCACCAACATGGTCTTGGAGATATTTCATAGGGCCGCAGGATCGGCACCACGCAGATCCAGACGGGCGACCCAGTGCCACCACAGCCGCCCCGAGGAACGGGGGCAGACAGCAGGATGCACAGCGCTGCCAGCAAGGTTCTAATAGCAGACACCCAAGGAGCAGGGCCCAGCCTCAAAGGCGGCTCCAGAGATCTAATAAAGAGCCAGGTGGCCGTGGAGCATAGGGAGCACCCAGTCAGGGCAACAAGTATTCACATGGGGAACCCGGAAGCCCATGTGTTCTATACTCCAGCTAGGGCACAGGGGCCGAATAGGAAACCAGACCATGACACAGTCAGGAACACCCAGCATAGACACCTGGGGGGGTGCCCCAGCGCTCCACAGTCTGGGCCAATATAAGTGGTGCTCACTGTTCCCGCTAACAGCCGGCCACACCTCGGGGCATGCCAGACAGAGTCATGATCCCTCACAAGTACCTTAGTTGGTTGTCCGCAGCTGCGGGGCACCAATAAGAACGGGTGGGCGGTGCAGAGCCAGATGTCGGTCTGCCGAAGGGGTGGGCGAGCAGGGCAAACAGCAACAGTCCAGCAAGAGCCAACACCGGCTCAGGCAGTGGAGAGATCCAGTGGTGGCAGGGAATCTTGCGGCCCGCCAGCAGCACCGCCTATGGACACAGCACCGCTACCACGGCCCAGCACAGGCCCGCAATGGGAATCCGCAAGCCAGCAATTCAGACAGGACCCTGGGGCACGAAGAGGTCGCAGCAGGAACACTGCACTGTCGAGGCCTACTCCGATGCCGCTGATCGCCACTCCTCTGACGTCACCAGCAGCAGGTGGGCAGCCCGCAGCACACTCCGAAGTGCGCCACACGGCCTCGGAAATTTGCAGTCACAGAGCACTGTCGGCCCGCATCGGGCATCCCAAGCGTCAGAACTCCTCACAGGTATTCCGGTTTTAAGAAGGATTCGGCGCACATATGCTCTGGAAGACCCTCCACACGTCCGTACTGTTGTTATCTGCAATCATAGGGCACAAACGGATTTATTTCAGTAACGGATATCGTGAGGCTGGAGCTCCTTCTTCAAGCAACCATTTTGCTTGGCTGTTCAACAGCGCCCCCATGTCTATTTGATTTAAAAAGCTTGTGTTCTGTATTATATAGTTGACAGAATGCTGAGTTGCATGCACTCCCGGCTGTTTATATATTCAAATAAAGGAGTATTTTGTCTTGCATTTGGTGCTACTCAGTTAATTTTGCTATTGATCACCTATTCTCGATTATCAGTGACTGGGACTACCTTAACAACCTGGAAACACAACTATGTGGTCCAATATGCTGTGCCATGCGTGGGAGGAAAGGAAAATATCTGAGATGCAACACTTACCAAATATCAGGCAAATAGCAAATGGCATACACACGCCAATCTGTACAATTAGCCATACACATATTGCAGCTGAGCCATTACTTGTTGGCATAACACGCCCTACCCCTGGCTCCCAAGTGATGCAGGTCAATGATTCCGTATTGGGTCAGGCCAATCTGGTGTGACTGGTCAAGCAGCAACAAATATGTCACAAGCCACTTGAAAGATATTAAATGCTTAAAGCTAACTTGGCTATGATGTTGGCAATAGACCACTTTCCTTTCTCTTTTGTGGAATTAGAAAAAGATTTCTGCAATGAGGCTATGGCCAAATGGGGTGGATGCAATGCACTTTGTGAGCTAGAAAATCCACTTCACAATGGCCATGTGGAGAAGTGGTTAGAGCATTGACTGCATGGCCATTTCAGAATATTGCATGGACTTCCCTTTCTCTATCAGACACGAGATGACAAAGACCAATGCGGCAGGTGGCATGAGGCAACTGTGTGTATGTAAGGATACAAGGGCAGGAGCTACAAGGGAGTTGAACTCTGGGAGAAGTGGAGGCACTGTGGCTAAAGCCTCTTAATTTGCATTTGTGTTTTGCTACTGCAATTAAGCAAATATTCTTGTTGGCTTAAAAAATTGGCAACACTTTTCACATCCCCATTTTGTGCCTGTCTTCCGACTGGTCATAACATGCCTTACTACCCATTTTCAGCCTGTGAAAGAAATGGTCACTGTGGACTAGAAGATCATCTCGTATTTCAGCTTACATTCCAGCCAGGCATACTATGCCAAAAATGAACCACGCCAATTGCGGTCGCACAACACATTGCTATTGTACAATCTGAAGACCTAAGTGGTCACCCATGTAACTCTACTTTGCAAATGGTTTACACCCTACTGGAAAGATGCATTGAGATCACATAGTATTGCAACATTCAGAGCAGATATCTAGGTGGGGCATTTGTCATACTGTGTCAGTTGCAGCTGCTGCCTAAAGCCTGATCTCTGCTACTTTGAGAAGGCCTCCAAGTGGGTTAGCTGTCAAAAAACTTAAGTTGAATCTGTCAAAGATGGAAAGACTCTGTACCTTGGGAAATGATGCAGATGCGGCACAGCTGCCGAGGTACCTGCATTCAATCTTGTATGGTGATCCACGGGTAGTTGAAACTAAAGGTAACATTGAGTACTGCATGTTTCCTTTATTGACCATGTTTCAATGTGAAATTTGGTGCTTTTTATCTGCATGTGATTGTGTTGGGAGAGATGGGCTTGCAATGACCATTACAAGGAGGCAGTAAGAAAATGCCAAACCAGCCAACATGTGTTCAACTACAACTGGAATGTCAAGCTCAGGTCTGGAATCCCCAATAGGCAGTACATCATTGACAGCTGCTGAAAGTTTCGTGAGCAGTGCCAACACAGCCTACAAAGAAGATATACTGTGGTAAATCCTCGTCAGTAACTCTTGGCCTCTTCATTTGGAATAGACAGCAGACCATCAGCTGTATAGATGCTTGATATCTGTCGGCTGGATAATTCATTTTTGGGAAGCGATCATGACCGAATATTGTACTAGTGTAGCAAGCAGTCCATTTGGCCAGGTTCAATGTGGAAGTTGTTGTTGAATTGAAAAGCTACACCTAACCTGTTTCTGGCTTGCAGTTGACAATATCCTATTGCCTTTTGCACCATTACTGTTCATGAATCACAATATTGTCATGATCACACTCATCTGCTGCCAAACATTCTCCTACAGAGTGCTGCAACTCCTTAACATTATCGAGTCCTGTCACAGATCACAGCCACCCCATTAAGTCCTCAGGCTCTACAACATAGTGGGGGTGTTGCCTAACTAAGTACCCAATCTGTCCCATAGAAGGCTAACATCCACTACATTTTCTATGCTCCCCCGGAGAGCACAGATGCTCCCTAAGGTTCACAGGATCACTGCCAAAGTGCTGCCAATCTCATGTGAGGGGAGACTCCCTAAGAGGGCAGCAAATCGCCATGACTGCATCATTCTTCCCCCACATCGACACCTACACGAGAGAAAGATGATGCAGAGCAAATATCTATCCACATCGATCTCAAGTGCCATTGAATCTACCTCCCCTAGCTGAGAGGTACCTACGAAGGGAAAAAGTAGGTGCCCATATGCCTCATTAATTGGTCCTAAAGATTCTGGTTACAAGTGCTCCACGTGGCATGCTATCTGCAACCACTTTTGTGTTGGCTTTGGCAACAGGGGTCTTCTGCTACCCGTTTCACCAGTGCCATTGGCACACTTTGTGCAGGTTTGGCAGTCCCAGGGGTTCCCATCTGCTTGGCATGGTTTGTCCGATTGATGTTCTGCACCATGGACCTGTGAGATAACAATACACACTCCACCATTATCTCTGGAGTGGGCAGTGTTGCCAACCTGGTCAAGTGGGCAGTGTTGCCAACCAGTGCTTTGAGATCATACCAACGATACATAAAGCACTGTATAAATACCAAGTAACATGACATAACATAACATAACTGGTGAGGTCAGTGGTGATGGGGAAATTCATTTACCAAGTAAATCTTTCCTGTGCCTGGCAAATGAAGTTACTCATGGCAGTTTTTGTTAGGTTGTGACTCTTGTCTCTCTACCTATGGATCACTTTCCTGCCACTGTCCTTTTTGCAAAGACCATACACATTTCACCCTTGATGGTCTTCCCCGGTGGCTGCACTGGAATAGCATGATTATGATGGGGGAAGAATGTTACTCCTTTGGAATCATGTGCCTGCCTTCACCCCTGTGAAATGGCAAGCAAAGGGAGAGACTCCTCCACTACCTCCTCCCCTTGGGTAGATTCATGGCATGCCGTGGCACCACCACAAGCCTCAATGAAGTCCTCAAGGATGCTGACTGCATCTCCCCCAACCTACCACATGGGTAATGTACACCTGTCCTTTTCACCACCTGCATTCCCTCTCCCTCTTGCTCTACGATATTTGCTGTCTGTGATGGCATCCACCAGAAGCCCTACCCCTGCTGCTTCCATTGAAGCCTCTACTTGATGCCCTGCCTCTTTGTTATGTTATCATAGGTTGACTTATACAATGCACTGTTACCATTAGCATGGTCTCCAAGCACTCAGGTGCTGTAGAAAGTGAGTTGGGTAGAGGAAGCAGAATAGAGATTGTGCTTTTCTGTTGGTGCTTGTAGAACCAGGAGAAACTAGTGTCTGTGCAAGTCAGTTTTCCAGGTGTGTTTGAATTGTGCACAATGGGATTATTGTGTGTGGAAGGGAAATGTCCAGTGACTGGGAGGTTTTTGTTGCATCAGTTCATCTTTATGGTGGATGTGTGGTGTTGAAGAAGGAAGCTAACATAAAGGTGGTATGGTGGTAGTTATATACTTTTATTTGTGCATAAAAAGGTCCTCACCAACCCCATCTTCAAAGAGGGGTTTCCCTGCCTCAAAACGAATACTAAAGGGTCTGTCAAATGGCTCGTCAAATTAAACTTCACTGTTGTGTGTCACAACCTACTTCTATCCCTCGTACTACTACTTAAGGATAACTAACAGGAAGTTTATTCTTCAGGTGAATGTTGGCACAGTTCTTGTTTACAATCTTCAGCTTGATGTACCCTTTACCACTCTAGTTTGTTGTTAGCAAAGTCCCAAATCCTTCTTTGTTGATCACTGGGCTGAATGCTGTCACTGCAATGAGGAAGTTTCCTTGTTTGCCCCTTCCCATTTTGTTGGGGTCCTAGACCCTTTTCGGGTTGTTAATGGGCTTATTGTCGCCACTGTGATGAGGGAGCTCTCCTCGGATGCATGGTTTCCAATGGTTGTGGTGTCCAACCCATCTCTGGTGGCCAGTAGGCTTATTGTTGCCACTGAGACAAGGAAGATTTCATCTAATACTCTCAGTACTTGTTTTTGGGTCCCAGACCCTTCTCTGGTGGTCGGGGGTTCTTTCTTTTGCACTGTGACGAGGAAGATTTCCTCTAATACTCTCAGGATTTGCTTTCAGGTCCCAGGCCTTTCTCTGATTACACCCAGTAGTGGGCTCCCCACTCCTGAGTAGAGAAAGAGTTTTGTGAACCATCCTCCCCTCTATTGCAACTCAGTTGCAACTTGCAGTTTTCTGTGTCCATTGAGGGGAGTGGTGTTGCGCAGATGGCGTCTTTGTCCACCATTGCGATTGTGCTTCCTCTTCGGTTTTTCCTGTTGGCATGTACTAGTATGACATTTTCTGGTATGGCTTCCTAGTTGATTGTCTTGAAGTTTTCTGACAGCCATGTTTCAGTGAAAAAGAGTGCATCAGTCCTACCCACGTTTAGGAGGTCATACATTTCAGTTTCGCCATGGATCTTACGTTGAGTAAGCTGCAGTAAGCTGCAGTGCATTGTGTCTGTTTTTCCTTGTAACTTGTTGCCTATACTTTCATGAGTCCCAGCCAGGTTAATGTTGGATAGGTTTTCCTTTCTTGGGATTCTCTCTTGGGTGAGGCTGTTGTTTGCTGAGATTGTGGCTGGGGGCTTTGTTTCTTCGTTAAGGAGTTCAATTAAGTTGACAGAAGGGTTTTGTTTCTTAGTTCTGCTTTGTGGTGGTTGGTTATTTGCATTGTGATGAATGATTGGGCGTCATCACTTCTCCTTGAGCGGGAGCCCCTTCCCTTGAGGCTTGGAAGGCGAATCCACTACCCGATAGTCTTGCTGGGGTTGCTACTCAGTGGCAGGATCCCATGGGGAGAGACTCCCCCTCTAGGAACAAGGACGGCCAACCAAGAGACATGCGGTATGCCAATCCTTTGTTAGCTCCACTCATCTCCCTCATATCCTCACACCCACTTAACCCTCTGTAGTCCACACTTCCATTTGCCTTTGTAACATTGAAAACCCAAGAGTAAATGGGACGAAGAAGACTAGGGAAGACATTAGAAAGATCTCACTGGGAGACACAGGGACAAAGAAGAGTAGTAATGACTTTAGAAATATTTCTCTGGAAGGTACTGGGATGAGGAGAACATGCAGAACAATGAATAGGTCACAGGAGTATGAGCACACACTTTCTAGTTGTTTTGCTAGAAAGGACGCATCAAAGCATCCAGCCCTCCCAGGAGGAACCTCAAGTGTGACGGTGGTAAAGTGTGGGTAGAGGTTGCAGATCGGGACACAGAGAAGGGAGCTGAGAGGTGTGAAGCTGGTCCCAACTAAGAGGGACTGCAAAGCAAACTGCTGGATGCAGGTTCCAGGCATTCCTGAAGCCTGGGAGGTGCAGGAGAGAAAAGCTGCACAACCGGGAGGAAGTACACATCTGTGGCTGAGCTTCCACAGGACAGCAGAAGTCCACAAAAGCTACAGAGAGCCCATGGCTGTTGGCAGACACACAGGATAGGCTGCAATCCTTGTGGACCATGCACAAAGCTACATGGGTTGCTGTGAAGGCATTGGGAACACAAGAGGGCTGTGGCAGATACAGAGGGGCAGTGGAGATCTGCCAAACTCCTGATGGGACTGGTGGGGAAGCCCAGGAAGTAGAGAAAGCCAGAAAGCATCAGCTGGGAGACCCTACCCAAATTGTGGGAGGCCAAGGAGAAGGTATAAGGCAACTTCCTTGTCATAGTATTAGCAAGAAAACTGAACAGTAAAATAAAAGGGAGGAAGCCCACCCAACTGAGATTACCAGGATCATAGTTGGCAGGTGAGTGAACTATGTTGGTGCAGTCATTCCCCTTGGAATTGTGTACTGCCTGAGAAAGACCAGGGGAAGGGAGACATTTGTCCTGGCATTGTGAACTGCCCGAGAAAGACCATGGGAAGGGAGACATTCCCTCTGCATTGTGAACTGCCTGAGAAGGCATGGGGAAGGGAGATCTTCTCCCAACTGTTATGAAGTGTAATAAGAAGCCTGAGAAAGGCCAAGGGAAGGGAAACATTTCCCCAACTTTTACAAACTGTAAAAACAAGCCTGAGAAAGGGGAATGGAGACATTCCACTGTCTGTTGTGAATTGTAACAAGAAGCCTGAGAAAGGCCAGGGGAAGGAGGTCATTCCCACTGGTGTGGTGAAATGTGAAATGAAAAGCCAAGAGATTGCGAGAACAAAGCAAAGGAAGGCATGTGGAAGGGAATCATTCCCCATGGCTGCGTATGGAGAAGAAACACTAAATGTCAGTCACCTGAAGAAGGGAGTCATTCTCCTGATAATTGAGTCTACAAGATAGCTGGAGAAGGGAGACATTATTCAGGAACCCAATAGTTAAGAAGGACCTATTGGTAATAAGGAATGTTGATGTTTGAACCTGAATTTAACCCTTTGAATTGAACTGATAACTTTACTGCTTGTTGACATTTCAACCTGGAACTTTGCTTTGTACCTTGGAAAGGGATTGAGAGCAGGGAAAGAGAGTAATTCGCTGTGGACAATGGATTACAAATGGAATTGTGATCCATTGTCCAGAAGAAGAGAGTCATTCTTCTGGACCAAGAAGATTTATCACCTCTTTAGTTTAGTTATATGTGTAAGGTATAGCATCAGGGTTTTGACATCGGTCTTGATTTGCCTGGACATCCTGACTGAATCCCTAGTGTTTTAGTTGAGGTAGGGAAAGCCCTCTTAGAGTTAAGGAGAGGTAGGTGTGTTTTTCTGGTATAATAAAAGTGTATGCCAGCAACCAAGCCACATGTGTGCCAGTCTCCTCCTTCTGCATCTTTACAGTATGTGAGGATTTTTCCAGTCTTTGGTTATGTAGGTGATGCAGAAGGTTTCAAGTTTGCCTCCGATTCATATTGTTGTTTTACCAAAGGTGTTTTCTGAGTTGCTGTGTTTTGCGTATTGAGGTATTTTGTTTGGCATCCTGTTGAGGTTCAGGTTTGTTTGTGTTCTTGCTTGTGGGTTGTTTTTTGGTTGTTTGTTTTCTGTTGAGTTGGAGTCATAGGTGGAGAGGTAGCATGAGATGTCTTGCTTGTTCACTCATTTCTTGGTCTATTTCCTTAGGCGGATTAACAGTGTCTGCCATGGGGTTTCAGGGCATTGTGAATTCTGGCGGGTAGTTTCCATTCCGTTGTGGAACAGTTTCCTTCCTGTTTCCATTTTCTTTTTTTGTCTTTCTTGGTTTTGGTGGTCTCTGTTTGTTGTTGTAGGTTTGGTCTTGCAATGTATTCCATGGGTGTGTGCCCTCCTTGGTGACTTTCCTTATTTGGTAAAATGAATGGGACTTTCTGCTGTAGTGTAGAGTGGTGTCGGCCTCACTATGGCTGTTGGTGATAGCCTTTGTTTTGAGTTTGATTTGAGAGTATGTTGTGGTGTATTTCCAGGGGCAGGTGCCCTCTTGTGTCAGTTATTTCCTGATCTCCAGTTAGATTGGTGTATTTCAATGCTTTCCCATTTTCCTTTTAAATTGGTGTGGTCGGACGTGCAGTGAGACTGACTTTCACTGACTCTTGTGTTGTGCCTCTGTTTAAGGTTTGGGTTAGAGGTTAATTTATGTATTTGTATGCAGTGAATGAGCCTCAGTCTTGGAGTCTTATCGGGCCGGGGGTTTCCTTTCACTGGGGTTTAGTCGTAGTATGGGATTCAAAGTTGCAAATGCCACTCTCTGGTGGTTGTGCTTCCTTTATGGGGTTTCTCTAGTTATGGTTTGTGTGCCTTCTGTGTCAATGAGTGACTTGGATAAGATTTGTTAACACGCCGGCTTGTTTTTTCCTTGTGCTCAGGAGTGGCTTAGATTGGGGTTTTTTTCCTGTTGGTTTGGTCTTTCTTATTGAGATCCTGTATGGATCTCTTCTGCTGTAGCGAGGTTCTCTCTGAGGTGGTTGTGTCTTCATTTTGTAGCCTCTTGAGTCTTGGGCTCCTTGGGATGCATATAGTGTTGAAACCACATCTGTGGTGGTTGCATTTCCATCTCAGAATATCATTGTTAAGGCTCTTGATCGCTCTTGTGCTGATGAGGGACTTGGTTTGATTTGTATTCTCCCAGTGATTTTGCTCTACTTTGTGGGGTATTTTGCTGCTTCTATGTGGTGGTTGGATTGTGTGGTTGTATCAGGTTCCCATTGATGAAAGCCTCCCTGTGGTGGCCTAGTAATGCTTCAGAGTGGCAAAGGCATCTGTCCGGTGGTTATGTTTTGTGCTAGTAACAGGTTCCCAGTGGTGAAGAGCTCTCTCTGGTGTCCCAGTACTAGGTTGTAAGATATAGGCAGCCTTATGTCAGAGCTCCGCTGTCGGGAGCATGCATTGTGATGTAACTCAGAGCAACAAAGACAGATAAAAGCCAGGTTTGATATCGTAGTTATGGACAGAGAGTGTGTTGTGGGAGGAACACAGTATTATCTAGACTCAGAATACAACCTTACCTCTTTGACGGAAGAGCCTTATCTGTGTGTTGCAGCAGGTGGTTATCTCTATGTTTTGCATGGAAGAGCATGTGGCAGGCTCCTGAGTGGTGGATAGCTTCAGATGTTATCTGGCTACAGCACAGCACTCATTTTTTCAGCGCAGCAAGGATTCGGGTGAGTGTCACCCTCTCCGGTTTCTGAGTGCAGCAAAGTTTAAGGGAACGGCATTTGCAATGTCTGACTTCGGGGTTTGGAGAGATCTGAAGTGGGGTGTCATGATAATAGGTACCTGGGTTCTACATAGTGCCTGCCTTTCAGAAGCAGCAAGAATTGAAGCAATGGCAATCTCAATGTCCAAGTTCAGAGCACCACGAGATTTGAGCCGGGCCTATCACTGTGAGTAGTTACAGAGTCTAGCAAACGTCTGAGCACAGCAAGATTTAAACAGTGGCAGTAATCCACACATTGGCAGAGCCTCTGAGCACAGAAGGATTCTAAAACTGGTGAAGGAATTAACAGTAGCAAAGCTTCAGGGTGCAACAAGATTTACAGTAATCACAATGATAAACTTTTAAGCGCAGCAAGATTTAAACAGTGGCAACCCCTCACATGTAGCATTAATCAACAGTAGCTAGAACACTGAATGCTGTATGATTAAAACCGTGGCAGGAATCATTAGCAGCTAAGCATTTGGGCACAGCAAGATTTAAGCAGTGGCAGACCTCCTATGTGGCAGCAACCAACACAGTAGCCAAACCTCTGAGTGCAGCAGGATTTTAAGACAGGGCAGGAATTAACAGTAGCAATACCTCAGAGAGTAACAAGTTTTGGAGTAATCACAATGGGCCTCATTCCGACCTTGGCGCAAAGGGATACTGGTCACCGGTAAGGACACCGGTGCCGGTAATCCCTTTGTGCCCTATTCCGAGGTCCACCAACGGGACCCGTAAGGTACATTTGGTTGGACCAAACGTACCTTACGGTTCCCGTTAGGGGACCAGGGCACAAATAACGGCTTTGGCATGCGCAGAGCCGTTATTTGCGCTCTCCCCATTCCCATAGAGGCCTATAGGGGCTCAAATGGGAATGGGGATTGCCATTTTCAATGGAGACTTACCGGTCCCGCAAAGATCGGAATAGACCCGTAAATCCCCATTGAACCAGGGCGGACTCGGTACTGTTATTGGAGGCACCAATCTCGGAATGAGGCCCAATGAGTAACATTTGAGCGTGTCAGGATTTAAACAGTGGCAGTTCTCCTATGTGGCAGCAATCAGACAGTAGCTAAACCTCTGAGCTTAGCGAGGTTTAAAGCAATCACAATGTGTAACTTCTGAATGCAGCAAGATTTAAAACAATGACAGGAATCAACACAGTAGCAGACCCCTGAGCGCACCAAGATTCAAACAGTGGCAGGAATCAACAGCAGCTAAACCTCAGCACGGTAAGCTTCAAACAGTGGTGGCCCTTCTATGTGACGGGATCAAACAGTAGCTAAACCTCTGAGTACAGCAAGATTTAAACAATGGCAGGCATCAACACAGTAGCAGAACCCCTGAGGGCAGGCAGCAACATTCAAACAGTGATAGGAATCAACATAGTAGCAAAACCTCTGAGCACATCAAGATTTAAACAGTGGGAGGAGTCACCACTGTAGTAAAATCACTGAGCCCGGCAAGATTTAAACAGTGGCAGGAATCAACACAGTAGCAGAAACCTCTGAGCATAGCAATTTTTAAACAGTTGCAGAGATCAACAGCAGCTAAACCGCTGAGCACAGCAAGATTCCACAAAATGGCAACATCAGAGCACAGTGGAATTCAACACAGT